>NW_027150962.1:346503-989379 GCF_018691715.1 Phytophthora cinnamomi
GTGGTGGTTCCCTACCTGGTGTGGCCCTGTCACGCAGGGCTGGTTGCCGTCTAGTGGCGGCCGGCGCGCGGCGGAGTCCCCCCGGTCTCCGTCGCCCGACTGCCCCTGGTTCCGTGGCTTGGCTGCTGCGCGTGCTGGCGGGCACGGTGCTGGCTGCAGTGTAGATTCCAGATGCGGCGGCTGGACTGGATGCACGCCACCGATAGCTGCCTGTCCAGCCGCTTCGCATCACGCTGAGGAGCCCAAGGTGTCTGCGTACACCTTGTGGTCTCCGTCTGACCGCACCAGAACTCAGACGAGCGCCGAGAGGTGCACCTTCCACCCTTGGCGCTCGAGGTGTCGCTTGATGCGGTCGTATCTGGCACGCTTGTGCGCGGCGATGCGGGCCAACGCCGAAGCGCTCGTCGTCGCTCGTTCCTCGAACGCCACGGCCAGGTCGACCACCGCCACCGTTTTCGTGGCGTGGTTGTAGAGCTGGAGGTCGGGCCGCAGCGCGGGGCCGGCGAGCGACGGCACGGTCTGGTTGACCCGGAGCTCGACGCCGTCCTGTCGGTCGCCCGACGACGCGATGAGCGCGCGCTCGATGTTCTTGAGTGCGTCATCGTGGCGGCCGCGGACCGCGTCCATGGTGCCTGGGCAGTGGTTGAGCACATGCGCCAGCGTCTCCGCCCGGGAGCAGCCCGGTTGCCTGCAGCGGTCGTGGGCGCGGAGACGCCGGCGTTTGAGCACGCTGTGGGTGTCCACCTGGTTCAGGCGGGCGGCCACCGCGAAGCGGTAGTCGGCTTCCCACATGCCTCGCGGCCGCGTGAGGAAGCCGCTGCCCACGCCTCCATGCGTGCGTGCCGTCTTTCCTTGGTCACGCATGGCCGCCCACTTGGACCAGTGCTTGTGCTTGATGTGCAGCTTCACGTGCCGCAGCACCGAGCAGTGGTCCAGCCACTTGTCGTGGTGCGGCACGCGAAGCTGCAGCGTGGCCGCCGCGGTGCCGGTGTCCGCGCACGCCGGGGCGGTCTCAAGCTTGAGGCCGAGCGTGCGGAGGTGCCGCTGTACGTCCACCCATAGGGAGCCGATGTCGCCGTTGCGGCGCTTGGGTGGCGATCCGACGCCCCAAGCCGCGAAGCGAGGAAGCTCGCACAGCCTGTCGGCGCTCCCGCCAATGGTCCGTGTCCACTCGGTGCCGCGCGTCGGCGATCTGCCGGAGCTGCACGCGCGCGATGCGTCGGATGGCAGGGTCTTTGGAGTGCAGCATCTGCCACCCGTGCGCGACTTGCAGCGCCGCGTGCAGCTCCGTCAGTGGCAGGAGCCCCAGGCCGCCGCGCGACACCGGTGCGTAGAAGAACGCCGTCGTGGCGGTGGTTGGGAGGCGCAGGAGGTGGCGGAGTCCGCGGGTGAGATGCCGGTCGAAGCCCTCGAGCTGCTGCTGGAAGGGGCGGAGGTGGCGAAGCGCGTACTCGACCCGAGGGTAGAGGTACACTTTCACCGCCTTCACCACCTGCCACGGCGCGAGGCCCGACTGCAGCAGCGCCGTCGCATCGTCCTTGAGCTGCTTGAGTGTGGGCGCGAGCTCGATGCGACGGCGCACGTGGTCGAAGCCGTCGCCGATCCCCAAGTAGGTGTATGAGGCGCTCATGGATAGCGCGGGGATCGGCGAGCCGTCCAGCTCCAGCTTGAGGTCTTCGGTCTTGAGCACGCCGCGGTGGTCGCGCTGGACCGACATGGTGCAGCACTTGTTCGGGTTTGCTTCCATGCCGGTCCAGCGCAGGAAGTCGGCCACGAGCGCGTGCTGTCGCTTGATGCCGTCCTCGGTGCCGCTGAAAATCTTGAGGTCGTCAGCGTATGCCGAGGCACCGGGGCAGTCCTCGCCCGACAGCTGCACGCCCGTGGCCGGCAGCCGCTGCAGCGCGAAGAGCAGCGGGCTGATGGCAGCGTTGAAGAGCTGCGGGCTGAGCGGGCATCCTTGGAAGACGCCTACCCGCAGCGAGACCGGGTCCGTCGTGCCGTCCGCGGCGTTCCCGATGACGAACGCCGCGCGCTCATAAAGCCCCATGCACATGTTCACGTAGTCGTCTGGTATGCCGAGCCTCCGCAACGCGTCCCACAGCAACGCAAACGGCACGCTGCCGAAAGCGTTGCGGAAGTCGTACCAGACTTCGAAGAGGGTGCGGCGCTTGCGGCGGGCCTGGTCCACGAGCATGGCTGCGAGGAAGTTGTGCTCCCCGCAGCCGTTCATCGCCCTGAACCCCTTCTGGCCAGGTGCGTGGCGGTCGTTGGCGTCCAGCCACCTCACCAGCCGCCGCGCGAGGACCCCCGTGTAGAGCTTGTAGATGGCCTGCTGGAGGCAAATGGGCCTCCAGTTCGCCGGGTCCTCGCGCGCGCCCTTCTTGTGCAGCAACCGCACCACCCCGATCTTCCAGCTCTGTGGTACCTTCTTCGCCGCCCAGCACGCCTTGAACGCTGCGGTGAGCGCAGGGAGGAGTTGCGCCGCGAAGCGCTGGTATACATCGTAGCCGACTCCGTCGAGCCCGGGACTGGAGGCGCCCTTGGCGTATTGCAGCTGGTCTTCCACGTCTCCCGCTGTCGGCGCCTCCGTCAGCAGGTTCGTGCACCTCGTCGCGGCCGGCAGGCTAGCCATGGCCGACCGGAACGCCGCACCCGCAGGCGCGTCCACCGCAAACACTTGGCGTGGCGTGTTGATGCCGTCGAAGAACCGCCAGAGGTCTGCGCCCGATATTGGGCAGGCGCCATCGTCCGTGTCGCTCGCCGCCAGCGCCTCCGGTCTCGCCACCGAGCCGCCGCTGGAGCCCGTCGTCCTTTGTGCCCCGCGGTGGGCGCGCGCCTTCAGCAGGATGTCCCCGACGCAGGCCTTCTCATCCGTGTCGAAGCGGTGCCGCAGACGCTGCTGGTCGATGGCCGAGTCGACGCGGCCGACGCGGCGGCGGGCCCGCCTGACAGTGGTGCGGTCACTGGGCGAGGCGCGTACGACCGCATGAAGGTCGTCTAAGGCCTCGTCGAGGCGGTGTTCCCGGTGATGGCGAGTCACTCGAGGCGGACGGCGGCGGCGTTGCCGCTTCGCCGCACCGGAGCGTCCACGGCGTCGCCGCTGGCGCCGTCCCACCAGCGTGTGCGTCTCGGTGCCCTGGTGCGGCTGGTCATGGCGCCGCTCCTGCTGGGGACGCAGGGTTTGCTGCTGGGGCTGGTCAGGCTGCCGTCGCTGGTTTTGAAATTGGGCGTGGCCGCGCGGCACGGAGCTGCGCTGGGTCTGGGAGTATGGCTGCAATTTTTCATACAGGAGGTGCGGGAGGGCCGTGATGTAGCCCTCCGCCGTCTCCCAGTCACCCGCGTCCGTGATCTTGGCTGCCATCGACGCTCCCAGCCGCTCCACCATCGCGCGCGCGGCTTCGTCCTCTGCCTCGGAGAGCTGCCGCAGTCGGAGGCGAGGTCGTCGCTGCGGGACAGCATCCGGCCCGATGCGCATGGCCGCGTAGACCTCGCCGTCGTCGATGTCAGCGAGGTCGTCGTCGTCAGGCTCCTGCATCTCGGCGTTATCGTCGCTGAACGACGACGGGGGAGGCGCTCGAGGCGGCGATCGGCCTGGCAGAGTGGGCCCGCCTTCCATAGTCGTGTGCGTGCAGCCGTCCCCAGTTGGGTGTTCGCCGCACTCCACCACCGTCCGCCGAAGGTCGAGGCCGCGGTTGGCGAGGCGGTCGGCGTGGGCGTTCGCCTGGCGGTCAATGTGGTGGAGCGAGAAGCTCCCCACTCGCGCAAGCTCCAGCTTGACCTGGTCGCGGAGCCGGCGGAGGACGCTGGACCGCGTGGCGAAGATGCCGCGCACCTGTTGAATCACCAGGGTGCTGTCACCCTCCACCCGCAGTGCCGTGGCTCCGTGGTCGGCGGCGGCCCGCGAGCCGAGCAGCAGAGCCGAGTATTCGGTGGTGTTGTTCGTTTCCGTGCTGCTCGGCATGTAGTGGGAACAGGTCCACACCACGGAGCCGTCGGGCTTGAACAGCGCCGCGCCAGCGCCGCCTGGGCCGGGGTTTGTTCTGCAGGCGCCGTCGAAGCGTAGCAGCCACACGCCGGTCGCGTCGCTGTCTACATCCATCGTAACCGTGGCTTGAACCCGGTCTTGGTCGCGTTCCTCGGCGTCCTTGGTCTCCTCGTCGGTCGTCATTTCAGCGGGGAGGAGGCGGTCGGTGATCCTGGACACCACCACACTGCGTGGCAATGGCGGGCCCCAGCGGGGTGCTGGAATCATGCCAAGCCGAGCTGCAGCTCGACTGGCGACAAGTGCTCGGGGAAGTGGCGGGCCCCAGCGGTCTCGGTGCTGCTGCTCAGCGGGATGCTGGTCCTGTGCGGAGACATCAATGGGGCTCGACAACGGGGGGGGGGTCGTCGCGAGCCCCGGGGGGTCTTGGCGGGGCATGTCGGGCGGTGTAGTGGCCGCCATAGCGGTGGCGGTGGCTGCGTCAGCGGTGGGACTTGATGTCCCTGCCACTAGCGGAGCCACAGCCGGTAGTGCAGTCAAGCGGTCAGCGCACGCTTGCGCGTGGTGTGTTGCGGCCAGCCGCGACGCGAATGGGGCGCCGCATGCACATCCTGCCGAGAATCGGTCGAGGAAGGCAGTGCGGCGGTGTCGCGAGGACCTGTGGTGTCGGAGCGCGGCGAAGCTGACGGCCGTGTACGCGCACAGCGTGCACGAGAAGCGCTGCGCATTGTGCGTGTACACGGAGAGGACGGAGGCCGGGTGAGCGCTGGCCGCGGGTAGCCTTGGCGCTGGTGCTTGGCTCCCAGCCTCGTCCTCGTCCTCGAGCAGAAGCTCGGCCTGCTCGCGGGTGCCGGCGTCGTCACCGTCGTTGAGCCGGCGACGCTTGCTGCCGACGCGCAGCTCTGGTGGTGGCGACAGCGGCCGGGGCCCTGCTGTCGGCCGCCACGCACCTTGATCCACGTCCATGGGGACGGCGGCGACGTTGCTGGGTTCATCATGGCTGGCATCGCCGTCGCCGTCGTCCCCGCTGTCGTGTGCCCTGGCCCAGAAGTCGATGCTGCTTGCTTGCTGCTGTGCGCCTGTATGATGGCTCTGATGCACGCGAGCCTGAAAATCTTGGTCTTGGTCCGGCCTAGCAGCGCGCGCGGTGCTCCACGGCGGCACATGCAGCAGGGGGAGTGGCAGCTGCGACCGCTGCTACCTCGATGGCAACAGCAGCCGCAGCTGGGCTTGGTGTTGGGCGCGGAGGTGCTCGACCTCGAGGAGCCCGCCGCGCCCCGCCGGGTCGAAAATCTCGCGCGGGGCAGGGCGGCGGGGCTTGCGGCGAGTTGGCAGCGCTGTCGGAGGGACGCTGCTGCTGAGGCGTGGCCGTCGAGGCGTAGGCGGCCGCCGCGCAGCACGTGGCGGCGCCGCCACCGGACGGCAGCATTTCCGCCGCCCCGCGGTCGGCCTCACCACCTCGCGGCTGGCGGCGGAGGCGCGGCCGTCCTCGGCGTCTGATCCGGCGCCGGGTATCGGGGTGCTGGGGGCCGTGGGTTGGCCGCGGAGCGGAGCCGGCGGGCTGCGAGCGCTCGCAGCGGCAGCATGCCCCGCCCTGCCGGGTCGAGCACACTGACGGGGTCTTGGGGCCGCTGTGGCGGCGGCAGGGCGGCGGAGTCGTCCCGTCGCTGCTGGCGTCGTCGTCCGGGTCGCTGGCCCGTGGCGGACCAGCCCCGCGCAGGCTGCCAGCGCCGCCCCAGGCGCTACCCAATCGGGCAGCCTGCCCTCCCTGCCGGGTCGGCCAACATCACTGGGGGGCAGCTGAGGCGCGCGAGAGGCGAGGCGCGGGCGGGGCAGCCGAGGAAGCCGAACGGCGCGCTTGGGCGGGCGCGGTCGGGGCGGCGCAGGCTGCGGCAGCGCGAGGCCCGGCCCGGCCAGGGGCGAGGTGGGTGCGAGGGGCCTGATCTGAGCGGGCGGACGGGTGGACCGTCCGCGCCGCCCGATCCTCGAAACGACGCGAGGTCGCGCTCGAGACCGGGCTGGCTTGGTCGCCAGCGGGTCGGCCCGCGATGGCGCTTGTAATGGGCGCAGCGGGCGCCCTACCCGTGCCCGAAGTTGGTCGTTGAGACCGCGCCGGCCGAGCAGCGGCACGCGCGCGGCGGCTCCGCGAGCCGTTTCCGCCGGTTGGCGAGTCCAAAACGGGGCGGGCGGACGGTCCACAAGTGTAACCGAAGCCCTAGGGGACCGTCCGCCGCGCCGTCTTGTCACACACTCCGCCCCGTCGCTGACCGCGCTTAAAAGACGCGCGCTGGCGAGGCTGGAGTGGTGGCGGTGGAGCATCGCTGTCGGTGGACGGCGAGGCTCCTGGCTGCCAGTCCGGCTACTCGAAGCGCATCCCTGGATGCGTTGGGAAGGGCCGGCCCAGGCGAAAGAGAGAAAGGTTAGAAAAGATGCAAGGTAGTTCCCGCGGGGATGCGGTGAAAGCCCTCGGAGATCGTCCCGTGGATACCCAGCAAGCCGGCTATCTACGGATGTCCAAAATGAATGTGAAAAAGACCCAACTGAAAGTCGGGAAACCAGTTTTCACATGATTAGAACAGATACTACACTTGATCTTAGCCAAAAGGCGAGAAGGTATTCTCATGCAAAAAGGAGTCTCAGACCTTGACATTTCAGGAATATGTGTTGCGATTTCTGAAATATAGCAGTGATATTGTCAAATTGCAATAGAATACTAAAATGTGTCAATAGGAACTGAAATATATCAGTAGAAAAGATTGTGAAAAGTAAGATACTAAATGTAAAAGAGCAAGAGTATGGTTGGCCTCGCGGGGAAGGGTGAAAGCCCCGGAGACCGTTCCAAGAAAACCTAGCAAGCTAGCATTCTCGGAAGTTCCAAAAATGAATGTGAAAAAGACCCAACTAAAAGTCGGGAAACCAGTTTTCACACTGATTAGAACAGAGAGTGTATGTGTATTTACCATCCGGTAGACCCGTTAACTGCCTAAGCAGTCTATCTGATATCTAGGCTGCAATATCTGATACTTGGGTCGCGGTCCGACTGTCGAAATGCACCACCCCAAGGTGGTGGCACATCCGTCGTTCAGTCGGCACCGAAATGGGTTTCCGAGGGCGGTTCCTCACATGGGTGGGGCCTCTGGCCAACTAGGGCCTGTAGTGCCGTCTAGTGGGTGCCGGTGCGCGACGGAGTCCCCCGGTCTCCGCGCCCGATCACCCTGATCGCTGGCGCGCCCGGTGTGGGCGAATGCAGGTTCCAGATGCGGCGGCTGGACTGGATGCACGCCACCGATAGCTGCCTGTCCAGCCGCTTGGCATCACGCTTGAGGAGCCCAAGGTGCTCCGTGTACACCTTGTGGTTCCTGCTCGCGACCGCACAAGCGAACCGTAGACGAGCGCCGAGAGGTGCACCTTCCATCCTTGGCGCTCGAGGTGTCGCTTGATGCGGTCGTATTGGCGCGCTTGTGCGCGGCGATGCGCGCCATCCCCGAGCCTCCGGGTCGTCGCTCCCTGCTCTTCGAACGCCACGGCCAGGTCGACCACCGCCACCGTTTCTTGGTGTGGTTGTAGAGCTGGAGGTCGGGCCGTAGCGCGGGGCCGGCGAGCGACGGACGGTCTGGTTCACCTGGAGCTCGGCGCGATCCTGACCGGCGCCCGACGACGGATGAGCGCGCGCCTCGATGTTCTTGAGCGCGTCGTCGTGGCGGCCGCGGATCGCGTCCATGGTGCCCGGGCAGTGGTGCAGCACGGGGTAGCGTCTTCGTGCGGGCACCTGGCTGCCTGCAGCGGCCGTGGGTGCGGAGGTGCCGCCGCTGGAGCACGCCGGCGTGTCCACCTGGTTGAGGCGGGCGGCACGGCGAAGCGGTAGTCGCTCTCCCACAGCCCCCGTGGCCGTGTGAGGAAGGCGCTACCCACGCCACCATGCGCCCGGGCGTCTTGCCCTGGTCCGGCAACGCGCACCAGCCCTGCCAGTGTTTGATCTTCATGTTGCTTCACTGCCGCAGCACGTTGCGGTGGTCGAGCCACTCAGCGTGGTGCGGCACGCGAAGCCTCGGCTGGGCTGGTGCTTGATGCGGGTCGTCGGCGCGGTCCCAAACTTGAGACCGGCTTCTGAGATTCTTGCGGATGTCGGTCAGCGAGGCGATGTCGCCGGCGGCGCTTGGCCGGCGCGTGGACCGACATCCGAGCTCGAAGTTGAGGAACCGCCCGCACAGTTCGTCGCGCGGGCTGCTGCCAGTGCGGGCGGTCCAGCCGGTGCCGCGCGTCGGCGATCTGGTAGAGCTGCTCGCGCGCGATGCGCCGGATGGCCGGGTCGGGCGAGGCAGCATCTGCCACCCGTGCGCAATCTGCAGCGCCGCGGCAGCTCACCAGCGGCAGTAGCCCCAGGCGCCGCGCGACACCGGCGTGTAGAAGAACTCCTTGGCCGTCGACTGGGGCAGGCGTAGCAGGTGGCGAAGGCCACGACGCAGGTGGTCTCAAAGCCCCGAGGTGCTGGTCCTCGGGTGGAGGTGCCGGAGGGCGTACTCTACCCGAGGGTAGAGGTACCTTCAGGCCTTCACCACCGCCACGGCGCCAGTCCCGACTCGATGAGCGCCGTCGCATCTGCTTTGAGCGTCTTCAGCTTGGGTGCAAGCTCGATGCGACGGCGCACATGGTCAAACCCGTCGCCGATCCCCAGATACGCGTACGACTGATGGTGCGTCATCGTGGGGATCGGCGTGTCCGCGAGGGAGAGTCGAGGTTGTCGCCCGACCGCGCTGTTGCCGTTGCCGCACGCCCATGGACCGGCACTTGGCGGGTTTGCCTTCATGCCGGTCCAGCGAGGAACGCGGCGACCAGCTCGTGCCGCGCGGTGACTCCGCCTTGGTGCCGCCGAAAATCTTGAGTCGTCGGCATACGCCGAGACACCAGGGCGGTCGTCACCGGAGAGCTGGACGCCGGAGCTGGGCAGCTTCTGCAGCGCGTGAGGAGGGGGCTAATCGCGGCCGAGAACAGGTGCGGGCTCAGCGGGCACCCTGAAACACCACGCGCTGCATGATCGGGTCCGTCGGGCCGTCGGCAGCTTGCCCACGACGAAGGCAGCGCTGTCGTAAAGTCCTTGGCACACGTCGACGTAGTGGCGGGCACGCCCAGACGCTCCAGCGCGTCCCACAGCAGCTTGAAGGGCAGTGCCAAACGCGTTGCAGAAGTCATACCAGACTTCGTACAACGGTTTGTGGCGGCGGCGGGCTGGTCGATGAGCGTGGCCGCGAGGAAGTGCTCCCGCAGCCGTTCACCGACCGGAAGCCCTTCTGGCCGGGCGCGTGGGCTCATTGGCGTCCAGCCACCGCACCAGCCGCCGCGCGAGGACCCCCGTAGAGCTTGTAGATGGCTTGCTGGAGGCAGATGGGCCTCCAGTTCGCCGGGTCCCGCGCGGGCCCTTCTTGTGTAGGAGGCGCACCACCCCGAGCTTCCAGCTCTGGGCGACACGCTGCGCCTCCCAGCATCGCTGGAACGCCGCTGTGAGCGCGGGCAGCAGCTGAATCGCGAAGCGCTTGTAGACACTCACCGACACCATCGAGGCCGGGCTGGAGGCGCCGCGGGCGTGTTGAGCTGCGTCTCGATATCGTCCGCCGTCGGCGCCTCCGTGAGCAGCTCCGAACCTCGTGGCGGCGGGCAGACTTGCCATCGCGGCTCGGAACGCTTCTCAGCCGGGGCCTCCGGGTCAAATGCCTGGCCGGGTGTTGACCTGGTCAAAATGGCGCCAAAGCTGGGCGCCCGGATGGGCAGGTGCCGGCGTCCCTCGTTGCTGCTCGCCGTCCGCCGCTGCCATCGCAGCTGATGCGGCTGCACCGCCCGATTCCCGTGCTGCTGCTGCTGCCGCGCGCGGGCTCAAAATGCCGTCGACACACTCTTTCTCCGCCGTGTCGAACGGTGACGCAGGAGGCGCTGGTTGATGGCCGACCGGATGCGGCGACACGGCGGCGCGCCCTGGAAACGCTGGCTGTCCTGTGGGTCATCCCTCAAGCGCATGGAGCTCGGCGAGAGTCGTCGATCCGGTAGGTGAGGTGGGCTGGTCCTCGTCCGGCGCTCGGTCGTCGGCTCCTGCGCTGGCTCCGACCACCAGCCTGACGAGCGGTGTGCGTGGGTGGCGTCGCTGGCGGTGGCCCTTGCGTCGGCGTTTCCGTCCCCGGCGGCGGCGGCGGCGGCGTGGGTGAGCCGGTCGCGTCTCCAGCCGGTCCTGTCGCCTCGTCGTCCCCACGCTGCCCGCTGTGGTCCCGCCGTGCTGGCGTGGGTGCCTGGAGGTGGCTGCTCGTGGGCCTCGGGCGTCTGGCCTGTCGCGACTGGGTGTATGGCGCAGCTCGTCGTACAGCAGGTACGGAGGGCTGTGATGTAGCCTCCGCGGTCTCCCAGTCGCTGGCGTTCGTGATCTTGGCCGATAGAGCCGCGCTCAGACGCTCCACCACTTCACCGGCAGCCTCCATCTCGTCGTCGGTCAATTGGCGAAGGCGGAGACGCGGGCGGCGGGCAGGGATCACGCGGGCTCCAAACGCATCGGAGCATACATCTCACCGTCATCATGTCCGCCCGGGGCTCGCTGTCGCGTCCGCGTCCACCATCTCGGCGTCCACTGGGGCAGGCGGGCCGCCGGCGGCCCGTCGAGGGCGGACCCATGAGCGTCGCACGCGCCGGCCACCGGGTGCCCTTGCACTCGATCTTGTCGTCTTCATGTCGAGCGCCCGTGGCCAGGCGGTCAGCGAACGCGTTGCCTTGCCGGTCGATGTGGTGGAGCGAGGTTGCCCACCCGAGCAAGCTCGTGGCGGACGGCATTCCTGAGTTGCCGCAGCCGAGTGCTCTTGGTGGCGTATAGCCCCTTGACCTGGCGGATCACCAGCAGGCGTCGCCCTCGACGCGGAGGCTGGTGGCACGTGGTCCGAGCTGCGCGGGCGCCGATCAGGAGGGCCGTGTACTCGGCCGTGTTGTTAGTCCCCTGGCGCCCGGCATAGGCGAGCCCGTCCACACGACGGCCCCTCAGGGTTAGAGCAGTGCGCCGGACCACCAGGGTTGGGCGCACTTCGACAAGCTCCGTCAAACTGGAGGCGCATGCCCGGGTGTCGTCTGGGCGGTCGCTGAGGTCGTGGTCTCCACCACCACGTCCATCGGCTCGGTGGCCGTGGACTCCTCGTCCGCTGCGCAGTGCGTCGGGTCCGGCGGCTCGCTCTCCTTCGTCTCCTCGTCCAGCAGCGATACGTGCGAAGGTGGAGCGAGGCGATCCGCAATCCTGACGCGACGACACTCGCGTGGAAGCGGGGGTCCCAGCGCGGTGCTGGAGCAGCTTCAACTTCGCGCGATGCGAGACACCACCACCTCGCGGTAGTGGAGTCCCCACCGAGGCGGCTCGATCTCGCCGAGTTGATCGGCTATCCTGGCCGCCACCACCTCGCGGGGCAGTGGTGGGCCCCAGCGACCGCGAGCTTGTGCTTCCGCTTCCTGTCCCTGAATGTCAACGTCTGTGGAGCTCGCCTGTGGGGACGCAGCGAGCTGATGAGGCTTGGCGGGGCAAATCGGGCGTGGCGGTGGCCGCCGAGTCACGGTGGCTTCGGCTCCGCGATCGGCGTGGCTTGATGTTCTACCGGACGCGGAGCCTCTGCCGTGGGGTGCGTGAGCCGGCGCACGCTTTCGCATGTCTAGCTGCGGCCGGCCGCGACGCGAAGGGCGTGCCGCACGCGCAGCCCGCCAAGAACCGGTCCTGGAAGGCCACGCGCCGGTGCCGAGAGTCCCGATGACGCCGGAGGGTGCCGAGTGGCCGTATGTGCACAGCGTGCACGTGAACCGTTGCGCGTTGTGCACATACACGGCGAGGACAGGAGCCGAGAGCGCTGGCCGCGGATGGTTTGTGCTTGGGGCGGTCCTCGACTCCGTCCTCGGCCACGAGCTGCAGATGCTCGGCCAGCTTCTGCGTCGGTGTCGTCCGCGCTGTTGAGGCGGCGGCGCTTGCCGTCGGAGCGTCGCTCGCTGGGCCGGCGAGGCGATGGGCGGCGCTGACTCGGCGGGGGGCGGCCCTGGTCGACGTCCATGGCCTCTACGGGGAAGGCGTTCGCGCGGGCGCTGTGCGCACGCGAGGGGATGGCTCGTCGCCGCCACCCGCGAGTGGAACACGAAGCCGTACGCGCACCCGCCGTCGAAGATGTCGGAGAAGCGGGTGCCGCGGTGCGCCGATCTGCGGTGGGCGACGAGCGTGGCCATAGCTTCGGCGACGTACGCACACACTGCACTTGAACTCGGTGGCGTTGTGTGCGTACGTCGTCTGCACGCCCTGCGCGGCGACTTGGTCGGCAGCCTGAGGCAGCGTCAGCCAACTGCCGCCTCAGCAATAGCTGCGGCAGTCGCAGCCGGCGCGGCTCCCGGCGCTGGCCTGTCGGCGAGCCTGCCGGCCGCCCTGCCGGGCCGAAAAAACTCATGCGCGGGGGTCAGGGGGGCTGCGAGCGCTCGCCCAGCGGGCAGCACACTAGCGGGGTCTTGGGGGCCGCTGCCGGCAGGGGCGGCGGAGTCGTCCTCGTCGCTGCTGGTGTCGCTGTCCGGGTCGCTGGGCCCGTGGCTGACAGCCAGGCCCGCGCAGGTGCGCCAGCGCCGCCCCAGGCACGACCGGCATCGGCAGCATGCCGCGCCCCTGCCGGGTCGTGCCACTTCAACAGGGGAGCTGGGCTCGGCGGCGGGCTGACGAGCAGGCGGGGATCTTGGGCAGCAAATGGCGCGCGTAGGGTCGGTCTTGGCGGCGCAGAGCTCGCGCCCCGCGCCGCATCCGGGCGGCCGCCGAGTTAGGCGGCGCATCTTCGCGCTGCGGACCCTGCGACGCCTGAGCGTGCAGGGATCCTGGCATATGGGGCCGTGGCGGGCCCGGGCCTGTCTCTGGGCAGGCCGCGGGTCGGCGGCGCTCGCGTCCGTCGCGAAACGACGCGAGGGCGAGGCGGAAGACCGGGGCTTCCTGGCCGCCAGCGGCTGAGCCGTGCAGCCCGTTGGCGCAATGCGGCGGCGGTCCTGAACCCGTGCCCGAAGTTGCAGGAGGCGCGCGCCGGTGCCGAGCAGCGGCACCGCGCGAGGGTCCGGCGAGCCGTTTCCGGCCGAAGTTGAAGCCGAAACGGAGGCAAAGTGGAACCCCACCCTCGGCCGTCGCTGATTGGCGGGAAACCGTCCGGCCATTCGCACCGCCCTGTCAGCGGCGCGCTGTAAAAAAGACGCGTCGCTGGCGAGGCTGGATTATGCTCGTCGAGCACTCCTGTCGGTGGACAGCGGCGCCCCTGATTCAGAACAGTCGCATCGCTGCGATCTGATTTCCAATAGGCGAAAGGGACGATGGAGGACGCAACGAAGCCGAGGTGGGCAACGAAGAGTAGAAAAGATGCAAGGTAGTTGGCCTGGGGATGCGGTGAAAGCCCTGAGATCGTCCGTGGATACCCAGCAAGCTGGCTATCTACGGGATGTCCAAAATGAATGTGAAAAAGACCCAACTGAAAGTCGGAAACCAGTTTTCACACTGATTAGAACAGATACATACACTTGATCTTAGCCAAAAGGCCGAGAAGGTATTCTCATGCAAAAGGAGTCTCAGACCTGACATTTCAGGAATATGTGTGTTGCGATTTCTGAAATATAGCAGTGATATTGTCAAATATTGCAATAGAATACTAAAATGTGTCAATAGGAACTGAAATATATCAGTAGAAAAGTATTGTGAAAAGTAAGATATAAATGTAAAAGAGCAAGAGTAGTATGGTTGGCCTCGCGGGGAAGTGGTGAAAGCCCCGGAGACCGTTCCAAGAAAACCTAGCAAGCTAGCATTCTCGGAAGTTCCAAAATGAATGTGAAAAAGACCCAACTAAAGTCGGGAAACCAGTTTTCACACTGATTTGAACAGAAAGGGTGTGTGTATTACCTACCGGTTAGTCCGTTACATCTCGGTAGTCACTACCTGGGAGTCCCTATTCGGTGTGTAATTGGTGTACAAGTTGAACCAGCGGGGGTCGGACCAGGCGAGCAGGGTTTCCGAGGGCGGTTCCTCACCTGGTGTGGCCTGTCGGCCGCTAAGGGCCTCCTTGTCGCTTAGTGGCGGCCGGTGCGCGACGGAGTCCCCGGTCTCCCGCCGCCTGACTGCCCCTGAAGTTGACGGGATGGTGCTGGCGGGCACGGTGCTGGCTGGAATGCAGGTTCCAGATGCGGCGGCTGGACTGAATGCATGCGGCAGCGTGCCGGTCCAGCCGCTTCGCATCGCGCTTGAGGAGCCCGAGGTGCTCCGTGTACACCTTGTGGTTCGCGGACCGCACCAGCGCGAGCCGTAGACGAGCGCCGAGAGGTGCACCTTCCACCCTTGGCGCTCGAGGTGGCGCTTGATGCGGTCACTTGTGACGCTTGTGCGCGGCGATGCGGGCCAGCGCGCGCTGGGTCGTCGCTCGCCTGCTCCTCAACGCCACGGCTACACCACCGCCACCGTCTCTTTGGGTGGTGTAAGCTGGAGGTCGGGTCGCAGCGCGGGGCCGGCGAGCGACGGCACGGTCTGGTTCACCCGAGCTCGACGCGGTCCTGCCGGTCGCCCGACGACGCGATGAGCGCGCGCTCGATGTTCTTGAGTCGTCGTCGTGGCGGCGCGGACGCGTCCATAGTGCCGGCAGTGGTTGAGCACATGCGCCAGCGTCTCCGTGCGGGCGCACCCCGGATGCCGGCACCCGTCGTGTGCCCGGAGACGCGGCGCTTGAGCACGCTGTGGGTGTCGAGCTGGTTCAGGCGGGCGGCCACCGCGAACCGGTAGTGCTTCCCACATGCCCGTGGCCGCGGAGGAAGCCGCTACCAGTCACCGTGGGCGCGCGCGGTCTTTCCTTGGTCCTTCATGGCGCCCACTTGTGCAGTGCTTGTTCTTCATGTAGCTTCACGTGCCGCAACACTGCGTGGTGGTCCAGCCACTTGTCGTGGTGCGGCAGCTGCAGCGCGCCTCCGTGTGTCGATCTCCGCGCACGCCGGCGCTCTCGAACTTGAGGCCGAACACGCGGAGGTGGCGCGGAGTCGACCCACAGCGAGCCGATGTCGCCGTTGGGCGCTTGGGTGTCGCGTGGGCCGACCTCCGAGCTGCGAGTTGAGCAGCAGCTCGCACAGCTCGTCGGCGCGCTCCCGCCAATGGTCGTGTCCACTCGGTGCCGCGCGTCGGCGATCTGCCGGAGCTGCACGCGCGCGATGCGCCGGATGGCAAGGTCGGTGGAGTTCAGCATCTGCCACGTGCGCGACTTGCAGCGCCGCGTGCAGCTCCGTCAGTGGCAGGAGCCCCAGGCCGCCGCGCGACACCGGTGCGTAGAAGAACGCCGTCGTGGCGGTGGTTGGGAGGCGCAGGAGGTGGCGGAGTCCGCGGGCGAGGTGCCGGTCGAAGCTCGCTGTGCTGGGGGGCGAAGGGGCGAAGGGCGTACTCACCCGAGGATAGAGGTACACCTTCACCGCCTTCACCACCTGCCACGGCGCGAGGCCTGACTGCAGCAGCGCGTCGCATCGTCCTTGAGCTGCTGAGTGTGGGCGCGAGCTCGATGCGGCGGCGCACGTGGTCGAAGCCGTCGCCGATCCCCAGGTATGCGTACGAGGCGCTATGGACAGCGCGGGGATCGGCGAGCCGTCCACTCCAGCTTGAGGTCTTCGGTCTTGAGCACGCCGGGCCATCCGCTGGACCGACATGGTGCTGCACTTGGGGTTCGCCGCCATGCCGGTCCAGCGCAGAAGTCCGCCACGAGCGCGTGCTGTCGCTTGACGCCGTCCACGGTGTCACTGAAAACCTTGAGGTCGTCGGCGTACGCCGACGCACCGGGGCGGTCGTCCGCGGACAGCCGCACGCCCGTGGCGGGAGGGCCTTGAGCGCGTGGAGCAGCGGGCTGATCGCCGCAGTGAACAGGTGGGGCTCAGCGGGCAGCCTTGGAACACCCCACCCGTTGCTGTATGGCGCCGTCGTCCCGTCCGCCGCGTTGCCAACCGTGAAGGCGGCGCTGCCGTACAAGCCGCGACAGCACGCGACGAAAGCCTCCGGGACGCCCAGCCGTCTTAGCACTTCCCAAAGCAAGTCGTGGGCACGCTCCCGAAGGCATTCTTCAGGTCGTACCCACGACATGCAGCTCGCGGCGCTTGCGGCGCGCCTGTCGACCATCGTGGCTGCGAGGAAGTTGTGTTCCCGCAGCCGTTGACGCGCGGAAACCCTTCTGTGCGTCGGCGTGGCGGGCGTTCGGTCCAACCACGTGTGAATCTGCGCGCGAGGAGCCCGGCGTACAACTTGTACAGGGCTTGCTGGAGGCAGATTGGCCTCCAGTCTGCCGGGTCCTCGCGCGAGCCCTTCTGTACAGCAAGCGCACCACGCCGAGCTTCCAGCTCTGGGGCAGCCTCTTGAACCTCCAGCAGCTGGTGAAGGAGGGTAGCGGCATCAGCTGCGACGTGAACATCTTGTACACGTCGTAGCCGATCCGTCCAGGCTGCCAGAGGATCCGCGCACACGGTGGAGCTGGTCTTCATCGTCCACCGTGGGCGGGTCCGTCAACAGCTCGGCGGCAGTGGTGGCGGGTGGCAAGCGGGCGAGCGCGGCGCGGAACTGCGTGCCCACCGGTGCCATCGGGTCGAAGCTGGCCGTCGGTGTGTGACGGCGGTGAAGTGTTCCGCCGGTCGGCCGGGATGGGACACTTCCCGTCGTCGTCGACGCTGGCGCTGGTCGCCCCGTCACCGCTGTAGTCGCTTTCCGTTGCGGCGCCGTCCTCGCCGCATGTGCCGTGGCGAGGATGTCGTCGACGCACGCTTTTTCCTCCGTGTCGAACGGTGGCGGAGCGTTGCTGGGCGATGGCCGAAGCCACGCGCCCCACACGCCGTCGGGCCTTGGCCACCTGCTTGCGGTCGGCGGGCCGCGTGCTCCACCGCGCAGGTCATCGAGGGCCCTGTCGAGGCGATGTTCGCGGTGGTGGCGTGTGACCCTGGGAGGTCGGCCGCCGTCGCCCTTGCCGCGCCGGAGCGTTTGCCGCGCGCCGTCGACGCCGTCCTCGGTCGTGGTCCTCCACCCTCTGCTGCTGGTCCTGGCGGCGGCCGTCGGTGTGCTGATGAGCGCGCGGGTCCTCGCCGTGCGGCTGTGTGCGCTGGTCGGTCGTTCGCGCTGTGGCTGGGGCTGACTGGTCTGGTGGGGAGGCTGGGCTCGACGTCGGCCTTGGGAGTACTGCAATGTATCGTACAACTTGTGCGGGAGGGTGTGATGTAGCCCTCCGCCGTCTCCCAGTCGCTTGCGTCGGCGATCTTGGCGCACGTCGCGCCCAGCCGCTCCACCACCGCTGCAGCTTCGCGTATTCGGCCTCCTCCAGTTTGCGGAGGCGGAGGCGCGGCGTTGGGCACGGCGTCCGGTCCGATGCGCATCGGCCCGTAGACCTCGCCGTCGTCGACGTCGCCGGCCCCTTCCTCCTCCGGCCCGGACATCTCCACGTCCGGAATCCCGGCGGTAGTTCAGGTGGCGTCGCGTCCCGGTCGTGGTCGGGTCCGGCGCGGCGTGGCGGCCGCCACCGTGGTGCTTGAGCAGCCGTGGCTGTCCGTGCACGCGCACTCCACCGCGTGGCGCGGCGGTCGAGAGCCTGGTTGGCGAGGCGGTCCGCGTGGCCGTTGTCCTGGCGGTCAATGTGGTGGAGCGACGCGCGCTCGAGGCGCGCCAGCTCTGCTTGACCCCGTTCCGCAGTCCACGGAGTCGGGTGCTGCGTGGCGAAAATGCCACGCACTTGCTGGATGACCAACGTGCTTCGCCCTCCACACGCAGCCCTTGGCGCCGTGGTCAGCCGCCGCCCGAGCCCCCAGCAGCAGCGCCGTGTACTCGGCCGTATTGTTGGTCCGCTGCTGCTGGGCATGTAGTGGGAGCACGTCCACGCGATCGTGCCGCTGGGCTTAACAGCGCAGCTCCAGCTCCACGGCCCGGGTTCGCGCGGCACGCGCCGTCGAAGCGGAGAAGCCACTCGCCGTCCTCGGTGCGCTCGGCCGCGGCCGCCGTGGTGCCACCTTCAGCTGTGCTCGCAGCGGCCGCGGGCATCTCCCCGTCGACGTCCGCCCTCGGCTCCGATGGGGCTCTGCACTGGGAGTCGTCACGCCGGCGTCGTCGCAGCCACCATCGTAGCCGAGAGTCTCACCGCTGTCGCCCTGGCCGCGCAAAGTTCGGGGAGTCGCGGACTCCAGCGTGTGGCAGGCGTGGGCATCGAGGTGCCGAGGTGCTCGAGGGTGGGCAGCGTCTCGCTGCATCGCCTCCAGGCGCTGCTCCACCAGGCGAGTCGGCAGGGCGGTCCCCATCGCGTCGTCAGGGCGGTGGGGTGTGATAGCGCCCGCGCCAGGTCCAAGCCTGCAGCGTGGAGCTCCACGTCGAGGTGGAGCGGCGGGCCCCATCGTGTCGGTCGGGAAGCCGCCGTGCGGGCCCACGCGCTTCGATTGCCCTCATCGGGGAGTAGAGGCCCAGCGAGTTGCCGCTGGCCTCGACTCCGCACGCCGTCGTTGCGTCCCTGCTCCTGTTCCTGCTGCTGGTCCTGGGCAGGTGTTCGGTCGCGGGGCGCGTTGAGCCCTGGGAGGGCTTCAGGGGCGAGTCGGGTGTAGCGGTGGCCGCCGTAGCGGTTGCTTTGGCTGCGCCGGCAGTGGGGCTTGATGCCCTGCTGCCGGCCCAGCGCTGCCGGAGCTTGCTCGCTGGGCCGGCGCACGCGCGTGCGGTTCGCTGCGGACAGCCGAGGCGGCGGCAAGCTGCATGCACAGCCGCCGAGAACCGGTCCACGAAGACGTGCGCCGATGGCGCGAGTCGCGATGCGCCGAAGCGCGGCGAAGTGGCGGCCGGTGCGTGCACAGCGTGCACGAGAAGTGCTGCGCATTGTGCACGTACACGGAGAGGACGGAGGCCGGGCGAGCGCTGGCCTTGGCGCTGGTGCGTGGTCCCCAGCCTCGTCCTCGACCAGGAGCAAGAGCTCCGCCGCCTGCGGCGTGCTTCGTCGTCGGCGTCGTTGAGGCGGCGGCGCTTGCCACCAAGCCGCAGTTCCGGTGGCGCGACAGCGGCTGGAGCCCTGCTGTCGGCCGCCACGCACCTTGATCCACGTCCATGGGGACGGCGGCAACGTCATCATCGCTGGCATCGCGTCGCCGTCGTCCCCGTTGCCGTGTCCCTGGCCCAGAAGCGATGTGCTTGCCCGTTGCTGCGTGCGCCCGTCATGGGCTCCGCACGCGCGAGCCTGAAAATCTTGTCTTGGTCCGGCTCAGCGCGCGCGCGGTGCTCCACGGCGCGCATGCAGCAGGCGGGCAGCTAGCAGCGCGACTGCTGCTACCTCGATGGCAACAGCGCAGCTGGGCTTGGCGGCGTGCGCGGAGGTCTCGACCCTCGGGAGCCCGCCGCCCGCCCTGCCGGGTCGAAAAATCCTCGCGCGGAGGGGCGGCGGGTGCTTGGGCGGCGAAGTTGGCAGCGCTGGGGGTCGGAGGGACGTCGCTGCTGACGGCGGCGTGGCCGTCGAGGCCGAGGGCGCCAGCGCACGAGCTGTGGGGCTGCTTGCGCCGCCCCGCACGGCCGGACCGGCAGCGTAGCTCTCCGCCCCGCCGGGTCGGCCATCATCATTCGCGGGGATCGGGGCGGCTGGCGAGCGCGGTCGGCCTCGGCGTCGGGCCGCGTCGGGGTCGTCGGGGTGCTGGGGGCCAGGGTGTGGCCGCGGGAGCGCGAGCCGGCGGGCTGCGAGCGCTCGCCCAGCGGGCAGCATGCCCCGCCCTGCCGGGTCGAGGCAGCACACTGGCGGGTCTTGGGCCGCTGCCGGCAGGGCCGGCGGAGTCGTCCTCGTCGCTGCTGGCGTCGTCGTCCGGGTTGTTGCCCGTGGCGGACCGCCAGGGCCCGCGCAGTGGGGCTGCCAGCGCCGCCCCAGGCGCTACCCAACGGGCAGCTGCCGCCGCCCTGCCGGGTCGGCAACATCACTGGGGGGCAGCTGACGCGCGGAGAGGCGAGGGCGGGCGGGCAGCGAGGAAGCCGAACGGCGCGCTTGGGGGGGCGGAGCGGCGTCGGGGGCGGCGAGGCGGCGGCAGCGGCGAGGCCCGGTCCGGGCGGCCGGCCAGGGGCGAGGCTGGGTGCGAGGGTCGATCTGAGGGCGGACGGAAGGGTGGACCGTCGCGCTGCCCGATCCTCGAAACGACGCGAGGTCGGCTCGAGGACCGGGGCCGGCTGGTCGCCAGGGGCCCGCGATGGCGCTTGGGGTGCAATGGGCGCAGCGGGTGCCCACCCGTGCCCGAAGTTGGTCGTTGAGACCGCGCCGGTGCCGAGCAGCGGCACGAGCGCGGCGGCTCCGCGAGCCGTTTCCGCCGGTTGGCGAGTCCAAAACGGGGCGGGCGGACGGTCCACAATGTGTAACCGAAGCCCTCAGGGGACCGTCCGCCGCCGTCATTTCAGCCACTTCCGCCCCGTCGCTGACCGCGCTATAAAAAGACGCGTCGCCGGCGAGGCTGGAGTGTTGGCGGTGGAGACATTCGCTGTCGGTGGACGGCGAGCGCCTGGGCCGCCAGTCCGGCACCGAAGCGCATCCCTGGATGCGTTGGTGAAGGCCGGCCCGAGGCGAAAGTAGAGAAAGGTTAGAAAAGATGCAAGGTAGTTGGCCCTGCGGGGATGCGTGAAAGCCCCTGGAGACCGTCCCTGGATACCGCAAGCCGGCTATCTACGGAGTGTCCAAAATGAATGTGAAAAGACCCAACTAAAGTCGGGAAACCAGTTTTCACACTGATTAGAACAGAAAGGGTGGTGTATTACTCCGCCGGTTAGTCCGTTACATCCCGGTAGTCACTACCTGGGAGTCCCTATTTGGTGTGTAATTGGTGTACAGGTTGAACCAGCGGGGTCGGACCATGTAAGCCGGAGCATGGTTTCCGAGGGCGGTTCCCTACCCGGTGTGGCCCTGTCGGCCGCCAGACTCCTTGTCGCTTAGTGGCGGCGGTGCGCGACGGAGTCCCCCGGTCTCCGCCGCCTGACTGCCCCTGAAGCTTGACGGGGATGGTGCTGGCGGGCACGGTGCTGGCTGCAATGCAGGTTCCAGATGCGGCGGCTGGACTGAATGCATGCGGCAGAAAGCTGCCGGTCCAGCCGCTTCGCATCGCGCTTGAGGAGCCCGAGGTGCTCCGTGTACACCTTGTGGTTCCCGCCCGCGACCGCACCAAGCGAGCCGTAGACGAGCGCCGAGAGGTGCACCTTCCACCCTTGGCGCTCGAGGTGGCGCTTGATGCGGTCGTACTTGGCACGCTTGTGCGCGGCGATGCGGGCCAGCGCCGAGCTTTCGGGGTCGTCGCTCGCCTGCTCCTCGAACGCCACGGCCAGGTCAACCACCGCCACCGTCTTCTTGGCGTGGTTGTACAGCTGGAGGTCGGGTCGCAGCGCGGGGCCGGCGAGCGACGGCACGGTCTGGTTCACCCGGAGCTCGACGCGGTCCTGCCGGTCGCCCGACGACGCGATGAGCGCGCGCTCGATGTTCTTGAGTGTCGTCGTGGCGGGCGCGGACCGCGTCCATAGTGCCCGGGCAGTGGTTGAGCACATGCGCGCGTCTCCCGTGCGGGCGCACCCCGGATGCCGGCACTCCGTCGTGGCCCGGAGACGCCGGCGCTTGAGCACGCTGTGGGTGTCGAGCTGGTTCAGGCGGGCGGCACCGCGAACCGGTAGTCGGCTTCCACTGCCTCGTGGCCGCGTGAGGAAGCCGCTACCAGCGCCACCGTGGGCGCGCGCGGTCTTTCCTTGGTCCTTCATGGCCGCCCACTTGTGCCAGTGCTTGTTCTTCATGTGCAGCTTCACGTGCCGCAACACCGTGCGGTGGTCCAGCCATTGTCGGTGGGCACGCGAAGCTGCAGCGCCGCCTCCGGTGTGTCGATCTCCGCGCACGCGGCGCTGTCTCGAACTTGAGGCCGAACACGCGGAGGTGGCGCTGGACGTCGACCCACAGCGAGCCGATGTCGCCGTTGGGCGCTTGGGTCGCGGGCCGACGTCCGAGCTGCGAGTTGAGCAGCAGCTCGCACAGCTCTCGGCGCGCCCGCCAATGGTCTGGTCACTCGGTGCCGCGCGTCGGCGATCTGCCGGAGTGCGCGCGCGATGCGCCGGATGGCAGGGTCGGTGGAGTTCAGCATCCGCCACCCGTGCGCGACTTGCAGCGCCGCGTGCAGCTCCGCAGTGGCAGGAGCCCAGGCCGCCGCGCGACACCGGTGCGTAGAAGAACGCCGTCGTGGCGGTGGTTGGGAGGCGCACAGGTGGCGGAGTCCGCGGGCGAGGTGCCGGTCGAAGCCCTCGTGTGCTGAAGGGGCGAAGGTGGCGAAGGGCGTAATCCACCCGAGGATAGAGGTACACCTTCACCGCCTTCAACACTGCCACGGCGCGAGGCCTGACTCGCAGCGCCGTCGCATCGTCCTTGAGCTGCGTGAGTGTGGGCGCGAGCTCGATGCGGCGGCGCACGTCGAAGCCGCGCCGATCCCCAGGTATGCGTACGAGGCGCTCATGGACAGCGCGGGATCGGCGAGCCGTCCATCCAGCTTGAGGTCTTCGGTCTTGAGCACGCCGCGGCCATCGCGCTGGACCGACATGGTGCTGCACTTCTGGGGTTCGCCGCCATGCCGGTCCAGCGCAGGAAGTCCGCCACGAGCGCGTGCTGTCGCTTGACGCCGTCACGGGTCACTGAAAACTTGAGGTCGTCGGCGTACGCCGACGCACCGGGCGGTCGTCCGCGGACAGCTGCACGCCCGTGGCGGGCAGGGCCTTGAGCGCGTGGAGCAGCGGGCTGATCGCTGCAGTGAACAGGTGGGGCTCAGCGGGCAGCCTGGAACACCCCCCACCCGTTGCTGTAATGGCGCCGTCGTCCCGTCCGCCGCGTTGCCAACCGTGAAGGCGGCGCCGTCGCGCGCCGCGACAGCACGCGACGAAAGCCTCCGGACGCCCAGCCGCTCTAGCACTTCCCAGCAAGTCGTGGGCACGCTCCCGAAGGCATTCTTCAGGTCGTACCACACGACATGCAGCTCGCGAGCGCTTGCGGCGCGCCTGGTCGACCATCGTGGCTGCGAGGAAGTTGTGTTCCCCGCAGCCGTTGACCGCGCGGAAACCCTTCTTGCGTCGGCGTGGCGGGCGTTCAGGTCCAACCACCGTGTGAATCTGCGCGCGAGACGGCGTACAACTTGTACAGGGCTTGCTGGAGGCAGATTGGCCTCCAGTTCGCCGGGTCCTCGCGCGAGCCCTTCTTGTACAGCAAGCGCACCACGCCGAGCTTCCAGCTCTGAGGCAGCCTCTGAACCTCCAGCAGCTGGTGAAGGAGCGTGGAGCGCCGGCATCAGCTGCGACGTGAACATCTTGTACACGTCGTAGCCGATGCCGTCCAGGCCTGGTCAGAGGATCCGCGCACACGGGGAACTGGTCTTCATCGTCCACCGTGGGCGGGTCCGTCAACAGCTCGGCAGTGGTGGCGGGTGGCAAGCGGGCGAGCGCGGCGCGGAACTGCGTGCCCACCGGTGCCATCGGGTCGAAGCTGGCCGTCGGTGGTTGACGGCGGTGAAGTGTTCCCAGAGCCGGTCGGCGGGATGGGACACTTCCCGTCGTCGTCGACGCTGGCGCTGGTCGCCCCGTCACCGCGCTGTAGTCGTTGGTCCCGTCGGCGCCGTCCTCGCCGCATGTGCCGTGGCGAGGATGTCGTCGACGCACGCTTTTTCCTCCGTGTCGAACCGGTGGCGGAGCCGTTGTGGCGATGGCCGAAGCCACGCGCCCACACGCCGTCGGGCCTTGGCCACCTTGCTGCGGTCGGCGGGCGCCGCGCTCCACCGCGTGCAGGTCACGAGGGCCCCGTCGAGGCGATGTTCGCGGTGGTGGCGTGACCCTGGGAGGTCGCTGCGCCGTCGCCGCTTGGCCGCGCGGAGCGTTTGCCGCGCGCCGTCGACGCCGTCCTCGGTCGTGGTCCTCCACCTCTGCCTGGTCCTGGCGGCGGCCTCGGTGTGCTGAGAGCGCGGGTCCTCGTGCGGCTGTGTGCGCTGGTCGGTCGTTCGCTGCTGTGGCTGGGGCTGACTGGTCTGGTGGGGAGGCTGGCTGACGTCGGCCTTGGGAGTACGGCTGCAATGTATCGTACAACTTGTGCGGGAGGGCTGTGATAGCCTCCGCCGTCTCCAGTCGCTTGCGTCGGCGATCTTGGCCGCCAGCGTCGCGCCCAGCCGCCCACCACCGCTGCAGCTTGTCGTATTCGGCCTCCTCCAGTTTGCGGAGGCGGAGGCGCGGCCGGCGTTGTGGCACGGCGTCCGGTCCGATGCGCATCGGCCCGTAGACCCGGGTCGACGTCGCCGGCCCCTTCCTCCTCCGGCCCGGCATCTCCACGTCCGGAATCCCGGCCGGTAGTTCAGGTGGCGTCGTCGTCCCGGTCGGTCGGGTCCGGCGCGGGCGTGGCGGCCGCCACGTGGTGCTGAGCAGCCGTGGCTGTCCGTGGCACGCCGCACTCCACCGCGTGGCGCGGCGGTCGAGAGCCCGGTTGGCGAGGCGGTCCGCGTGGCCGTTGTCCTGGCGGTCAGTGGGAGCGACGCGCTCGAGGCGCGCCAGCTCTGCCTTGACCCGTTCCGCAGTCCACGGAGTCGGGTGCTGCGTGGCGAAATGCCACGCACTTGCTGGATGACCAGCGTGCTGTCGCCCTCCACACGCAGCTCCTTGGCGCCGTGGTCAGCGCCGCCGAGCCCCCCGCAGCAGCGCCGTGTATGGCCGTATTGTTGGTCTCGCTGCTGCTGGGCATGTAGTGGAGCACGTCCACGCGATCGTGCCGTGGGCTTGAACAGCGCAGCTCCAGCTCCACCGGGGCCCGGGTTCGCGGCACGCGCCGTCGAACGGAGAGCCACTCGCCGTCCTCGGTGCGCTCGGGTGCCGCGGCCGCCGTGGTGCCACCTTCAGCTGTGCTCGCAGCGGCCGCGGGCATCTCCCGTCGACGTCCGCCCTCGGCTCCGATGGGGCTCTGCACTGGGAGTCGTCACCGCCGGCGTCGTCGCAGCCCCATCGTAGCCGAGAGTCCACCGCTTTCGCCCTGGCCGCGCAAAGTCGGGAGTGCGGACTCCAGCGTGGCAGGCGTGGGTCATCGAGGTGCTCGAGGGTGGGCAGCGTCTCGCTGCATCGCCTCCAGGCGCTGCTCCACCAGGCGAGTCGGCAGGGCGGTCCCCATCGCGTCGTCAGGGCGGTGGCGGTGTGATAGCGCCCGCGCCAGGTCCAAGCCTGCAGCGTGGAGCTCACTGTCGAGGCGGTAGCGGCGGGCCCCATCGTGTCGGTCGGGAAGCCGCCGTGCGGGCCCACCGCGCTTCGATTGCCTCATCGGGGAGTAGAGGCCCCAGCGAGTTGCCGCTGGCCTCGACTCCCGCACGCCGTCGCTGTCGTGTCCCTGCTCCTGTTCCTGCTGCTGGTCCTGGGCAGGAGGCTCGGTCGCGGGGACGCGTTGAGCCCCGGGAGGGCTTCAGGGGCGAGTCGGGTGTAGCGGTGGCCGCCGTGGCTGCTTTGGCTGCGCCGGCAGTGGGGCTTGATGCTCCTGCTGCCGGCCCAGCTGCCGGAGCTTCGCTTGGCCGGCGCACGCGTGCGCGTGGTTCGCTGCGGACAGCCGGAGGCAAAAGGCAAGCCTGCACAGCCGCCGAGAACCGGTCCACGAAGACCGTGCGCCGATGGCGCGAGTCGCGATGGCGCCGAAGCGTGGCGAAGCTGGCGGTCGCGCAAGCGTGCACGAGAAGTGCTGCGCATTGTGCACGTACACGGAGAGGACGGAGGCCGGGCGAGCGCTGGCCTTGGCGCTGGTGCGTGGTCCCCAGCCTCGTCCTCGACCAGGAGCAAGAGCTCCGCCAGCTCGCGGGTGTCTTCGTCGTCGGCGTCGTTGAGGCGGCGGCGCTTGCCACCAAGCCGCAGTTCCGGTGGCGGCGACAGCGGCTGGAGCCCTGCTGTCGGCCGCCACGCACCTTGATCCACGTCCATGGGGACGGCGGCAACGTCATCATCGCTGATCGCCGTCGCCGTCGTCCCTGTGCCGTGCGCCCTGGCCCAGAAGTCGATGTTGCTGCCCCGCTGTGTGTGCGCCGCCCGTCATGGCCGAGCGCACGCGCGAGCCTGAAAATCTTGGTCTTGGTCCGGTCAGCGCGCGCGCGGTGCTCCACGGCGGCACATAGCAGCAGGCGGGCAGTGGGCAGCGCGACCGCTGCTACCTCGATGGCAACAGCAGCCGCAGCTGGGCCTGGTGCTGGGGGCGGAGGTGCTCGACCGAGTGAGCCTGCCGCCCTGCCGGGTCGAAAAATCCGCATGCGGGGGCAGGGGGCGGCGGGTGCTTGCGGCGAAGTTGGCAGCGCTGGGGTCGGAGGGACGTCGCTGCTGACGGCGGCGTGGCTCGAGGGCCGTAGGCGGCCGCCAGCGCACGAGCTGTGGCGGCTGCTTCCGCCCGGCACGGGGCGCACGGGAGCATGTTGCCGCCCGCCGGGTCGGCCATCATAATCGCGGGGCCTGGGGGGCGGCTGGCGGGGCGGCCGTCCTCGGCGTCTGGGCCAGCGCCGGGTCGTCGGGGTGCTGGGGGCCAGGGGTGGCGCGGGGCGAGCCGGGGCTGCGAGCGCCGCCGCGGGCAGCATGCCGCCCGCCCTGCCGGGTCGAGGCAGCACACTGGCGGGGTCTTGGGCCGCTGGCGGCAGGGCCGGCGGAGTCGTCCCGTCGCTGCTGGCGTCGTCGTCCGGGTTGCTGGGCCCGTGGACCGCCAGGGCCCGCGAGTGGGCTGCCAGCGCCCCAGGCGCTACCAATCGGGCAGCCTCGGCCCCTGCCGGGTCGGCCAACATCAATGCAGCTGAGGCGCGCGGAGAGGCGAGGCGGCGGGCGGGGCACCGAGGAAGCCGAACGGCGCGCTTGGGGCGGAGCGGCGTCGGGGCGGCGTAGGCGGCGGCAGCGGCGAGGCCCGGCCGGCCGCGGGCCAGGGGCGAGGCTGGGGGCTCGATCTGAGCGGGCGGACGGAAGGGTGGACGTCCGCGCTGCCCGATCCTCGAAACGACGCGAGGTCGCGCTCGAGGACCGGGGCTGGCTTGGTCGCCAGCGGGTCGGCCCGCGATGGCGCTTGGGGTGCAATGCGCGGGTGCCTACCCGCCGAAGTTGCGTCGCTTGAGACCGCGCCGGTGCCGAGCAGCGGCACCGAGCGCGGCGGCTCCGCCGAGCCGTTTCCGCCGGTTGCGAGTCCAGAAACGGGGCGGGCGGACGGTCCACAATGTAACCGAAGCCCTAGGGGACCGTCCGCCGCCGTCATTGTCACACTCCCGCCCTCGCTGACCGCGCTATAAAAAGACGCGTCGCTGGCGAGGCTGGAGTGGTTGGCGGTGGAGCACTCCGCTGTCGGTGGACGGCGAGCGCTCCTGGCTGCCAGTCCGGCTACTGCAGAAGCGCATCCCTGGATGCGTTGGTGAAGGGCCGGCCCGTAGGCAGAGAAAGGAAAGGTTAGAAGAGCAAGGTAGTTGGCCTCGCGGGGATGCGGTGAAAGCCCTGGAGACCGTCCCGTGGATACCCAGCAAGCCGGCTATCTAGGATGTCCAAAATGAATGTGAAAAGACCCAACTGAAAGTCGGGAAACCAGTTTTCACACTGATTAGAACAGATACTACACTTGATCTTAGCCAAAAGGCCGAGAAGGAATTTCGACCACCGCCACCGTTTCTTGGTGTGGTTGTGAGCTGGAGGTCGGGCTGCGCGGGCCGGCGAGCGACGGCACGGTCTGGTTGACCCGAGCTCGGCGATCCCCAGCCGGTCGCCCGACGACGCGATGAGCGCGCTCGATGTTCTTGAGCGCGTCGTCGTGGCGGCCGCGGATCGCGTCCATGGTGCCCGTTGTGGTGCAGCACGGGTAGCGTCTCCTCGTGCGGGCACCCCGGCTGCCTGCAGCGGCCGTGGGTGCGGAGGTGCCGCCGCTGGAGCACGCTGTGCGTGTCCACCTGGTTGAGGCGGGCGGCCACGGCGAAGCGGTAGTCGCTCTCCCACAGCCCCCGTGGCCGTGTGAGGAAGGCGCTACCCACGCCACCATGCGCCCGGGCCGTCTTGCCCTGGTCCGGCAACGCGCACCAGCCCTGCCAGTGTTTGATCTTCGCGTTGCTTCACGTGCCGCAGCGTTGCGGTGGTCGAGCCACTCAGTGTGGTGCGGCACGCGAAGCTGCAGCGGCTGGGCTGGTGTGCTGGATGCGGGTCGGTCGGCGCGGTCTCAAACTTGAGACCGTGCTTCTTGAGATTCTTGCGGATGTCGGTCCACAGCGAGGCGATGTCGCCGGTGCGGCGCTTGGCCGGCGCGTGGACCGACATCCCGAGCTCGAAGATGAGGAACCGCCCGCACAGTTGTCGCGGCGCTGCTGCCAGTGCGGGCGGTCCAGCCGGTGCCGCGCGTCGGCGATCTGGTAGAGCTGCTCGCGCGCGATGCGCCGGATGGCCGGGTCGGGCGAGTGCAGCATCTGCCACCCGTGCGCAATCTGCAGCGCCGCGTGCAGCTCCACCAGCGGCAGTAGCCCCAGGCCGCCGCGCGACACCGGCGTAGAAGAACTCCTTGGCCGTCGACTGGGGCAGGCGTAGCAGGGTGGCGAAGGGCCACGACGCAGGTGGTCGTCAAAGCCCTTGAGGTGCTGGTCCTCGGGTGGAGGTGCCGGAGGGCGTACTCTACCCGAGGGTAGAGGTACACCTTCACGGCCTTCACCACCTGCCACGGCGCCAGTCCCGACTCGATGAGCGCCGTCGCATCTTGCTTGAGCGTCTTCAGCTTGGGTGCAAGCTCGATGCGACGGCGCACATGGTCAAACCCGTCGCCGATCCCCAGATACGCGTACGACTGATGGTGCGTCATCGTGGGGATCGGCGTGTCCGCGAGGGCGAGGTCGAGGTTGTCCGCCTCGACCGCGCCGTTGCCGTTGCGCCGCACGCCCATGGACCGGCACTGGCGGAGTTTGCCTTCATGCCGGTCCAGTCGAGGAACGCGGCGACCAGCTCGTGCTGCGCGATGACTCCCGCCTTGGTGCCGCTGAAAATCTTGAGGTCGTCGGCATACGCCGAGACACCAGGGCGGTCGTCACCGGAGAGCTGGACGCCGGAGCTGGGCAGCTTCTGCAGCGCGTGGAGGAGGGGCTAATCGCGGCCGAGAACAGGTGCGGGCTCAGCGGGCACCCTGAAACACCCCCACGCGCTGCATGATCGGGTCCGTCGGGCCGTCGGCAGCGTTGCCCACGACGAAGGCAGCGCTGTCGTAAAGTCCTTGGCACACGTCGACGTAGTGAGCGGGCACGCCCAGACGCTCCAGCGCGTCCCACAACAGCTTGAAGGGCACGCTGCCAAACGCGTTGCAGAAGTCATACCAGACTTCGTACAACGGTTTGTGGCGGCGGCGGCGGGCGTGGTCGATGAGCGTGGCCGCGAGGAAGTTGTGCTCCCGCAGCCGTTCACCGACCGGAAGCCCTTCTGGCCGGGCGCGGCGCTCATTGGCGTCCAGCCACCGCACCAGCCGCCGCGCGAGGACCCCGTAGAGCTTGTAGATGGCTTGCTGGAGGCAGATGGGCCTCCAGTTCGCCGGGTCCTCGCGCGGGCCCTTCTTGTGTAGGAGGCGCACCACCCCGAGCTTCCAGCTCTGGGGCACACGCTGCGCCTCCAGCATCGCTGGAACGCCGCTGTGAGCGCGGGCAGCAGCTGAATCGCGAAGCGCTTGTAGACATCATACCCGACACCATCGAGGCCGGGCTGGAGGCGCCGCGGGCGTTGAGCTGCGTCTCGATACGTCCGCCGTCGGCGCCTCTGTGAGCAGCTCCCGGAACCTCGTGGCGGCGGGCAGACTTGCCATCGCGGCTCGGAACGCTTCTCCAGCCGGGGCCTCCGGGTCAAATGCCGTGGTCGGGGTGTTGACCTGGTCAAAATGGCGCCAAAGCTGAGCGCCTGGATGGGGCAGGTGCCGGCGTCCTCGTGCTGCTGCTCGCCGTCCGCCGCTGCCATCGCAGCTGATGCGGCTGCACCGCCCGATTCCCGTGCTGCTGCTGCTGCTTCTGCTCCGCGCGGGCCTTCGCCAAAATGCCGTCGACACACTCTTTCTCCGCCGTGTCGAACCGGTGACGCAGGAGGCGCTGGTTGATGGCCGACCGGATGCGGCCGACACGGCGGCGCGCCCTGGAAATCGCTGGCCTGTCCTGTGGGTTCATTCCTTCAAGCGCATGGAGCTCGGCGAGAGCTTCGTCGATCCGGTAGGTGAGGTGGTGCTGGTCCTCGTCCGGCGCTCGGGGTCGTCGGCTCCTGCGCTGGCTCCGACCACCAGCCTGACGAGTTGGTGTGCGTGGGTGGCGTCGCTGGCGGTGGCCCTTGCGTCGACGTTTCCGTCCCCGGCGGCGGCGGCGGCGGCGTGGTGAGCCGGTCGCGGTTCTCCAGCCGGGTCCTGCTCGCCCTCGTCGTCCCCACCGCTGCCCGCTGTGGTCCCGCTGTGCTGGTCGTGGGTGCCTGGAGGTGGCTGCTCGTGGGGCCTCGGGCGTCTGGCCTGTCGCGACTGGGTGTATGGCTGCAGCTCGTCGTACAGCAGGTACGGGAGGGCTGTGATGTAGCCCTCCGCGGTCTCCCAGTCGCTGGCGTTCGTGATCTTGGCCGATAGAGCCGCGCTCAGACGCTCCACCACTTCACCGGCAGCCTCCATCTCGTCGTCGGTCAATTGGCGAAGGCGGAGACGCGGGCGGCGGGCAGGGATCACGCCGGGCTCCAAACGCATCGGAGCATACATCTCACCGTCATCGATGTCCGCCCGGGGCTCGCTGTCGCTGTCCGCGTCCACCATCTCGGCGTCCACTGGGGCAGGCGGCGGCGTCGCCGGCGGGCCCGTCGAGGGCGGACCCATGAGTGTCGTGCACGCGCCGGCCACCGGATGCTCCTTGCACTCGATCTTGTCGCTCTTCATGTCGAGCGCCCGGTTGGCCAGGCGGTCAGCGAACGCGTTGCCTTGCCGGTCGATGTGGTGGAGCGAGTGCTGCCCCACCCGAGCCAGCTCGTGGCGGACGGCATTCCTGAGCTGCCGCAGCCGAGTGCTCTTGGTGGCGTATAGCCCCTGACCTGGCGGATCACCAGCAGGCTGTCGCCCTCGACGCGGAGGCTGGTGGCACCGTGGTCCGCCGCTGCGCGGGCGCCGATCAGGAGGGCCGTGTACTCGGCCGTGTTGTTAGTCTCCTTGGCGCCCGGCATAGTGCGAGCCCGTCCACACGACGGCGCCCTCAGGGTTGTAGAGCAGTGCGCCGGCACCACCAGGGTTGGGCGCACTTCGACAAGCTCCGTCAAACTGGAGGCGCCATGCCCGGGTGTCGTCGTGGGCGGGTCGCTGTAGGTCGTGGTCTCCACCACCACGTCCATCGGCTCGGTGGCCGTGGACTCCTCGTCCGCTGCGTAGTGCGTCGGGTCCGGCGGCTCGCTCTCCTTCGTCTCCTCGTCCAGCAGCGATACGTTCGGCGAAGGTGGAGCGAGGCGATCCGCAATCCTGGACGCGACGACACTGCGTGGAAGCGGGGGCCCCAGCGCGGTGCTGGAGCAGCTTCAAGTCTCGCTGCGATGCGAGACACCACCACCTCTCGCGGTAGTGGAGGTCCCCACCGAGGCGGCTCGATCTCGCCGAGTCGACCGGCTATCCTGGCCGCCACCACCTCGCCGATGGGACACGTGTGTGGCTCCTCAGCGACTCCGCGAGCTTGCGCAGGTGCGCGCTTCACGCACTTGGCCTGTCGCGCACTGAATGTCGTCTGGTGGAGCTCGCCTGCGGACATGGATGCAGCGGATGCGTCCCACCCGACGTCGAGGCTCTGGCGGGCAGTCTGTCGGGCGTTGGCGCCGCTTGCTGCGTCGCTGCGAGGTCGTCACGGTGGCTTCGGCATCCAGCCGATGCTCGGCGTGGCTTGATGCTCCTACCGGACGCGGAGCCTCTGCCGCTGCTGTCCTTGTGGAGCCGGCGCACGCTCGCATGTCTAGCTGCGGCCGGCCGCGACGCGAAGGGCGTGCCGCACGCGCAGCCCGCCAAGAACCGGTCCTGGAAGGCCACGCGCCGGTGCCGAGAGTCCCGATGACGCCGGAGGGTGCCGAAGCTGGCGGCGCCGTGTATGCGCACAGCGTGCACGTGAACCGTTGCGCGTTGTGCACATACACGGCGAGGACAGGAGCCGAGAGCGCTGGCCGCGGATGGCTTGTGCGCTTAGGGCGGGTCCTCGACTCCGTCCTCGGCCACGAGCTGCAGATGCTCGGCCAGCTTCTGGGCGTCGTTGGTGTCGTCCGCGCTGTTGAGGCGGCGGCGCTTGCCGTCGGAGCGTCGCTCGCTGGGCCGGCGAGGCGATGGGCGGCGCTGACTCGAGGCGTGGCCCTGGTCGACGTCCATGGCCTCTACGGGGAAGGCGCTGCCTGCGTGGCGCGCTGTGCGCACGCGAGGGCATGGCTCGTCGCCGCCACCCGCGAGTGGAACACGAAGCTGCACGCGCACCCGCTGTCGAAGATGTCGGAGAAGGGTGCCGCGGTGCGCCGATCTGCGGTGGGCGACGAGCGCTGGCCATGGTTCCGGCGACGTACGCACACACGCTGCACTTGAACTCGGTGGCGTTGTGTGCGTACGTCGTCTGCACCGGCTCCTGCGCGGCGACTTGGTCGGCAGCCTGAGCCGCAGCGTCAGCTGCAACTGCCGCCTCAGCAATAGCTGCGGCAGTCGCAGCCGGCGCGGCTCCAGGCGCTGGCCTGTCGGCGAGCTCTGCCGCCCGCCCTGCCGGGCCGAAAAACTCAGCGCGGGGTCAGGGGCTGCGGGCGCGTGGCGGGGGCTGGTGGTGGCGCTGGAGGCCGGGGACGCGGTGTCCAGGGCCGTCCTGGCCGGCGAGAGCTGATGGGCCCACCGTCCATTGCGGGCAGCCTGCCGGCCGCCCTGCCACTGACGGTGGCGGAGTCTTGGCGGCTGGCAGCGTCGGCTCGGTCGTCGTGGCCGTCCTCGTCGTCGCTGCTGACGGCGGCGGCCGTGGCTGTCGAGGCCGTAGGCGGCCGCCAGCGCACGAGCCGTGGCGGCTGCTTGGGCCGCCCCGGGCACGGCTGCACGGGCAGCATGCTTGCCGCCCTGCCGGGTCGGCCATCATCATTCGCGAGGGATCGGGGCGGCTGGCGGCGGAGGCGCGGCCGTCCTCGGCGTCTGGGCCAGCGTCGGGGTCGTCGGGGTGCTGGAGGGCCAGGGTGTGGCCGCGGGAGCGCGAGCCGGCGGGCTGCGAGCGCTCGCCCAGCGGGCAGCATGCCGCCCGCCCTGCCGGGTCGAGGCAGCACACTGGCGGAGTCTTGGGCCGCTGCCGGCGGCGGCAGGGTCCGGCGGCGGAGTCGTCCTCGCCGCTGCTGGCGTCATCGTCCGGGTCGCTGGGCCCGTGGCGGACCGCCAGGGCCCGCGCAGTGGCGGCTGCCAGCGCCGCCCCAGGCGCTACCCAATCGGGTAGCCTGCCGGCCGCCCTGCCGGGTCGGCCAACATCACTGGGGCAGCTGAGGCGCGCGGAGAGGCGAGGCGGCGGGCAGGGCAGCCGAGGAAGCCGAACGGCGCGCTTGGGGGGGCGGAGCGGCGTCGGGGCGGCGTAGGCGGCGGCAGCGGCGAGGCCCGGCCCGGCCGGTCGGCCAGGGGCGAGGCTGGGTGCGAGGGGGCTCGATCTGAGCGGGCGGACGGAAGGTGGACCGTCCGCCCGCTGCCCGATCCTCGAAACGACGCGAGGTCGCGCTCGAGGACCGGGGCTGGCTTGGTCGCCAGCGGGGTCGGCCCGCGATGGCGCTTGGGGTGCAATGGGCGCAGCGGGTGCCCCACCCGTGCCCGAAGTTGCGTCGCTTGAAACCGCGCCGGTGCCGAGCAGCGGCACTGCACGCGGCGGCTCCGCCGAGCCGTTTCCGCCGGTCGGCGAGTCCAAAACGGGGCGGGCGGACGGTCCACAATGTGTAACCGAAGCCCTAGGGGACCGTCCGCCGCGCCGTCCGCTTGGTCAGTCACTCCGCCCCGTCGCTGACCGCGCTATAAAAAGACGCGTCGCTGGCGAGGCTGGAGGGTTGGCGGTGGAGCACTCGCTGTCGGTGGAGCGCGCGGTCCCGGCGAGCGCCCTGAAAGGGGCTGGAGGACGCAACGAAGCCAGTGGGCGACCCGGGCAACCAAGAGTAGAAAGATGCACTCAGTTGGCCTCGCATGCGGTGAGCCCCTGAGCGTCCCGGATACCCAGCAAGCCCCTGGATGCAAAATGAATGTGAAAAGTTCGGGAAACCAGTTTTCACACTGATTAGAACAGATACTACACTTGATCTTAGCCAAAAGGCCGAGAAGGAATTTGTGTAGGATATTTACGACCCTAAATATACAGGAATGTGGGTTGCGATTTCTGAAATATAGCAGTAGCATTACCAAAAATTGCGATAGAATACTAAAATGTACCAATAGAAAAGTATTGTGAAAATGGAAGACGTTAGAAAAGATAGTAGTTGGCCTCGCGGGGATGCGGTGAAAGCCCCGGAGACCGTCCCGTGGATACCCAGCAAGCCGGCTATCTACGGGATGTCCAAAATGAATGTGAAAAGACCCAACTAAAAGTCGGGAAACCAGTTTTCACACTGATTAGAACAGAGAGTGTATGTGTATTTACCATCCGGTAGACCCGTTAACTGCCTAAGTAGTTCCTATCTGATATCTAACTATGGTTCGTAACAATATCTGATACTAGTCGGGTCGCGGTCCGACTGTCGAAATGCACCACCCCCAAGGTGGTGGCACATCCGTCGTTCAGTCGGCACCGAAATGGGTTTCCCGAGGGCGGTTCCCTACATGGGTGGGGCCCTTCTGGCCAACTAGGGCCTGTAGTGCCGTCTAGTGGCGGCCGGTGCGCGACGGAGTCCCCCCGGTCTCCGTCGCCCGATCACCCTTGATTGCTGGCGCGCCCGGTGTTGGGCGCAATGCAGGTTCCAGATGCGGCGGCTGGACTGGATGCACGCCACCGATAGCTGCCTGTCCAGCCGCTTCGCATCACGCTTGAGGAGCCCAAGGTGTTCGGTGTACACCTTGTGGTTCCCGCTCGCGACCGCACCAAGCGAACCGTAGACGAGCGCCGAGAGGTGCACCTTCCATCCTTGGCGCTCGAGGTGTCGCTTGATGCGGTCGTACTTGGCGCGCTTGTGCGCGGCGATGCGCGCCATCCCCGAGCTCTCCGGGTCGTCGCTCGCCTGCTCTTCGAACGCCACGGCCAGGTCGACCACCGCCACCGTTTTCTTGGTGTGGTTGTAGAGCTGGAGGTCGGGCCGCAGCGTGGGGCCGGCGAGCGACGGCACGGTCTGGTTGACCCGGAGCTCGACGCGGTCTTGTCGGTCGCCCGACGACGCGATGAGCGCACGCTCGATGTTCTTGAGTGCGTCGTCGTGGCGGCCGCGGACCGCGTCCATAGTGCCCGGGCAGTGGTGCAGCACCTGCGCCAGTGTCTCCGCCCGGGAGCAGCCCGGTTGCCTGCAGCGGCCGTGGGTGCGGAGGTGTCGCCGCTGGAGCACGCTGTGCGTGTCCACCTGGTTGAGGCGGGCGGCCACGGCGAAGCGGTAGTCGCTCTCCCACAGCCCCCGTGGCCGTGTGAGGAAGGCGCTACCCACGCCACCATGCGCCCGGGCCGTCTTGCCCTGGTCCGGCAACGCGCACCAGCCCTGCCAGTGTTTGATCTTCATGTGCTGCTTCACGTGCCGCAGCACGTTGCGGTGGTCGAGCCACTCAGCGTGGTGCGGCACGCGAAGCTGCAGCGGCTGGGCTGGTGTGCTGGATGCGGGGTCGGTCGGCGCGGTCTCAAACTTGAGACCGTGCTTCTTGAGATTCTTGCGGATGTCGGTCCACAGCGAGGCGATGTCGCCGGTGCGGCGCTTGGCCGGCGCGTGGACCGACATCCCGAGCTCGAAGTTGAGGAACCGCCCGCACAGTTCGTCGCGGCGCTGCTGCCAGTGCGGGCGGTCCAGCCGGTGCCGCGCGTCGGCGATCTGGTAGAGCTGCTCGCGCGCGATGCGCCGGATGGCCGGGTCGGGCGAGTGCAGCATCTGCCACCCGTGCGCAATCTGCAGCGCCGCGTGCAGCTCCACCAGCGGCAGTAGCCCCAGGCCGCCGCGCGACACCGGCGTGTAGAAGAACTCCTTGGCCGTCGACTGGGGCAGGCGTAGCAGGTGGCGAAGGCCACGACGCAGGTGGTCGTCAAAGCCCTTGAGGTGCTGGTCCTCGGGGTGGAGGTGCCGGAGGGCGTACTCTACCCGAGGGTAGAGGTACACCTTCACGGCCTTCACCACCTGCCACGGCGCCAGTCCCGACTCGATGAGCGCCGTCGCATCTTGCTTGAGCGTCTTCAGCTTGGGTGCAAGCTCGATGCGACGGCGCACATGGTCAAACCCGTCGCCGATCCCCAGATACGCGTACGACTGATGGTGCGTCATCGTGGGGATCGGCGTGTCCGCGAGGGCGAGGTCGAGGTTGTCCGCCTCGACCGCGCCGTTGCCGTTGCGCCGCACGCCCATGGACCGGCACTTGGCGGGGTTTGCCTTCATGCCGGTCCAGTCGAGGAACGCGGCGACCAGCTCGTGCTGCGCGGTGACTCCCGCCTTGGTGCCGCTGAAAATCTTGAGGTCGTCGGCATACGCCGAGACACCAGGGCGGTCGTCACCGGAGAGCTGGACGCCGGAGCTGGGCAGCTTCTGCAGCGCGTGGAGGAGGGGGCTAATCGCGGCCGAGAACAGGTGCGGGCTCAGCGGGCACCCCTGAAACACCCCCACGCGCTGCATGATCGGGTCCGTCGGGCCGTCGGCAGCGTTGCCCACGACGAAGGCAGCGCTGTCGTAAAGTCCTTGGCACACGTCGACGTAGTGGCCGGGCACGCCCAGACGCTCCAGCGCGTCCCACAGCAGCTTGAAGGGCACGCTGCCAAACGCGTTGCAGAAGTCATACCAGACTTCGTACAACGGTTTGTGGCGGCGGCGGGCGTGGTCGATGAGCGTGGCCGCGAGGAAGTTGTGCTCCCCGCAGCCGTTCACCGACCGGAAGCCCTTCTGGCCGGGCGCGTGGCGCTCATTGGCGTCCAGCCACCGCACCAGCCGCCGCGCGAGGACCCCCGCGTAGAGCTTGTAGATGGCTTGCTGGAGGCAGATGGGCCTCCAGTTCGCCGGGTCCTCGCGCGGGCCCTTCTTGTGTAGGAGGCGCACCACCCCGAGCTTCCAGCTCTGGGGCACACGCTGCGCCTCCCAGCATCGCTGGAACGCCGCTGTGAGCGCGGGCAGCAGCTGAATCGCGAAGCGCTTGTAGACATCATACCCGACACCATCGAGGCCGGGGCTGGAGGCGCCGCGGGCGTGTTGGAGCTGCGTCTCGATGTCGTCCGCCGTCGGCGCCTCTGTGAGCAGCTCCCGGAACCTCGTGGCGGCGGGCAGACTTGCCATCGCGGCTCGGAACGCTTCTCCAGCCGGGGCCTCCGGGTCAAATGCCGTGGTCGGGGTGTTGACCTGGTCAAAATGGCGCCAAAGCTGAGCGCCCGGGATGGGGCAGGTGCCGGCGTCCTCGTGCTGCTGCTCGCCGTCCGCCGCTGCCATCGCAGCTGATGCGGCTGCACCGCCCGATTCCCGTGCTGCTGCTGCTGCTCGCTCCGCGCGGGCCTTCGCCAAAATGCCGTCGACACACTCTTTCTCCGCCGTGTCGAACCGGTGACGCAGGAGGCGCTGGTTGATGGCCGACCGGATGCGGCCGACACGGCGGCGCGCCCTGGAAATCGCTGGCCTGTCCTGTGGGTTCATTCCTTCAAGCGCATGGAGCTCGGCGAGAGCTTCGTCGATCCGGTAGGTGAGGTGGTGCTGGTCCTCGTCCGGCGCTCGGGGTCGTCGGCTCCTGCGCTGGCTCCGACCACCAGCCTGACGAGTTGGTGTGCGTGGGTGGCGTCGCTGGCGGTGGCCCTTGCGTCGGCGTTTCCGTCCCCGGCGGCGGCGGCGGCGGCGTGGGTGAGCCGGTCGCGGTTCTCCAGCCGGGTCCTGCTCGCCCTCGTCGTCCCCACCGCTGCCCGCTGTGGTCCCGCTGTGCTGGTCGTGGGTGCCTGGAGGTGGCTGCTCGTGGGGCCTCGGGCGTCTGGCCTGTCGCGACTGGGTGTATGGCTGCAGCTCGTCGTACAGCAGGTACGGGAGGGCTGTGATGTAGCCCTCCGCGGTCTCCCAGTCGCTGGCGTTCGTGATCTTGGCCGATAGAGCCGCGCTCAGACGCTCCACCACTTCACCGGCAGCCTCCATCTCGTCGTCGGTCAATTGGCGAAGGCGGAGACGCGGGCGGCGGGCAGGGATCACGCCGGGCTCCAAACGCATCGGAGCATACATCTCACCGTCATCGATGTCCGCCCGGGGCTCGCTGTCGCTGTCCGCGTCCACCATCTCGGCGTCCACTGGGGCAGGCGGCGGCGTCGCCGGCGGGCCCGTCGAGGGCGGACCCATGAGTGTCGTGCACGCGCCGGCCACCGGATGCTCCTTGCACTCGATCTTGTCGCTCTTCATGTCGAGCGCCCGGTTGGCCAGGCGGTCAGCGAACGCGTTGCCTTGCCGGTCGATGTGGTGGAGCGAGTGCTGCCCCACCCGAGCCAGCTCGTGGCGGACGGCATTCCTGAGCTGCCGCAGCCGAGTGCTCTTGGTGGCGTATAGCCCCTTGACCTGGCGGATCACCAGCAGGCTGTCGCCCTCGACGCGGAGGCTGGTGGCACCGTGGTCCGCCGCTGCGCGGGCGCCGATCAGGAGGGCCGTGTACTCGGCCGTGTTGTTAGTCTCCTTGGCGCCCGGCATGTAGTGCGAGCCCGTCCACACGACGGCGCCCTCAGGGTTGTAGAGCAGTGCGCCGGCACCACCAGGGTTGGGCGCACTTCGACAAGCTCCGTCAAACTGGAGGCGCCATGCCCGGGGTGTCGTCGTGGGCGGGTCGCTGTAGGTCGTGGTCTCCACCACCACGTCCATCGGCTCGGTGGCCGTGGACTCCTCGTCCGCTGCGTAGTGCGTCGGGTCCGGCGGCTCGCTCTCCTTCGTCTCCTCGTCCAGCAGCGATACGTTCGGCGAAGGTGGAGCGAGGCGATCCGCAATCCTGGACGCGACGACACTGCGTGGAAGCGGGGGGCCCCAGCGCGGTGCTGGAGCAGCTTCAAGTCTCGCCGCGATGCGAGACACCACCACCTCTCGCGGTAGTGGAGGTCCCCACCGAGGCGGCTCGATCTCGCCGAGTCGATCGGCTATCCTGGCCGCCACCACCTCGCGGGGCAGTGGTGGGCCCCAGCGACCGCGAGCTTGTGCTTCCGCTTCCTGTCCCTGAATGTCAACGTCTGTGGAGCTCGCCTGCGGGGGGGATGCAGCGAGCTCCGATGAGGCTTGGCGGGGCAGGTCGGGCGTGGCGGTGGCCGCCGAGTCGACGGTGGCTTCGGCTCCGCGATCGGCGTGGCTTGATGCTCCTACCGGACGCGGAGCCTCTGCCGTGGGGGTGCGTGAGCCGGCGCACGCTTTCGCATGTCTAGCTGCGGCCGGCCGCGACGCGAAGGGCGTGCCGCACGCGCAGCCCGCCAAGAACCGGTCCTGGAAGGCCACGCGCCGGTGCCGAGAGTCCCGATGACGCCGGAGGGTGCCGAAGCTGGCGGCCGTGTATGCGCACAGCGTGCACGTGAACCGTTGCGCGTTGTGCACATACACGGCGAGGACAGGAGCCGAGAGAGCGCTGGCCGCGGATGGCTTGTGCGCTTGGGGCGGGTCCTCGACTCCGTCCTCGGCCACGAGCTGCAGATGCTCGGCCAGCTTCTGGGCGTCGGTGTCGTCCGCGCTGTTGAGGCGGCGGCGCTTGCCGTCGGAGCGTCGCTCGCTGGGCCGGCGAGGCGATGGGCGGCGCTGACTCGGCGGGGCGTGGCCCTGGTCGACGTCCATGGCCTCTACGGGGGAAGGCGCTGCCTGCGTGGCGCGCTGTGCGCACGCGAGGGCATGGCTCGTCGCCGCCACCCGCGAGTGGAACACGAGGCTGCACGCGCACCCGCTGTCGAAGATGTCGGAGAAGCGGGTGCCGCGGTGCGCCGATCTGCGGTGGGCGACGAGCGTGGCCATGTTTCCGGCGACGTGCGCACACACGCTGCACTTGAACTCGGTGGCGTTGTGTGCGTACGTCGTCTGCACCGGCTCCTGCGCGGCGACTTGGTCGGCAGCCTGAGCCGCAGCGTCAGCTGCAACTGCCGCCTCAGCAATAGCTGCGGCAGTCGCAGCCGGCGCGGCTCCAGGCGCTGGCCTGTCGGCGAGCCTGCCGCCCGCCCTGCCGGGTCGAAAAATCTCATGCGCGGGGGTCAGGGGGGCGGCGGGAGCTTGGGCGGCGAAGTTGGCAGCGCTGAGGGTCGGAGGGACGTCGCTGCTGACGGCGGCGTGGCCGTCGAGGCCGTAGGCGGCCGCCAGCGCACGAGCCGTGGCTGCTGCTTGCGCCGCCCCGGGCACGGCCGGCACGGGCAGCATGCTTGCCGCCCTGCCGGGTCGGCCATCATCATTCGCGAGGGATCGGGGGCGGCTGGCGGCGGAGGCGCGGCCGTCCTCGGCGTCTGGGCCAGCGTCGGGGTCGTCGGGGTGCTGGAGGGCCAGGGGTGTGGCCGCGGGAGCGCGAGCCGGCGGGGCTGCGAGCGCTCGCCCAGCGGGCAGCATGCCGCCCGCCCTGCCGGGTCGAGGCAGCACACTGGCGGGGTCTTGGGGGCCGCTGCCGGCGGCGGCAGGGCCGGCGGAGTCGTCCTCGTCGCTGCTGGCGTCGTCGTCCGGGTCGCTGGGCCCGTGGCGGACCGCCAGGGCCCGCGCAGTGGCGGCTGCCAGCGCCGCCCCAGGCGCTACCCAATCGGGCAGCCTGCCGGCCGCCCTGCCGGGTCGGCCAACATCACTGGGGGGCAGCTGAGGCGCGCGGGGAGGCGAGGCGGCGGGCGGGGCAGCCGAGGAAGCCGAACGGCGCGCTTGGGGGGTGGAGCGGCGTCGGGGGCGGCGTAGGCGGCGGCAGCGGCGAGGCCCGGCCCGGCCGGCCGGCCAGGGGGCGAGGCTGGGTGCGAGGGGGCTCGATCTGAGCGGGCGGACGGAAGGGTGGACCGTCCGCCCGCTGCCCGATCCTCGAAACGACGCGAGGTCGCGCTCGAGGACCGGGGGCTGGCTTGGTCGCCAGCGGGGTCGGCCCGCGATGGCGCTTGGGGTGCAATGGGCGCAGCGGGTGCCCCACCCGTGCCCGAAGTTGCGTCGCTTGAGACCGCGCCGGTGCCGAGCAGCGGCACCGCGCGCGGCGGCTCCGCCGAGCCGTTTCCGCCGGTTGGCGAGTCCAAAACGGGGGCGGGCGGACGGTCCACAATGTGTAACCGAAGCCCTAGGGGACCGTCCGCCGCGCCGTCCGCTTGGTCAGTCACTCCCGCCCCGTCGCTGACCGCGCTATAAAAAGACGCGTCGCTGGCGAGGCTGGAGTGGCTGGCGGTGGAGCACTCGCTGTCGGTGGACGGCGAGCGCTCCCGGGGCTGCCAGTCCGGCCACCAGAAGCGCATCCCTGGATGCGTTGGTGAAGGGCCGGCCCGTAGGCAGAGGTGGGAAAGGAAAGGTTAGAAAAGATGCAAGGTAGTTGGCCTCGCGGGGGATGCGGTGAAAGCCCCCGGAGACCGTCCCGTGGATACCCAGCAAGCCGGCTATCTACGGGATGTCCAAAAATGAATGTGAAAAAGACCCAACTAAAAGTCGGGAAACCAGTTTTCACACTGATTAGAACAGAGAGTGTATGTGTATTTACCATCCGGTAGACCCGTTAACTGCCTAAGTAGTTCCTATCTGATATCTAACTATGGTTCGTAACAATATCTGATACTAGTCGGGTCGCGGTCCGACTGTCGAAATGCACCACCCCCAAGGTGGTGGCACATCCGTCATTCAGTCGGCACCGAAATGGGTTTCCCGAGGGCGGTTCCCTACATGGGTGGGGCCCTTCTGGCCAACTAGGGCCTGTAGTGCCGTCTAGTGGCGGCCGGTGCGCGACGGAGTCCCCCCGGTCTCCGTCGCCCGATCACCCCTTGACTGCTGGCGCGCCCGGTGTTGGGCGCAATGCAGGTTCCAGATGCGGCGGCTGGACTGGATGCACGCCACCGATAGCTGCCTGTCCAGCCGCTTCGCATCACGCTTGAGGAGCCCAAGGTGTTCGGTGTACACCTTGTGGTTCCCGCTCGCGACCGCACCAAGCGAACCGTAGACGAGCGCCGAGAGGTGCACCTTCCATCCTTGGCGCTCGAGGTGTCGCTTGATGCGGTCGTACTTGGCGCGCTTGTGCGCGGCGATGCGCGCCATCCCCGAGCTCTCCGGGTCGTCGCTCGCCTGCTCTTCGAACGCCACGGCCAGGTCGACCACCGCCACCGTTTTCTTGGTGTGGTTGTAGAGCTGGAGGTCGGGCCGTAGCGCGGGGCCGGCGAGCGACGGCACGGTCTGGTTCACCCGGAGCTCGGCGCGATCCTGACGGTCGCCCGACGACGCGATGAGCGCGCGCTCGATGTTCTTGAGCGCGTCGTCGTGGCGGCCGCGGATCGCGTCCATGGTGCCCGGGCAGTGGTGCAGCACGTGGGGTAGCGTCTCCTCGTGCGGGCACCCCGGCTGCCTGCAGCGGCCGTGGGTGCGGAGGTGCCGCCGCTGGAGCACGCTGTGCGTGTCCACCTGGTTGAGGCGGGCGGCCACGGCGAAGCGGTAGTCGCTCTCCCACAGCCCCCGTGGCCGTGTGAGGAAGGCGCTACCCACGCCACCATGCGCCCGGGCCGTCTTGCCCTGGTCCGGCAACGCGCACCAGCCCTGCCAGTGTTTGATCTTCATGTGCTGCTTCACGTGCCGCAGCACGTTGCGGTGGTCGAGCCACTCAGCGTGGTGCGGCACGCGAAGCTGCAGCGGCTGGGCTGGTGTGCTTGATGCGGGGTCGGCCGGCGCGGTCTCAAACTTGAGACCGTGCTTCTTGAGATTCTTGCGGATGTCGGTCCACAGCGAGGCGATGTCGCCGGTGCGGCGCTTGGCCGGCGCGTGGACCGACATCCCGAGCTCGAAGTTGAGGAACCGCCCGCACAGTTCGTCGCGGCGCTGCTGCCAGTGCGGGCGGTCCAGCCGGTGCCGCGCGTCGGCGATCTGGTAGAGCTGCTCGCGCGCGATGCGCCGGATGGCCGGGTCGGGCGAGTGCAGCATCTGCCACCCGTGCGCAATCTGCAGCGCCGCGTGCAGCTCCACCAGCGGCAGTAGCCCCAGGCCGCCGCGCGACACCGGCGTGTAGAAGAACTCCTTGGCCGTCGACTGGGGCAGGCGTAGCAGGTGGCGAAGGCCACGACGCAGGTGGTCGTCAAAGCCCTTGAGGTGCTGGTCCTCGGGGTGGAGGTGCCGGAGGGCGTACTCTACCCGAGGGTAGAGGTACACCTTCACGGCCTTCACCACCTGCCACGGCGCCAGTCCCGACTCGATGAGCGCCGTCGCATCTTGCTTGAGCGTCTTCAGCTTGGGTGCAAGCTCGATGCGACGGCGCACATGGTCAAACCCGTCGCCGATCCCCAGATACGCGTACGACTGATGGTGCGTCATCGTGGGGATCGGCGTGTCCGCGAGGGCGAGGTCGAGGTTGTCCGCCTCGACCGCGCCGTTGCCGTTGCGCCGCACGCCCATGGACCGGCACTTGGCGGAGTTTGCCTTCATGCCGGTCCAGTCGAGGAACGCGGCGACCAGCTCGTGCTGCGCGATGACTCCCGCCTTGGTGCCGCTGAAAATCTTGAGGTCGTCGGCATACGCCGAGACACCAGGGCGGTCGTCACCGGAGAGCTGGACGCCGGAGCTGGGCAGCTTCTGCAGCGCGTGGAGGAGGGGGCTAATCGCGGCCGAGAACAGGTGCGGGCTCAGCGGGCACCCTGAAACACCCCACGCGCTGCATGATCGGGTCCGTCGGGCCGTCGGCAGCGTTGCCCACGACGAAGGCAGCGCTGTCGTAAAGTCCTTGGCACACGTCGACGTAGTGGGCGGGCACGCCCAGACGCTCCAGCGCGTCCCACAACAGCTTGAAGGGCACGCTGCCAAACGCGTTGCAGAAGTCATACCAGACTTCGTACAACGGTTTGTGGCGGCGGCGGGCGTGGTCGATGAGCGTGGCCGCGAGGAAGTTGTGCTCCCCGCAGCCGTTCACCGACCGGAAGCCCTTCTGGCCGGGCGCGTGGCGCTCATTGGCGTCCAGCCACCGCACCAGCCGCCGCGCGAGGACCCCCGTGTAGAGCTTGTAGATGGCTTGCTGGAGGCAGATGGGCCTCCAGTTCGCCGGGTCCTCGCGCGGGCCCTTCTTGTGTAGGAGGCGCACCACCCCGAGCTTCCAGCTCTGGGGCACACGCTGCGCCTCCCAGCATCGCTGGAACGCCGCTGTGAGCGCGGGCAGCAGCTGAATCGCGAAGCGCTTGTAGACATCATACCCGACACCATCGAGGCCGGGGCTGGAGGCGCCGCGGGCGTGTTGGAGCTGCGTCTCGATGTCGTCCGCCGTCGGCGCCTCCGTGAGCAGCTCCCGGAACCTCGTGGCGGCGGGCAGACTTGCCATCGCGGCTCGGAACGCTTCTCCAGCCGGGGCCTCCGGGTCAAATGCCTTGGCCGGGGTGTTGACCTGGTCAAAATGGCGCCAAAGCTGGGCGCCCGGGATGGGGCAGGTGCCGGCGTCCTCGTGTTGCTGCTCGCCGTCCGCCGCTGCCATCGCAGCTGATGCGGCTGCACCGCCCGATTCCCGTGCTGCTGCTGCTGCTCGCTCCGCGCGGGCCTTCGCCAAAATGCCGTCGACACACTCTTTCTCCGCCGTGTCGAACCGGTGACGCAGGAGGCGCTGGTTGATGGCCGACCGGATGCGGCCGACACGGCGGCGCGCCCTGGAAATCGCTGGCCTGTCCTGTGGGGTCATCCCCTCAAGCGCATGGAGCTCGGCGAGAGCTTCGTCGATCCGGTAGGTGAGGTGGTGCTGGTCCTCGTCCGGCGCTCGGGGTCGTCGGCTCCTGCGCTGGCTCCGACCACCAGCCTGACGAGTCGGTGTGCGTGGGTGGCGTCGCTGGCGGTGGCCCTTGCGTCGGCGTTTCCGTCCCCGGCGGCGGCGGCGTGGGTGAGCCGGTCGCGGTTCTCCAGCCGGGTCCTGCTCGCCCTCGTCGTCCCCACCGCTGCCCGCTGTGGTCCCGCTGTGCTGGTCGTGGGTGCCTGGAGGTGGCTGCTCGTGGGGCCTCGGGCGTCTGGCCTGTCGCGACTGGGTGTATGGCTGCAGCTCGTCGTACAGCAGGTACGGGAGGGCTGTGATGTAGCCCTCCGCGGTCTCCCAGTCGCTGGCGTTCGTGATCTTGGCCGATAGAGCCGCGCTCAGACGCTCCACCACTTCACCGGCAGCCTCCATCTCGTCGTCGGTCAATTGGCGAAGGCGGAGACGCGGGCGGCGGGCAGGGATCACGCCGGGCTCCAAACGCATCGGAGCATACATCTCACCGTCATCGATGTCCGCCCGGGGCTCGCTGTCGCTGTCCGCGTCCACCATCTCGGCGTCCACTGGGGCAGGCGGCGGCGTCGCCGGCGGGCCCGTCGAGGGCGGACCCATGAGTGTCGTGCACGCGCCGGCCACCGGATGCTCCTTGCACTCGATCTTGTCGCTCTTCATGTCGAGCGCCCGGTTGGCCAGGCGGTCAGCGAACGCGTTGCCTTGCCGGTCGATGTGGTGGAGCGAGTGCTGCCCCACCCGAGCCAGCTCGTGGCGGACGGCATTCCTGAGCTGCCGCAGCCGAGTGCTCTTGGTGGCGTATAGCCCCTTGACCTGGCGGATCACCAGCAGGCTGTCGCCCTCGACGCGGAGGCTGGTGGCACCGTGGTCCGCCGCTGCGCGGGCGCCGATCAGGAGGGCCGTGTACTCGGCCGTGTTGTTAGTCTCCTTGGCGCCCGGCATGTAGTGCGAGCCCGTCCACACGACGGCGCCCTCAGGGTTGTAGAGCAGTGCGCCGGCACCACCAGGGTTGGGCGCACTTCGACAAGCTCCGTCAAACTGGAGGCGCCATGCCCGGGGTGTCGTCGTGGGCGGGTCGCTGTAGGTCGTGGTCTCCACCACCACGTCCATCGGCTCGGTGGCCGTGGACTCCTCGTCCGCTGCGTAGTGCGTCGGGTCCGGCGGCTCGCTCTCCTTCGTCTCCTCGTCCAGCAGCGATACGTTCGGCGAAGGTGGAGCGAGGCGATCCGCAATCCTGGACGCGACGACACTGCGTGGAAGCGGGGGGTCCCAGCGCGGTGCTGGAGCAGCTTCAAGTCTCGCTGCGATGCGAGACACCACCACCTCTCGCGGTAGTGGAGGTCCCCACCGAGGCGGCTCGATCTCGCCGAGTTGATCGGCTATCCTGGCCGCCACCACCTCGCGGGGCAGTGGTGGGCCCCAGCGACCGCGAGCTTGTGCTTCCGCTTCCTGTCCCTGAATGTCAACGTCTGTGGAGCTCGCCTGCGGGGGGGACGCAGCGAGCTCCGATGAGGCTTGGCGGGGCAAGTCGGGCGTGGCGGTGGCCGCCGAGTCGACGGTGGCTTCGGCTCCGCGATCGGCGTGGCTTGATGCTCCTACCGGACGCGGAGCCTCTGCCGTGGGGGTGCGTGAGCCGGCGCACGCTTTCGCATGTCTAGCTGCGGCCGGCCGCGACGCGAAGGGCGTGCCGCACGCGCAGCCCGCCAAGAACCGGTCCTGGAAGGCCACGCGCCGGTGCCGAGAGTCCCGATGACGCCGGAGGGTGCCGAAGCTGGCGGCCGTGTATGTGCACAGCGTGCACGTGAACCGTTGCGCGTTGTGCACATACACGGCGAGGACAGGAGCCGAGAGAGCGCTGGCCGCGGATGGCTTGTGCGCTTGGGGTGGGTCCTCGACTCCGTCCTCGGCCACGAGCTGCAGATGCTCGGCCAGCTTCTGGGCGTCGGTGTCGTCCGCGCTGTTGAGGCGGCGGCGCTTGCCGTCGGAGCGTCGCTCGCTGGGCCGGCGAGGCGATGGGCGGCGCTGACTCGGCGGGGCGTGGCCCTGGTCGACGTCCATGGCCTCTACGGGGGAAGGCGCTGCCTGCGTGGCGCGCTGTGCGCACGCGAGGGCATGGCTCGTCGCCGCCACCCGCGAGTGGAACACGAGGCTGCACGCGCACCCGCTGTCGAAGATGTCGGAGAAGCGGGTGCCGCGGTGCGCCGATCTGCGGTGGGCGACGAGCGTGGCCATGTTTCCGGCGACGTACGCACACACGCTGCACTTGAACTCGGTGGCGTTGTGTGCGTACGTCGTCTGCACCGGCTCCTGCGCGGCGACTTGGTCGGCAGCCTGAGCCGCAGCGTCAGCTGCAACTGCCGCCTCAGCAATAGCTGCGGCAGTCGCAGCCGGCGCGGCTCCAGGCGCTGGCCTGTCGGCGAGCCTGCCGCCCGCCCTGCCGGGCCGAAAAAACTCATGCGCGGGGGTCAGGGGGGCTGCGGGCGCGTGGCGGGGGCTGGTGGTGGCGCTGGAGGCCGGGGACGCGGTGTCCAGGGCCGTCCTGGCCGGCGAGAGCTGATGGGCCCCACCGGCGGGCAGCCTGCCGGCCGCCCTGCCGGGTGGCCACTCGACGGTGGCGGAGTCTTGGCGGCGGCTGGCAGCGTCGGCTCGGTCGTCGTGGCCGTCCTCGTCGTCGCTGCTGACGGCGGCGTGGCTGTCGAGGCCGTAGGCGGCCGCCAGCGCACGAGCCGTGGCGGCTGCTTGGGCCGCCCCGGGCACGGCCGGCACGGGCAGCATGCTTGCCGCCCTGCCGGGTCGGCCATCATCATTCGCGAGGGATCGGGGGCGGCTGGCGGCGGAGGCGCGGCCGTCCTCGGCGTCTGGGCCAGCGTCGGGGTCGTCGGGGTGCTGGAGGGCCAGGGGTGTGGCCGCGGGAGCGCGAGCCGGCGGGGCTGCGAGCGCTCGCCCAGCGGGCAGCATGCCGCCCGCCCTGCCGGGTCGAGGCAGCACACTGGCGGAGTCTTGGGGGCCGCTGCCGGCGGCGGCAGGGCCGGCGGAGTCGTCCTCGTCGCTGCTGGCGTCATCGTCCGGGTCGCTGGGCCCGTGGCGGACCGCCAGGGCCCGCGCAGTGGCGGCTGCCAGCGCCGCCCCAGGCGCTACCCAATCGGGCAGCCTGCCGGCCGCCCTGCCGGGTCGGCCAACATCACTGGGGGGCAGCTGAGGCGCGCGGAGAGGCGAGGCGGCGGGCGGGGCAGCCGAGGAAGCCGAACGGCGCGCTTGGGGGGGCGGAGCGGCGTCGGGGGCGGCGTAGGCGGCGGCAGCGGCGAGGCCCGGCCCGGCCGGCCGGCCAGGGGGCGAGGCTGGGTGCGAGGGGGCTCGATCTGAGCGGGCGGACGGAAGGGTGGACCGTCCGCCCGCTGCCCGATCCTCGAAACGACGCGAGGTCGCGCTCGAGGACCGGGGGCTGGCTTGGTCGCCAGCGGGGTCGGCCCGCGATGGCGCTTGGGGTGCAATGGGCGCAGCGGGTGCCCCACCCGTGCCCGAAGTTGCGTCGCTTGAGACCGCGCCGGTGCCGAGCAGCGGCACCGCGCGCGGCGGCTCCGCCGAGCCGTTTCCGCCGGTTGGCGAGTCCAAAACGGGGGCGGGCGGACGGTCCACAATGTGTAACCGAAGCCCTAGGGGACCGTCCGCCGCGCCGTCCGCTTGGTCAGTCACTCCCGCCCCGTCGCTGACCGCGCTATAAAAAGACGCGTCGCTGGCGCGGCTGGAGTGGCTGGCGTTGGAGCACTCGCTGTCGGTGGACGGCGAGCGCTCCCGGGGCTGCCAGTCCGGCCACCAGAAGCGCATCCCTGGATGCGTTGGTGAAGGGCCGTAGGCAGAGCTGGGAAAGGAAAGGTTAGGAAGAGCAAGTGTAGTTGGCCTCGCGGGGATGCGGTGAAAGCCCCCGGAGACCGTCTCGTGGATACCCAGCAAGCCGGCTATCTACGGGATGTCCAAAAATAAATGTGAAAAAGACCCAACTAAAAGTCGGGAAACCAGTTTTCACACTGATTAGAACAGAATGTGTGTTCATGTTTACCAGTTAGGAACCTCTCCGTGACTAAAATGTAGGCTAAAATATGCATGTCACTAAAGGGAGGGTGTTTGTGTCCTCCTGGGTTTTGAAGGGCGGTTCCCTACCTGGGTGGTGCCCTGTCGGTCGTCATGACCAGCTTACCGCCGTGCCCTAGCCTGCGATGTGCGCCGCGGGGTCCCCCCAGACCCACGCGGTGCTCGCGAGGCGTTGCCGCTCCGTTGTCCTTCGCGGTGGCGCCGGCAGTGCCAGCCCCAAATGCGGTGGCTGGCGCGGATGCAGTGGCTCGACAGCTGAAGGTCCAGCTGTCGAGCCTCGCGCTTGTGCAGTTTTAGCTTCTCCGTGTAGGTCTTGAAGTTGCTGGGCTGCACCGAGCCCAGCGACCCGTACACGATCGCCGCGGTCTGCACCTGCCACCCCTTGAGCCGCAGCTCTGCCACGATCGGTTGGTACTTGAGCGTCTTGTGATCGTGGCTGAGCTGCAGCGAGGAGTGACGGGCGCTGGCCGCGTGCTCCTCGAACGTGACCGCCAAGTCGGCGATCACCATCTTCTTGGCGGCCACGTTCCGCAGGACGATGTCGGGCCGCAGAGCTGCGCCCGTGTACTCGGGCACCGTTTGGTTGAGGCGCAGCTCCGCGGTCGACTTGGCGCGCTCGAGCGCGCCGCGGATCTTGGACCCGATCTGCTCCAGGGCGTCGTCGTGACGCTGGCGGATGGCGTCCATGTTGGACGCGCAGTGGTTGAGGACATGGGCCAGCGTCTCGGCCTCGGAGCAGGTCGGGTCCCGGCAGGTCTTCCTGGGCCGCTGCCGCTTGCGCTTGAGCACCGAGTTCGTGTCGACTTGGTTGAGGCGGGCCTTGACGCCGAATCGGTAGTCGTCGTCCGACATGCCCGCCCCCGTCGACACGAACTTGGCGCCGGGGCCGCCGTGCACCCGCACCGTCTTGCCCTGGTCCACCAGACCCTTCCATCGGGTCTGGTGGCGGATCTTCATGTGCAGGCGCACGTGCCGCAACACGGTCTTGTGGTCCAGCCACTTGTCGTGGTGCGGCACGCGGAGGCCGAATGGGTCTTGGGTGTCGGCGCGGTGCTCAAGCTGTAGGTGGCGGATGCGCAGGATGCGCTGCACGTCCACCCACAGCGAGCCAATGTCGCCATTGCGCCGGAGGGCCTCGGCGTGGGGCGAGGCGGCGAGCTCGGAGTTGAGGAACGTCCTCGCGAGCTCGTCGTCCCGACCCCTCCAGTGCTCTTCCTGTAGGCGGTGGCGCTTGCGCGCCACCTGACACACCTGCGCCGTGGCGATGGCGACGACTGCGGGGTCCTTCGAATGAAGCATCTGCCACGCGTGGGCGACCTGCAGCGCTTGGTGCATTTCTACCAGCGACTGGAGCCCCAGTCCACCACTAGATGTCGGTGTGTAGAAGAACTCGGTTGTGGCGGACCGGGGCAGGCGCAGCAGGTGCCGGAGCCCACGCGTGACCGCGCGGTCGAAGCCTTGCAGTTGGGACTGGAGCGGGCGGAGGTGGCGAAGCGCGTACTCTACCTTGGGGTAGACGTATGTCTTGAGCGCCTTCACCACCTGCCACGGCGCCAGCACCGACTGCATGAGCGCCACCGCCTCCTGCTTGATCTGCTGGATCTTTGGTGCGAGCTGGAGGCGGTGGCGGACGTGGTCGAACCCGTCGCCCACTCCCAGGTAGCGGTAGCTGTCTTGGAGACTGAGGGTGGCGATGGCTTCGTCGTGGACTTCGAGCTGCAGGTTGGCGTCGCGCTTCAGGTTTCCACGCGTGTTCGTCGTCACTGCGAGGCTGGCGCACTTCGCCGGGTTCGCTCGTAGCCCGGTCCACGTGAGGAAGCGGGCAACGACGCCGTGGCACTTGCGGATGCCGGCGGCGCTGTCGCTGAAGACCTTCAGGTCGTCGGCGTACGCCGTGGTGCGCGGCCGCACACCGTCGGCAAGTGGTACGCCGACGCCGTCGAGCTGCTCGAGGCGTCGCAGCAACGGAACGAGCGCGACGATGAAGAGGAGGGGGCTGAGCGGGCAGCCCTGGTAGACGCCCACCTCCTGCCTCACGGGGTCCGTCGCGCCGTCCGCTGCGTTGCCGATGACGAAAGCCGATCCCGCGTAGATGTCCTTGCACCTCTGGATAAAGCGGCGGTCGACGCCGAGGTCGCGGAGCACGCGCCACATGAGCTCCTGCGGGAGCGAGCCGAACGCGTTCCGCAAGTCGTACCAGACTTGGTACAGCTTGCGGTGCAGCCGTCGAGACTGGTCGAGTAACGTGGTGGCCACGAAGTTGTGTTCGTGGCACCCGTTAAACGCCCGGAAGCCCTTCTGCGCCATGGGGAGGAGATCGTTCGACTCCAGGAAGCGTGAGAGGCGCCTCGCCAGCAGCCCACTGTACAGCTTGTAGATAGTGGGCTGGAGGCAGATCGGCCGCCAGTTGCTGGGCTGGCTCGGGTCACCCTTCTTGTGGATGAGCCGCACGAAGCCGAGTTTCCACAGGGCTGGCACGCGGCAATGCCGCCCGCAGAAGCTGAAGGCGGCATGCAGTAGTGGCAGGAGCTGGGCAGCGAAGCGGCGGTAGATGTCGTAGCCGATGCCGTCATGTCCGGGGCTCGACGCCGTCGCAGCTCGCGTGAGCTGGTCCTCGATCTCGTCCAGCGTGAACTCCTCGCCGAACGCGTCGGTCGCTTCGGTCGCTTGCTCGCTGCCGGCCACCGCCTCCCGGAACTCCTGGCCGCGCTCGTCGGCGTAGTCGAACTCCGTGCGCACGGCGCTGGTGCCCGTGAAGTGGCGGTGCAATTCCTCGCGGCCGATGGGACACGTGTCGTGCTGCTCCTCAGCCGCCGACTCCGCTGACGCACTGCGCAGGATGCGCGCCACGCACTTGGCCTCGTCGCGCACGAAGTCCTGGCGGAGTTGCTGCTGGGACATGGAGGAGCGGATGCGTCCCACCCGTCGTCGAGCTCTGCGCATCGCGCGTCTGTCCGTTGGCGCCGCTTGCTGCGTCGCTGCGAGGTCGTCCAGTGCTTCATCCAGCCGATGCTCGCGTTGGTTGCGCGTCACCCGAGGCGGCCGCTGCCGCTGCTGTCCTTGTGGAGGGCGGGTCGTCGGCGGGGTCGAGGCGAATGGCTGCAGCACCTCGCGCAGGCGATCCGGGATGGCGCCGATGTAACCCTCACCGGTTGCCCAACTGTCGGCGTCCGTGATTCTGCACGCCATCTCCGCAGCGAATCTCTCCACAGCCTCTGCAGCGGTCTCCAGGTCGTCGTCACTGAGAGGACGGAGGCGGAGCCGAGGTTGCCGCGCCGGTGTGGAGTCTGGTCCGATAGGGATCGTAGGAAAGACCTCTCCCCCGTCACGCGCGGCCACCTCAGCTTCGTCGTCCTCGTTGGTGTCACCATCTGTAGCCGGAGGGGCAGGGCTGGAAGGCGCTGCCTGTGACGCCGGTCGCTCTTGCTGTGGCTCGTTGGCGGGCCTCGGTTGGAGGCAATCCTCCATCGCCCCTTGGTGCACGCCGCACTCGGCCAGCGAGCGCTTGAGGTCGAGCGCCCGGTTCGCCAATCGGTCTGCATGCGCGTTGGCCTTCCGGTCGATGTGTCGGAGAGTGTACGTGGGCACCGACCGGAGTGTGTGGCGAACTCGATTGCGAAGCTGCCGGAGGCGCTGGTTCCTGCACGCAAAGGTGTCCCGCACCTGTGCCACCACGAGGTGGCTGTCGCCCTCGATGGTCAGCTGCCCGGCGTGATGGTGGACTGCGCTCTGCACTCCCAGCAGCAGCGCCGTGTACTCGGCCGTGTTGTTGGTCTCGCTGCTGCTGGGCATGTAGTGCGAGCACGTCCACACCACCTTGCCACTGGGGTCGAAGAGTGCAGCGCCAGCTCCGCCGGGTCCGGGGTTCCGGCGGCAGGCGCCGTCAAAGCGCAGCAGCCAGGGTTCTTGGTCGTCGGTGGCATCGTCGGCAGCTGGGGCCCCGGCGTCCACGTCCATTGCAGCAGACTGCTGCTCGTCCGCGCTGGGAGGGGGTGATGGCGCTGGCGGGGGGCGTCTCGCAGGCGGGGCCGGAGCTGTCGGTAGGCCAGTAACCAGGCGAGCGATAGCCGCCGCCCCGATCGCGCGGTGACTTGGCCCCCACCGTGTTGCACCGGTGACCGGTGCAGCAGGAGCCAGCGGTCTTCGCACTGCTGGGTCGGTGGCCAGCTCGCCGGTCGTAGCCTGCGCGGGGTCTGGTGCACGTGGGCGTGGGCCCCAGCGGGTCGAACGCGCCGTCTGTAGTGGTGCTTTCGCCGTCGGTGCTGCTGCTGTGGTTGCCGGGTCCAGCGCGGGCTCTGCTGGGGTAGGCGGGGTCGCAGGGTCCGGCGGGGGCGCCGTCGCCGCCGTCTTCTCTCCGGCCATGTCTTCATCGTCGGCGCTGTTCAGCCGTCGGCGCTTACCTGCAGCAGCAGGAACATGGCGGGCAGGGGCGGGCGCCAGCACTGGGGGGACATGCTGGCGCCCTGGGGTCTTGGGAGCGGCGGGCACGACGCTCTGGAGGTTGGCAGCGGCTGCCATTGCGATGTCGCTTGGTGCGGCTGTCGCAGTGGCAGCCACCGCTGCGGTGAGGGGCCCGGTCGGGGGTTGGGCGGCCTCAATCCGCGTCGGGGGGTGAACAGTTGTCGGTCGTGGCACTGCTGCTGTCCTTGCTCCCGTCGGCTCCGAGGCTCGGGCCGTCATGGTGGTGACGGCCGCGGCTGGAGGGAGGCGCTTGGCGCACGCTCGAGCGTGGCTCGCAGCAGCCACGCGCGCGTAGAAGAGAAGCGGGCACCGGCACCCGCTAGAGAAAATGTCCGTGAAGCGGGTGCCGTGGTGCGCCGCTCGCCGATGGGCGACCAGTGTCGCGAGGTCGGCGGCAACGTACGCGCACAACGCGCACTCAAACTGGGCAGCGTCGTGCGCGTAGGTTGCCTGCACCGGGTCCTGGGGGCCGTCTTGCGGCCGTAGGTAGTGGGTCTTGGACCCCGGTGCGGCTTGGGCGGCGGCGGCCTTGGCTGCGTCCGCATCGCTCTCCTCGGTCTTCATCTCTCGGTCGTCGCTGCTTGCTGGCTCGCGCGCTTGGTCGGCAGCCTGGGCCGCAGCGTCAGCTGCAGCTGCCGCCTCAGCAATAGCTGCGGCAGTCGCAGCCGGCGCGGCTCCAGGCGCTGGCATGTCGGCGAGCCTGCCGCCCGCCCTGCCGGGTCGGAAAATCTCATGCGCGGGGGACAGGGGGGCGGCGGGCGCTTGGGCGACGAAGTTGGCAGCGCTGGGGGTCGGGGGGACGTCGCTGCTGACGGCGGCGTGGCCGTCGAGGCCGTAGGCGGCCGCCAGCGCACGAGCTGTGGCTGCTGCTTGGGCCGCCCCGGACACGGCCGGCACGGGCAGCATGCTTGCCGCCCTGCCGGGTCGGCCATCATCAATCGCGGGGGCTCGGGGGCGGCTGGCGGCGGAGGCGCGGCCGTCCTCGGCGTCTGATCCGGCGCCGGGGTCGTCGGGGTGCTGGGGGGCCGTGGGTGTGGCCGCGGGAGCGCGAGCCGGCGGGGCTGCGAGCGCTCGCCCAGCGGGCAGCATGCCGCCCGCCCTGCCGGGTCGAGGCAGCACACTGGCGGGGTCTTGGGGGCCGCTGCCGGCGGCGGCAGGGGCGGCGGAGTCGTCCTCGTCGCTGCTGGTGTCGCTGTCCGGGTCGCTGGGCCCGTGGCTGACAGCCAGGGCCCGCGCAGTAGCGGCTGCAAGCGCCGCCCCAGGCGCTACCCAATCGGGCAGCATGCCGCCCGCCCTGCCGGGTCGTGCCACTTCAACAGGGGGGAGCTGGGGCTCGGCGGCGGGCTGACGAGCAGGCGGGGGATCTTGGGCAGCCAAATGGCGCGCGTGGGGGTCCGGAGGGGGTCTTGGGGCGACGCAGGAGCTCGCGCCCCGCGCCGCATCTTGGGCGGCCGCCGAGTTGGAGGCGGCGCCATCTTCGTCCGTGCCAGGACCCTGCGACGCCTGAGCGTGCAGGGATCCTGGCATACTGGGGGGCCGTGTGGCGGGCCCGGTCCCGTCTCTGGGCAGGCCCGCGGGTCGGCGGCCGCTCGCGTCCGTCGCGAAACGACGCGAGGGCGAGGCGGAAGACCGGGGGCTATCCTGGCCGCCAGCGGGCTCGAGCCGTGCAGCCCGTTGGCGCGCAATGGGCGCGGCGGGTCCTGAACCCGTGCCCGAAGTTGCAGCGCCAGCGGCCGCGCCGGTGCCGAGCAGCGGCACCGCGCGCGAGGGGTCCGGCGAGCCGTTTCCGGCCGAAGTTGAAGCCGAAACGGAGGCAAAAGTGTGAACCCCCACCCCTGGGCCGTCGCTGATTGGCGGAAAACTGTCGGCCAGCCATTGGTCCACGTCCGCCTCGTCAGCGGCCGCGCTGTAAAAAGACGCGTCGCTGGCGAGGCTGGATTGGCTGGCCGTCGAGCACTCACTGTCGGTGGACAGCGCGCGCTCCCTGATTGGCCAGAACAGTCGCATCGCTGCGATCTGATTGGCCAAATAGGCGAAAGGGACGATGGAGGACGCAACGAAGCCGAGGTGGGCAACCGAAGAGTAGAAAAGATGCAAGGTAGTTGGCCTCGCGGGGGATGCGGTGAAAGCCCCCGGAGACCGTCCCGTGGATACCCAGCAAGCCGGCTATCTACGGGATGTCCAAAAATGAATGTGAAAAAGACCCAACTAAAAGTCGGGAAACCAGTTTTCACACTGATTAGAACAGATACTACACTTGATCTTAGCCAAAAGGCCGAGAAGGTATGAAAATTTCAAAAATTAGCGCACCGTACTTATATACTTTTGCTGTCCTTACGGACATCTACGGATTTAGGTTTTAATGTATTACTATTTTTCCTAGATAACTGCTATTCTAGGCACCTTCTGCATTTTTATTAGTGGTATTTGATGCTATGTAAACGATAAATTACCGTTCTAGTCTTGTTGGCTATGCACCCAGTTGAGCCAAGCAGGCTTGCGCCACGTAATTTTCCTTTTAACGGCTGGCAGTAGTAGCAGGAGATAATAGGCCAAGGGCCATTAAAGGTTACAAGAAGCAATTGCAGACGCAACATGTCCAGGAATTAGCTCTCCCACCTACTTCACGTAATTTTCCTTATCCTCACACACTCATGTGGGTCTTCTCCAGTGCCTCAGGGTCCGGCAGCGTTTCATCGGGAAAGGCCTTGCGGATGAGTTCGACCGAGGCGAGAACCTGGCCGTGGGAAGTCTCTCCGTCGTCACCGTTAAAAAACACGGGTAACCACTTGGGCTTGGGCTCCTGAGGGCGTTCGTTCTGCTTAAGTTCTTGTGAGGTGCACAAGGTCACACTGTCAGCGGTGCTGCCGTTGGCGGCATCTGAAAGCTTCACAGCTGCCGTGCCAATGTACTCGCGCGGGCTTTCGTTCTTGATGTGGATCAAGACTTGAGGCGCATAGCGTAGATGTGGCAAATTCACATCCATGCAGAACGTTTGTGCCCACACGGGGCAGGTGGAAGGCTCCCCAGTGCTCTCAGTCGTCTTCTGCACTCCATCCCAGCACTGAACGGTGGCGCTAGCTAGAACGCTTTTGGTACTAGCATGCAGTGACACCAAGTTGCGAGCTTCGTGCAGGCGGATCCGGACCTGGTACGGCATGCGGTGATTCACGCGTTCAATCATCTCTTTTTGGTCCCAGCTCTGGGCTGTGGCTGTCTCGATGGGGCCAAAACCCAGTCGCACAAGGACCTTGCCAGTGAATTCCTCTCGTGCTTTAGCCTTGCCCACCGCACGGTCGCCGATAAGCGGAATCCACTCCATTTCGCGCTGGAACTCCGACGAAAGTACATCTTTCGCACGGAAACGCTTGTAGCAAATGGCCACGCGCTTTTCGTCGTCCTTCTCACACAAATACAGGAACACATCTGGCACCTGGGTTGCGTCCACAGGAAATAGCATCTTGTCGCTTTCCTCCGTCTCGTTCCACTTGAGGCTTCCGTTCTCAGCCTTTTTCCTCGTCGAAGCGATCTGGTGGAGGCCGCAAGACAGCACCAGCGACAACTTCCCGCTGGCGACAGCCGATGGTAGACCGACTGCTTGTACGAAGTGAGCGCGCATGCGGTAAACAGTGCTCGGCGGGTAGCTTTCCAACGCCATCTTCGGAGCCAGTCGTTTCTGGTGTTTGGCGTCATACACGTCCGATGACTTTGCACGGACGCGCAGAGTTAATAGCACGCGTCCCCGGTACGCTGACGCCAAGTGAGAGTTCTCGTTCATCAGCACTGCCGCGCGGCTGTTGTTACTGGCACCCTTCACCGGTGCGCCATACAGGTTCACCCAGAACGGCTCATTGCCATGGGCTTTGGCGACAGCCTCCACGTTCTTGAGTTCAAACTTCCCCACGACCTCATCGCCGCCCACAGGGTCCCAGTCCATCACGTTGAAGATGACGTCGTGGGTCTTGTTCTCGCTCTTCTCGTCGGGCAGCAGTAGCATCAGACTCTCGCGGAAGTTCACGTTCAGTTGGTCCCGTCGACCCTGCTTCGTGCGCACGCGCGTGCGCACGAAGTCTTCCGGCTCCGAAGACAGCGCCGCCGCAACGTAGGCGTCAATGCCTCCGCCGTTGTGCTTGCGGTTCTCGCCCTTGTCGAACAGCAGCGAGTCCATGGGGGGCAGATCCTCCACGCGGTGGATCGTCGCCACCAAGAAGTTGAGTCTGGCCGTGCCGGGTGGCGGCGGGGGCAGTGTCGCGACGTCGTCGTCGCTCTCGACGTCCAGCACTTCGTCGTCCTCCTCGTTGAGCTCGTCGTCCGAGTTGTGCGGACCGTCCGGCGCGCTGACGCGCATGGACTTCTTGAGAGACTGCAGGAGGGACTTGTCCTTCTTCTTCTTGGAGCTCTTGGTGATGCTCTCGGCGTTCGGGTCGTAGACCCAGAGCAGCCGCAGCTTGAGCGTGCCGCGGTCCTTGTCGGGCAGCAGCTTCTTGTCCAGCAGCGCCACGGTCACCGTCTTCTCCTCGCCGGGCTCGATCACGTCGGCCAGCACGAGCTGCGCGCGGCCCAGGAAGTCGTTGATCGTGCGGTCCTCGTCCTCGGCCAGCAGCTCCAGCGTCGTGTGCGCGTCCGAGAGCAGGAAGGCGAAGCGCTCGTCCCAGTGGGGCTTGAGCGTCTTGGCCACCGTCTCCGTCTGGTGGCGCTGGCCCACCACCGAGAGCTTGACGAGCGGGTCGCTGCTGTTGTTGCGGTCCATGGGCAGCAGGTCCTTGCCCGAGTCGATGGTCACGTACAGCAGGTTGGGCTGCTGGTCCCCCGTCTCCGCCTGCTGCTCCTGGCCCGCGCCGGCCCGGAACGCGACCGACTTGGCCTTGCCGCGGCCCGCCGGCTTGGCGAAGGTCAGGCGCAGCTCGCCCTTGGCGTCGCAGCTCATGAGCTCGGGCACCTTGACGATGCGGTACCAGTCGTCCATGGGCGCGGCCTCGCACGTGAGCAGGTCCAGCGGCACCTCCACGACGCCCAGCACGTCGTCGCGCTTGAGCCCGTCGAAGTCGAACACCATGAAGCGCAGCGCCGTGGCCAGGCGCAGGTCGAAGTCGCGCGAGCCCAGCGTGAACGTCTCGCGCCACTCGGGCGCCAGCGTCTTCTTGGCCACGCGCGTGCGGAAGCTGCCGCCCGCGGCCAGCGCGCGGCCCTTGGCGTCCAGCACCGTCAGCTGCACGAACGGGTCGCTCGAGCCGTTCAGGTCCCCGACCAGCAGGTCGCGCGCGCACACGACGCCCACCTCGAGCTGCTGCATCGCCGCGGTGGATCGACTTTTCGTATGTGTTTGTTTGATCGCGGTGTCGGCGAACGTCGGTGGGTGCACTTCAGGCTGATATTGTACCACTGAAGTGGTACATTTCTCGCGAAATCATGTTGAATTTATCCAGGCTATGCTTGTGGCATCGTACATGTACCATGGTGCAATGCACTGTAAGTAATCATGTATGTGAGCGTCGAGGCTGGAAATGCCGGCGGACGTCGTTGGATTTAGGCCTCGCACCAGCATGTACCTTAAAGTTCACATAGCATCGAGAGGGAACACCCCGGGGTCGTGTTTGCCATATTGCACCTTTGCCATGGGACGCTGTGCGTTGCGAGGTGTCGACAAACACGAGCGCCATCGCGCTGGTGGGCTCTTACGTTGACCTGGTGCCGCTTTTTTAGGGTATGGAAGGATTGCTACATTGTGCAGACAGGTGAGCATGACATGCTCAATAGCACAATGTGCTATTGAGCTGACAGAGATGTTAGCAGAACACACAAATTCCTTGCAGCACGATCAATTACAACAGCTTCGGATGTCGTGGCATTCCGCTAGCTGAGGCAGTCCACCAGGGCGTCAAATCCCAGCAGAGGTCTGTATGTGGAGTCACTCCTCTTGCCTGTGCCAAACTCTCCGGAAATTGCTGCCAAACGCACTGTTACCCCATCCTAAGAGTCAACGTGTGCCAGCTCCATCTACATCGTGGTGTAGAACCTCACGCGTGTCGTTTCGCTGGTACCGTATGCAGTACCTCTTGAAAGCGCATTGCATCGCTCTCTGGTCGTATGGTGCACTCATCATGTTCGGTCCGCTCCCTAACGGCAAGAAGGATAGGCAGATTGGCCGCCTGAGGTGGCGTGTGCCGGGGCAATATTACGCCACTTCCTGCGCCAAACCTCACTTTCGAATCTACCGTACTCACAAGACCTCACAAGAATGGATCTCCGCGCGCTCGCGGCCGTCACCTTAGCCTCGCTCGCGTCCACCTACGCTGGCATTATCGGCCACGACCAAGTCGTCCCGTTCCCGCAGTCCCAGCCCACCACCATCAGTAACAAGGCTGCCCTCAAGTTCAAGCCCCAACTTTGGATCAACAATGGCTGCCACCCATACCCTGTCGTGAACGCTGTTGGCGATACTGGTGGCGGCCTCAAAACCCGCGGCTCCTCCGCCGCAGGATGCAGGGGGTCCGGCTACGGCTCACAAGTCTACGGTCGATCTACTTGGTACAACGGAGTCTGGGCGATTATGTATTCCTGGTACTTCCCCAAGGACGAACCACAAGACGACACTGGACATCGCCACGACTGGGAGCACTGCGTCGTGTGGATCGACAACCCTGATATCGAAAACCCCAAGATCCTGGCCATGACGCCGTCCGCGCACAGCGGCTACTCCACGTACGCACCTCCTCCTGCGGATATGGTGGACGGTACAAGCTGCAAGGTCGAGTACACCTCGAGTTGGCTCTTCATTGACCACCACCTTGAAGGAACGTCAACAGCGGGACAGTTCCAGGATCTGATCATGTGGAGTGACTTGACTGACGCGGCTCGCCTTGCGTTGAACACAACGAGCTTCGGCAAGGCCAACACTCCTATGAACGACGGCAATTTTCTGCTGAAGATCCAAAAAGCGTACCCGTGGTCGTCAACTCAGCAACAGCAGTCGCAAGATCAAGATCAACAGCAGCAGCAACAGCAGTCGCAAGATCAAGATCAACAGCAGCAGCAAGATCAATAGCAGCAATCTTAGTCCTCCACAGCTATAGTGTCGGAGTGGCATCCAAGGGTTCAGATATAGCAACTACATTTTATATCGATCGCTCTGCTCGAAGAACCCAACGATCGGCGCTAGGCTTGTCTCCGCAGTTATCACGGTTCCTGTGTCGCTGGCCGTGTTAATATTACTCAGGTGATATCCAACGATACTCAGAATTTCTTCGCGTCATTTTCCCGCATCAGCATTCTCCTAACATTAATTAATTAATCCATTGACTTGATATATAGCAGCAACACGCAGGTAAATGTTTGTCTGCAATACAAGTGCGATCCTATCACGTTCCTGTCTTGATGATACAGTGGTGTTTGAAACTGGAACTTAGCGCGTCAAGACTCCTGGCCCAAGAGAAGCTATATCTTAGAATGGGGCTTTGAACGTACAATTGTGTCACTGAAAAGCGAATGCGCAAGGAACTGCCGGCAAAGTATAACAAAACATTCGGGGCAAGCGCTGGACAAGTGGGGGCTTATAGAAGCGCGGTAGCATACCGCGCTTCTATAAGCCCCCAGTGTAGGAACGTATTTCAAAGCTTCATCGCCTCGCGAGTGAACTTCAGTACATGCATCGAGGACGATCTCCGAAAATTTCAAGCGAAACAAGGTCTGATAGCTGTCTACTCGTGGTGTACCTACATTGGTTTCGAGGACACGAAGCATGAATCTTTTCCGACCCTACACCCCGTACGTGTATTACTTGAACCACAACAAGCAGATGCTGCCGCTGAGGTACGTACGGTACAATGAGCTTATTTTCTTGGAGCGTTCGGTAGACCATAGCGAATCGGGAAATGACGTGGAGTCTGTGGTGACTGGTAATTTACTATGCTATGGAGCCAAGCTGGCCTTGGGAATTAGTTTTGGTGAAGGTACACCACATTATGTGCAATTGGTGTATCAGTTCATCTCGCCAGTGTACAATGTAACAACGAAATGAAGCTGCGCGCAATCGCCGGTGTTCTCGTACTACGAGTCGTAGCCCCGCTAGTACATGTACCCGTCGAGGCAGGCATCATTGACCACGACCAGGTGGTCCCGTTCCCGCAGTCTACCGTTACATCCACTGCCAACATCGCTGCTCTCAAGTTCAAACCCCAGATCTACATCAATAACGGTTGTCACCCGTACCCCGCCGTTGACGCCGCGGGAGACACCAGTGGCGGACTCAAACCTAGCGGGTCTGCCAATGCCGGGTGTAAGGGATCTGGATACGGGTCTCAAGTGTACGGTAGGTCAGCATTGCACAACGACAAGTGGGCGATCATGTACTCGTGGTATTTCCCTAAGGATAACCCCGTGACTGGAATGGGGCACCGTCACGACTGGGAGCATGTCATCGTGTGGGTCGACAACCCCGCGTTAAACAACGCTACTATATTGGCCATGACACCGTCCACTCACAGTGGCTACTCGACGTACGCTCCGCCACCGGCCATCATGGTGGACGGCACCAGCGTCAAAGTCGAGTACACGTCGAGCAAAGTCGTCATCAACCATCACCTGGAAGGGACGTCGACGGTAGGAGAAATCCAGAACCTGATCATGTGGGACGACATGACTGACGCCGCACGCTATGCGCTGAACACCACGCACTTTGGCAGCGCTAACGTGCCGATGAAGGACGGCAACTTCATTTCGAAGCTTGGCAAGGCGTACCCGTGGAAGTGAGAACGGCAGATAGGTCTGCAGAAAACCTTAAAATACGATGGAACATCACATGTTGATTCAAATGTTTGTTTTGTTGAAGAATAACACAAACGCTGAAAAGGACCGACTTACAGTTAGAACCTCTTACAGAACCGGCCAGGTAAGGCTCACTACGTGTTTTGTTTCACTATAAAACTTCAAACTAAGTACACAATGTTTAATATCACACCTAACGCGAGAGCGACAGCTAAAACGGCCACGCCCTGTCGAGCTTACTGATAAAATTGCCGTCGTGCATCGGCACGTTCGCGTCGCCAAAACTCGTGTCGTTCAGGGCCTTGCGCGCCAAGTCCGTCAGCTGGTCCCACATGATCAAATCCTGGAAGTCCCCACCCTTCGACGTCACGTCCGTGGCATGGTTAATCGGATAGTGGCTCTCGTAGTTGACCTTGACGCTCGTGCCATCGAGCGAGTCGGCACTCGGAGGGGCGTATTTCGAGTAGCCGCTATGCGCCGACGGTGTGGCCGCCAGAATAGTCGGTTCCGGAACGCCCGGGTTGTTGATCCACACGATGACGTGCTCCCAGTCGTGACGATGGCCCAGACCAGTCGAAGGCGAGTCCTTAGGGAAGTACCACGAGTACATGATGGCCCAGACGCCGTTGTGCCAAGTGGAGCGGCCGTAGACCTGCGAGCCCCAACCAGACCCCTTGCATCCAGCGCTAGGGGCCCCGGAGGTCTTCAGGTCGCCGCTGGTCTCACCAGCTTCGTTCACAGGTGGCATCCGTTGGTGACGTGAAGTTGCGGCTTGAACTTAATGGCAGCTTTCTCAGAGATGGTGACAGGCTCGGGCTGGGCGAAAGGCTTGACTTGGTCGTGACTGATGGTGGTGGGCTGCCACTGCTGTTGCTGTTGCTGTTGCTGCTGCTGTTGCTGCTCTTGGGCTTGAACCGCAGCCAGGGTGACGACCATCGCAACCAGGAAAGTACTCAGCTTCATCGCAGAAACTTGGTGGTGGAAATGTGGAGATTAAACGAGTGCAGCCGACTTCGCAAATTAAAAACTGACCTCCTGAGCCACACGTATCAACCGACATTTATTTTCTGGGAAGATTAAGCGAGTCGTATTTCATGAGTTACAACACATGAGTAACAACACACGACAAACGTGTAAAAAGTCCGGCAATCGAAAAATGCGTGAGATGGGCCTGTTTTGCCAATCGATAGGGTGCGCCTCGCTGATTCTCTGTCAGCTACAAAAATATCCCGATGATCGAGCGAGCACGAAGCTGCTCGGTGTCCCTCCTGCTGTTGTCGGCGAGCAAGTTACTCTATACAGCTTCTGTTCGACTTGGGTTGTCTAAGTTGCCGTTTTAGTACACCCTATTGTTTCCATGCGTTTCCGAGCAATTGTGCCGACTGGAGCCTTTGGAGTTTGCCGGGTAGGACACCCTCTATTTTAGAGCTAAGCTTGTTAGTGCTCAGACATCCACAGGTGGTTAACAGGATTACAAAAAAACATAACCCCGCTATTAATAGCTAATTTTTCTCTTACCGGTACAGTAAAACGCTATCCCCATCAAAAGAAGTGATCTTGCTATATCGACCATAGTGACGTTGCAGAACGTACGAGGAGATGGATTGGACCAACGTGGCATTGGTGACACGCGGGCTTCGTGCAGCACACGTATATCGTGTGTACTTGGCCAACTTTTGAGTTAGTGCGGCACTCTTTGCTACTACTTCCCCATACTTCACGACAACGACTGAGTATCTTGTGGCTGTAACTGTGACGGCGACAGTAAACTAGGTCGTCTGCGGCTTGGCTGGGAACACCAGCGTTGCAAAGGGTTGCTGCTTGCACTGGTTCAGTTTTTTTTGCCGTGACAAAGGAGTTATCTACAATATTCTGACCGCGCGAGTCATCGTGGCCATGTATTTTCTAAACCTATTGCAATGTCGTAGTGAACCAAGATAAACATCTCAACTCGTTGTATTCGCTTCACTGCGTAGTGCAGAGCGAGCCTGTGACGGTGGTGGCTGTCGACAACACTACGTTAGATAAAACGGAAGACCAGGATCCCGCAGTGACAAACCTTTGTTTCCTTCACGTTCCGAGTTGTCTGCAGCATCGACTATAACAGCCAGGGCTGGAAAAACAATTATTGCACTCATCAATATATTGTGATTGTTAGATGGAAATATTGATTGTGCTGCGGTGGCGAGATTGAGATTGCATAAAAATTGATTGCAATATTGATTTCAACAGTATGATACACGGAATAGGTCGTTACAGACTTGCAAGTTGATGGCCAGACTTCCACGTCTCTCTCTCGTGTGAACTGCACGAGGATCTCAGGGTGTTTGCGTATGCAACCCACCAACTTCATGAGCCACGCCTCACGATCGCAGTCGTACGGGACCTGTTTGATATGTTGATTGTCCAGCATGGAAGTCTGAAGGAGCAGCTCGGAGCCAACGCAAAAGTAGTTGCGTCGACGATGTTCGAGCATGTGCTGGTCAAGCTGCGGAAAAAGAAGACTCTTACGAGGGCGGAGGCACCATTCGCAACTTGCCGTCTTAAGAACCCAGGACCCGCTATTACGACTGATCCCGAGCCGGAGACTTCCGATCCAAAGAAGCCGACCAACGAGATCATATTGAAGCTGCAGCGAGATCTCAAGCGCAAGAGAGAGATAAGAAGCGACAGCCATCAGGCTTACATCGACACGGCGTGGCTCCCTCCGACGTCTGTTGGCGGTGAAAGTCATCACGGGCTACCTGCGCCGAAGACTCCAAGTAAAGACAAATGCGCTCTTCTAATGCTGCGCCTGAATTAGAACCTCTTCTCTCTTCACGAGCTTTCGAAAGCCATCATCGAGGCCAGGCACAATTCAGATGTAGAGTCCGACGAGAGTGACAATGAGTTTGACGACTAGGCTGCCGCGCAAGTCGACCGAGGAGGACGCCTCTTGCGGATTTGTATTGTATGTTGGATTGTTCAATAGATAGTACTGTATTGATTGAAAAATTGATTGTCAAGCCCCCAGCAGCGACAATACAATTTTCAATATGTATTGTTCCAACGTGAATCACCAGCCTGGTATCATAGTTGGTAGGATTGTTGTACTTGGCCGCCATCACCGAGGCGCCCCCAGCGTGGCCGCAAGCTTCCTCACACAGTGTGCTGAGGAAGGCGACAGTACCCTTGTCGAACATCATTTTTTATTCCACCTCGATCTTCTTGTTCAGCCTCTTACCGGTGATATCGCTGATCTGCAGTGGTCATAGAACTTGGTGTAGACCGACATGACCGCAGCTCACTGTCCGAAGCTGGATGGTGATGTAAGCTGTGCTACAACCGCCGGTGGGCTTCCTGTCTCGTTGGGGTAAATAGGCTGATGTGGCACGAGGGTTGATCCAGTCGAGTTACGCGTTATGATCACGCAATTAATCCAATGGGACGCCCCCCCCCCCCCCCCCCATTCTTCGGGTGTTCCCAGTATAGGGACACTTTCGTGCTCTCTCGGTGACTCATTAAAGTGATATCTCTTGCTCAAACGGAGAATGTGTACTTCTGCTGGGCATGCCTGATGGAAGGAACTTTATGCGCGGTTGGATCGGTGCTCTGCAGACCATCTTCGCCGAAGTCAGCGCCGAACACCAGTCATTGCTACGGTTGGACGGAGAGCAAGAAGGTCAGAGCCTCTGCGGAAGTACCCACACAGTCTGCTCATTCTACCTTTTGTCTTCGGCTCAACAGGTCTACAAGTTCCCAGAGTTAGTTTAAACCTCCGCCTCGCCCGTACAGGGGGCAGTGTCAATACATCAAGCTTTGTGCTCCACAACTGAGTGAAAACGCTAGTAAACAGGGGCAGCTACGATCCACGCTTCGCCCAGCAGCGTGCGATACATGTCCGGCTACTCTTCAATTCGTCGTGACTGCTTGATTGGTCATAAACCCGCATGACAAGGGTCGTAGTGTCCCAAGCAGATGGCTCGAGCCACCTGCCTTGATCTCTACTGGCAACGCTCCCATATGATGCCCTGAAGGCCTTTGTATTGTGCAGTTCGATTCGACAGGCACTGTCGATGGTTTTGTGTATTACTCTGCGTTACCAATGGCAAGCCCTGTGCCAATATGAATGTGACTTCTGCTCATTATTCTCGGTGAGGTCTGGGGAATTAGACATCAATGGGGGCGGAGCGCGGGGTCTGCGAGCTCGGGGATATTCGCGTGAAGCTGAACCGCAGGAGGTATGTGGCGGGAGATCTCCTCCAGGGACGCGTCTTCTTTCGAACGACCAAGTATGTGCAGAGCTCGGACTTCGTCGTTCACCTGGAAGGCCGAGAGCACATTTCATGGCTGGAGCAGTCGAGAACAGCAAGCAGCCCGCGGACAACACCGCGGAGACGACACAACAAGGACATACTCCGGGAAAAGGCGAGTACCTATTGTCGAGACTTGGCTAGCATGCGCTTAGACTAACCCCTCGCTGTCTATAGGCTTCGCTAACGGAGGATACCCCAACGACGTATCGACCTGGGGAGTACGAACTTCCATTCAGCTTTCGACTTCCTGAATCGCTCCCGAGTTCGTTTGAGATGAAAGACCGACGATTAGTCGAGCTGGGGGCCATGGAATCCTCAATCGCGTACAAGGTTCGCGCCACGATACGCATCGATGGAGCGCTCCATCCGTACATCGAAGGCTCTCGCCCATTTATCGTGCAGCGACCCCCTCTAGACAACCCCATGCGGCCGCTCGAGCGATCTTCATCGGAACAGATCCGAGTGTTCCGTGTCTTCTCGCGCGGCAGGTGCACGCTGTCCGCTTCTTTGGACCACAACGAGGTCAGCGCAGGCGACACAGTGACGGTGTTCACTAGTGTGGAGAACCAGACATCGAAAGACATGACGGGTATCTCGGTGCAGCTCGTCGAAGACCTGGCGGTGGACGTCCCGTTCCGCACACAGAAGCGAGGATCGACTGTGGTGTGTCGACGATACTTCCCAGGAGTGCGAGCCAAACGCCAGGCGAATCGAGCCCTGAGCCTGAACTTGGTGACCGAGACGCCATGGAGCTTCGAGCCCATTAATCCGACCATGGCGTGCAACTTTGTCAAGTGGCAGTACCGCCTCGTCGTCAAGTGCGACTTTCGACTGTGCTCGAGCGTGAAGGTGGAGTTTCCCGTGACGGTATCGTGTCCCAGGAGCACTAGCAGGACGTCGATGGCTCGATTGTCAGGACCGTTCTCCTCCCCCGTAGGTGTCGAGGACGTCCCGCTCGGTCCGAGAAGCATGCCTCAACTGTATCGACTCAGCGGGAGCTTCTTGGAAAGAAGCGCGTTATCCTACGCGCATTAGCCTAAACGTGTCGAGTCGGTTACTCCGCGATGGAGTGGCACTCGTTCTCCTGGCCTATCCTGCAGGCCTGACAGACACCAAGTTACAGTCACCAAGATGTGGTGATCTCGTTGAATCTCGCCAGTCGAGAGATTAAAATCCCTCGGTATCCTCGAATGCACTTCACCTTTCACCTCCTAGCGCCCGAGCCCAAGCCAGAGCTCTCCACGATGAACCTTCGTGCTTTCGTCGCAACAGTTGCAGCCTCAGCCAAGCCGACGTGATCGCGCACGACGCAGTCGTCCCGTTCGCTCAGCCCACGACTTCGACCACGGAGCAGGCGGCAGGCATCAAGTTCAAGCCGCAGATCCATATCTCGATCGGCTGCCACCCGTACCTGGCTGTGGACGAGGCCGGCAACACGAGCGGTGGACTGAAACCCACGGGCTCCTCTAGTGCTGGCTGCAAGGGCTCCGGCTACGGCAGCCAGATCTACGGCCGCGTCACGACGTACAACGGCGTGTACGCCATCATGTACTCGTGGTAATTCCACAAGGACTCGCCGATCTCGGGCCTGGGCATCGCCACGACTGGGAGCATGTGGTCATGTGGGTCGACGACATCTCACTCGACAGTCCGTCGATCGTCGCTGTGTCGCCCTCGGCTCACAGCGGATATAATATCTATTACCCGCCAGAGTCCGACACGATCGACGGCTACAGCGCCAAGGTGGACTACTCGTCGAGCTGGTTGGTGATCAATCATGCTCTCGACAGCACGTCGGACACCGGCGAGACGCAGGACCTCATCATGTGGGACCAGCTCACGGATGCAGCACGCACGGCGTTGGAGAACACTGACTTCGGCGATGCCAATGTGCCCATGAAGGACGCCAACTTCGAGACGAAGCTCGGCAACACCTACTACGCCTAATCGGCTTGATACTCGATGAAATGCTATGATAAAGACTAAGTTACGACTACATGTAGAATTTTGCTTTGGCATCACCATTTGCCACACCTCCTGCCCTAGTTGACGTAATAATGTGATCTCCATCGAAAATCAGGAGAAGTTAGCGCGTGCTTGAACACTCGCGATACGTCCCTCGAGTTCCCAGTATCGGCGTCAGCACGTCGCTTTGAGTCTTTCACGCTCGTTACCTGGTTGGTTGCACCATTTCACTCGAAGCACGTCGACCCCTGCATCTGGATGCGGTGGTAAAGCAATTTGCGACCTAGTGAGATGAACTCGACGCAATTGTTTTCGGTCTTGGCACTGCATAAATGCGGAAACACCTTGTGAAGTGTTCGTTCGGTGATGGTTACACTGGTAGTCGTGGTCGCGAGTAGCAAGCCCCTCCTGTCTCTCCTTCAAGATTTCGAGCTCCACTTCCACATCGTCGAATCATTGCAGAAAGCACCAGCTCCTTAGCACTGCCTCGAGACCAATAGTGGTGTTAAATACTAGGTCTGGAGCCAACGACGCTCATACATCTCCAATTGGACGTTGCCTTGGATGTCTACAGTGTCGGTTTTCAACTGAAGGCCGTAGCAAAAGAAGCAAAAGTACTCTATCGCGACACTTCTTGGCAGAATGACAGCAAGATTTCGACGCTTTTCCTCGAGCCTCTCGATATCTTTACGAAGCCCAGTGGGAACATTCGGACGATGTTCGGGTTTCTGGCTAGATGAGAGGAGTTTCGAAACCACTACTATGTCAAGCATGTCTCTCTGAAAGCGACCGCGCTCACACACAGAGGCTCCGCGGCCTCACGGACGTGAGGCGCTGTCGAAATAGCAATCCAGCTAGTGAGATGTCATGGCGGTCTAGCACGCGCACTGTCCCGTCCAAAATGCAGACCATACCTCGGAGGAGGGGACCGCCGTACTGCCAAGTCAGACCGTGTCTTGGGGCAGCTCGTAGAAGTCTTGAGCTCCTTAAGCTTGGCCAGCACCCCGCGGACGTCTGCCGAAAGCGATCGCGTGTGGCCACGCGTTCACGAGGTGACACCGTACAAGCACAGCTTGGCAAAATGGGACGTCAGCGCGAGCCATTATCATCACCTCGTCATGGAAACTGGAGCGGTCCTTACCTGGTTCACGCGCAGCTACAATTCCCATCCGTGTCGCCGCGGTCCGAGAATGCAGCGCCGTAACCCGTGCAGCTCAGCTTCATTTCCTGCGCTCGCGTTTCCAAAGCGCATGCTGGCTACCGCTTCGTTTTATTAAAACTGTTCTTTTATTGCTAGCCAAACATCTGTGACCAAAATAAGTGTTCCTTGTCTGGAGCAGCAACCACTCACATATTTTTTTTCAGACACAGGAACTACCCCGTAAGCCAGCAAAAGAGATTTGGACATAATCCTCCCCCCAGCTGTGGATCAAAGTACGTGTTCAGGACAAATATCGTAAACGGAATTTGCCCGTAATCGCTGTGCACAGCCGTCCTTTCGTGCGCTAAGACGCTTTTCATAATCGAGATCGGAGCGTAATACTACTTCATATTACGCCGACACCAATGACTGCGCCGATAAGTGAGCACCACGATCATCACAGGGTTCACGTTACCGCTTGCTACTCAGCCACCACGGCCTCTGAGCCGGAGAGCTCGCCGTTTCGCTCCGGTGAACTTCTGTTTGCATTCCTCAATTCGAAGAGCCGACCGCACATCAAGCCACGATGAACACTAGCACTCTCCTCCCACCCAATATCCAGTTTTTGAGCGACGGCGTCATCGGCACGGTGCAGCCCACCAAACAAGTCAATAGATTTGTACGCGCACCCGAGGATCATGGCTCCAATGTCGGTGGTGTTCCCTCTCACAGCTTTTCACGCCAGCGTCTCGAGCAATCCAGACAGCAGAGGGCGTCCTTCTCCCCAACAAAGACTTGGGAAGGTCGTTCCGGTACGCGCGAGATCGTTTCAACGACAGGGACAACACCGAGGCTCAACATAAGGAGTGAATCCCAGCCCACCACCAGTCCCGACCTCAAGCGACAACGACTAACAAGCAGCAGTCTGGACCAACTTACCAACTACGCCAAGAAAATGAACGAGAAATATACAGAGCTTCTCGCAGTCAACGAGAAGAAAAGACGTCAGGAGCGCTGTGATAGCCAGAGGCGATACAGAAAGAAGCAGGACGACCGTGTGATCAATCTGAAAAACGAGACTGTAGCTCTGCAACAAGAGATCAAGGACCTTGAACGCCACCACTCCGACATTACAATAGCCGCTCAACCAGGATTCAAGGTCGGAAACGTGGCGAACGATATGTTCGAGCTCTTCTCCCATGTCTTCTACCTGAAGTCGCACCTCACCAGTAATCAGTTAGACTTTCTCCGAGTCATGGTGGCTCCTGACGTGGCGTCTACCGCGGGATTTGGACTTGAAGCGATGGTAAAGAGCTGGAGCTTTATCCAATGGTTCGACAAGGTAGAAATTGAGTTTGGAGACCGATTGAACCGCAGAGCGGATTTCCTGTTCAAGACCACAAGGATCAGCGTGACGATCACTGAGCGAACGCTACGACACGTTTTCCCAAATTTGCAGAACCCTCAAGACAACAACATCACTCGACGGGTGTTGGATAAACTTCTCCACCAGCGAATCGTACTGAACGGTGCACTGAGCTTCAAGTGGGACAACGTAAGCAGCCAAGTGACAAGTGTAGTGGCTCAAAGCGATATGATACCGCCGATGGTGAAGTTGCTGGGGAATCTAGAGGACGTCTCTCGAGTGTTCACGAACGCGCTGATCTCTCCCGAATTTAGACTTAGGTCACATGAAACCCCACTTCACGAGCCTTCAAGCTAGGTAGAACTCCCAGCAACGACAAACGATTGTCATCACAATAGATTTTTCATCAAAACTTCACCAGCAAATGCTAAAAAAAAATCTCAGCCACTGACGTAATGGAACGATGACAACTCGGAAAATAACACAATACATCAGTGCTGTAGCAGTAAAATATAAACTAAAACACGGGGCATACTAGTAGTAGTATTCATTAACTGTCTATTCGGGATGATGCTGAATCAATACGTCCGTTTAGTAGCGCATCAAAAGCGCTGTTGGCCATGACAGGCGTGAAACCATTTCTTGGCAGGGTTGCGTCGAGCTTCAGTCCCATACGTCCGTGGATGGCACTCAGACGCTGTCGAGTTACTATAAAAGCGGCACAAGCACGATGGAGGGATACAAAAAACCCGGGCGCAGCGAGTGCCAAGTGCAAGGACTCTGACCTCGAATACGAGCTTGTGGCTTCCAGAATTGTGCATCGTGGTGTAATACTTCGACGTACATATACAGTACAATTCTCGCAAGTTTTTGTAGTCAGTCATGTCGACTCTGGACGTGGTTGAATGGGGCGGCGCAAGTGCAACGCGTTGTGCTTTGTGGACGAAGGTGCAGCGTAACCTGGCGGTCAGGTTTACTTCCCGGTAGCGACGACGTTCCTGAGTGCAAGGGTGCGGCGGTAGTTGAAGTTTTGCGCCGAGAGTAACCCGAACAACTGAATTTCGCCACACCAATTCATTATTGCAGGTGAGATTCCAAGTGCATTTCATACTGAAGGCGCCTTATGTATGCATGTGTTTCCGGAGGTCTTCCATATGCATAGTCGCGGTCCGGCCCAAGCAGCCCGCTTCAACCACAGCTGCATCATTGCCACGCACTTGATGTGCCAAAGTCCCCAACGTAGCTGTCCATTCCGCTATTGACCAGCAGCAGTCCAAGCAAGCAATCCCCAAGTCAGCCCGAACGATGGCCGTCAAGTTCCTGAACCAGGGCGCGAAGATCCAGGAGTTCCGCGTGGGCGGGCGCAACCTCGTGCTCGGGTTCCCCACGCCCGAGTTGTACGTGCAGCACTGCGGCCCGCACTTTGGCGAGACCGTGGGGCGCATCGCCAACCGCGTGTCCGGCGCCAAAGTGGAGCTGAACGGCCAGTCGTACGACCTCATCGCCAACGACGGCGTCAACTCGCTGCACGGCGGCAATACGTGGGGGCTCAAGGACTTCGACGGTCCGTTCGAGGTCAAGAACCGCGACGGCAAGGACGCCGTCCAGTACAAGCTCGTGAGCCCCGACGGAGACTCCGGCTTCCCCGGCACCGTCGAGCTCACGGTCACGTACACGCAGACGACCAGCACGACCGAGAACGGCAAGGAGCTCGTGGAGCTCGAGGCCGACTACGAGGCGCAGCTGGTCGGACCTGACGACGTCCACGAGACGGCCATCAACATCACCAACCACAGCTACTTCAACCTGTCCGACCGCGAGACCATCGACGGCACCGAGGTGACGCTCGCTTCGGACCAGTACCTGGTGCCCGACGAGGGCAACATCCCCACTGGCGTCGTTGAGAGCTTCCCGGGCGTCAAGGCCCACGATAAGTTCACGCTCGGCGTCAAGGAGCCCAACGTGGACCACTGCTTCCTCATGAACCACGACTCCAAGAGCATCCCGCTGGACACGCGCAGCCTACCGCTGCAGCTGCTGGTCACGGCCGAGCACCCGGACACCAAGATCCACCTCGAGGTGCTCAGCACGGAGCCCGCCTTCCAGTTCTACACAGGCTTCTGGAACGACGTCCCCGCCGTGGCCGGCCAGCCCGCTCGCGGCTCGCGCTCGGGCTTCGCCGTCGAGCCTGGCCGCTTCGTCAACGCCATCAACACGCCCGAGTGGCGCAACCAGATGCTGTTGCCCAAGGGCGAGAAGTTCGGCAGCCGCATCGTCTACCGCGCCTGGGCGGCTTAAACACCGATTCCAAGGACTTTCGCTTGATGGCTATCATATAAGCAGCGGCGAGATCCATCCCTTGGTGTATAAGTGAGTGAATACAAGTTTGTGGTTTAAGAGGAATTGATCCGACAGCGTCAAAGTAGCTGTGGGTTCGAGAAAGTAGTAGATGTGATGATCTTGCTATATACGCGTTGTACACTTCTGGTGAGAGTCTCAAAAAGTACTGCTTCGAAGTACTTCTTCACTCAAACCCAAGCAGCAAGACAGTTAACGGGTATATGCAAGATGTTAATAGGGCATGAAGAAAAACACAGATGACCAAGTCGATTAATTTACAGGAAGTCTTTCACAAATTTGCAAGCTGCAAATTCTCCACATCTGATTAATTTGAAGAAAAGAAAAACTCAACTGTAAACCTCAACTATGACAAGAGCTTGTGCTGCATTGACTTTCGGCAAAAGACTCTCGCTCTTGAACTTATCTTGAGCTTACACAGACTGAAAGCTTTGAGCGCCCGCCATCGCCATCAAATTATCACTTCCACTAGCGTTAACCATGATGAGGTGGGCTGTGTTCACGTAGTCAGGCTCATCTTCCCCCACGAGCACTGCTACGTTAACGTTCAAGAGAAACATGGATCAGCAATAGCTGCTATGTTTGTCGGGCTGTAAAAGTCAACGACCCCAAATTGGTGTCGTTGAAAGTATATTGGGGTCCTCAATACACTTTTAATCGAGGTACATCGTTGCCACTTAGGTAGCATTTACAGACTTTCCTGACCGTCATCACAACCCTAACACGAGTTGGAAAAGTGGAGTTTCAGCTCTTCATTGCCTTGCGAGACACATAGGATCCATATTTTAAAAAATACGGCGGCGAACATTTTGAAAACCGCGATAGGAATTTGTAAAAATAAAAAACATAGCTCGAGGGGACTTTAATTATCAGGCAGGGCAGGCTTTTAGGTTCTGGATCGTATACCGGTACGCCCACTCCATCGTCGGCATATAGTGAGATATTTCTGCTACGCAACGTAGTACGGGATTAGGATGTACTTCTGAACAATCGCGAACTCACCCAAGGATAGGCCGTGGCAAGCTTCCTTTGGAATTTGCCGTCATCGAAAAGGATAGGCCTTACACAAGCTTACAGAATTCAAAGCAGACTACCAGACAAACTCGGTCTAGAAGGGCAACTTTGTCGTTTTTGCTGATAGTTCCTACGTGCTTCTGAGAGCACCCGCTCGCTAATTGTAAGTTGCCTGCTGGACGGCATCACACCGCTGAAAAAAAAAACGAGATTGAAACTAGACTGGGCGTGTTGGACATGCTTTCGAAGACCACAGCCCTTCATTCTCATTCTAAGCTATAGCGTAGCGCCTAGCAGCTCAAGTGTTACATCTTTGCTGCGTTTCACAGGGAATTGACGTTAATCCGATCTATATAGCTTCTTCAGTTCGTACAATACCTCTTCTCGAAGAGAGCTGCTAACACTATCAAGCAGCATTGTTCGACAGACAAGATGAAATGTAGCACCCACCTAGTGACGCAGTACACTGCTGTGCTGATGGGTATACCTGGTCCACACATGTAGCAGTGTCCATTTCAGCCTCGTGTCACCAAGATGCTCAACACATCGCCCTAGAGACCAGATTCACGTGCAAATGCCTCTTCCGTTCTTGAACTGACCGATGCTTATACTGATTAAAAACGATGGTGTCCGTGCGGCATCTTGGTCACCCTCTTCGAGCTCACTTTGCAATTTTCGCCAAGCCAAGCAGCCTCGCTACAAGGCGCCGACTCTGCGCTATGAATCTCCGACAGCACATCGTCGCCACTCTGGCCTCCCTCTTCGCCGTGCAAGGTGCCGTCATCGACCACGACCAGGTCGTGCCGTTCGCGCAGCCTACGCCGACCTCCATTTCTCAAACTGCCGCGGTTAACTTCAAGCCGCAACTTCACATTACGAATGGATGCCACCCGTACCCCGCTGTCGACGCAGACGGCAACACCAGCGGAGGTCTCAACCCAACGGGGTCGTCCAGCGCCGGCTGCAAAGGCTCTAGCTACGGCAGCCAGATTTACGGGCGCTCGACCTGGTACAACGGCGTCTGGGCCATCATGTACTCTTGGTACTTCCCCAAGGACTCGCCGGCGTCAGGCTTTGGCCACCGCCATGACTGGGAGCACGTCGTGGTCTGGTTGAATAACCCCTCGGTGACCAGCCCCGAGATCCTTGCGGTCTCCACATCGTCTCACAGTGGCTACGCCACCTACTACCCGCCCAGTTCGAACTATCTGGACGGCAACAGCGCCAAGATCGACTACTACAGTGTGTTGCTAATCAACCACGCGTTCCGCATGACTTCGGACACGGGCGAGACTCAGGATCTGATCATGTGGGACCAGTTGACCGACGCTGCTCGGACGGCACTCGAGAACACGGATTTTGGTGACGCCAACGTGCCATTCAAGGACGCCAACTTTGAGACCAAGCTTGCGAATGCATGGTACAAGTAAGTTTGGTGGATTTGGATAGCCATCTTCAACTTGCAGTGTATTAAAAGTTTTAGTCTAAAACCAAGTGCACATCAATATATCGTCTTATGCTAAACGCTTCAACGTGGCCATCGTGATGAGCTGTCACTTGAATCTCGCCCGCGCCTATCCAGGCGGGAAACTCGACGGCAACAGTCAGCAACGCGACGCCTCTTTTACTGTTCGGCTCACAAGGATCTGTTCTACGGCTCACCTACAACTGCGATCACTCTGTTCGTCCATCATGAACGGAGCAGACCGACCGCATGACGCCTTTTCTTGCTTACCTCCACAACAAGACCTGCCGCCAAGGTGGCTGCATGAACTATGCTGCCTTGACTCTCGAGTTTAGTGCTCCGTTGCCATGCTCACTCCCGAAATCGCTCCGTCCTGCAAATAGCAAGCACTTCAATCCTGTCATGAATCTTCGATCCGCTCTCGCCGCTGCTCTCGCGTCGTTCGCGTACGTGAACGCCAGTGTTATCGACCATGACCAGGTCGTTCCGTTCGCCCAGCCGACACCGACGACCGCCCTTCAACAAGCGGCCGTCAAGTACAAGCCCCAAATTCACATCAGCAACGGCTGCCACCCGTACCCTGCAGTGGATAAGGACGGCAACACGAGCGGCGGCTTAAACCCCACGGGAAGCGAGAGCGCCGGATGCAAGGGCTCCGGCTACGGCACCCAAGTCTACGGCCGCGCGGTCAAGTACCAAGGAGTGTACGCCTTCATGTATTCATGGTACATGCCCAAAGATGAAACCTTGACCGGGTTGGGCCACCGCCATGACTGGGAGGCGTGCGTTGTTTGGGTCGACGACATTACTGCTTCCAGCCCGAAGATCGTCGCGCTGTCTGCTTCGGCGCACAGCGGATACAACAAGTACTACCCGCCGAGCTCCTCCTACTTCAGCGGCAACAGCGCCAAGATCGACTACTCCTCAAGCTATGTTGTTATCGACCACTCGTTGTCGGCCACTTCGACTGCCGGTGAGACGCAGCCTCTGATCATGTGGGACCAGCTCACGGACGCCGCGCGTACAGCGCTGGAGAACACGGACTTCGGCAGCGCCAACGTGCCATTCAAGGAAGCCAATTTCCAGACGAAGCTGGGCAACGCCTACTACGCCTAAAGGATTGGCTCGAGATACGTTGTTCTGTTCGAATCAATGAAAAGTTTTGCTGTTCTTTTCCCTCCCTACTGTCAGCGAACACAACGCTACTGACGCATTCAGCAACGGCGCCCAAGTGCAATTGATTCTGCACGATATGCTTGCACGATGACCCTCCTACGACTGGGCATGTAGTTGTGGCTCTTGTCAGGCCTGACCTCCTTGTTCGCTCGCTAGAGCTGGCAAGCCATCCTCAAACTTGCTCCGTGGGCCACGATAACTCTCAAACCTCCGCACCGTCACTTTCGCTGGACTCGTCTCTCTCGTTGACACCCGTGCTGCTGTTATCGACCACGACGCCGTGGTTCCATTCGTGCAGCCTACACCGACGACAACGCTCCAAAATGTCGCTCTCAAGTTCAAGTCCCAGATCTACATCAACAACGGGTGTCACCCGTACCCCGCCATCGATGAGGATGACAACACTAGGCGAGCCGCTCGCCCCCTCTGGGTCCGAGAGTGCGGGCTGCAAGGGATCTGGCTACGGCAGCCAAGTGTCCGGCCGAGCCGTCGAATGCGAAGGAGTGCATGCATCCACGTACTCGTGCTACATGCCCAAGGACGAAACACTGCCCGGACTTGGCCACCTCCATGACTGGGAGGCGTGTGTTGTTTGGCTCGACTCGTTGGACAGCCAGAATGTTGTGGCACTCTCGGCTTCGGCGCACAGTGGCTACAACGAGTACTACCCACCCAGCTCGAGCTACTTCGATGGTGACAGCTCCAAGATCGAGTATTCATCGAGCTACGGGGTGATCGACCATTCCTACTTCCACTGCCGGTGAGACGCCCTGATCATGTGGGACGCCGCGCATACAGCCCTGGAAGACACGGACTTCGGTAGTGCGAACGTGCCGTTCAAGGAAGCCAACTTCAAGACGAAGCTCGGCAACGCCTACTACGCCTAAGAAACTTTCTGGCTTCCTGTGCCCAGGAATCCTGGGCCAGTCTAGGATGAACGCTCGGACAACAGGTAGCAGGTTGTTGATGCATTTTGAATCTTGTTCGCTAGTCGTGTCCTGATCGTCAAGATCACGAGTCTCTCAAGAATCTTGAGTCAAGATCGTCTTGAGAGACTCTCAGAGAGGAAGTAACGCATTGAACCGTGACTGGTTCCACTGTAGTTGATGCAGACGTAGGTAAATTCGTGGAAGTGAATGTGTATCCAGCGAGCACACCACGTTACAACTTCGTCAGGCTGCTGATGACACGTCTTTGGTGCTTCCTTCAGTGGCACCGAGGTCTACACAACAGCAGACGTCAAGCGTACAAACGACGAGCAAATCCTAGGTGAAATGAATCTGTACGCGGGGCAGCGGAACCCGTCGCGATTCATCGTTGGAGCTGACAAGATGCCAACCGCGCTGCGGCGTTGCTGCGCGTCGCAATAGGATAGGATCAGTAGTGTTAAGATGTGCAGAGAGGCTAGGTGGCAAGCTTGGTCATTGCGAACCGAAAGCGCATACGTGCCCAAAAGTGCATTCTGGCAATGGGATCCGCTAGTCGCAGTGAAAGCTATAACCTTTCGGTGCCATCCTTATCATCTTACGCCCGGTCTTTGGCGGGTGCGAGCTTCAACAGCTGCGGCAACTGCACGGTCACACCACCCCGTCATTCCCGACCGCCACGTGAACGATATGGCTGGCATCGAACACCACGCAGCAGAACCTGCCACAGGGGAGACCAAGGAGCTGCTGCGGTTGCCATAGAGCTCATTTTCATTATCACTATCGCTTTTGCCGCGTCTTCCGCAGTCCTCTCTAACTCATCCGACCATGAACCTTCGAGCTGTCGCTGCTGCTGCATTCACCGCTCTCGTCGGTGTCGACGCTGCGGTGATCGCCCATGACGCCGTCGTTCCATTCCCGCAGCCCACGCCGAACACCACCATCCAGACCGTCGCCGTCAAGTTCAAGCCGCAGATCTACATCAACAACGGATGCCACCCGTACCCTGCTGTCGACGAAGACGGTAACACAAGTGGCGGTTTGAAGCCGACGGGGTCTCAGAGTGCGGGGTGCAAGGGGTCCGGTTACGGCAGCCAGATCTACGGCCGTGCTGTGGAGTATGAAGGCGTGTACGCCTTCATGTACTCCTGGTACATGCCCAAGGACGAGACGTTAGACGGACAAGGCCACCGCCACGACTGGGAAAACTGCGTCGTGTGGCTCAACTCGCTCGACGACCCGAGCATCGTGGCGCTCTCGGCCTCGTATCACAGCACCTATCTGTACTATTACCCCCCTGACTCGGACTACCTGGACGGCAACAGCGCCAAGATCGAGTACTCGACGAGCTGGGTCATCCTAGACCACTCACTATCGGCTACGTCGACGGCTGGAGAGACGCAGGACTTGATCATGTGGGATCAATTGACCGACGCAGCTCGTACGGCGCTGGAGGACACCGACTTTGGAAGCGCGAACGTGCCTTTCAAGGAGGCGAACTTCGCAACGAAAGTGGCAAAAGCTTACTACGCCTAAATTGATGAACCGATCAAGCGAGCGCTGGTCCATATCGTGGTTTGTGTTGTTATTATTTCTTCACTAACAAAAAAAGTTAAAAAAAAAAAAAAAGCTCAAACCCAATTGCTTCAATTATTGCCGTCACGGAAAATGGATCTTTGAAGGAGAAACGTCATCCATTTCGCACAGTTAAATCAATCTTGTCACCACTGAGGCCTCTAAAACGGCCACGCCTTGTCCAGCTTTCCAGAGAACCAGAAGTCCGTCATCGGCATTAATGCACTCCCGAAATCTGTCGAGCTCAAGGATTCCCGGGCCTTATCCGTCAACTGGGTCCACATGATCAGCGCCTGGTACTCGCCTCCCTTCGTCGTGAATCTCAGTTCGTGGTCCATCGGCCACGTACTCTCATAGTTCAGAAGCACACTTGTGCCGTTCAGTGAGCCTTCTGCGAGGGTCGTGGTCTTCGCGTAGCCGGCATGTGACGAAACTGAAACACCTAGAATCTTCGGTTCTGCCACAGCCGGGTTGTTGATCCAAATGACAGCGTGCTCCCAGTCGTGGCGGTGGCCCAGGTAGAAGGATGCCATGTCTTTCGGGAAGTACCACGCGTACATGATGGCCCAAACGTTATTGTGCCAGCCCGAGCGTCCGTACACCTGCGAACCGAGGCCTGAACCCTTACATTTGCCGCTAGGTGCTCCGGTGTTCGAGAGACCACCACCGGTGTCGCCTGCTTCGTTCACGGCAGGGTACGGGTGGCATCCATTGGAAACATGCAGTTGGGGTTTGAACTTGACAGCAGCCTTCTCAGAGATCGTGACGGGCTCGGGTTGCGCGAACGGGGCCACTTGGTCGTGGCTGATGACAGCACCCGCATCGGTCTGCGAGGCGAGTACGGCAAGAAGGATCGCGATGAATATGGGTCTGGCCTTCATCTCTCGTGAGAGGAATTTCGGTACCATTCAGCAGTGGTGTGTGCGCAACGAAGCGCTGGAAGTCAGTTCGAGAGCACAACGCAAATCGCCGCACTGGTTTACAGCGCATCCAAAGCCACGTTAAGCCGTAAGCGTGATATGTATTCTGTGCCGTACGGAGAAATTACTAAGGATCGACTTTTGGATTTGCTCTCCCCCGTGAGGACTTGGTCTTCAAGTTGGCGTTTCCGACTGTGTCGTTTTATTCGTGCATATCCGGATACGGCATCGTGGAGCTTAATAATGCTGCATTATTGTACAGAATGGAGAGAAGCACACCTTATGTGGACTTCGTTCTTGCTATATGGAAACGCATATGCCTCAATGCATTCAACATGTGCAGTAACCGCATGAGTCATCGTACTGACTGCGTGCTGCCTAAAATCCCATGTGGTATCCATGAGCGCTGCATTGTGGTCGTATTATACGGCTTATACGAGTCGTAACAGTTCGTATAAGCCGCCACTACATCGTGCCCCTCGACGTCCAGGATCGAAATGACGCGATCTAACCCAGATCTAGATTTTAGGTGCTGCAGTGAAGCTGATCATTAGCTGTTGGATGAGGGCTGAAACTGCCTGGTCCTATATTGCTCGTGCCTACCCGTGTTTTTGACCAGAATGACGCTGCCACTATTTACATGATTTCCGCTTTGATTGTTGACAGATGCAGCTCTCACTCGAAAAGCTTTGTTTTCTCAAACATAAATGCTGTATTCCATGGCAGAGCCAGGGAATTGTGTTTTCCACTTCAGAATTGTGCTTCCGGTATACCGGTGCATACCGGTACATGGGGGCCGATGGACGCGTGGCGTTTTCCCTCACTTTGTCTTCAGACCAACAAGCAAGCAACGAAGACCCGCCTCTCCCCGTCCCTTATCGGACTGAGCTGATGGTCATTGCATAAGCTCCCATTAATGAAACGTTGTTGAACCCCCAATGTAGTGGAAAGTTTGCATTCATATTCATCGATGCTAAAACAACTTGCTAACTTCTCAACCTCGGCAAATTCACGCATAGTACGCGTTGGCGAGCTTCGATTCAAAATTAGCGTCCTTGAAAGGCACATTGGCGTCACCAAAGTCCGTGTCTTCTAGCGCCGTACGAGCTGCGTCGGTCAATTGATCCCACATGATCAAGTCCTGCGTCTCTCCAGCCGTCGACGTAGCCGATAGTGAGTGGTCTAGGATGACCCAGCTCGTCGAGTACTCGATCTTGGCGCTGTTGCCGTCCAGGTAGTCCGAGTCAGGGGGGTAATAGTACAGATAGGTGCTGTGATACGAGGCCGAGAGCGCCACGATGCTCGGGTCGTCGAGCGAGTTGAGCCACACGACGCAGTTTTCCCAGTCGTGGCGGTGGCCGAGCCCAGGTAGAGTTTCATCCTTGGGCATGTACCAGGAGTACATGAAGGCGTAAACACCCTCGTACTCCACGGCGCGGCCGTAGATTTGACTGCCGAGGCTTGATCCGGTGCAACCCGAGCTCTCGCTACCGGTAGGCTTGAGGCCGCCGCTGGTGTTCCCGTCTTCGTCGACGGCCGGGTATGGGTGGCATCCGTTGGCGATGTAGATCTGAGGCTTGAACTTGACCGCGAGCGTCTGCAGCGTCGTGGTGGGGGTCGGTTGGGCGAAAGGAACGACTGCGTCGTGGTCAATGACCGCTCCACTCGCGTATGCAAGTGCGCTGGCAGTGGTGGCAACAATGGCGCGAAGGTTCATCGCAGCTATTGCTACAGTAGACGAGGTTTGGCTTGCGTGGCTTGGTGTGGGTGGGTGTTGCTGCCGTAGCAGATTGGGGTATGAACGGCGGAAGTGCTCCCGCGACTAGAGCGATAGCCAACGCTCACGAAGATGTGGCTAGCGATACGGGATCACAAGGAGTTCGGAAGACAGACAAGGAGCGAGACTTCCAGCGTCAAACATTAGCTTCGATTCGCACCATATCGTCGCCTGGAGCTTGGTTCACTCTTTGAAGTGGAGTTCGAGCCATGAAGCATCATCCCAGAAAGGTTTTGGATTGTGCGCTACCACGGGCTCCGCTTTTGCATGACCGTGATACGTCGCTCACGCACGAGTACATTCACGAGACGCTATTGTAATGGCCATACCCACATCCTGTGTCGGCGACGTAATGGCTCCCGCTCGATCACCTCACGAGCAGTGTCTTGGTGCGCCAACCCTGTTTCTGTCGAACGGACACTAACCATACACGGTGAAGTAACGTTACATGTAATGCCTGGTCCTCGCTGTCTGCCCAGCGATTCGCTGGCAGCAAAACTCAGGTGGCGATCGCCCATCAGTCGTCTCCGTCAATTCGATGTACTGCACAACCATATTCATACAGATGATGGCACCACCATACATGTACACGTGTACCCGGCGACCGGGTGCATGATACACTTCTAATAGCAGCCTCCGAGTCCTGCGTAGCTCACAGCGTGTAAGTCCTTCCTAGATCGAATCGTGCAAGTCCTTCGTACTGTAGCTCGAATCCTGCAAGTCTCTGGTAGCACAACGAGGCAGTAGAAACTGCATTTGACACCACGGTGTCCACGGACCGTGGACCACGGTATCCGATGTACCTTTGCATGTCACAAAATGATAGGCAAAGCTCAGACAGAGGAAATTTGCGCCTGAATCCAAGGTGCATGCACCGAAAGCACTGCGGCGAAAACGAGAAAAAGGAAAGGATATAATGCTCATCGTGTTCATGCCTCGACACTGTTGCTACTTGGGCTTGAAACGCTGCTCTGTGGGTAAATAGCACACCAAAATATGCGTATCCAAGTTGTATTTCAACTCTGATTACTGGGGACGGGAGCGAGTGCCAGGTCGGTCGGCGCCTGCTGAATATGACCACGTGCGGAGGAGAGGAGGTTCGACGTCTTATAAGGAGCCGCAGCCTACGGCTTGGCCGTGATAGGGCACGGAGTCGTGGCGGCGGGCGTCGTTTCCGGCAGCGACGTCACCGACGTCGGGCACGGAGTAGTGGCGGCGGGCTCCGTCGTGTCGGGAAGCGACGTCGCAGGGCAGGGAGTTGTCGAAGCCGGAGTCGAAGTCTCCGGCAGCGAGGTGACGGGGCAAGGCGTCGTGGCAGCAGGAGTCGAGGTCGGAGCCGACGTTTCGGGCAGCGACGTGACTGGGCACGGCGCCATCGTCGCAGGAGAACTGGTCTCGGGCAGCGAAGTCACAGGGCACGGAGTTGGCGCCTCCGTTTCGGGCAGCGATGTGACGGGGCACGGGGTTGGCGCCTCCGTTTCAGGTAGCGAAGTCACGGGGCAAGGTGTGGTCGTCGGAGCTTCAGTGTCCGGAAGGGAAGTCACCGGGCAGGGTGTCGCCGTCGTCTCGGGAAGCGAAGTGACCGGGCAAGGCGTCGCCGTTGTTTCAGGCAGCGATGTCACGGGGCAGGGAGTGTCCGGCAGCGACGTCACTGGGCAAGGCGTCGCCGTCGCTTCAGGCAGCGATGTCACGGGGCAGGGAGTGTCCGGCAACGATGTAACCGGGCACGGCGTGTCCGGCAGCGACGTCACTGGGCAAGGCGTCGCCGTCGTTTCAGGCAGCGATGTCACGGGGCAGGGAGTGTCCGGCAAGCTCGTCACTGGGCACGGGGTGTCCGGCAGCGAAGTAACCGGGCATGGGGTGTCCGGCAGCGAAGTAACCGGGCATGGGGTGTCCGGCAGGGACGTCACTGGGCAAGGAGTATCCGGTAGCGACGTCACTGGGCACGGGGTGCTGGCGGTGCCGCAGCCGACGGAGGGCAGTACGCAGCCCCAGGTGTCGCCGTTGACGATGGTGCACTCAGCGTCCTCGGGCGCGACGCAGGTACTGCCGTTCCAGGAGGGCAGGTAGTCGTGGCAGTCAGCGATGGCCACGTCGCCCTTCAGCGGGCAAGCCGTGCCGGCCGGGGACGTGCCCGCGCCTGAGCACATGGCTCCGCGCGAGGCGGGCGAGTTGTACGTGGCGTCGCGGCACAGCGACACTGGCAGGTCTTCCAGCGCTGCCGCGGCGGATACGGCCACGGCGGCGCACACGAGTGCGACGAAGGTCTTCATACTTTTCGAAGTCGAGCAGGGCGAGCTGCGAAAAGTGAGCGCTGCTGAGGACTGAGCGCGGCGCAAGCTTGGTGTCAGGTACGACGGCAAATTCGAAAGTGGCGGCCCGCAGGTGAGGTGCAGCCCCAGACTCAAGCGCTCACCTGGTTCCCTCGCGACCTGGGCGATACTGCTCTGGCCTGCACAGTTGTCTCGGTGGACAGAGAGCCGACCTCCGCATCCAAAAAACGACATAGACGGGTCCATCTGTCAACGATGCAGACGGGCCAGGATACCCAATAGATTTTTCAAAGTGACTTGCACGACGTCTGCCACGCGCGCCGTGCTCTGTCGGGATCGCTGCGTCCGCGCGTGCAACTGCGCCGCGCCCTCGGCCTGCTCCGCCTCGACGGAAACTGCGGCGGCCGCCACTTGGCGAAATGCCTGCCGCTGCGTGAGGCCTGGGCGCGAGGCCGAGGACACCCGACTCGCGCTGGCACTCGCGAAAAGACTTGCTGGCCGCTAGGCCCTCTCCTCTGCGAGCAGGAAGCCTAGTAGCTTGCTCGCAGCGCGGGTAGACTTCACTGCAGCCCCAGAGCTCTTGTCCCGTGAGCCACCGCAGTTGCAGGCGGCGAATTTCCTTGAACAATTTTCCCACGACAGGCTTCACGCCTCGCGTGTATCGCATTCTTCGTACCCGGCGAAAACGCGCCGCAATCGACGTGACTCGGCTAATAGCGGTCTCAATCAACGCTGATCCAACCCGCGCTCGTCGGGCGTGCGCTGAAATGTAGCCGCACATGTACACCTTTCGCCGCTGGTACATGTACAGTCTGTACAGAACAGATCTGCCCAGGTCTCTACGCTGTAGAATCTACAGCTCGCATTGGTGCAACGGCGGCACGATGCAACAGTGTTGCCAACACCAGCAAAGGCGTCCTCGCGTCACGTGAGAACCCAATGGCACACTCTGCCTGACAATACTGTATGCGCTGGTGCAGATCAGACAGCGGGGGCCCCATCGTGTAGAGCAATACATGTACATCGCTGCAGTCGCCTACTCCTGCTGCTGTAGGCTTATCCGCAGTGGCAGCGAGGCAAGCCGCTGGAACGAAAACGGCATGACTGGCACGGGATAACTTATCCCGGTGTTCGAAAAATATCCACGGAAAATCCGATTTTCTGTCGTCTTGATTTGATTGTCTCGAATGGACGGGCTACGTTTGTATCAACGTTGAAGGCAACTATATGACACGTCAAGTTTTGCAAAGTTTGCAGGGGGAAACGTGTCGAGCTTTTCCCGCCACACCTTTGGGCTTGCACATTCTCGTACGGTGACTCACGTTCATGGCTGCTTTGGCTTCTCATGCCCGGTTGGCGTCTGTATGGCGGCCTGGCGCTAAACTGACCATCGTTGCCCAAGGCAGTACATGCGCCGATGGCCTCAAAGCCGAGAGCACGGCTGAATTCTGACGCACGCTTTGCTGTTGGTGTACAGTGCTGAGAGTCACGGTCAGAGCTGTGCCGGTGCGGCATTGAACGGCTGACACGGGTCCCACGGTTGTCACTTCCCGCTGAATGACCTCCGGCTCCCTCGGCCACTTCAACGAGGGCACGCTAGTTGCACTGCAACTGCACGGCAAGTTCTCGTCGGAAAAGCTTTGCCCGCTCGCGTCAACTGTCGCGCCAATGCGCAACCCTCTTCGGCACACGGTCAAGCTTTCCCTTTGGCCGCCGGATTTCGCTGCCCTTCTACTGTGCCGAGTGCCCGCCGAGGGGGATGCCTCGCTGCTGAGCCGGTCTCGGTTGCAGTCGAACAGCGTGAGGGTCTTAGTGGGTTGACCACTCCCGCCCGATCGAATCCGCTCCAGACAGATCCGTTCACTATTCAATTTGCCTTTCAAGCGACAAATCCAAGCCAAGCTTCAAGCTCCCACTCCACCTCGTACTCCAGGATGAAGTCTTTCGTTGCCGCCGTTGCCGCCATCGCCGTCCTCACGTCCCAGGCCTCCGCCGCCACCTGCTCGAGCGCCGTACTTTCGGCACTCCTCACGGACAAGTACATCGACCAGTGCTCGTCGGACTCGGGCTACGTCTTCACGGCGGCCAGCAAGCCCAACCAGGCGACGATCGACAAGATGTGCGCCTCCACCGCCTGCAAGGGCCTGCTCGCTGACGCTCAGGCCATGCACCTGACGGAGTGCACGCTGCCCGTCGGTGACAACATCAACCTGCTCGGAGACCTGGTGGACTACGTGCCGGCCCACTGCCCGTCGACGGCAGCGCCGAGCACCACCACGGAAGCTCCCGCTGCGACCAAGGCCCCCGCGTCGACGAGCTCGCCGGCAGTCACGACGGCGGCCCCATCGACGGGCGGATCGACCCCGGCTACCGCTGCTCCGACCAAGGCGACCCCCACCGCTTGCTAAGCGCTCCCCGCCCGGATCGACTCGCAACAGCCGAGTACCTTGCCGGTTTTTGAACCTCATCTTCGCCTCGCCCCCGTTATGAAGGCTGTAGGCTTCCGTGTTGTAGTCATTTTATCAGGAAGACCCAGTTCGACTATCATGAGCGAGCACGTTAATCCTACAGAATGCACTACATTCGTGAATCACCAAAAATGTTGGCAAATTCTGCTTCTACTTGGTTTTTGTATAAGGATACGATGCGAGGATCACGAGGTCGAACACCGCAAAGAGCGCCCTCTTGACCTGGCCATGACCAAGGGATTCAGTAGGTTTCGCTCGGTGCGTCAAGTAGGTCAAAGATCTGTCGGGAGCGGCCACGACGTTGAAGGCGTCAACGGGGACAGGCAATCTGCCCGTCGCACTTGGCAGCTCCGGTGCGATCCTGACATTTCGGCTCGAGCTGATCGCTTCAGCGGATCTGCACGTCGCCGGAAATCGAAGAGGTCCGCCCGCAGTGACAAGAGGTGGCCCCGTGCTCTTCCTGCTACTCCTGCGATCAAGCATGGCCGCGCAGTCCGATATTCACTTTTCAATTTGCCTCTTCAGCGACAAATCCGCCTCCTCACCCCACCACTACCCACCTCCAAGATGAAGTCTTTCGCCGTTGCCTTCGCCGCCATCGTGTCGACCGTCTCCGCTGCCAGCACCAGCGGCTCGTACGCGGACTGCTCCTCGTCGGTGCTCTCGGCGCTGCTGACGGACCAGTACATCGACCAATGCGCCACCGACTCGGGCTACGTGTTCACAGCCGCCAGTATCCCGGACCAGGCCACGATCGACCTCATGTGCGCGTCGACGGCCTGCCAGAACCTGCTCGCGGACGTGAAGGCCATGGATCTGTCCGAGTGCGTCATCCCCGTGGGCGACAACATCCTGCTGCTGGCCGACTTGGTGGACTACGTGCCTGCGCACTGCCCCTCGTCTTCCTCGGGCTCGACCACGAGCAGCACGTCGACGGCAACTACAGCCCCGACATCGACGACATCTGCAAGCAGCAGCACCACTGCCACGACAGCTCCTACTGCGACAACGGCTAGCAGCTCGACGTCGACCTCGACCTCGACTACCAGCGTTGCTACGTCGTGCTAAGCATCCCGAGGCTATTAAGAGTTCAACTTGGCTCGACTCTCAGAGACCTCGCTACGGGCGAGATATCACCACGTCCAATTCACCTTTGCGTCAAGATTTTCCAAGGTACTTCAGTGCGTACATGTAGCTAGCTACCAAACAAGTAATTAGCTCGCTGTATTGGCTGTAGTAACTTCATCAGAGAATACATTGTGGCATTTTGCTACACCCAATTCTTGCTCAATTACGGTGAAATACTAGCACGTGTGCTTGAGTCCGTAGATCGCGTTACTTGAACAGCGAAATAGCTCTGGAGAGCCATGCTAAAGTAATACCGGATCCTGCACGACAACTGGTGTGGCAATTGCATCTCCGGGTAGCTACACAATAATGTTTGGCTTCGGGTTAAGTAGTTGGTGTCTGCACAAGGCACTCGCCACGTCAGCCATGACAGTCGAGGTATAGCTTCCAAATGGAGGTCCCAGCCGAAGACCACTGACGCAACCGAGTCACCAACAATGTCCGGGCCTCGACAAGTTCGGGTAAGCCCCTCGATCAGAATCTGATTCAGACCGCCGGTGCAACCATGCCTAGATGGTCTTCAACAGGTTGAAGCTCGGTGTCAAAGCGGAAACGACGTGAACAGCGAATCTGGCGCACAGTAATTTTGTGTCTACTTGATATTATCCAGATAATATCCAAGATTTCCGCCGTGGGAGTCACCGAAAAAATGGTCCACTCTCTCTCCACATTGAAGCGCTGATCGCCGGACCGGACGATTTCCCGCAGAATGACACGTTCACGACCGACTCGGGTCGAATCTCGGTCACCAAGGGCCATGTTCGGATGAAGATCAAAAACAGTGTAGTGATGTCCGATGGCGCGGCCGCAGGCTGAGCCGAGACTCGTCGTGTCCAGTGCGACTCAGCGGCTGGGGATAATGACTGCCTATGCGAGTAAGTGGCTGTGATCCCGACCTGTTGTGACTCCGGTAAGTGTCTGACCCACCTTTTTTGTGACCCTGCTCAGCAGCGATGCTCGTTTTACATAATCGTTACTATGGGCTGGGACCAGACCGCGTCGGCAAGCACTGCAAGCTGCGGTGCCGCGTCACGCAGGCGATCCAGACTGCTTCTCAGGTTGAGCAAGTCTAACAAAGCTGGTCCAGCGTCGCACTCGTTCCTGCGGCGAGTGTTGAACCTCCGAGCACGGTGCTATCCCAACTTCTGTTCGTGAACACTGTTAAAAGGGTTAAGCGAGCTTCAACCAGCCAGTGAGATGGGCGCACACGATAACGTGGTGTCGAAAGGTCACCAAGCTTGACACGAACACCAGACTGTACGATCTGATCCTGGCTGTTGCTGGGCCAGTGAAGCTCGTGGGGGTTTCAAACACTAGGTCAAGCTGCAACTCGCTTGCCGCAGCAATGCCACCCGCCTTTGCAGTCAGCTTATCTATGCAAAGCGCATCACATACTATGACACTCTTGAAGCACTGCAAGTTGCAGCGCAACCGAACGGATTTGTGTCTAGACTTGAAGCGAGCTCTCCGTTTGCGTTGAGTGTTGCCTTCCGACGACACCAGCCACGTCGAGCCTCATGTTTCTTGCTTCTGTTCGCCACCCCGCTCGAATTGTTTCGTCCGTTGTTCTAGCCTCGTCTTCCCAGCGAGCGAGTGCACCGCCTACTTGTTTCTTCTTGAAGGTTTCGTGCTCATCACTTGCCAATTTCCTGGCGCTGTAACAAGCAGCCGTCGGTGGCTACAGCACGTCTCCGTCTGAAGATGAGGCTCATTCTCATCGGAGCGGTGGCTGCCGCGCTGGTCCAGTCAATCTCTGCGGCTTCATGTGCAATTTCAACGCTCTCCAGCCTGCTCACGGACCAGTACATCGATCAATGCTCCTCTGACTCCGGATACGTTTTCACGACTGGCGTGAAGCCCGACCCGGAAGAGGTTGCTGGTATGTGCGCGTCGGACGCGTGCCACAACCTGCTGGCTGATGTGGTTGCGATGAACCTGAGCGAGTGCACGCTGCCCATCGGAAACAAGATTTCCCTGTTTGCCGACTTGGTCGACTACGTGTCGGACCAGTGTGAGAGTACACCCATTCCAACGACAGCCACACCCCAAGCGACAACTGCGGCGCCGACGCCGGCACCTACCACGGCTACCCCAGCACCCACGACAGCTATCGCCTCGTGCACTTCAGCTCAGTTGAAGTACCTGCTGACCAGTACCTACGAGAAGCAGTGCATTACCGACACCGGTTATGCCTTCACATCACCATATTCCCCCACGGATGCTCAGGTTGCTGCCATGTGTGCATCCGAGTCTTGTGTAAAGCTGTTTGCTTACGTTGAGTCAATGGTGACAACCGACTGCAGAATTCCTGTAGGCGGTAAGATTCTGCTGCTTGCAGATTTGGTCTACTACGTCTCCGACCAATGTATCCCATCCACGACCGCGCCTTCGACCACGTCCCCAGCAACCGAGACGCCAACGACTCCAGCATCAACGACCGCAGCTCCGACAACCCCGACGCCAACCACGGCGACGCCTGTGACGACGTGCGCGACCAAGGTCATCTCGTCGCTGCTCACGGACGCCTACATTGACCAGTGCGCTTCCGACTCTGGATATTCGTTCACGTCTGGCGTGCAGCCCGACGCCGAGGAGGTTACCGGCATGTGCGCGTCGAGCGCGTGCGCGAATCTGCTGGCCGATGTGGAGGCGATGGGTCTGTCGGAGTGCATCCTGCCGATCGGAAACAAGATTTACCTGTTCCGAGACCTCGTGGACTACGTGTCCGACCAGTGCAGCGCGTCTACCTCGACTCCTGCGACTCCGACACCGGTGACCGACACGCCGACTACGACACCGACAACCGAGGCGCCAACGACTCCAGCATCAACGACCGCAGCTCCGACAACCCCGACGCCAACCACGGCGACGCCTGTGACGACGTGCGCGACCAAGGTCATCTCGTCGCTGCTCACGGACGCCTACATTGACCAGTGCGCTTCCGACTCTGGATATTCGTTCACGTCTGGCGTGCAGCCCGACGCCGAGGAGGTTACCGGCATGTGCGCGTCGAGCGCGTGCGCGAATCTGCTGGCCGATGTGGAGGCGATGGGTCTGTCGGAGTGCATCCTGCCGATCGGAAACAAGATTTACCTGTTCCGAGACCTCGTGGACTACGTGTCCGACCAGTGCAGCGCGTCTACCTCGACTCCTGCGACTCCGACACCGGTGACCGACACGCCGACTACGACACCGACAACCGAGGCGCCAACGACTCCAGCATCAACGACCGCAGCTCCGACAACCCCGACGCCGACCACGGCGACGCCTGTGACGACGTGCGCGACCAAGGTCATCTCGTCGCTGCTCACGGACGCCTACATTGACCAGTGCGCTTCCGACTCTGGATATTCGTTCACGTCTGGCGTGCAGCCCGACGCCGAGGAGGTTACCGGCATGTGCGCGTCGAGCGCGTGCGCGAATCTGCTGGCCGATGTGGAGGCGATGGGTCTGTCGGAGTGCATCCTGCCGATCGGAAACAAGATTTACCTGTTCCGAGACCTCGTGGACTACGTGTCCGACCAGTGCAGCGCGTCTACCTCGACTCCTGCGACTCCGACACCGGTGACCGACACGCCGACTACGACACCGACAACCGAGGCGCCAACGACTCCAGCATCAACGACCGCAGCTCCGACAACCCCGACGCCGACCACGGCGACGCCTGTGACGACGTGCGCGACCAAGGTCATCTCGTCGCTGCTCACGGACGCCTACATTGACCAGTGCGCTTCCGACTCTGGATATTCGTTCACGTCTGGCGTGCAGCCCGACGCCGAGGAGGTTACCGGCATGTGCGCGTCGAGCGCGTGCGCGAATCTGCTGGCCGATGTGGAGGCGATGGGTCTGTCGGAGTGCATCCTGCCGATCGGAAACAAGATTTACCTGTTCCGAGACCTCGTGGACTACGTGTCCGACCAGTGCAGCGCGTCTACCTCGACTCCTGCGACTCCGACACCGGTGACCGACACGCCGACTACGACACCGACAACCGAGGCGCCAACGACTCCAGCATCAACGACCGCAGCTCCGACAACCCCGACGCCAACCACGGCGACGCCTGTGACGACGTGCGCGACCAAGGTCATCTCGTCGCTGCTCACGGACGCCTACATTGACCAGTGCGCTTCCGACTCTGGATATTCGTTCACGTCTGGCGTGCAGCCCGACGCCGAGGAGGTTACCGGCATGTGCGCGTCGAGCGCGTGCGCGAATCTGCTGGCCGATGTGGAGGCGATGGGTCTGTCGGAGTGCATCCTGCCGATCGGAAACAAGATTTACCTGTTCCGAGACCTCGTGGACTACGTGTCCGACCAGTGCAGCGCGTCTACCTCGACTCCTGCGACTCCGACACCGGTGACCGACACGCCGACTACGACACCGACAACCGAGGCGCCAACGACTCCAGCATCAACGACCGCAGCTCCGACAACCCCGACGCCGACCACGGCGACGCCTGTGACGACGTGCGCGACCAAGGTCATCTCGTCGCTGCTCACGGACGCCTACATTGACCAGTGCGCTTCCGACTCTGGATATTCGTTCACGTCTGGCGTGCAGCCCGACGCCGAGGAGGTTACCGGCATGTGCGCGTCGAGCGCGTGCGCGAATCTGCTGGCCGATGTGGAGGCGATGGGTCTGTCGGAGTGCATCCTGCCGATCGGAAACAAGATTTACCTGTTCCGAGACCTCGTGGACTACGTGTCCGACCAGTGCAGCGCGTCTACCTCGACTCCTGCGACTCCGACACCGGTGACCGACACGCCGACTACGACACCGACAACTGAGGCGCCAACGACGCCAGTGTCCGGGTCTGGATCGTCCAGTTCTCCTAGCCCTGGCACCGAATCTCCGAGCACCACGTCTTCGTTGTCTCGTTCCTCTGCATCCTCGGCCCCTGGTTCGGAGGCTCCATCTACTGAATCACCAAGCACAAGCACCCCGGGGTCGGGATCACCAAGCACAAACTCCCCGTCGACACAGAGCCCAACCACCAGCTCTCCTTCAACTGAAACTCCGGAGCCAACAGCACCGACTCACGACTCGTGCTAGGGCAGCGCTAAAATGGAATGCTGCAATGACAACATTTCCAACCTGACCTTCCTCCACGCATAGGACAGTACCCTCTTCGCAGTCTGTCTGGCAATCTACCTACTTTAGGTAGGAACAAAACCCAAGTGATTGAGTTTTGTCCACACTAAAAAGTCGCCCCACTCATCAGTTCTTGCTGACTTCCAGCTACAGTAGAGCTGTTCACCATGTGGAATACCTATTCTGCAGTGTACTCTTCCACACGACTTTGCGCTGTCACCAAACACACGAGCTTACGAGTCTCAGACGCGTCGTCTTCCCTGCCATAACGCGATAACGCGGACGCTCGTGTCCAACCGATGATCTGCCTGCCATCCTGTTTTCCGCTATCAGTTCGCGCGTGACGGCAGTGCCACAGCGCAGTGAGCACTACTTCTTTTTATAGTGCGTTGATCAAGCGAACCACTAAATGGAGATGCTGAGTGGTAGCAATCTATTTCCCCAACGCCCACGTACTGAGCGACGGCGTTATTTGCAAAAAAGTTCTACTGATACCGGAAGGTTGTAGACTCCAAATGTGTTTTCCGGTTCATGAAGTGTCTCCGCACGCATTTTGGTGTAGGGAGGTGGAACAAGACCCCCAAAGCTCCCTTTTTGGTGCCTGCGAAGCAACCATGTGGAGGGAGGCATGGAGCTTTGGGCCCAGGCCAAAGGTAGCCCATTTCCTCCCTCTTTTCATTGAGACCAGTTCCAGAATCACTCCTTTCGCAGGGGATTCATGACATTCATTTCCCTGGAGCACTAGGTGGTTTTCACTTGAGGGGCGTGACATCCATCCCTGCCCGGCTGTACATGACCAGGAACCCCCACAGTTTTTTCGTTGATGGTGTTTTTTTTTCAGTATCGCTAGCAAGAGCCGTTATGTTATTGGCGCTATCGTGGAACGTTATAGATCTCATGTCCGCTCTTTCACCACGATTTTTGTTTAGGTGAGGCCGGTTCTCAACCGAAGCGCTTTTCTCGACACTGCGTACCCTACCCCGTATGCTCGGTTGAGAATGAAACTGACCAAATTTGATTGGCCCAGTGTTTGATCAATATTATCCAATCATTGTACTGTTACTCTGTGTGATCTACGTGTGGTTCACGACTCAACAATATCTGAAGCACTGATCAAAAATCCCCCGTCCGGCAATGGGGAGCGAAGCTGGCCCAACCCACCAAGCCCCGGTGGCGCGTAACCTTATACCAGAGCTCGTGCAGGCTTCTCCCCCACCACAACAAGTTTCATTAAACGTCGGAGCACCCAGTGCGCCTGCCATCGTCCAAGTAGTATCTCATGAAAGCTGACTCTCTTAGGCCGGTTCTCAACCGAGGCGGACGCATGCGTTTTCGGACACTTTGTGATCTGATTGGTTAACAGGACGTTACAAAAATGATACTGCACAACGCATGCGTTGGCAAGCGTTAACTACTTTTGGCCAATCAGTGCACTGCATTATTGGCATTCCCCTCAAAGCACTCCCTCCTCTGACATGGCGTCGGTCCGGCTTCGACGTGCTTCTCCCCGCGCTTCACCCCACCGCAAGGTAACGGCGTCGCTGGAAATCTGAAGATGAGCTGTGCAGCCTTCTGGTTTGTTTGGTAGCCATCAAGCGATACCAAGCAGCACGAAAAAAAAAATCCAACAGTTCGAGAGCGGATTTCGTGGCGTGTGCATGCTTCTACGCTACTTAGAGATTCAGCTTTCAAGAGATACTACAGGAGCTTGGTGGGTTGGACCAGCTTCGTGCCGGACGAGGGAGTCTTGGTCAGCGCTTCAGATATTGTTGAGTCGTGAAATTACACGTAGATCACACAGAGTAACAGTACAATGATTGGATAATATTGATCAAACACTGGGCCAATCAAATTTGGCCAGTTTCATTCTCAACCGAGCATACGGGGTAGGGCACGCATGTAACGCACGCGTCGAGAAAAACGCTTCGGTTGAGAACCGGCCTTAGTAGCGTAGAAGCATGTACTCGCCACGAAATCCGTTCTCGAACTGTTGGATCTTTTTTTCGTGCTGCTTGGTGTCGCTTGATGGCTACCAAACAAACCAGAAGGCCGCACAGCTCATCTTCATCTTTCCAGCGACGCCGCTGCCTTGCGGTGGGGATGCAGCGCGGGGGAGAAGCACGTCGAAGCCGGACCGGCGCCATGTCAGAGGAGAGGGGAGTGTTGTGAGGGGGAAGTGCTGTGAGGGAGAGTGTTAATGCTGGGAGTATGCAAATGCTGCAGTGCATTGATTGGCCAAAAGTAGTTAACGCTTGTAGACCCATGCGATGTGCAGTATCGTTTTTGTATCGTCTTGTTAACCAATCGAATCACAAAGTGTCCGAAACCGCCTCGGTTGAGAACGGGCCTCAACGAGGTGACTACACTGTACATGTATGACCAAGTATCGACTGGCCTAGCATCCTGAGATTTCCTACAGCATACATATCTCCTAAAGCACACCCCTCACTAGCCAATCATGTTCAGCGGTGCGTCCAGCTCACCACTCGAGATCTCCAAAATGACAGCATGTAATGCAGCAGAACCAAGCCAAAACAACCAGTTATTGGCGCTGTTCAGACAACGCTTGGAACCTGGAACCTGACAAAAATTAGTGACATTTTGCCAGGTTCCAGGGAAATGTCATCACGTTTTGCCCTGTAACCTGAGAAAAGGCCACTAAAAACACCAGGAATAACCCCGCTTCAGTGCCCTTTTCCCAGGGGCCTCAAAAGCTCCTGGAATCTGGGACTTCTACAATCGAATAGTCTATCCTCACATCCAAGGTTCACAAACTCGCCGAATTACCCCCTCCCTCACAGAAGCGATAAACGCAAACAGCGGGACGCTTCATGGGAGCGGCTCGCCGACGGAACCGCCCACGCCGGAGCCATCAGACCCCGCCCCCCCCCCGCCCCCATTCCCAAGCGCAAGCGGTCTGAGCAGCGAGTCAAGTCGCATCTGTATAACCTTACCGTAGAGACCAACGCCGTCTCAGTGGTGCTTGCTTCTTGCGAAACGAGTCCTCTTCTGTGAAGAAAGCCTACCCTCCCTCCCTGTCAGAATCAATGTTCGAAATGATTATACGCTAGACTCGCTATGTGTACATCCTGGAACCTGGGGCCTTTTTCTCAGGTTCCAGATCTCAGTTTTGTCTGAACGGGGCCATTTTGCAAAGAGCGAGCAGAATGCCAAGGTCCTCCGAAAAAGCGGCAGATGTCCTCGTGGTTCATGCAGCGTGACTTCATAGCAAAGCAATGTGAGTTGGGGGCAGCCGCTCACTTTAATGCTCGTGCAATGGGGGCGGGAGCTACATTGCTGCCGGAGGTTGAGGAACAGCTCGTTCGCTGGGCCAACTCTACTTAGCGAAGGGAGTGACAGTGCTTGTAAACGCATCGGTTGATCGCAATATCGATACACGGACTGCCGACGAGGAAGAAGCCTAACTACACGAGTACACGTGCATCGTTGCATTTACATTTATCAGAGGACTGTTCTTGTGCATTTCACCTGTGCATCTCGTGTACAAGTACAACGCGACAACTTTAATGTTCCTGTGGTGACATGTAGGAATTCTCAAATTCGGTAAGTGCCTATTATAAGGGTGACCGTACCAGTAGAGCAATCCCTATTCTAAACTTGGCGAGCACACCATGTCGTAATTATAGATTTTGTAATGAATGGCGAGTGGAAATCTCGCAGCGGTACACGTATTGCTATTTTCCTGTCACACATAGCGTGAGGTAATGGATTGCGACTGTACCTCAGGTACATTGCCCTATCTAGGCACTTATCAGTACCACTCCGTTTCAGAATACTTGTCACCCCTCAACTTGTCGCCAAATATACTTCGTTTAACTATGGCCAGTTGTGTTTACGCTAGCTACTGTTCGTATAACCGAGACTGCAATGTCAGAGCAGGGGATGCATAAAGGAACTCTTCCCTCCCGGCGAAGCCTCGCTTTTGCCATGTGAGCGACCTTGTTCCGGAGGCGTTCAAGGGCAGCAGCCAAGTCACGCGGCTTCCTGCCACATCGGTGCTTCGAAGACGGCGCCTCGTACACCCCAAAAAACTCCGCATTCGCCTTGGCGCGCTTCCACAGCCTCGCAATCGTCCTCTTGTGAACGCCAAAGATGCTGGCCACTTCATGCACCGCTTTTCGACGCGGTTTGCCTCCGTTTGAACGCACGAGGAGAGCTGATTGCCTGTCGACGCTCCATCACTGTAAGCTCTCTCCTGATTCGTTTGACATTCATAGCTGAGATTTGAGGTACGAGGGGAAGGCTGGGCGACATCTGTGGACGATTTGGGTGCAAAAGCTCCTTTGAGGCCATCACGCTGTCAATTTTGAGAGCTCTGTGAAGGTCTACCCACCATTCAAACCGTCAGAGCGCCTGCGTTCTATTAAGACCAATCGTAGTCGTTTTAGGCAAATATTGACGAATCCCGAAGCACTTAAGCAAAAGAGGACAAGTATTCTGAAACGGAGTGGTACATGTACATGTATTACTTGGTACTACCCGAGGCGGCACACCATGAGCAGTGAGCACACTGGCTGTCGGCAGTTGGTGTGCGGCTGGGTATTAATAGGTACGGGTACGCATAGTACCAGCTGCTGCTCGTGCATCACCCTATGGTGCAGAGTTTGTAGCAGCAACGATAACCTCTGCTGAGTGTACACTATTTAATATTATATGTACCGTATGTGCCTGCGGAGAGCGTCGCGCCGGCACCACAAACTCCTTGGCACAATTTAGCGAGTGAGAACGACCACATTGCTCCGTCTTCACGCTCTGTAGAATTGTGACACTCGCCAGTAAAGGATCCTCGTCCTTGAGAGTGGAGCAGAAAAACAATCATGACGCCTTGATCGTACAGCACAAAGCTCCGAGCCGCTGGTGCACAGGGTGGTCACGTATCGGTAGGAAAACATTTTAAAATGATAATAATTCACCTAGAACATCGCCGGTGCTGTCCCGCTTCATTTGTCCAAAACCCATCCCCCTTTAGTGACTTTTCCACTCATTCAGTCTTCAAATGTCACTAAAAACGGCAGAAAGAGTCGCTTTCCATCGGACAGTTCTCCACCCATGTTGAAGAACTCGGCACTCTACAGTTCCTCCGAGCCAAGAAGCCCCACCCACCCGCCTCCGTGCACCATGCGCGTCACCGACGTCGCTGCGGGGGGTAGCGCTGTCCCCATGGCCTCCGCGCAAGCCGCTTCTCCTCCCCAAGCCCAAGACGCGCGCCCAGCCTCCGCCCCCGCAGCCGAAGCCTCGGGCCTCGCCGCCTCCGTCCTGCGGGCCTGCGGAGACTTCTACCGCGCCGTGGACGGCGCCGCCCCCGTCCTGGACGACCTGCCGCTGCCAATCCCGCAGCTCGTGGTCGTGGGGCACGAGGGCAGCGGCAAGTCGAGCGTGCTGGAGAGTGTAGCCATGTTGTCAGTGTTCCCCCGCGATAGTGCCATGTGCACTCGCCTGCCCATCCTCCTCAAGCTGCGTCACACGTCGCATGTTGCAGTTGCAGGCGACCCGGAGCTCATGCCGCACCACCGCGCAGCCCTGCAGCAGCCGCAACAGACTGTTGCAATGCGCCTCGTGTATGCAGACGGCCGCGCGCCCGTGACCTCCGTCGGCAGCTTGTCGCCCGAGCAGGCGGCACCGCTCTTGCGCCAGTGGATGGACCAGATCGTGGCGGAGCAGCACGAGCTCCAGCAGCTCCGCGGCGTCGCGGAGCACGTGCTGGAGATCGAGCTGCGCTCGCCCGACGTGCCCACTTTAAACTTACTGGACCTGCCCGGGATCGTGGCGGGACGGCTCATCGACGAGCCCGACGACATGATGCAGCGCACGAGAGCAATCGTCGAGAAGTACCTGCAGGTGCCGCACACGCTCGTGCTGGCGGTCGTGCCGGCCTCCGAGCGCGTGCGCAACTCGCAGGCCTTGCAGCTGGTGCAGCAATACAACCTCGTGGACAGGACCGTCGGCGTGCTGACCATGGTGGACCGCGCCGTGGACGACACCAACCCAGACGGACCGTTGGCGGAAGTGACGAGTCGGCTGGACGGAACGTCGAGCGACATCGTGTTTCTCAAGCAGGGGTATGTCGCCGTGAAGAACCGGGACTCTCGGGCCAAGACAGAGGTGTCGCTCGAACAGGCGAAGCTGGAGGAGAAGGCGTGGCTGGAGGAGAACCTCCCGGGGTATATCGGCAGAGGCCTGGCGTCGAGCGTTGTGCTGTCGGCGAAGCTTGAGCAAATGGTGGCGGACCATGTACGTACGTTGTGGGTGCCGTTGGCACAAGCGAAGATTGAGCAGGAACGCAAGCGAGCCGAAAAGAAGCTGGCGAGCCTCGGGCCTGACGCACAAAATATTGTTAACGACTTTCTTGGCGTCTACCCGACGACTGCGCGGAAGCGCATGCTGGAGCTGCTCAAGCCCATCCTGCCTGAGCTACTGAGCCACGTTGACGAAGAAATGTTACGTCTTGCTGCGCTTGTTCACACAGATTTTCTCAAGTCGCGAGAAGAACATGAACTGATAATGGCCCCGTTTCAAGCAATGAAGAAGCTGAATGCATTCAGCGCGAGTTCTGGGTCATTAGTGGCAGCCTCAATGCTCATGCTGGATTCACACAGCACTTATATCGCAAACCACTTGGTCCAGATCCTGAAGAATGTGGTGCTTCACCTCGTAGGGCTCATCCAGAGGACGCTGGAGACGAAGGACAGTATGCCTCTGCGTCTCGATCGCTTTGGTAACCTCCACTTTTTCTTCGCTGGCGTTCTCTGGGAGCAACTGAATGAGCTGTTGATCGGAGAAGAGGAGCTGCTACACCGCATTAAAAAATCTTTTCTCGAGTTTGATCCTGAGAATTCGAGCATTCTGCAGCTACCAGCAAGGATCAAAATGACTTCATCGACGGGAGCAAATGAACTGAAGAACCTGGCTAGCAGCTTGGAGGTATATCTGGACTCGAAGGGATTTCAGAACACGTCTCTCGACGAGGTATATTTACCGCTGGTTTCTTCTTCTGTGGTATCGATGACGAGGTAAATGATGTCTTGTTTAAGCTGAAACTTTGCGTAAGCTTACATGTTGATGGTGCTGCTGTGTAGGGATATGTCGCGTTTGATTCTCAGTGCAGAAATACCGACGCTGCCAAAATCCCGTTCTCGTGGCTTCGGAGATGTTAAATCAGCTCCTGAACAAGGTGGCTTCTCATTAGGCATGGGCTTTGCCTTTCCGCCAGCACCGCAAAAGCCTTCCGATGAAGGGAATCTTCAAGACCTAGGCGAGTTCGAGTCAAGGCTCTTTTTCGCGATCACTACTCACGCAGTGGCGCCACTTCTCCAATCGATCTGTGATGTGAGTGATCTCTCTCGAAGAATGCAAGAGTACGTGTCGTGCCACCCGAAGGTGGCTGACAGCAAAACTCACACATTCTGCGAGAACACGTCTGGAAACCGCAAAAAATATGTGAAATTGGTGAGGCACCTCACGAAAGCTGCTGCCGCACTCACAGCCACTCCCACCTGCATGTGATTGATCCATCGCCAAAGAGGGTTGTTAGACCACCGTATAGCTCGTACGGGAAGGACAGAAACTGTATTTCTGGCTGATGCGCGAGCAGCATCAAAAGCCTGGCATAGCAATCTGATGTTCGTGACGTTTTTGTATTCATTGGAATCACAACTAGCAGAGCAAGAAAAAATGAACCAGTGTTGATATTAAAGTGTACATAACGTTTTAGCTCCTGCAAGTTCATCGGCTCGACCTCCACTGGAAGTCCGGAGAAATGATAGACCTATCGAACGCTAGAGACACGTCTTCAACGCTGCCAAGCAAGCGCAGCATAGGTGTGAGCAAGTCGGAATGCGCCATGACGCTGGTGAAACGGCCACATGTGCCATCCCACTCGAAACGTGTCAAGCCGCGCATTACGATGCGCTGGCCCAGAAGAATGTCCGCTAGTTTACGATTGCTGTTGTTGCTGCACAGGTGCGGGAACACGTTGCGGAGCGTTCTCTCGGTGATAGTGACGCTTGTTCTGGTGATGGCGACAAGGGATCCCGCAGCACCTCTGTCTAAGCCTTCCACCTCCAGCTCCACATTTTGAAACCAGAGCGATAAGCACTTCCAACTCCTCATCATTGCTTCCATGCCTTGTCCCGAGTTGAACACTACGTCAGGGGTCATTGCGGTTTGTAGCAAGTCCAGCTGAGCGGTGGTGGGCTTGATTGCAGTGGACCGTCCTCGAGACTGGAGCCCAAAGCGAAAGTGTTGAAAGTACTCGAGTGCAACATCCCACCCGTTCTGCTGTGCCGGAAGGGCCTCAGAGATGGCGCGGCGCTGGTGCTCAAACTTCATAATCTCTTCACGTAGCTGTCTGGTCTCCTTCTCAAGACTTGCCATGTGCTCGTACTCCTTCTTGTCCTGAACCTGTTTCTCCCAACGATACTCCTGGTGGCAATTCTGCGGCGCAGAGCCCCACTCCTTTGCCAAGGTGTCTTGCTTATCACTGCTCAAAGACTCTGTGTCCGTCTCGCCCTGCTGGGAGTAGACCTCAGGCTCTACATATCGAGACTTGTTACTGGAAGAACTCTTGGGCGATTCTCTCTTTCTCTTCCCGCCCGTCAGCGAAAGCAACCCGAGAACGGCGATGGCATCTCTCTCGGGAATTACCGCGTCCGGTTTGGCCAAGTTGCTGCTTGGAACTTGACGTGCACGTGTGTTCTCGAAAGCCTGGGGTTGCATGCGCGACTGAGTCGACTGACGCCGATCAGCGCCACGGGCTGCGCTGTTGCTTTCGGTGCGGTAGCATCTGACCGGACTCCTGCGCTGGAGAACACCCCCGACAATGGCGTCGCTTAAGAACCGGTCGTTCGGGGGGCGAAGGGTGCAGAAGTTCATTTTCAGAAAAGAAGAGGGACTCTACTCTGCTCTGCTGTCTGCGCTGCGCTGCAAATTGAGAAATGATGTTAGAAATCCAGACAATCTGCGATAATGGGAACGATAGGCAAAGTAACATCTGCCCTCAAGCAGTGGCAGTGGCTAGGAGCAAGGTGCTGCCTATTCGTTTTGTAGTCTCAGCGTGATATACAAGTGTTCAGCTGCAGCAGCTGGAATGTCTGCCCGATGGGCAATGCAGATCACTCAAAAATGCTGATTGTGGTTATTTTCTGTAGGCGTAGAGTACCATAGAAAGCATGCTGATGGCAGAAACATGCTGGTGGCAAAGCCCAAAGCTGCTCTCGAACAACGACACCACAACTCTCCCCACCCAGGTGCGGCAGTAAGCGAAGCGTAATACGAGGTCGTCTTAGATGAGGCTGATGATTAAACAAGTCAACCTCATACGTACAGGAGCAATCCTAGCGACGGTCGCAGCGGTGTTGAACATTGTCTCAACACACTCCATACAGTGAACCGTCTAGCAGCTACTTTGATGGACCCCCCCCTCCTCCGTCGAAGCCGCTGCACTTCATCTGCCTACTGCATGTGCTTGCACGTTTACTTCTACTACGCTACTAATACTGTTGGCTTCGTCAACGGTTCGTCGCAGTTGCTCGACAGCTGTAAGTTGTTCATACCGAAGATATTTGTGCATGGAAGCTGTAACCATGTGGATCTGTGCGGAAAAAGAGCAGTGTTGCCCACCACCCATGCCTCTCCGCCAGACAGTCTCCGGTACAGTACAGCAGCAGAGGACGTGCCAACAATAACACCAAAGACCTCAACATGACAAAATGCACTGCCTCACGTGCATCGTATAGATCATTGGAGTATTAATAGCCACTCAAGGTGCCACTGCGACAGTATTGTACACCGTGCCAGTATAGAGAGACGTGCTGGCAAGCAAACGGCCAGTCGATTACATGTAACGAGGCTATTCGACAGAGAGCATTCATTCACAATGCCGTTGGTTGTGTCTGCGAATCTCATGTAGTTGAATTCAGCAACAGACCTTCCGAATACCACCGCGCTGCTCGTCAACATGTTGGTGAAAGTTGTGCGACGATAAACGCACGAATAATTGTATTCATCGCATTTATTGCCGTGCCACATTTATGGTGATGACATGCGCACTTTTGTGGTATGCCGAGGCGTAGCGTTGTTAGCCTGTACGTAAGTATGCTCTGCTAACGAGTTCAGCTTGTATACTTCCGCACTGTTGGTTATCGGAAGCCGCTTGTGGGCAAGATTGCCTTGCCTCCGCGCACTTGGTGTTGCTCGGATCAAGTCGCTCCTGGACTATGTGCATAAATGTTCTGTTGCGCGCAGAGTCTGGATGGGTGGGTGCTGGTGCCCGGGATCGCAAACAGGCATACGCATACATGTACTTGCTAGCGTGTTTGTGCGATGAGGAATCCTGTGCATATATCCAGATCCATCCGCCGGAACTCTTAGCGTTTCGCTACAGCTGCAATACAGTACCGTACATACATACCATACATACCTACATACATATTCAGTTTGTCCATATGGATTTCAGTACAGACTCTGTCACTGTACTGGTATGGCTTTTTTGCTGGATGCTTTAACAACAGCTATCGCTCGCGTGACTCGTGTGGTCCTTCCTTAAACTATAGTACAGCCGTGCTGGTCGCTTCTCGGTGTTGACCCTGACCCCGAGTTCGTACATGAGATACCTCCGACTTGAATTGGATTGCCTTGGAGCGCTGCGAAGCTGGAGATGGAGATGGTCGCAGAGAGAACGCGTCTCTAATCCCAGCTTGTTCGCTACACCACTGGAGATGAAAACCAAAATTAGCCGATCACACGTTACCAAGTCGTGCACGCACAGAGTGCTGCTTGTGGACACGAGGCAGCGGTCGTGGTCATACGCGACTCATGGCGCTGCGCCAGATCAAACTGCACCAGACGCCCCAATGCCCCCCCCCCCCTTCCCCACTCCTTCTCTCTTGACTTACTCGTAGTAGCTGACAGTGGGTGGTTTGGAATGTGTTTATACTCTTCTACTCACGCTACAAGCATCGTTGCAAGTAACCAGGCATGTTTTCGTGCAACGAAGCTTGCTCTTGCTTAACGTTGCACTACAGTCAGCTGCCTAGCCAGACAAAATCTAGTTTTCTCCCTTGTGGGTGCCATAGAATTCAACTGCAAGAAGCATTGCAGCATGCACGATACGTGGCACGCCCGAGAGTGGACTCTTCATCCATTTCAGACTTCACACCCCAATCTCCAGTTACCGTTTTCGTCTCCGAGCTGTTGTATTATTGTAATGGGTGTTATTTTGTCCAATCACAGCTCAATAATTTTTGCTTTCGGGCTTCATGTACCTCCAACTCCAGCTGCGTAGCGAACACGCATGTAGCTACGTTCGTGGCAGATCCAGTAAACGCGTATAAGAGTGGCAAAAGCTTTAGTATATTCACTTGAAAACACGGTTCCTTACGACCCTGCGATTTCACTTTGTCTTCGGCTTCTACATGTACTATTGCTTAATTTTACAAAGGAACAAGCACGTGTACGTATGTGGCATGGTTATTATAACACGACACTCATTGTTGGCACACTACATGACCGGGACGAGTCCCACAGTGCACCTGTACATTGTACAGTAATGCATGTACAGTACCACAGTGTTGTGCGTGTGTCGCACAACCACAACAAAGACGACGTAGTATGAAAACAGGCCCGTGTCGCAACCAATCGTATTTGAGTATTGTCTCGTTTGTGTACAAATAGCACTTTCCATGTGAAATATGCACTATTTCATGTACACTGTACAGTCTTATGCATACCCAGAGCTTATATGGATCAAGGAGAAATACACTCGAAATCCTAAAAGATAAGCATTATACTAGGGTAAACGTTTTAGATGCGGGCGTATTTCACCGTACATATTCGGAACATTAGTACCATCATCGTCACTATCCTGAAGATAGCTAGTACATGGTCAGGATCGTCCAGGAATTTGCCTGTCCATGAAATTCATGATGAACTGCACCCCAGCTACTGGTACATGTAGGTGCAGGGGCGTATCAGACCACAAATGCTGAGAGTCTTGTCCAGCTAAAGGTTGCAGATCGTTCCTGAATAGGTATCTACACCATATTTTGTATGAACCCCCACAAAGAGATAAGTCGTTAAAGTGGCGCTGATTGTTATTAAGTTATTAAATTCGCAATAACGGCCTAGTATCCACAGTGTGTTATTTCTATAGCAAAACCATGCTGTTGCACCCGTCTAAACCTGTCGTATTTAATACATAATCTATATGTAACACCCCCAACGCAGGTAGGTGCGTGTACATAATATGGTGTGGTGTTACTCGCTAGTGTATTTACATCAGCTTGAACTACAGGCTGCCGTAGGTATTGGAGTACATGTAGCATTCAAATCAACACCACAACAAGTCAAAACACTACTGATATACAATAAAGAACACTGAAAAAATCCACACAAACACATGACGTTTTGTACAACTGTACTTAAAGCATGTGTACATACAAAGACGAAGATCACTATTGACTAGAGCGTAAGAACGAGACGGCTGATATATACGGATTTAAACGGAATTATGGGAAGCGAAACAACTTAATGTGTTTTCCATTAGTTCTAATAACCGATACCAGCGGGAATATCAGGTATTAATTGTTATCCGTCTCGTTCTCACGCTCTAGTTTGTACTTGTAGTATTAGCTTGTAATGAACGCTGGGCGTGGATCGTCGTGTTGAAGCTTGTAACGACTTGACTCACGCAATCACGTCCCATAACAGGGGATATGAGCTTCTTCATTTCAGCATCAATTCCCAGGTTCACCCGATTTCTAAATGCTCGAAGTAAGTGGTGGCAGGTTTTAAGCACTTTAGGTCGCCCTCACCAAAGGCGCTGCTTCCTCGTTGATCAGCTGCTGGCACACAACCGAAGTCAACGTATGATCCTCGGCCAAGAACGTCAGCAGATCTCGGCAATTTTGGTGGGTATGTACGCTTTGAAAGGCAGATTACACAATCCGCTGTTGCATTTGAGGAACACGTTGTTTGTTTTTGGCGTGTATTCAGCGGAATCCACCCGCCCAATTTGGGCGGGTGGCCCGGATTGACGGAGCGCATCCGTAAAAGGACATATTTACCTTTGTTGGCAATCTCATTTGTCGTTCGGCGCCTTTACCAACTACATTTTGGCGGCAATGTAGATACCCAGCACGAGGCTGAGCGAGTGAATGCAACGCATAATACCACACTCGCAAGTGTGTACGTTTCGGGTTACATGCTTCATCCCCGATATAGCCTCGGATATCCGCGTTGAACTTGGAAATTACCGTTTTAAAGTTGAAAAGGTGTAGAACACCACTGTGTCGCTCAACCCGAGCTCCTCATGGAACAAGTACAAACTACAGGACCCACCTCAACCACGATGATGGTGTCGGTACGGACAATCAGGTGCGGCTGTCACCGTCGTCCTGCACGAGGCGCGTCGCTACGGCCACTGACAGCTCACACTCAGTGACCCGCTTGGGGCAGAGCTGGTTGGACACGGGTGATTTGGCTGATTTGTGGTGGTGAACCGCAGTGCGTGCTAGGCATGAAGTTCAGCAGTGCTAGTACTGGTCGAACGAGACTGACTTGAACCGCGCCCAGGAGCTCCACGAGCAACGGGGGCTCTAGTATAAGCCGGACACACCAATACACAGCCCGCGAAGACGGGCACGGCGCTGACGAAGCTATTGGTGTTGAGTTGCCACCGGTACATCTCTCTCGCAAATGCAAACTGCTTAGTTGAGCGAAATGGCGAGTTGAACAGAGTGGACAAGTACAGAAATATGTACAACTCGTGCTTGGCCGAATCGGTTCTGGCGACCAGTCATCACTAACGCAGCAATCGGTCTAAAGGAAGAAGGGGACGCAGAAGCAGAAGCGACTGGATAGTGAGTATTACACTTTCATGTTTGATAGATATTGAGTATTCCTCCATAGTGAATCACAAGTTGTGATGCTGAAGCCTATACTAAAGTCAAGTGCATAGAAGGCAATACGTTAGTGTGGTGTGTGTGAATTTTAGAGTCCGTGGGTATACCGGCATTGTTCACCAAAATTGATATCAGTAAGTATCTCAGTAAGTTAAAATTACTCACAAGAGCGGAACTAACCACGAATTTCAAGTCTTACACGCCAATTAATGAAGCAAGTGATCTAGTTAACAGCCCATTTCGTATCGGTCCTTGGGTCTCTACGAGTTCGCATTACGCACGCAATATCAGCAGGAGAGGATGAAGCCCTTTGTGCTTGGCGAATACAATGCGTCGTGATCTATCGAGCACCCGTGAAGCACCAACAACGCCTGCTGCATCGATTACGCAAAAGCAAGGACAATGACACGTGCACTGAAACTAAATAGTTGCGTAAGTAGAGCGAGGATGATGGTACCAAGCCAAGAATGCCAACAAATGAAGATTTAGACCCTGCATCGCAGAGACTAAATGCAGCGGGGCTGCCGTTGCTCCGTGCGCTGAGGAAGGTTTAGCGACTCAGAGAGTCCAGCAGGGTACTAGCCGAGTACCCGCTCAGAACAAGTCACACAGACTTCTTTGCAAAAGGCAAGCTGTATTGGTTGCTTATCCTGCGGTTTTGCCGTCTACATTGCAAGTATCTGCACTTCACTATCACTATAACTCACCCATCCAGGGGTAACCCTGGTGTAAGATACAATAAAAGGGTAACCCTTCATGCAAACCCATTGCACTAAAGACAGCTCACAGATGGAAATCGCGGGTTCTGACATTAAGTAGGCCGATAGGGACCCGACGTGCGCGGAGCCATGGGAAGCGTACAATGCCTGCTACGCCTTTCTGCAAAAGGTTATCCAGATCGACAGCATCACAGAGTCCATTCTGGTCGTGGCGGGCGATGGTGAAGAGCCATAATGACCAGCCGTTGTAGCGGTGGGACGGACGACACGTTCATCACGGACATGGCTGTGAGTCTGAGCACTGGCGCCCCATGCCGTTCGGAGCGTCTGGCGAAGTACAACCAGCGTCCGCGTATCGAGGAGGCGCTCGGCTCCGAGGCTCGCTGCGCTGGTGAGTGCTTCCGTGATGTGGAGAAGCACTCGACCGGCTAAATGTTTCCTGCACTCCACAATGAGCAGTAGCACGTCGCCCACAATCTACACGTCCGTGCCAACCTTGCCAGTGAACTTCACTCACGAAACCCACTCGTGCTGTCGTCGACCTGCTCAACCCGGCGCAGTTCGCAATGAAACTCTCGTGCAGCCCGACCAACTTACGAAATCTGTGTGTGTCGTACGCTTCAGTCTTGGTTTGGCATTGGTATGTCGTGTGTCAGATAAGTTTACGTATATAGAAAATAAATACCGAGCACTGTGAGTTGCTACGTGTATTTCCATTCGTCACAGTAGTTTTGGAGTTTCCCTTGCAAACGGTGACCAAGGACTACTGCACTCTGGACGCCATGGCTGCAGGGTGTTTCGCACCGAACATCAAACCGAACGGCGAGGAGGTCATCAAGGCCGCCAGCTACATGGACCAGATGCGTCTAGACGTTGCTGCTTCGGAGTTTTACACCGCTACCTAGGACGCTCGCTACACCTTGACTTCAAGAACGAGAACGCCCCCGACTCGGGCAAGACCCCGACTTGCAAACGAGGTCATCCTTGCAAACGAGGTCATCCTTGTAACCACCAACCCGGCGTCTCAAATCGGATAGTATTTACCAGTCGAATGTGTCTTCCCAAGTACGCCGCGCACTATTGTTGAGAGGTATAAGCCTTGCTTTCAGGATCAAGTGGTGGTTTAACTCCACCAACACGTGCGTTGTACTTGTAAGTACTCGCTAGCAAGAGGTGCCCCCCACATTTTAGCTGACACACTCAAACCGTTTGCTGGTGTAGTTAGCTATGTACCGTCAAACGGTTTGAGTTTGTCAGCTAAAATGTGTAAGTGCCGTGACAGTTATTAATAATAGTATTAAAAAACCTATGTACCATTTCTGCTTGCAGAAAATTCTAACATCAGCAATATGTAAAAAAAGAAATTGATTGGCTGTTTTCAAGCGAAAAAGAGATTACATTGAATTTTGTATCGCAAAAAAATGCAATCTCTTTTCGCATAAAAACAGCCAACCAACTTCGAGATTTTTGCCACTGTATAAGACACCCCTATCCGCTTTCTTGAGATAATATTTTTCTATGCTTAAATCTGATACTTTTTGCTAATTTAAACTTCACCTTCGAAACCGACTGTTTAAACTGGCCACTACTAATCGTATTTGGCGGGGAAATACATAGCAAGAGCTTAGCGCCAATGCCAACTACAACTTTGTAGTAGTAGAACGGAAGTTACTGCCAGTTTAGAGAGCTGTTAATGACCAAAAGAGTATGTTCATGTACAATGTTAGGTATTGGAGGCCTCTGCCTAATATCGATGAAGCCACCTGGCAGTTCATCGTCGTAGATAGCCTCAACGGAGACAAAACCAGAATAAAACGTCACCAAAATAAATAAATGAGCAAAATAGCATCTCCACCCATTGGACACGGGACTAACACATGCTTGAGGCAAGATAAGTGTTCTTGCATGTGTTCAAGGGACCGACCGCATGTACATCTACATGGGTACCATTGGCAGGGAAGGTTTTGCAGCTCACTATTAATACAGTATCAAGAGAGCCCTGTACCGCATAACAGATCTCATAGTTCGCATATATATCATAGTTCGCATGTCGGACTGACCAATCACAAATCGGTGACGTTATAAATAATTTCTTAATTTTTACCTTTTTAACTGAAGGTTATAAATTTAATTCCTTCAAAACCAGTCAATTGCGGCTTCACAATTGGATTTCGCACCAATCTACCACCTCGCTTCACAGCCTCCAGCCACCAAACGTGCCCGCTAGCATGCCTCGTACAGGAAGGAAGCGAACCACGGGCATGGCTCAAAACCTAAAGTGTTCAAACGAGTGACCTAATTTTCGAGTGGTCTTTTTCGTGCAGGTACGATCATACGATTTCGATGCCCCTTGGGTGCGAATTATGAGTTCTGCTGTGCGGTACTGTAATCCTGATTGCGTGCATATCGCACCCACACTGTACACATTCCAGCCAGCTGAACCCATGATTTCACGCTGCATGGCTTCATTGCAAAAACCGCGCTTCGCAAAGCGTTGAGCCTCTCATGTCTCGACTATGTACAGTGCAACTTGCAGCCGGGCTGTCGCGGAGAGATACATATCCAGCCGCGAGGCCAACTCCGTCGCGGGCCAACTTCACCGTGAAGAGGAGCGCGTTCCCGCACTACATACCCTTCCGTATCATCATGGTGTCTTCCTTCAAGTCTCTGCATACGTATTAATAATGGCTTGATGGAAGAGTGATTTGTACCAAGCTTCATGCCAATCCCGAATCCGTACATTATACAGTTTAGGCTTAGGATATGATACTTCGAAGTAGGTAGTACTGTATCTTAGGGGGAAATGAAAAAATTCGGGCACTATTCCGTAAAAAACTCCAAATTGTGATCCAAATGACAGAATCGAGCACCTAAAAAATTTCTGGTACTCAGAAAAGTAATAGCTCAATCACGGTACTGCGCGTCCGGCTGTTCTTAAATCCTGGGTAGCTACAGTAATACAGTAACAGGCAATCGACAGCAGTTAGATTTCTCAGAACAGCATGTACGAAGTCGTTGAGCTTGACGAACTGCAGGTGCGCGTACTGGTCGGCGTAGAAGTCCTCGCGGAAGAGTCTGCAAGAGGATCAGCACAAGAAGACCATGCCCCTACTTCGCAACAAGCACCAAGAGATCGCGGGGGCAGTGGTGAAGACTGTGCCTGTCGTGAAGGTGCGCGTGCAGGGCCGCGGAGAAGGCCGCCGTGGAGGAGATCGGAGAAGGCCGCCATCCAGAAGATCGGTGTTGTGGCGACCACTGTGTAAAGTAGCCTGCCGTCTAGGAGGACACAGACGTCATGGAGGTGCACGTGCCAGCGCATGTCATTGAGAAGGTAGTCATGTAGGAGCGTGCATTGAGGAGACAGCGGCGGAAGAGCACATATAGAACAAGATGGCCGTGGAGGAGAAAGCGTGATGGACATCAGCATCGAGAAGGGTCTGATGCTATACACCGTTGATAAGCTGGCCTATGTGAAGGTCATAGAGAAGCATGCTGCGGGGCCCTGGCACTCTTTCTCCATGAGCATGACCCTCTTGCTGGCTGTGCTTTTGTTGCTCTGCTCGCAGTACCGTGATTGAGCTGTTACTTCTCTGGGTGCTAGAAATGTTTTGAGTGACCGATTTTGTCATTTGTGCAAGAATTTGGAAATATTTCCGGAATAGTGCCAGAATTTGTCATTTCCCGGGAGCCAACGATTATTAATAGCCGCCACTCTTATTGGTCAAAAACGACATGGCAGAAGAAATGAGCTACTAGTACTTGTTCAACATGTAGCAAGTGGCATCGTCATGTCTTGTGCGTCTAGGTAGCGAATTCCAGTTCTATGTTATACTTTACGTGTTCGCGTGCCAAATTATAGCAGCTGTGCTAGTCTCAATGAAAAGTGTTGCATTATAGCACGTGCAAGATGTGAACCCCCTTGAGAGCGCAAATTCGCTGTACGGGATGAGAACGCCTTTATAAGCGGAAATTCACGGTGAATAGATCCCGATAGTGCGATAAATAACAGGCGTAGAGGTTTGAAATATGGTGATGATACCGCGGTGTTTCTCGGGGATTGACTCAAGGAAATATGGGTATTCAAGAAACGATGTTCGCTCCACAAAATCTATGCTCGTGCGGAGTAATAGAGCAGGAATTCCAACTACTCAGTGGATACGTATAGCGGCAGCAATGAGAGGTGCAACTCAAGGTGCAACTTGTATAGCCCGAGGGTAGATCGGCACAGGTGAACAAATCGCAGGGTGCACGCTCCAATGCGCACCGAGGGCCATGGCACGACAGTGACCAAGCAGAACGCGTCAAGTTTCTCACTGTCTGTTCACTTCCTAGATTTGATATTTTGCGGTCAACGACGATTGCACTCGGGCACCAAATCCCAATGTCCAAGTTTATAATGTACCCGGCGACTATGTCAATTCGCATTTTTTTACTGAGCGATGGTGCGGTTTATTGCGCAACTAAGTCTCAGGAAGCCTGGAGCGCTGGTGTGCCTCCGTAAACGCCAGACTTCTGCAACAGGATTGCGCGCGGGCTAATTGAGCGCATTGGACAGATTAAAATGAGAACCGGGTGCTCATTCTACATGTAGAATGTAGGAAAGTTGTCACGCTAATAATTATTCACGGGAGCACCACGCGGATGGTAGCACAGCAGACACACTCAAGTGCACAGCTAGGTAACGGTGACTATACCAGCTTACTGTACCATTAGCGCGTGCTTATGACAGAGCACCGCTAAGGTAAATCATGAGTTTAAGGCCAAAAACAGATTACCAACTTTGACAGCCTGTAACGTTTGACCCAAGATGGCTATGGAAACGTTCTAGCCAGAGAGGACATCTGCGCTATTCCAACTATGTTTTGGGCTGTTGCAGTTTGTCTCGACACGGTTTCCTGTCTCGTGACAGCCTTGCGAACAAGATGCCTACTTTTTGAGACGTCAACTATTTAAGGCCAAGAAATATCTCAACACATGCTTGGCACTACACTATAATTTCTGGTAAGTGCGATTATAGATGTATAAATCAATACCGGTGACTTTAACGTAGTTATAGAGGCTATACGTTTACCTGTCAGACGATGGAAAGTATAGCACGTCGTCCGTCGGCGAGCTTTGTCTTGGTCTTCTTAGACGCACTCGGCATTTGTTGCTTCCGTGCTGTGTGGGCGTGTGCGGGCACAGCTCGAAGTACGTGGTGCTCTTCTTCGCCTGGTTATATGACTACGCCGAACGCCCAATCTGGCAGCAGTGGAGACTGCAGGACCTTGAGCGGCCCAGCGGTAGCAGCACGTCCGGCCGGGTCTCACGTTGACGCCGGCATGTAGATGTCCACGTCGAGGCATTGGCGGAGCTCGTCCACGAGTCTTGGGTCGCGTTCATGGTGCAGTGCTGGACTAAAGTGTGCACTTCTTTGAAGCGAGCCGCCGACGGTGCCGGGTGCGGTGTATGACACCGGCAGCACCGTGTTGTTCTCTGCACGACAGGCGGCCTGTATGTAGCTGAGGTGCAGCAGGTCGTCGGACGACACGTCGGCCTCCAGCTCGTCGAAGGCAGAGAGGAACGACAGTTGGGTGTGCAGCGCCACCGGCTCCCAGGCCACGGACCCCCCCCCCCCACACACACACGAGCATCAGCAGGTAGTTCGAAGGCTACAGGTGAACGAGGTGATATCTTTCGGACCAGACGTGTAGATTCTTGTGGGGTTGGCCAACCATACACGCAATCACCCATTGAACGAGGCACTCCGCTGCTTCCGTTGGAAGTGGAGGGGGTGGTCCTCGGCGCTTGTTGTCGATGGTTTCACCGCGCTCCGGCAGTTCAGCGTTCGCACAGGAATTCTTCTTGCTTTCCGGACGTCCTCAGTCGTAGCACCGTTGTGAACATCATCAACTGCTTCTCGCTACTCGGACACCGTGCAGGTCTTCCGTTCCTTCGTCATTCTGGTGATGAAATCTTAAGGCCCTAAGGGCAGCTTGAAGATGATAAGATCTCGAAGGTTCCCCTCCAAATCATATAAACACCTATTATAGCCAACAGAAGAGCTCTATTCTTGTCTTGTGCTCACGATTGGATGTATATGTGCAGCCTTAAAAGCGAACGTTGGCCTTAAGCTTATGATTTACCTTATCCAATATTAGGGCCGTTCTTAACGGAGCGGGTGTGGGTAGGCTGCGCAGCGGCTCTGTGCAGCAATTGGGACTACATCGAGGGAACTTTCGATCACGGATCGGTAGGCCCCCTACGCCCTACGCGAGGGGGGGGGGGGGGCTGTCCGTGGTAGGCTGCCCAGATTCAAAGTCTCCATCCAAATGGAACGCCCTCGAGAGTTGCTGCGCACCATTGTCCAGCCCAGCGCGAGCTCCTCTGACTTGCTCTCGGGTCCAGCGCTGACGACGTGTCTAACTCCGACAACCAGGACACGACCATCGCATGCACCTTCCGTCCTCTAGCTTAAGCAGACGAGTTGTCTGGCTGTATCATTCTCCCCGCCTAGCGCAGTATGCGAGCAGCGAATCCACGCTTTTGTGAATGAGACAATTTCTCGGACACAGGTACAGTGTGGTACAACGGCCTACCGCCCCATACTCCGTCATTCTTAACGACGGCGCGCATAATGGTACGCTCTACGCCCCACCGCCCTCCCAGCCTACCGCTCCGTTAAGAACGGCCCTGAGCCAGTAGGAGAGAGTCCTCAAGCATCGGCGTGGGCGATTCACGTTTTCCGAAGTCAATTCATTTCCTATGCTCTTTGAGCGTGCTTGGTGACCTTGGAAATTGTCGGAAGCGCATACTGCTGCGCTGCAGTGGAAGAGGTAGGAACGGAGATGTCTCTCCTTTTACCTCATGCAAGACGATATTGTAGTCACCTAGTTGTAGATTGTAATAAAACGATATCGCGCTCGGCCGAAGTTGATGAGTTGTAATCGTAAGAGGCACTCTAGTCCGGGGTCCAGGCAGGCGGGAATCCTAGTACAGGTATCGTGACCGTGACGAACTCTTAGGCATCCACGGTCGCGCCAACCAACATCCAAGATTGGCACTTTAATCTCGTCCGGGCTTGATCGCTGTTTTGTTGCGAAATGAACGAGTCTGCAGAAACACAAGACAATGATAGTTCAGTAGGTTCCCTCAGTAAGAGCGACAGGGACGAAACTTCCTTACCTCAGGAAGTCTTTGATACCTGATTTGATAGGATATGGGAAGGAAGGATCACCTGCAGTACTTGGCACATTGCTAGCACATGCAACAGAGACAACAGCACCTGTACATCCACCGGTGTCAAGGCATATACATGTATTACATGTGTGGGGGCTACCTTACATGTAGTACAGTAATGTTACTTCAGAACCCATGCAGAACGAACGATGCACTACCATTATACTACTACTAGTATATTGACTGACACTCGAGGTGTTCCAAGTTACTAAGGCAAAATCCCTACAACAATACATGCTGTAGACCTTTGAGACTAAGACCATGTTAGTGTTGTTCACGATGACGCTGTCCAACGGAAGTCCGGGGAAATGACGGCCTTGCCAAACACTCGCTCCACATCCTTCAAATTGCCTAGCACGTCCAACACCGGCGTCAACAGGTCTGACTGAGCAAACACAGTCGTCACGAAGCAGCGCCTTGGATCCCACTCGAAGCGTGTAATACCGCGCATGACAATACGCCGGCTCAACAGCTTTCCCACCAGCACAGAACCGGTGTCACTCTCGCGTTCGTTCCAAATGCCTGGAAACACGTTGCGCAGTGTTCTCTCGGTGATCGTGAAGCTGGTTCTGGTGGCGGCCAGCAATGAGTGAGCGCCTTCCCTGTGCAAGTCTTCAAGCTCGACCCTAAAGTCTTGGAACCAGAATGAAACTCGCCTCCAACAGTAAATCGCCACATCTACACCTCGTCCTTCGTTGAGAAGGACATTGGGGGCCAGTCGCGATCGTAAGAAGGTCAATTGAGGGTTAGCGACCTCTTTCGTGTTGGCAACGGGGGATTGCTGCTGTTGCGTAGTTGGCTGCTCACGGAGGCCGTACTCGAACAGTCGAAAGTACTCGGCTACTACGCTCCAGGCGGAACCGTCTCCTGGAACCACAGCGGATAGGACACATCGTCGTTTCTCGAGCTGCTTGATCTCTAGCTCAAGTTTGCTGGTCTCCTGTTCGAGGCTGCACATGTTGTCGTGCTGTTTTTTGCGGTATCGCCGCTGGTTCTGTCGACGCGCTTCCCGTAGACTTTCCTGCCCCATTGCGATGAGGGTGGCGACGTTTACACTTTGCGCGTTTGTGCCTTGGACCACCCCTTCCACCTTACAGTAGACCTTCGGCTCGAGCACCGGGGTGTTGCGGACCTCAGCGGACCTGGGTACAAACCTGGGGTCTCTGGTCCCAAAGTTGTTCAGCGATTCATTAGCCACCCCTCCTACGTGAACAACTTTTGAGTGGTGGTAGGGCTTCCAACCAGGAGTTTGGACCTGGGGCTGTGGCGTTCCTTGCGCTTGAAAGGGGGCGATGCTCGGCCTTGAGAGGTCGGGTGTTGCCCTCGTGCGTAGCACCACATTCCCGATCACATCGTCGCTTAAGTGCCAACCGTTCGGAGGGTGGAGGACCGAGGCGTTCATCGTGTCGATAGGCTCGATGCTTGACTCTCTCTTGCGTGGGTGAATCCCGAAATGAGGCATCCGCCTGCCTCTGTGTCACGATTACCGACCGAAGCCTCCGGTCATCAACTTTGCCACAGCTGGAAGATGGGAGGGGCGATTTGTCAATTTGTAGAGTATTGGCGCAGTGTGACAACACGTGTACAGTAGCCAGAGAGGTCCTCTCTGTAGTGATGTACCAAGGTAGCTTATTACTGCAGACAGGAATAACTTAACTGGCTGTACCCTGAATGCATCGCTTTGCATGCCTGGCTGGAGACGGTTAAGAACGGTTTTCGCACCTGAGGGTCTTGCATTATTTCCTCGTTCACTCGTTCTGAGGTCGACGTCACTCGCCGCACCATACTCGACACTAGGAGCCAAGCTAAAACGTAAACCGCGAACGGACAAGGTACTAAGTAATACATTACTGGATGGTAACCAGCCCGTTAGCGCTTTCTAGGGGTGCTAATATCACTGGGACAGCTGCGGATAGGATTGCCTGTGGTGCTAGAGACTGTCCGCAGTTCCCCATCACTTGGGGGAGGGTTGTCCGAATCTCTACAGTGCGAGTGAATTCCCGCACCAGTTAAAGCTATCGACGAGCAGTTTGGACTGTTCACGAACAAGGCTAGGTCGAAGAGAGATTTAAACTATGGCAATTAAGTCGCCATCAACTCGGATAGCTCTCGAGCCCGCTCAATGTGAGAGCCCCCGCAAGCATTGCATTGTGGTCATGAGATACGAGGGTGTAACATGAACTGAGAGCAAGTGTAAAACATGAGTAAGGCAGTAGAGCAGGTACAGGTGCAACGCACAACCGAAACTGGATCTTGACAACGATTGCGTTCTTTCCAACAGTGCCAGCCGCCACTTGCAAAATCCACCTGTCTTCGTGGATTGTAGATTGTAGATCAGGCAGCCGTCCCTGCATAGCGAGAGTGCCCACCAGCTCACATCGCACGTAGATTGATAGATGTAGCGACGAGGGCAGAAGCAGGTGTGTTGCGTTCTTTTGCGCTGCAGTTATTTACAGTAACAGTCAGCTCGGTCACTTCCGACGCGGGTGCGTGCCTATAACCCGTCTTTGCAACAAACATGTTTTTATAGATGTATTTTTGAGCGGGAAAATGATCTGTACCAAATTACTAATATCTTTGTTATTATCACATTCACTACATTGAACTATGTAGTACTGTATACTAGTGTACCAACATAGACAGGCCTCTTAAAAGTAGGCAGTGTGTCAAGCGAAAATGCAGAATGCCTAATCCTTTTTTGCAGAATGTCTACTTCCGGATATGCCTGAAAACCCACCCCAGCTGGTGTCGCTGCCTGTTCATCCCACCTTTCGGCGCTCTACACCTCCCAGCACGAATGAGGAAGGCAAAAGGATCAAGGCGAGGGTCTAAGAAGGGTGCTCGTGGAGACCAACAGACCGCATCACAGGTTCAAATCGCTATGTTAACACTGCCCTTCCGGACTACCGAGACTGCTACTCATTGCTTCTTCGAGTGTGACCCCGTCCAGAGGTTGTGGCGGAAGATATGGGAGCCATGGGCTCCAGCTTTTCGATGCTCCCTGGGGTGGAGGCTGTTGACCTTCCCGTCCGACCGCGATGTCCACGACGAATGGCGCCATCTTCGTGAGGCTCTTCTCATGTTATGGCGCATACACACAGCCATTGTGTTCCACGCGCTATGGCGTCTCCGGAACGATATCTATTTCCACGGCGTGCGTGCATTCCCCGTTTGAGCTGCTCGTCTCAGCAACACTACCTGCACCTCTATCGCCGATCAACCGAGTTCAATCTTGATAGTGACGAGATCAACAGTTTTGCGCCGCATTGGGTTCCCTGAACCAGTTGATTTCAACTCGCACTTACGTGTGTGTGGATACCTCAGCCTTAGGTTTGATTTAGTTTTCGCTTAGCCAGCAGTACGACAAGTCTACCTCCCAGTTAATCAACTTCATTCTTCTTCTTATCACTACCCTTGTGCAAACTAAAATCACTCCTCTGGAGCAACGACAAAAATGGATCCCGTAATACGAGGCTGGGGTTGGCCTTCAGCCTCTGAGTTCAAATGTTGTTGATGGAGAAATTACCGAGGCATGATGGAAATTCTGTCAAGCGTTTGGCCGCGAAACTGCACCAGCTGAAGACGTTGCACTGCATCGTTTGGGCCCGCCGTACCGCCGGTAAAGCGCTCCTGGTTCCATCATCAGCAGAAGCACGTCCTGCCTGCGATACATGTAACAATTGTAGTGTCCATGTCGAGTCAGACATGCTACACCTAATAACTACATGGTATTCTACTGCCTACGTCCTCCTCCTCGCCCGCACATGCTGCGAGAGGTAGACACCGTTCAACTGCGTCGTGTCGTACGTGGACTCGATCACGCGGCGCAGCACCACCATGCGAGCGAGCAGGTCGTTTGGATGAGCTGCCTGGTAGCTGTAGCTGCTGTATGCACTGGATGACGTGAAGGTCGAGCCGGTAGACGCTACTTTTTTTTTTTTTGTGAGTTCAGCGTTTTGAAGCAAGTCACGAACCCGCAGAGAACAGCTCTAACCAACTGTGCAATGGAAGACCAACTCCAGTCGCTGCAGTACTTCAGTTTACTCGATCTAGCTGAACGCGTCGCTAGGACTAAGACAATTCACTTGAATAATGTATACCTCTTGAGCCGTATGTATGTATCGAGCTACCTAATCAGCCTTCTCCAGGATGCCTATTTGAGGACACATTAGGTAGGTACCTATTTATGCCTAATTTTGAGCGGCTTGAACATAGACCATATATTTGCTGTCCTGTCTATCGGAACCGTGCGATTGAATGCAGGGATAGATCAAATGGAGTCTATTGCATGTTATTGTTTTGTGTCCAGGGGTAGGATAGTGTCTCCCGCGCGTACGGGTAGCATCAACTTTGAAAACAAAGTTTGGACGTTACAGAGCTAGAATAAACAAGCAAGATATACGAAGAGAGTGAGGGAAACCTGGAGAGTACTCAACTTTTTCCTTGCTTTGATTCGAGTTATGCATCATGTCAACAAGATCGTCCTATCTTGGATTTCGTATCCGTGAATCGTTTTTGCTATCCATATGTAATTTAATACAAACTTCCATATTAAAACTATCGGAGGCCACGCGGACGGGGGTACCCATGGGACCTGTACGCTATCAGCCTGGGGACAAAATGTTTGGTTCTACTACAGCACGGAACATATCGTCAAAGTCATCGAGATTGTGGCCATCAGTTCTGCACGCTCATAGGTCTGCTAGTACGGACGCTCCTGGTGGCGAGGACGAGTCCTTTGGTGAGCAATAGTATCCGCGTTCCCTGTGCAACCTAAACGGGAAGCGTAGGGGCTTTCATCGCGCTGTAGAACGCCGTGAATCACATCGTCGCCAAGGAGGCGACTGTTAGGCGGGTGGAGAAGCAAGTTTTATCGGAAGGGACCGCCGGGCTGTAGAGAGAGGTCTCCCCTGGTTAGTTGTCAAATGACTGGCAGGGCAGGAGAAGTTCGCTCCAAACTCGTCGGCACCATGGTGTCGAGGTAGCATGTGCTCTTTGCTAATATCGGGGGGGGGGGGTCTCCGACAGATAACGCCCAAGGGATAACTTTCCCATGGCTATAGATATCGAGCAATATCTCGATAGTTAATATTTAGTAGTTGCGTTGGTGGTGCTTCCAATGAAGTAACAGCGGCGGCAAAGAAGGAGGCCATCCGTTAGTCAACGCCGTGTCCCTAAAGAAGGAAGGATATGGTGTCGTGTATGGGTAAGTACTCAACACGTGAAAGCAACATGCACTCGCACAGTGACTGAGAGTACACCCGAATTTTAAAGACGTCCAAAGCACCATCTGCTCGCATGGCATCCTCTTCGTCCACGCGCGCGCCACTCTGGATAAAAAAACTCCAGGTCGAGCTCGACGCGCCGATGTACCTTTGAGTATGCTACAGATGGGATATCCTGTGTATCGCGCTGGCAGGCCAAGATACCTCAACCAACAGCCTGTACATGGTGTTGGCTCAACGCGGCCGAGCTGGGCGGCCCACTCGTTGATCCCCCGAGGCCAGTCTGGTGTGATCAAATGCATGGGAATTGTGTACGTGATCTCGTTGTGCCATACAGCGCTATTTGAATGGAATGGATAGGTGCTGATATAATACTTATTGGCCAACATTGGGAGTCCTTACTTAATCGACTTGGGTGGGTCAAGTAAACCAAAGTCAATCGAGGCAGGACCAAGACACTGCAGAAGTTTGAACATCCAAGGCGGTGGAGTATTTAAGTCGCTCGCAACGGCATCAGTACCACATATCCAAGCGTAGCAGACCAGGTGAATGCCCTCTTCGAAGCTCTGGAGACTTCTTTACTATTCGCTGCCATCAAGTCCCAGCGCTCGGAAAGATAATACAAATACAAAAATAATAAGATTATATTGACGGAATAACATATTATCGAGAAATCGAGATTTCGGTAAAATATGAAATTGTAGCCATCATAAATACACAGTGCTTTTCAAGGTGTGACTATCTCCGTGGTCCGCATCGAACCACTAACACCGATGAACTCCGTATTTTTTCCTTCCAATCGTGTCGACAAAGCGCATTCCTATAGGGAGTTTAACAATGATTGCACCGTTTCGGCCGAACCAATTACTATATTTATTGAAATATTTTTTTATTGGTGATCGATGAATTTCCGTAACTTATAACGCGCTTTTCACAAATCAATTCAATTTTATATTTTATTTAGCCTTGCTATGCGATCGGTTCTTCGCGCTCTAACATACCAAGTTCGATGAAGGTGCACATGAACATGCAAATACAATCCATTCTTGTTGACTGGTGCGCGTGCAGTGCCTCTACAGAGGCAACAACCGTATTCCTGTACCATACTCCGTCGAGAAGCCGCAGCGCATATTCGACTTAAGAGCACATGCTGCCTCGCCACTCTGGCACCGACGAGTTTGGAGCGAACTCCTCCTGCCCTGTCAGTCATTTGACAACTAACCAGGGGAAACCTCTCTCTGCAGCCCGGCGATCCCTTCCGATAAAACTTGCTTCTCCACCCGCCTAACAGTCGCCTCCTTGGCGACGATGTGATTCACGGCGTTCTACAGAGCGATGAAAGCCCCTACACTTCCCGTTTAGGTTGCACAGGGAACGCGGATACTATTGTCCACCAAAGGACTCGTCCTCACCACCAGGAGCGTCCATACTAGCAGACCTATGAGCGTGCAGAACTGGATGCCACTGCATAAATGTCGGCGGTTGGGCAAAGCAAGCAGACTTTATCTAGTCCATCCACGAGCAGCGCGGATTCACTCAAGCCGTAGCGAAAAAGTCGAAAGTACTCTGCTGCCATGCTCCAGGCGCTCTCTTTGGCGGGAATCGCTGCTGACGCCGAGCGGCGGCGTTGCTCGAGCTGCTCGATCTCGTCTCGTAGCTGCCGCGTCTCGTCCTCTAGAGTGTGCATGTAGTCCTCCTTCTTCTTGCAGTACCGGATCTGCCTCACGCGACGGAGCTCCCGCAGCCGTGTCTTCTCTGCAGCTGCCATCTCGGCCGTCTCCACGTGTCGGTCTTTGCGCGTGATGGTCTCTGTCGCTCGAGTGGAATGCTGGGCGTCGCTGTGGCCCCGTAACGCGGCGTACTGCTGCGAAGACGTTTGGATTGCTGGCGTGTAATCGGTGACCCAGTCGGCGTGCCGGTGTCGACATCCTCTTTTTACCGGTTAGCGCCGCAGCCCAGTGCTCAGTTGGACTTCCTACGAGCGTCCATGGCGCCGGTCGTGGCCTTCAACAGTGAGCGGGGAGTTGATGCCATGTTGAAGAGCTGGGATCTCGTGTCGCGGTGGTTCGCAGGCGTCGAGATGGAACTGGAGCGCTTGGAGAAGGACGAGTCGGGGTCTCTTGTCGCGAGCACCACAACCACCGTCACCATCACCGAGCACACGCTGCGGATCGTATTTCCTCATTTAATCGTTGGACATGACACAAGGAGACGTGGTGGTAGCGCCGATCCGTCGTCTTTGGCGGGGAGATTAGTGGGCCAGACGCTCGTGATGAAAGGCTTGACTCGCTTCGAGTGGGATGGCGCGTACTGCCGTGTATCGAGCGTGATGAGTCAATCGGACATGCTGACGCCGATGCTGGGTCTCGTTGGGAGTTTGGAGGATGTTTCTCTGGTGTTTGAAGGTGCCCTCATCACGCCAAACTGCTGGTTGAAGCCATCACGGTAGGCTGCAGCGGATTTTACCGTAATGGACATCAGCATAGTTGTGAGCACCAAAGTCTTTTGCTCATATCCTACGATTAGTTCGCTCTTTCGGCTTCGTGAGGGTTTGGAACGGAAGCCTGTTAAGCTAGTCGCTGAAAGTTTACACGTCTCTGGGGCTGAAATCATCAACTTCGCTGAATCCCGTACTTCTATCAATGTCGTCGTCACTCGGAGAAATGAGCAACCAGCATGGAGGGCACTCAAACAACTCCTATCTAAAGCATTGATGTACATTACGACGAACGTTACTATGTATCATAACGATCCAACTACAGTAGATCTCCTATGATGTCTTCAGCCGGAAGTCTGGCGTGATGAGGGCACCTTCAAACACCAGAGAAACATCCTCCAAACTTCCAACGAGACCCAGCATCGGCGTCAGCATGTCCGATTGACTCATCACGCTCGATACACGGCAGTACGCGCCATCCCACTCGAAGCGAGTCAAGCCTTTCGTCACGAGCGTCTGGCCCACTAATCTCCCCGCCAAAGACGACGGATCGGCGCTACCACCACGTCTCCTTGTGTCATGTCCAACGATTAAATGAGGAAATACGATCCGCAGCGTGTGCTCGGTGATGGTGACGGTGGTTGTGGTGCTCGCGACAAGAGACCCCAACTCGTCCTTCTCCAAGCGCTCCAGTTCCATCTCGACGCCTGCGAACCACCGCGACACGAGATCCCAGCTCTTCAGCATGGCATCAACTCCCCGCTCACTGTTGAAGGCCACGACCGGCGCCATGGACGCTCGTAGGAAGTCCAACTGAGCACTGGGCTGCGGCGCTAACCGGGACGACGAGGATGTCGACACCACCGTGGATTCACTCAAGCCGTAGCGAAAAAGTCGGAAGTACTCTGCTGCCACGCTCCAGGCGCTCTCTTTGGCAGGAATCGCTGCTGACGCCGAGCGGCGGCGTTGCTCGAGCTGCTCGATCTCGTCTCGTAGCTGCCGCGTCTCGTCCTCTAGAGTGTGCATGTAATCCTCCTTCTTCTTGCGGTACCGGATCTGCCTCACGCGACGGAGCTCCCGCAGCCGTGTCTTCTCTGCAGCTGCCATCTCGGCCGTCTCCACGTGTCGGTCTTTGCGCGTGATGGTCTCTGTCGCTCGAGTGGAATGCTGGGCTTCTCTATCGTCCCGTAACGCGGCGTACGGACCGAGGAGACCTTTGGCTTCCTGTAATTTGGACGGAGCTGCTACCAGTCCAGTTGGCGACGCTGCTGCTGTGCCCTCTCGATGCGTCCCCCAACGTCTCGTTGACGACTTCATTGAAGGCGCCCCTGTCTCTTCCTGCGCTCGAGTCCAGTGCCCTTGGCGTAGCGTATGCATATTCTCTGTGTCCACGTCAGTGGTGTTGGCAGACCGAGTCTGAGCGCTGCTGCATCTAGAGCGCTGCACAACTCCGCCGATGACATTGTCGGTGAATAGCTGGCTGTTGGGCGGGCGGAGAACGCAGCCTTCCATCGTCGTCTGGCGGACACGGAGTGGCGGGGTTGATAGCGGGGAGCTACGTTTTGCAGGGTAGTGCATGGCTACTCGTCAGGCGCGAGCACTCGTACTGCTGCTGTTTATTGGATTACCTGTGGTCTGTCATCCCTGAAGGGGGTGAAAGCTGCTGCTTGCGTGGTTGTAGCTGGATTCAGGACGTTGTGGAGTCTTCGAACCTGTACCGTATCTTCTGGTTCGGCCGATAACGCGTCACGGATTGCTCTTGAGCTTGCTTGGCATGTGCGATTGCCCAGAGAAGAGCACACTGTGGGCAACAGTGGATGCCGAAAAGGGCCCGCTGGCCTGTTCCTGCGCCGTTGTTCACGAGCGCAGGTTGCAGCCATGGATAGGCTGCGTCACAATGAGCGGGCGGTGTCACACATGTATCAGTCAACGTTGGCGTGCACGCTCTACAAGAGCAAAATAAGCATGCTGTTGCTTCTAGACGGAAGGGAGGTCGCCGTGGGTGTTGGTGATGCTGTACCGTTCTGTATGCTCTCGATCCTTCGCGACAAACAGCGCCTCTTTCGCGAAAACACTCGACTGTGTTCGCGGTGTGCGATGAGCACTGTTTAATAGTACTGCATTAAAAATGCATGAGTAGCAGACATGAACTGCTACTGTACGTGTACGCACCTGACAAGCCGTAAGAAACGAAGGTAGGTAGCTATGCAAATCCGCCATATGAGTTCTCATATGGCCAGAGATACAGTTCAACCCGATGGGTAGCTCACAGCCGCGACGATTGTGGTGGTCGCATCGCTGGAGATTTTCTGTTCGTTTATGGATGTGTCGGTCCACTCGACCGCGAATGAGAGGCAGCATCTATTAGGTCGTAAGAAGCGGTGTACTGTAAAGCAGCGCCAATGGGAGAGCAACGTACCTACGGATACAACCGGTTTCGGCCTCCTCCGTGATGAACATTTCGTAATGTTAGGCCAATTCTAGTGTGGCGATGGCAATATGCGTATCCGATATCGACAGACTTGATGGAGCTGAACTAACAAAATTTGTTGGCCATTTAATGGCCTGGTCTGTACAGTAACCTGACGGGCGACAGCTCCTCGCAAGCCTTGATTGCGAAGTATTATAATGTTTGTGCTTCAGGCGCGATTATGCTGGCCTTGTGCGGCAGACTCAGCGTGATTCATTTTCCCAGCTGCCCGTGGCGCAGACGCGTGCAACGTGCCGTGGCAGGGTTGCGGCGTAAGTCACTCAATGCAGCGACAGAGCGAGCTTGCGTTGAGCGAGTCCAATCTACAGTACATGTACAAGAGAAAGTATCGAATGTACAGAGGAACGGGAATAACATAAACTGTGTCAGATCTACACAAGCTGTGGTGTGATTACATGTACATAGGACTGCAGTGGAGTTTGTCGGAAGTGCAGACGCGGACTCATCGATTGGGTGCCTTCCACAGTGTACCATCAAACGGCTCTAAGTACAGTTTTTATTCCCCGTTTAGGCCGGTAGCGTTTTTCTCGATGCGTGCGCTACGCGCGTGCCCTACCCCATATGCTCGGTTGAGAATGAAACTGACCAAATTTGATTGGCCCAGTGTTTGATCAATATTATCCAATCATTGTACTTTTACTCTGTGTGATCTACTTGTGGTTCACGACTCAACTATATCTGAAGCGAAGACAAGGACTCCCCCGTATGGCAATGGGGAGCGAAGCTTGTCCAACCCACCAAGCCCCTGTAGTATCTCTTGAAAGCTAACTCTCTAAGTAGCGTAGAAGCATGCACTCGCCACGAAATCCGCTCTCGAGCTGTGTTTTTTTTTCTTGCTGCTTGGTGTCGCTTGATGGCTACCAAACAAACCAGAAGGCCGCACAGCTCATCTTCAGCTTTCCAGCGACGCCGTTACCTTGCGGTGGGGGTGAAGCGCGTGGGAGAAGCACGTCGAAGCCGGACCGACGCCATGTCAGATGCTTTGAGGGAGAATGCAAATAGTGCAGTGCACTGATTGGCCAAAAGTAGTTAACGCTTGCCAACGCGCGCGTTGTGCAGTATCGTTTTTGTAACATCCTGTTAATACAAAGTGTCCGAAACGCATGCGTCCGCCTCGATTGAGAACGGGCCTTAGGCTCCCTATTTGTCCAATCAAAAGTTGTTTAATATCGAGTCAATAAAAACCTAGGCCAAAACTCACCAAAACCAAACTGTATGCTGCGACCTTTACCACACATAGTTCAAATTTCTTCTATATACTATAGGCTGCCTAATGGAACAAATCCTAATACGTATTGCTTCTGTCCTAAGCGAACTCATTTCCTAAGCGAACTTTTTAAGCCAATAGTGGTGCAGTATTTTTAGCATATGCTGAGGAGAGACTACTCCGTAAATCGGAGCTTAGGGTGACTAAACAAAGGCTAGCTGAATCAGGACGGTATAGCTTCTATCATTCCTCAATAGTTTCGGCAATGACTCGACCTCGCACGACTGGAAATGGCAATAGGCAGAAGACTTAAACACACATAGCAGTGGACTACAGCCACAAGCTTAAAATGATCGACAAGCTGACTAAATATGTCAAGTATGAGCTGTAATTGACGGGTTCGACCCTTCCATCAGCAAGACTGAGCGAAAGCGGAAGCAGATATCTAAGTGCAAGCAACAAGCAGGCTTTATTCAAGATGTGTGTGACGATGGCAAAGGCCACTCGCAAAATTTTCGCAGGAGTATTTTCTGCGTCGTACTCTTGGAGACGGCGCTTTCCACGCAGACCTAATCTCGATTCACGCACGGGCACACCAAGGACAAACAACACCGGCGGACGCAGCGGCAGCACGGGTGAAATTTGTAGAAGAGGTCAGCGTCGTCACCTGCGAGAACTAGATCGATAAAGTGTTCAGCGCGGACCAGACAGGTATGTGACCTAGTCTGTCGGTGCCGTCAGTAAATAGTCTAACACGTTGCGTATTGCGATAGAAGTTTTCTCCGAATTTCTCCCTCGTAAGACAATAACGACGCGAGGGGAGAAGACCGTGTGGCTCACGTATAGCAGTAAGGTAGCGAGAAGGATTTTGCGATGCTCTTAGCCGATTGGCATGAAAACAAGCACGAACCCTTCTTTGTATTCAAGACTGGTGAATCTCTACGCAAGCACATACAGAATGAGAACATCGCACAGCGGCACGGTTTCAGTACACGGCTGTGGAAGGAATCTCTCATCTTCAAGAGAAGCATATCTGCCAGATGTATGGGAACCCATCAGTGTGGTGGAATGCCCAGATCTCGCTCAAGTTTCTAGACTACCATTTTGGCCACAAAAATGACCTGGAGGAGAAGGTGCTGCTACTCTTGGATTTCTCGGGGCACTGAACCGAAGAGGTGAAGACCTGCGCGGCCCCAATAAACGTCATCCTGTTCAAAGTTTCCCCACGCTACACATACATTTGTCAGTCTGCTGCCGTGGCATGGAATAAGCCATTCAAGCCGCGATTGCACCGGCGCTGGCCAGACTACCTTCGAACCCAAATTACTGAGCACCATGTCCAAGAGAGGCAGCGCGCTGACGAAGCTTGCAAGGTTTCAGAGCAAGTGAATGAGGTGGCGAGAACAGATATTCAAGAGGTAGCTCGCGAAAAGATCCAAGGATTGCAGCCAAACCTTGTTATCAGCCCATTTGAGATAGCACTGAAGCATCCAGCGATAAATGCATGGATAACAGAGGGATCGGCCGGAGCTCACACACGCGACGATTGTTAGCGGATTTGCAAATATCGGTTTACTTGGGGACACACGCTGCGTAGATAGCGTTGAGATTGACGACGATGCTGATAAAATAGCAGACGTTCACGGCCTCCTTGCCCGTATCGGTACTGCTACAGACGAAGCAATTGACACGGAGACGAGTTTGTCAGCAGTGATAGCTCTGGCGACGAACAATGCATCCAATAAATAAAAAACTGCGTTATGTGTATCAATTTCGAGGGTAAAAAGCGAGATTGGACACGGAGCTCAAGTAGAAAGAGCACCACGATTTTGGTGGATGGACACGGGTTTGATTTCCGTCGTGTCCATTATTTTTTTGGCTAAAACATCCCCTGTATTTACTGTAAACGTTAGTGATTAGTCGCTAAGCATTTGGCTTCATGTCGTATAATGAAACATACGTCATAACCCTACCGCAAATAGTGAACATTTAAGTTTGCTCAGGACAGGATCAATGCGGCAGGACAAATAACGCGCTAAACTCTCTACCTAAAAGATCTATCAAGGTTCGAAAGGTCGAAGTGTCCACCTTCGTGCAACAGACGCTTCCCATTTCACTACACTTCGAGGAACGATGTCGCTGGCATAAGCGGGTGTAGTGCAGGCGCTTTATTCAGCGTTGCGAACGCGTCGGCGTTCCCAAAGTCCCCTTAAAGCCCTCCGGAACACAAAAGCGTTGGGAGGGTGGCAGCAGCTAATACGGATCAGGCACAATACCACCCTGGACTATTTCAACCCCCCAGAGGAGTCGTCGTGGGTGGACACGTGGAGCAACAGAACCGACGAGAACTGCATAGCAGTGAGCAACCTCTCTAGGTAAGTCTTAGATACTGCTAAATGCGTTCACGGTACCCTTAGTCGCTGCGCTTAATGTAACAGGGCACCGTCCGCTCAATTACAGGAGAGGTGCATCGCCTATTACGGCATTCCCCTATTTAATTCTAAGGGCGGACGGATGCATAAGCTCCAGTACCACCACCAGGTACTGGGGTTGCTTCTTGCTTTCTATGTTGGGTACGGTTACAGAGCCAGACTCTGTTGCTTGTCTGGTGTACCCCCTTTCATGCTGACTTGCGTTCTAAGCACTGCTGAAGCCGCTCTATCGGCGACCCTCAACGGTTTCGCCCCCGCTCAAACTGTGTGGCCATCCCTGGCCAGACAGAAGGCATTGTTTGTGTTAGTCGCATCCAGGCAGCCCATATTGCATAGGACGTTTTGAACGACAAAACTTACTAGGTGTGTATTCTTTGTTAATTGCTGTGGCTGTCTGCTTTACTACTTACTACTGCATGCGTTGTTGATAGCATGCAGGTTCAACTGCCTTCTGACCGTGACGTGCAAAACACCCATTACAACTGCTGGCTACGTAGCGTGTTTGTCACTGGCACACTGTGTTTTTCTGCGGTTGGACTAATAGTCTGGGAAAAGCACAATTCCCAGGCTCCTGTAACGATGGTTATACCAGCTTCGATTTTCGACAAAAGTTGGTTTCGCCAAAGCTATATTCTGACCCACGATATGGCGTAGTAGCCGATAGCGCTTTTCCGTGTAATTCGGACATGACAGGTAAGATCATGACTCCTTTGAAAGAGGGCGGCGCAAGCCGCTTAGTGCGTTCAGTGCGTGTGGTTACCAAGGCTTTGTCAGACGCACTTGCGTTTATCCACCAAAGAGCCCAGTGGGGCATCGGTTCCACAGAGATAGTCTACCATCGTATCTTGGTGCCGCTTTCCTACGACAAGCTCAAGCGACAGCAGCGTCTTGATAATTTGGTCCGGCTTGCATACTATTGGGTTCGCACAATCCGAATAAGCGAAATACTCGCTACGTTCGTTCACGGAGGGGAGGATTGGAGATATTCAAAATAGAATTAAACAATACATACAGTCCTTCCTACACTACTCCCGTTATTTCCTAGTTTCCACCATCTTCGTTGTGTACTTCGTGATTTGAATAGCTGAAATCAACACCAGGATTGTTCGTGCTCACTGCTGAACTTCGGCACGATCGAAATCTATACTGGCTTCAAACTGGCGCCGTTTCTTGGCCTGTCCTTCCTTGTGTTCTGCCCGAGGAGATGATTCTCTGCACTCGGTATCGTCGTGATGCTACTGGGTTTCTTTCATTTGCGGCTCACGCCTGGCCTCTGAGGTGGCAGTGTTGGCGCGACGTAGTAGCTCGCGGTCCTTTCTCCTTTCTTTTTGGCGTCCGCCTATCAGCAGCGACGAGTTCATTTCGCTGCGTTTTTAGTTTCCTCGACGATTTTCGCGTTCGTCCTGATGCCACTTCTCCTCGACGTCGACACATCTGTTAGCTTCTTCGATATCGAACACCATCAATTCGAGCTGCACGAACCCTCCTCCTCTTTGATACCCTTCAGCTCCTCGTCAATGGAATCAACGTGTTACTTGACTTTCATTCGCTTGGCATCGGCGTACGTAGTGGATCCTGACGCGTCCGCCGTGGCTCGCGGTGGCCTGCCACCACCACCTCGAACTCTCGTGACCGTGTAATTATCGCAAAACACCCCCAGGACCCGCCAACCAAGCGAATCACAAGTGGTGCTCAGTCACTTATGCCGCTTGAGCCCCTCCGTGTCGGATGAAACGAGGGGTTTCACGAGAGCGTTGGTCCATCCGGTGTTGCTATGAACGGTAGCGGATAACGGTCTCTCCCCGTGGATATCCGGGTGCCTCGGGGTTGTAGAGCAAGATGCAGTCTGATTTAGAGGCGTCGGAGGATTTGCTTCGACCGTCTGCGACGAGCCGCTGTTGGTGCTGTAGTCGTTAGAGGGTGTGGTCCCAAGCTCGATCTACCGCTATGATCCGGACCAGAACCGTCGATGGTTAAGGCTTATGATCCGTCTTCTGCCTGGTTTTGCAGCGTTGAAGAATCGATTTCAGGTCGTGCTGATTCTGGAGCAAAACGATGTAATACTCGGAATAATCTGGCTCCGTGAGCAGAATCCAGAGATTGATTGGAGTTCGCTCACTCTTCGGTTTCGTACCAAGCTACCATTCGTTTTGATGATGACCGACAAGGCCATACCACGATAATATCGTTGAAGCCACTCGCCAAATAGATGCACAAGGGAAACGCTAAGTACGTGTTTTTTGTGGACTCACACGACCTAGAAAATGCCGAACGAGCTAGGATGGGATGCATTGAAAGACTACCTAGCATACAAGGTGCTGTTGAGATAAAAGGATACTGTATTTCGAACAGAGTTACCCAACGCAAAACGCCCAATTCATGAAGGCATTGGGTACAAGATCAAGCTCAAGCCAGGCGTTCAGTTAATTACAGTTCCGCAGAGGCGCCAGAGCCGGGAACAGCTTAAGGTGATCCATTATTGAACGGAAGACATGGCGAAGGCAGGAATCATCCGCCCCAGCACTCCACTGTTCTCGGAACAGCCATTTTGCCGGAAGAAGCCGGTTGCTTGGCGGGTTGTACATGACTATCACCAGTAGTTCAACGCGGCAACTGTTTTACCAGCGATCCCGATGGCCCCGATGGAGGACACCTTCGACGCCGTGAATGGTAGCCAATGGTTCTCTTGCATGTATCTCCTGCGGAAATACTACCAGGTTAAGTTGCGTGAATCAGACAATCCGTTTATGCGTTTCCGACGCCTAATGGGTCGTTGAAATATCATGTGACTCCTATGGGTTAGACCGGAAGTCCTGAAACGTTTAAGCGATTGTTACAACGTGTTTTCAGCGATTTTCGTGATGCGATGAGCATCTATTTCGACGACATCTACGTCTCCACGAGTAGTGCGGACATCGGTGACCACATCATTGCTTTAGACCGCGTACGTCGATGTTGAGAGGAACAACAAATTCATCTCCGACCGATTGACAAAGTGAGCAAAGTTCATTGAAACCTAAACGACGGCGTCAGCAGAAGAGGTTGAGCTACTCGCGACGAACTAAGTCAAGGGTCGAGGCCTGCCAAGATCCATCAACTCTGATCGTGATCCCGTGTTCACGTCAAAAGTATGGTTATCGGTGATGGGCACACTACACATCAAGCCCAATCTTTCCTCGGCGTTCAGGCCTCAAACTGACAGCCAGACCGATAGGACCAATCGATTCATTGATGATAATCTTCGAGGTGTGGTCAGCCCAGTCCAGCGAGATTGGAATGAATTTATGCATTTGATAGAATTTGTGTTCAACCAACGAATGCACTCGTCGTCTATCGGTATGTCCCGTTTGACGTGGAGCTCGGCTATTGCCCATACATACCTGATGATGTGGCAACGAATCCAGAGTTCAAACACTTAGACATAATTGCCCAGGACTTTCTTCTTCGGCACGATTATTTCTGAAGGTGGCGCTAGGTGCGATGAGTGAAGCCCAAGAGAGATGAATGCATACTATGACATGAACATCAAGTCACAAATATTTGAGGTTGAGTAGTTGGTAGAATAAAAACTAGACATCCGCTACAAAGGTTTTGCTAAACTTCAAAACTGGCACCGCGTTTTGTCGGGCCAAACCCAATTGCTCAAAGAGACTCCTATAACTTGGTAATGTCGGAGAACATGAAGATCCGTCCCGTGTTTGATACATCATTGTGTGAACATTGTCATAGGGCTGGTAAGCTCCGATAGAAGGACAGTGAAGTGTGGTTGGCGGATGGAACGACAGAAGGACAACTCACCGAAGCTCCTCTCGTGTACAGCAAATGCTGTGGCGAGGGACAATACAAATTCCGCTGGCTTGGCGAATCGAACGAAGGAACAACCTGTAGTGGGCCTACTTTGGCTCACTACTTTAGCTTACACGTCGCGCTACGTGTATGAGGAAGCGTAGGAGTTTATTAATAATTTGAATTAATTATACTTGAGTCCACAAGTATAATATAAATCAAATAAAACACCAAATAGGTAGTTTAAGGTAAAATGAGAACTGTATTGTTTGTGAATTGATCTTCCTCTAAAATCTGCTAAAAACTGTTTATCATCTATGAAAGGGTTGGCAGCGGCTGGCTGTCAGAGCCCCGCTAATATGCATGTCTCTGATTGGTAGAAAGATGCTGCTTTCTACCAATAGGATCTTTTGGGTATATGTGGACCACTCACTGTGGTGGTCCACTTCAATGTATCCATTGGTGTGTCTTACACCAATGTGAGGAAGTATCTAAAACCTTTAACAGATATTTATCTGTTAAACCATAAGTGACAAATGTCATGCACAAGTGACAGTTGTCACTTGTGACCGTTATCGTGCACAAGTGATTGTTGTCACTTGTGTGTGTAACCCCGTTACACCATCCCCCCGTTAAGCTTAGACGTGTCGGTCTCGACACGTCAATTAATATTGACTGCTTGTCAATTGCTTGTGCTGGGGTTTCCGTGCTCATCTGCAATGAGCACGATCAAGCGAACCACCATTGCAACAGAGTGTAAACTCTCTGTTGCTGTGTACAATGCGCGGTAGCGCGAGGTGCGCCGCTACCACGGGGACAGACAACACAGTGTCTGTGTACGATTCTTCGATGTCGACCGCGTCTATGCGTCGACATCTCTAAGCAATTTCTGTTGCTTACCGTGATCGGGTAAGCAAGCGCCAAAGCACTTCGAGTCCTTCTCGAAGTGGCAAGTATTAGCAACTCCACGCTGTTGCGGTGGAGGCTGGTGTCCGTGCGCCGTGCGCACTGTCCGTCCAGGTGGCGGTGCATATTAGCAACCGCGACCACAACAGGTATACTACCTGTATACCTGAGAGCTTCAATGATCTCCGTGCTAATTATCTAGCACGCGAGTCGTCAGGCGTTGTAGATTACTACAGCGCTCGCACTACCTTCTTGCTGGTAGTGCGTGTTGGGTTTCGTACTCCTTCACCATGTCCGGAACGTCTTCCATCAGGACGTTCCGTGGTTCCCACGTGTCGTGTTGGGGAGGAAACCTCTCCAACGAATGCGAAAACAATCCGGACCTCGGATTGTTTTCCTATGATCAACAATTCGCTGGACGATCCAGCGAATTTCTCCGCGTGCGTCTCGCAGCGGTGGCGGAGGTGGTGGAAACACGCCCCGATGGTCAACGCCGTGTTGACCTTCATCTCGTGTTGCTCCACGACCAAGTGACGGTCGTGGAGTACTTTCAGAGCGCGGCGGTTGCCGCTCTGTTCCTTCGTGTCCCGGCTCTGGCGGTCTCCCAGACCGCCTTGAACGTGCCGGTCGGGCTGTAGGCCCGACTGTATTAACTGCTCCAGCGCGACTACGCGCTGGAGAGGGCTTCCTGTCGAGGCTGTCTCTTCGGGTCAGACGAGCCACTTGGCTCGTGCTGGAGGTATGGCTTTAACCGCCCGACGTAAAATGTCGGGTGGAGCCGCATGCTAGACGGTATGTCTAGCGTGTATGCGTTACCGTGGCGTGCCATCACCGTGAATGGCCCGATGAAGCGCGGAGCAAGCTTGCTTGCTCCGAAATCCGAAACTGCATGTTTGGGCAGGTTTTGAGTAGATAACAAAACCAATGAATCCACGTTGAATTCATTTGTGTTGCCCCTGCCAATATTATCGGCGTTCAGCTTCTGTTTATCCACAGAAGCTGCAATCGTGTCCTGGACAAACCGAATTACGGCTTGTCTTTTATTGATAAAGTCAATCGCATCCGAGCTGAACTCGTTCAGCTCGCTCTCCTAAGAGGCCCGGCCTCTGCGTGGTTCTTCGCGGTGTCTGCGCCCTGCGCAGACCCGTGTCCTGTTCCTTGTGGAGTCTGTGCTCTGCACAGACTCGTTTTCTGTTCTGGGGTCAGCGCATTGCGCTGACCCTTGGTCTCCTGCCAGGTCTGCGCCCCGCGCAGACCTGGTTGTCGTGTTCCTTGTTGTCGCGGCTGACACTGTGCAGGTGTCAGCGGCTTTTACGACTGCTGTGTTGCAGTCGCAGATCCTCCCCATAAAGTGGGAGCCACCACTCCGAGTAAACTCGGCAGACGGGGATGCCGCATGGCATTCACATAAAACGGTGTATGCCCGGTCGAGGCATGCACCGAGTTGTTGATGGCGAATTCCGCCATCGACAAACACTCGCTCCAGTATTGGAACGAGTGAGCGTAGCTCTTCAACATATCGACGAGCACGCGATTCACGCGCTCGGTTTGACCGTCCGTCTGCGGATGGTCCGCAGTCGACATGGAAAGCTGGCTCCCAAGAAGTGCAAACACTTCTTGCCACAGGTGCGCTGTGAAGCGCGGGTCTCTGTCCGACACGATGTCGGACGGCATGCCATGGTGTTTGAACACCATGTCGACGAACAGACGGGCCGTCTGCTTCGCGGTCACCTCTGCCGGCACCGCAGCAAGATGTACCATCTTGCTGAAGCGGTCGACGAAGACCACAACACCGGTATTCCCTCCGCTGTCCGGGGGAAGACCAAAGATGAAGTCCAATGACATGGACTTCCAACACTCCGACGGAGTCGGTAGTGATTGTAATGGAGCCTGCGCAAACGGCGCAGGCTTTACGCGTTGGCACACCTCGCAAGCACGGACGTACTTGCGCACCCACTGTACTGGTGGTGCCGGTAGAAGTCACGCGTGAGAAGGACGTATGTCTTCTCACGTCCGAGATGTCCCGCAGACGGGGCATCATGATACTCGTACATGATCCTGAGTCGCAGGTCATGGTCATTTGGCACGACAACGCGATCCGCGTTGTCGTCGACTGCATTGTAAAGCAGTAGTCCGTCGTGCACACGAAAGCGGTGTGCACGCGCTCGAAGTGCTTGGGCAGCTTCTGACGGGACTTGTCGAAGGCGCTGTGCCATAGGCCAGCAAGAGCTTCGCGTCCGCGTCGTGCGCGTACGCGGCCTTCACATCATCCAACAGAGATGATGTGGGTTTGCTCGATCGCATGGCGTCAATGGCATTGACGTCAACAGCTTCTGCATAGTCCGGCCGACGGGATAACGCGTCGGCCACCACGTTCAATCTTCCGGGTTTGTATTCGACCCGGAAGTTATACTCCGCAAAGAATGAGAGCCATCTCGCCATTCTTTGTGATATGTGGCGACTTCACTGCGGTACGCAGTGAAGCATGGTCGGTGTAGACCACAAATGGTCTACTCCCAAGCAAATACACTCGGAACTTTGCGAGTGCATACTTCATGGCAAGGAGTTCCTTGTCATGCACCGGATAGTTGCGCTCAGCTGGCTTCAGCTGACGCGATTGGTAGTAGACGACACGATCACGGCCCTCGTGATCGTGCTGCATTACGCGCATCCGATCGCGAAATCGGATGCGTCACACACTACGTGAAATGGGCGATCTTGGTCAGCCACTGCCAAGATCGGCGCCTCAGTCAAGCCCGCTTGACTGCATCGAATGCCTTTTGGCAATCGGGTGTCCAATTCCACACAGCTTCTTTCTTAAGAAGCTGTGACAGCGGGCGGATCTTGCCCGCATAGTCCTCCACGTACTTGCACAAGTACGTGGCCAATAAGGAACTGCCTCAGTTCCTTGACATGATGGCGTTGGCCATTCGTTAATCACTCTGACCTTTTCTGGGTCAGGGCGGACACCATTCTTCCCTACGAGACACCCGAGGACGGGTATCTCGCTCGCCCGAAGATACACTTCTTCAGGTTCGCGTAGAGCTTATGCTTTCGCATAAGCTCAAGTAGCTGCCGGAGATGCACCCTGTGCATCTCTACGTCGTCTTCCGTCCACAGCCCGGCTGTGGATGAATACATCATCGAAGTAGCTCGGTGCGAAGTCGCGCACCGAGCGCAACAAGTGCGTCACGCACCTGTTGAAAGTCGCAGGGCATTCTTAAGCCCCTGTGGCATTACTAGCCATTCAGAGCATGCCGCTTGGCGTGCTCACTGCCGTGAGAGGATATCGCTCTCACGCATTAGGATTTGATAAAATCCATCTCGCAAGTCGAGAGCACTGTAAACGGTGCTCCCGGCCATCGAATCGATGATAACATCTTTTCGTGGTATCGGCGTCTGCGCCGGTACCGTCGCATCGTTCAGCTTGTTGTAGGCATGAACGATGCGCCATCCGCCCTGTGGCTTCTTGACACAGAACGTCGGAGCACTGTGCGGGGACTTTGATTCCCGCACTTGTCCTGCTACGACGACTTTCAAAGAAGTCGTCGATCGCTTTCACTTGCTCTCGCGGCAGTGGCCACTGCCGCGTGACACAGTACTTCGTGCCCGGCACGAGATCAATCTCGTGCTGAATGCCCTTATCCTGCGGAAGCTCCGCGAAACTCTTCCGGGAGTACGTCTTTGTACTCCCTCAACAATTCGTAATAGGGACTCGACTTCAGCGAGTCCCAACCTTATTCCTCGAAGCGCTCTCGCTTCGTCTTCGCACTGAGAGTGTCTTCACTCTCAGTGGTACTATGAAGAGCTGTCTCAGCTCTTCGCTCTCGCTCGCCGTTCTTTCGCTGTCCGAAGAACGCAGACTGCTCGATGCGTCCATCGTGCAAGTCGCGTGTAACGCTTCCAGCTCATGGCTGGAAGCGAAGTCAACTCCGACGCCGTCGTCGGAGGACTAGCGAGTTCCATGTCACGATACTGGAATCCAGTATCGGTGCGCGTCAAGACGCTTAGCGTCTTGACATTCGGCGTCACCACCGCAGTCTGCCCAGCAGACTGCTGTTACGTCTCGGTCCCGGACCGAGACTTGCGCAGCGTTTTCCGCTTGCGCCGTCTTCTTGTTGTGCGGAGCCCGGCTCCGCACAGGTCTTCTTGTCCAGGCCCGGCCGTGGACAGTCGTTCGCCGGCGGACCCTGTCCGCGGGCGCGCTGTATCAAGCCCGGCTTGACCGCATTTTCCTTCGTGCAGCCCGGCTGCACGGTAATGTCCCTTCGCCGGCAGAACCTGTCTGCGGGCGCGCGATATCAAGCCCGGCTTGATCGCATGGCGCTTCGTCGTGCAGCCCGGCTGCACGACAGCATAAATTGCGTCAGTGCGGTACGTTTGCAACCGTCCGCACTGTTTGCAGCGTCAACTCCCGGAGTTGACACGCCTTCGTCACCTCGACGCCATTCATTGGCGGAGCCCCTCATGACCGAGGGTGCGTCGGCTCCCGGAGCCGACGCGTCGTCGTCGACCTGACCGCTTCGGGTCAGGGACTGTCCCTACACGCTTGAACGTGGGTGTTGGTTCCCGGAACCAACACATCTTTACTTCCGACGTCGGCAGCATTGCCGACGTGGATTCTCTGTGCGCATCCACGCGCACCCCTTGAGCACCCGGGACAGCGGCATTAAACGCTGTCTCGACTGGCGAGTCGCGCGCACCTGCTGGTGCGTGCGCTGCGGTAACAGGGCCATCGCTCTCTGTTCCGCAGTCGCGACCGAAGCGCACGAGCGTGCGCTTCTTCCAGTCAATTACCGGATCATGCCGTGCAAGCCACGGCATGCCCATAACAACGTCGAACTTATCGTCCAGGTCCAGGACGATAAAGTGTTCGACAAACACCCGTTGTTTGTACGAGAAGCGCACGTTCACGACGCGCTTCTCGGTCTTTACGATGGCACCTGTTGCCAGTCGTACCTCCAGAAGACTTCGAGGTGTATCTACCTCCTCGAAGTCAAGTCTCGGCAGGCTCCGTAGTCGAACAAAGTTGTTCGACGCGCCTGAATCCACCAAAGCTCGAAGAGTCACTCGCTCTCTTCGAGTAAACCTCAAGATGACTAGGTTTGGCCTGTCATCTTGTTTCTTGCAGTGAGCTGGTCTCACTGGGGCTGCAGTCTCAGTGTCGCGTGCCCGATGTCGGCACGCGCGACTGCATACCAGTAGGGCGCCCCGCGCCTACTGGATGTTCACGTTTTTGTTTGTTCGCGGCGATGCCCAGCATCGCCACGACGGCTACTATTGTAGTGCACGGGAGCCGTGCACTCTCTGGCAAAGTGACCGATCCTTCCGCAACGGAAGCATCGCACATTATTTCCGTGCTGCTGGTGACCAGCAGCCGTTGCATCGAGAGGTCCATTGGTTCCGGACCTCCCGTGCTCACTACCGGGCGCGATTGCGACCTCGGCACGCTCGCATGCAGTTTAGCCTGCCGCAGGCTAAACTCTTCTTGCATTGCGAGAGTAATCGCAGCTTCGAGTACTCGGGTACTCTCGGAAGAGATAGGTCTTCACGGGCCCATCTCAGTCCCTCATGAACGTGACGACTTTAGTCGCCTCGTCTATCGGGTTGGTCACGATGTTCGAGACCAAGTACCGAGCACGCTGCGCGTAAGCATGGACGTCATGCTTACCCTGCTGCAGGTCGAGGAATTCCGTCCTCGACCGGAATTCATTTGCGGGGGCTCAAACGCTTGTTTGAGCTCCTCTTTAATATCTCGTACGTGCTAAAGCACGTAGGATCTGAGAGTCGGCGTCCGTACGCCCAACTCTCGCTCGTCCGCCAAGACATGACATGGCGAACGCAACCTTTGACAACGGGTCGACGATGTGTCGAGCCGCAATGGCTGTGTCGAGTTCGACAAGCCATCGGAGAGAGGCTCGCCCTCTTCCTACATAATTACTCACGCTCAATTTTAATGATTGAGCACGCGGTGTCGTCCCCGACGACGCCGTTGTTGAGAAGCAGCATCGCGCTGTTCCTTCATGATGAATCCCAGAGCAACACCATGTTGCTCTGTCGGCGATAGCGTACGCAACATTGTAGCTATCGCCGCCTCCCTAATGACTGTTGACAGTCGTTGGAGGCCTCCACTCTGGATCCGACAGGTGGGGGCAGTCCGCGCGTGCAACATGAGTTGCAGGCGTATTGGAGCTCTCCATGGGCACCTCCGTGCTCATGTGGTTCTCGGCTCCGCGTTCGTACACCTCGTACGAACGTCAAGTAGTCGGTCGTTGGACGGACTACAAAGTGCTACCAGGTGTAGTGGGCCTACTTTGGCTCACTACTTTAGCTTACACGTCGCGCTACGTGTATGAGGAAGCGTAGGAGTTTATTAATAATTTGAATTAATTATACTTGAGTCCACAAGTATAATATAAATCAAATAAAACACCAAATAGGTAGTTTAAGGTAAAATGAGAACTGTATTGTTTGTGAATTGATCTTCCTCTAAAATCTGCTAAAAACTGTTTATCATCTATGAAAGGGTTGGCAGCGGCTGGCTGTCAGAGCCCCGCTAATATGCATGTCTCTGATTGGTAGAAAGATGCTGCTTTCTACCAATAGGATCTTTTGGGTATATGTGGACCACTCACTGTGGTGGTCCACTTCAATGTATCCATTGGTGTGTCTTACACCAATGTGAGGAAGTATCTAAAACCTTTAACAGATATTTATCTGTTAAACCATAAGTGACAAATGTCATGCACAAGTGACAGTTGTCACTTGTGACCGTTATCGTGCACAAGTGATTGTTGTCACTTGTGTGTGTAACCCCGTTACACAACCTGAGAGCTCATTGAGAACCTTAAGCTGATACCGGAAATGATCACCGAGTACTGGGACTCGAGGAAGGGAGGCTCTTGCTCAATGGGAGGTCGGATGACGTAGGCACGCCCTCGACAGAGCAAGTAGGCTTCGACCGGCCATGGGATTCGACGCGCAGCTGCCCTGTGTCGCAGTCGAGCTGGGTGCCAACTTGATTTGTCCTCATAATACTACAGCTTGTACTCCCACTTCCGACACCTCCTAGAAAAAATATCCTTAATAATACGTTATCAGATTAAACAGGGATGCTTAGCGCGCGTCCACCACTCGCCGCAGACTGGCTTCTGAGCGCTGTGGCCCCCTTCCGAGGGAGCAATGGGACGCTGGCTGACGATCGAGAACAAGCGCGAGCTGATTGACAAGAGCGCAGCGGAGCCTGGCATGACCCATTCAGAGCTAGCGCGGTGGTCCAAGCAAGCATTCCGCTTGCGCAAAGCCCCAGCCCGCAACACAGTATCTGACATACTAAAGAACGCAAGCACTATCAAGAAACCAGAGTACGGTGAGGGCAAACGCGTAAGCCGCTAAAGGTAAAGGCGCCTGCTTTAGAAAAGAATTTAGAGGAGTGGGTGGGTAGCGTAGAAGCGAGGGGGCTGTGTCTTAACCGCAAAGCTATCACTAGGAAGGCCGAGCAGATTCGAGAAGATGTAGGCGGGCCTGCGCTCGATGTCGGACTCTCCGTTGGCTGGCTGACCGGGTTTCTCAAGCGGCACAAGCTACGCTACAGACCGCGACACGGCGAGGCTGGCTCTGCTGACGCCGACGAAGTGAGAGAAGGACGCCATGCCATCCAGGAGATCACCGACTGCTACGACGCCCACGACACCTACAACATGGACGAGACCGGGCTGTACTATGCAGCCGCGCCTGGGCGGAGTATTTGCACGGCAACAACAAAAGGCGTCAAGAAAAACAAGACTCGGCTAACGCTAGCGCTGACTACCAATGCAGATGGGAGCGACTCGCTCCCCGTTTTGTTTATTGGCAAGGCCCAAAAGCCGCGGTGCTTTGGTAAGAAGACGGCCGAACAGCTCGGCTACCTGTATCGCAAGAGTACCAAGGCCTGGATGAACTCGAAGATCTACCAGAACTGGTTGCTGCAGCTGGACAAGGAGATGCGTGCTGCGAAGCGGCATATCCTGCTGCTGGTTGACAACGTGTCCTCCCATGCTCTCGGCGACATGGTGCTGACGAACATCAAAGTTCAGAAGCTGCCGGCCAATACTACCACCTATCTGCAGCCTCTGGACGCCGGTGTTATTGCGTCCTTCAAGGCACACTTTAGGTCGTTACAGATTGACCACGGGATCGAAAGGTTTGAGGCTGATGCAAATGTTAATGGGCAGTCTGCATACAAAATAGACCAGCTTCAGGCGATGCAATGGAGCTCGCTGTTGTGGTCGTCTACGGAGGCCAAGACGGTGGCGCACTGTTGGCAAAAGACTGGTCTTGCGACTCCCCTTCGTGGAAACGACGAGCTGGACGAAGACGGCGAGGACGAGGGCGTTGAAGAGGGCGATGCCGACGGCGAGATTGTCGATCTGATGCTCAAAGTGGCGTCAATTAGTCTGTAGTGGCTAAATCCTGCAATAATTTTTCATGTACATGAAAAATACACAACAGCTGGTGTCGGAAGTGGTAGTACTACCTGTATATACAATTCCGGTAAAGCATACTGAAACGAAGTCAATGCACTGTACCACAGTTTGGCAGGATGGCATGGAACCTGGATTAGTGTAGACAACACGATCAGGACAGGCGACGCTAGAATAGCTTGCTTGGACTAGAGCATACGAGTAGGAAGCCAGGGAGCACACTCGAATCAATTTCACTTCTCATTTTTGGCCTAACGCCAGTGCTACACCAGTGATTACTGAAGCTCTTTACAACCATGTTCCCCTTCTACTACCTCATTCCAGTGACGTGTCACTCTGTGGCAGCCACAGCGAAGGCTCAGCCTTGTTGAGGCTAATCATGAGAAGTTGATGGGCCGAGGTACTTGCGCAATCAGTCGGGCGTCATCATTAAATCTCGCAGGTTATTGACTGATACCGAATTAGGTTCAGAACCTACCTTTACAATCGAATATCAAACGACCAAGTCTCAAGATCCGAGAAAAAGCGCTCCAGACTTTATTTTCGGGTTCTAAACGTGTTCCAGACTTTATTTTTGGGCTCTTCGTCGCTACTTTCGGTCCCGAAACTAGCGAGCTGTGCGCAACCGACAAGCGAGTCGCTGTGCGATGCGTTGCTGCCACTACTAGTTGTGTGCTAATGCAGCTCTGGTTGCGTTCGAGGTGCACTGGACAGGTCTCCCCTACACCTTCCCTATCCCTTCTGTATAAATCCCAGTTCCTCATTTGTCGAATGAGAACTTCCACTTGTAGATTGACACTTCCGTCGATCGCGTTGAGTAAACTGGGGCTTCAAATCTGAGACTTCTGCATCACGCTGCAGCAGCAAAGCCCTAAAATTATCCTGCTGTTTTACTCACGACACCACAACGCATTCGGGACGCAAAGCTGGTGCAAAGCAATCAGCAGGAAGATTCATGTGCACAGCGCAAAATATTGCTGTGTGAGTGCCTCAGCGGCACCAGGATCAACTTGAGTCGCAAAGCCCCTATTTACCATTGTCTACTCTATCTAGCAGAGATAGCGGCTTACCACTGCATACCTATGGATTTGAGCCCATGCGCACCAACAAATTTCAGTAGTAGTGTAAATAAATGTACTAAAGTGGCGTAACATTACAGGGTCTCTAAAATGCTACAAACTATCATCCCTTCACTTGCTCACGCGCATTTGCCCACGGTACGGTGTCAACGAGATCAGGGATTTCTCAAACACGCGAGATACGTCCTCCAAGCTACCCAGAATGCGAAGCATTGGTGAAAGCATGTCCGACTCGCTGATCACGCTTGTCACGCGGCCGTAGCCAGCATCCCAGTCAAACCGCGTTAAGCCCCGCATGGTGATACGCCGGCCCAAGAGCTTATCGGCCAGTGAGCGTCCATCGCTTCCTCTACATCTGCGGGCTTCTACAGTGCACAAGTGCGGGAACACTGTCATCAGCGAGCGCTCGGTAATGGTAAAGCTGGTGGTGATGGAGGCGATAAGCGAGTCCGCGCCTCCCTTCTTCAAGCCGTCGAGCTCGACCTCCACGTCGAGGAACCAGAGCGTAAAGTACTTCCAGTTCCTCATGATTGCCTCCACGCCGCGACCGGCGTTGAACAGTACGTCTGGGGCCATGGTTGAACGCAGGAAATCCAGCTGAGCACACGGTTGGATATCCTGGGCGGTCTGTCGGGCCAACATCGGTTCGCGGAGACCGTAGCGAAATAGTCGAAAGTATTCGACGGCCACGTTCCACAGAGTCTTCTCGGTGGGCACTGCCTCCGCGACGGAACGACGACGCTGCTCGAGCTTCTCGATCTGCTGCTCCAACACGCGAGTCTCTTCCTCGAGGCTGTTGGCGTAGTCGTCCTTCTTCTTCCTGTAGCGGATCTGTCGCAGCCGACGGATCTCGCGCTGGTGATCTCTCTGAGAGTTGGCCCACTCGATCATGACTTGCTTCTGCTGCTCGCCGCCCTTGAACTGAGGCTCTGGCTTGGTGTACTGAGCGGCCCCGCTGCTGGAAACAGCGAGCAGCATGAGTTTGTTGGAAGCGGGGAGGACGTTGGGCTCCTGTCGCTTCCTCTTCCTGTCGGTGGGGGAGAGCTGGCCGTCAACCATCGCCGCGCTGCCCTCGGGAGATACACACCGTGTATCCCAAGCACCTGTCGTCGGCGGCTGCGGTCGTGCCTCGTAGGTGGAGTTGTCGCGCCCGGCGGCGCGCTGCATCACTCCTCCAATGACGTCATCCCGCAGGACTCGGTTGGTGGGTGGACGCAGGACGCACGAGTGCATCGCCATAGACTTTTGCTTGTGTTGCGTACTTTCTTGTCAGCGCACGACCTGTGCTGCCGGTGCTGCTATTCGTGGAATGAGAGCAAACGCTCACGCCCGTGCTGTCCGATTGCAGTCGAGTGGTGCTCTAGTAACGCGTAAACGCCTGAATCGCACAAACTCAGGCAACAACCGGCCCATCCGGGCGCAGCAGATGACTTGAGGTGTTTCTTACCCGATTGTGAGTGCGAGCAGTCTTCCGATTTGATCCGCCAAGCTTATTGTACCCGACATTGAACAATGTGCCAGGAATTGTAACATCCGAGGCAAACGACCGTAGCGGATTCAATTCTTGGCCGACAAGACTGCTGAGGGGTTCTATAGATAGCTAAGTCTGCCGACAACGTGAATAGCATAGGCCGAGGATGCCCACACTTTCAGTTCACAAAGACGGAGTCGAAGCACGAGTACACCCCTGGAGAAGCGCATGATTGTGAATGCGTACAGGTTTTCGAAGCGCAGAAAGCTGAGGCTTTCAAAGGCACACGGACAAGAGAATTAGTTGGCACATGCCTGGACTGTCACCCCAACACTGTTGATTCAGTGATGAGGGCGGAGCGCGAGTCCCCGGCACCAACTTTGAGGTCAGTTCTGAGCATGCATTTCATAACTGCAACATAGCTGTTAACTCTAAAATTTAATTTTGTACAAGACAAACGACAGCAACAGAGGGCGTGAGCAGTACCTCGAAGCTGCAGATGATCTCGAAAGTTAATATAGATATTTATGTGACAGACGTCAAGTTAAAATGGGATAGACCCGATACGACAACACGCTGCCTTTTTTCTTTTCTAAGCATATGATCTAGACTCTAAGCCAATCAGATAGCTGTATATTGTTCAACCCGATTCTAAACTTGCTGCGTTTGGGTGGCTGTTTCGAGCGCTTGTAGCTTCTAAACGGCTTCGAATTGGCTGAAACCGATCTCGGAATCGGAATCTAAATGCCGGATTGCACCCTATATCTAAATGTCGATATAGGTTTTTCCAGAATTAGTACCTCTTATGCTCACAGACATTCTGGCACATTGTTCAATGTCGGGTACAATAGCGCCGTTTGAGTAAATACAAGTACATGTATACAGTGAGTTTGTAGTGCTGGTTCACCCGTCTGGTTGATCCCAGGCGACACTGCCCATCCGAGACTGCACTCAAGGCACAAATACAGATCAATACCCGCGTCTCCGCACCACAAGCGGATACACAGCCTGTGCAGACGAGCTGCATGCTCCGACAAAAAAAAAAGCTGGCTACATACAGCATCCCGAGAAGGCCCGACTCGGGCCGCCCGAGCACTCATGATCCAGTCGCCATTCTGCTGCATCAAGTGTGTCAGTGTGACTCTTTTTGAAAGAAGAGTGAAGCCCTACGAAACAGGGCACGATGTTGCTGTGTCCAACAGCTCCTATTGTGAGTCACCAGCAGCAGATTACACTGTATCACATCTAAGTTCGGCCCTCTGGCTTTACAGCGAGCCTGTGTCCCAGACATCATCGAAGTTCCAGCTCTATTATACTGTCGCGTGGCTGATGAGCATGATGAATTTTCAGATGGGCGCACTTCGCGAGTGCTGTGTTCAGGTACATGTACGGCGCCTGCACATGCAGATGTATACGGGACACTCTCTCTAGATTTCTGGTTTTATGCATGCATTACATTGCGGCAATGCTGGCTTCCTCATCAGTTGCTTGCCCGCGCCAGCTGGCGGTGTCGTCTATCGCAATGATTGCGTCGAGGGATGTCTGCTGGGCGTGTTTTAGCACGCATTCCCACCACGTCTTGATGTTTGAGCACCTCTTCTCTCTGCTTATAACTAAATCGACTCAACGGAAGTGACTCACGGTGACCTTCTTGGATGAATACTTGCATCCTTCGACCGCCGAACAGTAAGGAGCTGAGTGACGAGGTCATCGGTGACGTCCCGCAACGCGCGCGTCAAGCCGACCGTTACTCCGTCGCGGGTGTCGACGTCAATGTTACGTCTCCCTTTCGAGGACAACAGGGCCTGATGCTCTCTAACTACACGGCAGAGGGACGCCCGCTTACGCCCGAGGGTGTATCGATGGTGTCGATGTTTGGCCCAATTTCACCGACGGATGGGAAGCGGAAGCGAGCCGAGGCTCCAAACGTAGTGTCAACTGGCGACGCGGCGCTGCTGAAGCGCAGAAACTGCAAGCAACATCAGAACGTGATCAAGGAGATCGTCACGGAGCAAGATCGGCTCCGCGAGCTTCGTCGGCTGCGGCAGATCCGGTACAGGAAGAAGAAAGACGACTACGCGAACACCCTCGACGTGGAGAACAAATGGTTGCGAGAAGAGGTCGACGCGCTCGAGCAACGTCGTCGCGCCTTCGCTGTCGCTGTCCCTGCTAAAGAGAGCGTCTGGAGTGTTGTGGCGGAGTACTTCCGCCTCTTCCGCTACGGGTTTCAGGCCACGGCGTCGTCAGCAATGGAGCCGTCAACACAACAGGACTTCCTGGCGAACTCTATGACCTCCGACGTCGTGTTCAACAGCGGGCGCGGCCCCGGGGCAATGGCAAAGAGCTGGAAGTGCTTGTCACTGTGGTTTAAAGATGTGGAGTTCGAGCTGGAGGGCTTGCAGAAGGGCCTCAAAGGCTCACTCGTGGCCACCACGACAACTAGCGTCACCATCACCGAGCGTACGCTCCGCAATGTGTTCCCTCATTTATCTTGCGATAGCTCGCTCGGAATGAAGCTTGCGGAGCAGCGTGTCGTAATGCGCGGCTCACTGCGGTTCGAGTGGGATTCCGCTCTCGGTCGCATTTGCTGTGTGATGGCGCAGTCTGACATGATGACGCCGATGCTGCAGCTTTTGGGGAGCTTGGATGATGTCTCGAAGGTTTTTGAAAGGTCCCTTATCTCGCCAGACTTCCAGTGGAGATCAAATGCATGAAAGTCTATCTAATAAACACACTATTACGATGAAACTCTTGTGCAAGTCGGGTATCACTACTTTTTCGCATAAAATATGTGTTTTTCGTTTTTCTGCAGCACTCTATTTCTTATATACATGTAGCAAGTATCACGATTCAGATGCTGCGTTGGCGCGTATCATTGCTCGATCCACAATGGCGAATTTTCTGGGTGGTGTCTATTACAGTTACAGTAACTACGAAGGTTTGGTCCCTGAGTCAGAGTCTGACATCTCCCTCAAAGCCTTGCATCCCATGCTTTCCTCCCAGCCCACCAGCGTGTGCTTAAGCAAATAAGAAATCGCGATACATCTTGAGCAAGCCTTTTTGTTGAAGATAACTTCGCCATCATAATCAAGTGCGCCGACTTCCAACGAAACTACCGGTACGACATCCTGCCGTCCAGTACCACTGGTATAATGGAAACGATATATCCTAATAGCACAGTAATTCGCTGCGGTTGACGCAATGGTTGCATGCAGCGTCCTCCATGAAGACGGATTCGCTCGACGAAGTAATTGTCTCGACTAACGAATTTGTAGCTGAGTTGACAGATATAAGCAGACAAGTCTGATTGCAAAGAGCACTTCCAGTTACTTAGTGTATGGTAAAGTCCACGAACACGTCTGCGGAGTACCCTACGTGTCATGCATGATCCATGATCATTCAGATAAGCCAATAAGTGGACTGTTCCTTGTGTACTCCGTATACGCCTTCATTCTAATTAGTCATGCCTGGAATTATTCGAGGCTATTTTCGAGTCGAATATAGTCGCGCTTTCGTACTTAACCGCAGTTTCGGCTGATACGAAGTTTTTTGTTCAGGCTCAAATCGCATCAAAAACACCGATAGCTCGTGCTCTTACTTTCCCCGAACTGCAGATATTTGAAGCAGAAAAGCGTTTTGAGAATGAGTTTTTGCCTGGAGAGAATCGTACACCATTATTAGTCACGGCATGGCTAGTAAGAGTGAAAGGTGTATAGTTCACTATACGTGAACATAACATTTAGTTAGAGTATAGTAAATTTTGCTAACATGCGATTGCCGGACGAGCAACACCAATTCTCGACAACCCCCCCCCCCCCCCCCCGGATAGTACTCAATCGTTTTGATAACTGAACTCGGCAAGGCCCGAATTCGTACATCTCGAAAGCGGACCTCAAGGATGCAGAGTGTTTAGCTTGCATCAGTAAAACTTACGTTACATCCAGCTTTTAATTCAGATTGTTTTCTGCAACTAACTCTTCCACTCGCGTAGTACTCCACAACATCCGAATCATAACATACAACTGCTTGCCGATGCAGAAGGCCGCCGCGTCGCCCACCTTCCTTTTGATCCTGAAAGTATACAAATATAACTTTTGAACAGACTATATTATGTTTGAGTTGTTATGCAACTAACGCCAACACAATTGTTGTTTCGTAGGCAGTATCTACGTCTTTGTATTGGATCGTCGGAGTTTTGGCCTACGTTTTTGCTGACATCGTAAGTGGGGAGAAGGCTAATGACTTGACGTTTGTATTGCTGCTGATTTGTGAATGAGTGGCGTGTGTTCGTCGGAGTAAAATCCGACGGGAAATAGTCGACAGCGATTGGCACAAACGCAAGCACCAAACGCCAAGCTAACTTCGCGCACTTCTCGCACGATCCGCACTCGCAGCATGCAGAACAGCCTCTCTCCCGACTCGTCGGTCACTATCCACTCCGACAGCACTCCCAAGCGCTTCCAGACCGCAGGAAGCAACGGCCCCAAAGGACGCCTCAGTGTCCGCAGCAGTCACCCGTCGCTCAACGACCAGTAAGTACTCCCCCAACACCGCCACAGCTGCCACTTCGTCTTCTGTAGCTTCCGTCTTGACTGCTGCTAAGAACGTCAATGCCATTGCCACTCCGAGATCGAAGCCCACGAATCGAACCCCGTGTTCGATGACGCCGGTGATGTGTCTCAAACGTGGGGCAAGCCAAGGCTCGGTAGCAAAGGAACAAAGTGCACCTCGGGCGTGGACAGCACTCCCACTCCAGCGGTTGCTACTGGAGCTAAGGAGCCTACGACAGACTTCGTCTACGAGTTGGCTGGACTTTAGGTGGTGTTCAAGACCGGTGTATTCGATGCGGATCAGCTGGAGATTTGTACCTTGGGCGTGCTGTTGCTGGACTCCCGCTTAATCGTGCGGATTTTTCAGTCCGTTGTCCCCATTTTGAAGACAATCAAGATTGTAGTATGCGTAACTGTGTAGATGAATTGTTCCCCGCACTTCACACGACTAGCACCTTTACGATAACTTCAATATGTGCGGAGAATCTGTCATCTGTCATGCTAACTACAACGGGGAGACATTGCCAACTTCTCACCCGCTGCTTTCAACGTTCTCGTTTCGATATGGTGACGAATTGAATCAACTACGATCTAGACTAGTGGTGGGCATGTCTTCGCGGATGAATCCAACGCACATGTAGACCTGTACAAGCAGCTACATGCAATGCAAAACGCTATTGACAACTTCCCACCAGTACTTTCGGAAGGAATCAGCAACTTAATTGAGGAAAGGGGAGTTGCAACTGGAAATATTACCAAGGCGCAGCTCGAGTCGACCAATGATAAACTACTTGCACGCGCAGGGAAGGCGCATCCTCCAGCGATAGCAGCCTCTAGTGATGGGGACACAAACACTCGCCGAACAGTACACCACAATGACCGGGAATTTCATCTACTTCCACAGTTTTTTTAGTTTTCTAATCCTGGTCCATTTAGAGCATGGAAGCTGTGGTGGTTCGGCGATTCCCACAAAGAATATCCTTCCTTTAAAACTATTCGAGCACATGATCTACCTAGCAAAGCACTGCACAAGACTTTCTCTGACTGGATTGTCATGATACGGCACATTCAATCAGCGGCCGTGTCGGCTGGATTGGCTATTCCTCCGAGTATGCCTGAGCAGCAAGTAGCGGAAGTTTTACATGTAAGAATGGACTAACTGGCACCTCCGAAGAGAAGAAGACGCGTAGCAGAGTTGCCAGTCACTACTATCGTTCAGTTTGTGAGGGAAGCGCGGCAACAGCAAGTTCGGACTTCTTCAACATCCACACCAGAGTACAAACGGCAACGTCTAGGTTAATTTTGACCAATAACATTCCTTTCCTTCATCGGAGGATTATTGTCCTACGAATTTGTCAGATAAGTGAACTTTGTTACTAAATATCAATTGCTATTGCAGGTTTGTACGGAAAATTATTTTTGACGCAATAATGTTTTATGTCTAGCAACGGGAACGGTGTCGTGCAGATCGATCGGTCGTACGACAATGGGCTGGTAATGTCGCTGCTGGTTTGAGTTGTGATTAATGTAGGCAAGTGATAAGTGACATGTTTGCTTACTGCTTCTGCGTCTCGAGGTGCCGGTCTATGCCTGCAAAGCCCGTAGAAGATTATTATGGAGTAATGCATAATCTAGGACCTCGATTCGAGGTAGGCTTCTGGAGGAATGCTTGTTGATAGGGGGGGGGGAGGCAATAGTGGCTTGTAATGGTATTTCAGAGTGAACGAGCAAATTTGGTTAAACGTCTCGATCGCTAGTTCGACAAAAGGCACAAAAGCACAAAATCGTCTTACAGTAAACAGCTCGTGCGTGACTGGATATTCATTTAGTAACCAGGAGCACGGTCATCTAGGTAGTTCCCATAAAAGCCTGTGTGTAGTGGAGCTTCCCGCTCTCCGCCATCGTTCTAGCCTCAATCTGATCGCAGACGAGGCCCGCCCTGCAAATTGACGTTACACCCCAGCCGTATGTACAACACATGACAAGGTTAATAGTTGCGGTGAATCGTTGATGCCGCATCCTGGGTGGCCCAGCCACGACAGGTATATGTGCGTGCACTTATACTTTCTTTTCATTCGCTCACGTTGTTTACTTCGGTGCCAGCAGTAGATATCACACAGTGCATCACCTCCGATTTGTTACCATATTACTTTAAGTACACCAAGCTCCTTGGTGTCGTTACACCGTGCGTGTACTGCTCGCCACTTTAGTGAAGAGCGTACTGTACCAAGTTTCGCCAATGGAACGAACCGAGCCTATCACTCGAGAAGATGTGCAACGACGACGCTGTTACAGGCAATGATGGTTAGACGGAGGTGTCAATAGGAACAAGGCACCTACATCACCGACGATAAAAGCACGGAAATCCCGTCTACCCTCCAGTCCAACCGACCCAGGTGGCATCGAAGAAAGTAAGTCTTTTAAGCAGTCACAAGAAAACTGCAGCAATGGTACGCTTAAATTCCTCGAAGACGGAATACCAGCGAGAACTCCGTCGATTACAACAAATACGATACCGAAAGAAACATGATGACCGCAGGCTGGATCTCGAGAGCAAAGCCAAACAACTTCGTGAAGATATCGCAATCCTGGAGGCCCGCCGATGTGCTATTAACTTGGCCATTCCAGGAAAAGAGACGACCTGGACTGTACTGTAGCAGCAAAATACTTCCAGCTACTTCGCTTCGGTTTGAAACGCAAACCTCACCATCGTCGCTCTTCGATAGTAAACACTGACAAGTCAAGCGTGCATGTGGAGTTTATACGGTCTACAATGGCACCCGACGTGGATTACAACGGTGAATGCGGTCCTGAAGTGATACTGCGTAGCTGGAGGCGTATTTCGACCAATTTTAAGGACATGGAAGTTGAGTTGGAGTGCTTGGGCAAACTGTCCAGAGGCTGTATTGTGGCCACCACGAAGACAAGCACCACAGTCACTGAGGTATCACTACGCAACATATTTCCGCGCTTGTGGAGCTATTCAGGTGATAAAGATGTGAGGGCCCAAGTTGTAGACAAGCTACTGGGCCAACGGATTGTAATGCGAGGATCGACTCGATTCGAGTGGGACAACGCGTACGGGCGAGTAACGAGAGTGTCGAGCCAGTCAGACTTGCTGAGTCCGATGCTAGGACTGCTGGGTAAGTTGGAGGACGTGAATCTCGTGTTCGAAGGGTCTCTCATATCTCCCGCCTTTCAGTGGCGCTAAAGGAGCTGGCAAAGCCCGAAAAGCGGATCGTGTCTCTCTGAGGTCAGAGAGGTTGGCGTCTGCCCATAGCGAGATCGCCACCAAACACTAGTATTTTTGAAGTAACTCCCTGTCGGTGCACCACATCATCAATATTCAATTCTGCCCATTCCAACACCACTCAACCCCAATTATTCAATTCAGTCCATTCCGAATCCTCCTCCCCAATTATTGGCGCCTGTTCAAAATTACCGAGCCGCTTCCGGTTATACCGGTGTCCACATCGCAGGACCATGTCGGAGCGCAAGCGGCGGCGGCTGGACGAAGACGCACGGCGGCTGGAGCTGTGCGCGGCCGACCTGCGCGAGCTGGGCGCGTCCATCGGCGCCTGCGCGTTCCGCGCGCCGTCGGCGCACGTGACGGTGCCGCTGCAGCGCTCGCGCGCGGCGCCCAGGCCGACAACAGCGGCCGCGCATCAGGCGCCGCGCTCGCTGTACTCGGTGGTGTCGAGCGCGGCGCACGCGGCCAGGACGAGCGCGCAGAGCCGGCAGGAGACGTGGCAGGCGGCGCTGCAGCGGCTGGCGGCCGAGCTGGACGCGCCGCGCGCGCAGCAGGAGGCGGCGGACCGCTGCGCGCGGCTGCGCCGGCGCTTCGAGGCGCTGCACGAAGCCGTGCGCCTGCGCCAGGACGCGCTGCGCCGCGCTGGCGACGAGCTGGCGCTGCAGGACCGCGTGGAGAGCCAGCTGGCGCAGGAGGAGACGGCGTGGGAGCAGCAGATGCAGGCGCGCGAGCAGCGCGTGGCCGAGCGCGAGGTGGAGCTGCAGGCGCTGCAGGAGGAGCGCGGTCAGGAGGCGCGCGTGAAGCAGGAGCAGGAGCAGGAAGGCGCGGACGCCGAGACAGAGGAGGAGGAGGAGGAGGACGCGCAGCAGGAGGCGCGCGTGGAGCGCGCGGAGCTGCGCGAGGCGCTGGCTCTGCGCGCCGAGGAGAAGCGCGACATCCAGGCCGCCATCGACTCGCTGCAGCGCGAGCGCGCCAGGCGCCGCGCCGCGCTGGCTGAGCAGAGGACGCGCCGGCAGGAGGAGCAGACGGAGAACGTGCAGGTGGACGCGGCGGCGGCCGCGCGCCAGCAGGTGCTGCGCGAGCTGCGCGACGAGAAGGAGGCGCTGCAGAGCGCCATCATCGCGGCCGAGGAGGTCGAGGAGAAGCTCGAGGAGAACGCGCGCGACCTGCCGGCGCTCAAGGACGAGCTGCAGCGCGCCAAGGCGGCGCGCGCGCACGTGCAGGCGCGTGTGGACTCGCTGCGGCTGGAGCTCGCGCGCCGCAAGCGCAAGATGCGGCACATGGTGGACGTGCAGCTGCTGACCGCGCGCGACACGAACCCGCCCACGCTGCGGGAGGAGGCGGTGCTGCTGCACCTGCTGTATGAGCACGAGGGCGAAATGGGCGTGAACGAGCTCAAGCAGGAGGCGAGCGCGGTGCTCAAGGAGCACGCCAAGCCCAACGGCAACGGCGTGGTCATCCGCGCGCTGTACTCGCTCGTGGCGAATGGCGTCGTGCAGATTGATCGTTCATACGGCAATGGCCTGGTGACGTCGTTGCTGGTTTGAGTGGTGAGTTTTTAAGTGGTTAGACGAACGGTTCTCGGACTCGGATGACTTTGACGGTGTACTTGCATGATTGCATGGGGAGACACAGGCAGGAATGGATGTTGCAGTGCTAAGGCTGGAATTGACAGCAAGTTTGAGTAATTATGATGCTACTGGTGGTCTAATTGTTAGAACGACGATCCACCGAGAGAATTACTACGTTTTCGGTGAGTTTACGATGCCGATAAATACGACAAATGGCATGCATACGTTATGGTAACGAGCTTAATCTACTTGAACGGCGTGGGCACGTAAGCATGACAGATTATGTCGATACCGGTGCATACGTCAAGTGTAGCCAGTGGAAAGACGCTACATAATCCGAGGTGATGCATCATCATCTCGGATTTTGTCGGCGTTTTCCCACTGGCTGCACTTGTCATTCAACATTTTGCGTCTCCGATATCATTCAAGTTGTTTCTTCACAAGAATGATGCCAAGCTGCACCCTACAACCGCCGAACAGCGATCGATTAAGCGACGATCTCATCTGCAATGTTGTACAGCGCGTTAACCGTAGCTCCTTGCCACCACCAGTCATGGCCCACGACCGGGTCAGCAGTTTGGTCCCCTCAAGCCCGTCTTCCATGGAACAAGTCAATGCCATGCTAGAAGACCAAAAGACGCTTGGAGTTTCCGATTTCAAGAGCTCGCAGCATTACGAGATACGTAAAGACCTTCAGCTACCCCTAACACTCAAACCGCGGGGAAGTGACGAAACGATTATAGAACTTCTACTCCTGAGCAAGAAGATCGAACGAGAGCGACGGAGAATCAACCAGCGGCGTTATCGAAAGAAGCAGGGTGACCGCAAAGAAACCCTCGAAATCAATATTCAACATCTACGCGAAGAGATCAGACACCTAGCGCAAAAGCGCCACGGACTTTGCTCGCCACATCTCTCGAACATGTGGAGTGTAGCTGTCGAATACTTCAGATTGTTTCGCTTTGGCCTTCGTTCGACGAGTCAGGGGCAAGCACAACAATCCAGTTTTGTCCAATCTGTTGTGACGCCAGACGTGGTTTTCAACGCTAGTCGGGGAGAAGGGCATGTGATGCATAGTTGGAGGTGGTTTTCGCTTTGGTTTGACGGCATTGTCGTGGAGCTCGAAGAATTGCAAAATGACGATAATGAGGCCGTCCTCGCTACCACCGCGACGAGCTTCACAATTACAGAATCAACGCTCTGGAACGTGTTTCCACACCTGTGCGGAGGAGAAATGCCCACACTTGCATCCAAGCTTCTACACCAGCGAGTTGTCGTGCGTGGCTGGACACGTTTTGAGTGGGACTGCGCCTCCTACCGCGTGGCGAGCATCGCGGCTGAGGCAGATTTACTGACGCCGATACTAAAGCTTCTAGGAAGCTTAGAAAATGTGTCCATATTGTTTGAGAAAGCACTGATATCCCCCGCGTTTCAGTGGAGGTCGCAGTAGCTGCATCAAGAACAATATAGTAGGATGGTCTGGAAGAATGCACAAAAAACTGCATTGTTTGATAAAAACGATTATTTCTCGCTGTTTGTCGTACTCTGAATATGCTCTTAACTTTCTTGATGTCGAAATGGTTCGTGGACGTGAAAGGAGCTCATTAGTGCTGAATATTCTGGAGCTTCACCACGAGTCCAAATACCTACTGCACTAGTATGGAAAATACGTGTCTAAACATGGCAACCTTGGAAGTACGAACTAACTCACGACAAGGAAATTATTGGCGGGTGGAGAAGTCCGTGGGGTATCCGCTGAGTTGACATGCCACGTACAACACCACTGCAACGATCACAATGTCGACGGGCTTCATGATGTCAAACTTGTAGGTCGTTCTGGCCCGTATGATGTTCCCCAAATCGAATGTAGAAATGTACATCATTTTGCCATTCGTTATATCCACACAACAATAATAACATTAGTATGTAATGAGTAGTAAGTGCCGCTGGGAGAGCCGAATTGCAATCTCCGATCGCGTGGTACCGACGCAGAACGCACTGCACGTGCGAGATAACAGAGCTTTCCCACGTGGATGATTTACTCAAGCATTTCTTGCCCATCGTTTACAAGTATTCGGAATCGTACGGCTGAGAATGTTGGGTTGAAAGCGTCTAGCAAACGAATGCAAAACTTAGTACTGTACCAGATCAAATTCGATTCAGACCAACCAAGTATTCGATCGATATATAAAGCCAAAGGTGTCGTTCAATCGATGCATTACTGGTCGACATTGTGTAGGTCGTCCAATGTACTTCTGGTATCTTGAACTGCATGTACACAACACTAACAATGCTAGTTTACAAGGTTTTTAACCATGGAAAGCAAAGTAATTTGTAATCATCGCCGTTGTCTGGGCTACACTTGGAAAATGGTATGACCCGATACAGTCTATTCATTTGGGAAATCCACCTCCACAAAGTTCCATGGTCAGTCTCCACTTTCTACGCAGCAGCGGCAGCACTTCCAAAGAGGGCCTAACCGCAGGTCATTGCTTGCAGTATGATCGCTCTTCTTAGTGTGCTGGTAAAGGTGGCCACTTCATCCAGTCAGCCGATCCAGTTGTCGACAACACACGAGCGACGTCAGACTTCGTTGTTGGACTCCGACTTCGATTCACACTCACCGACGAGAACATGACCATTCACAGACAGCGCGTCTTCGACGTCTTTGCCAACATCGTGTCCGATGGCAGTGAAAAAGGTGCGATATGACGTCGCCGCCTTCGACGACTCCGAGGTTACGTGCACTGTCGTGGATGGTGCTGCGTATGTTGTAGATCGCAGGCACAACGGTACTACCACAGCACCTGAAACCGTGAAGTGTCTTCCCTCGATCATTCCATTCGATCTCATCGTATCGGCGCTTAATACCGTGGACGTTGTTCCAAGTTCGTCGGTGAATGATGAAGAGATGGACTGCTCTGATGGCATGTTGCTGCAGATGTCAATGCCATTTGGTGGAGTGGACTTCAAGTTGTGTGCACTTACCGCTTTCGGAGGGGGGGGGGATGATGGAGTGGAGTATCTGGGCAGCTTAATCCGCCGTATCGAGGCAACGATGGACCGTGTGACGTTGTTTGAAGACTAGTCTCGGTAACTTCGACAACTCTTGCTCTGCTGACTGGAGATGTACTCGTCGTTAGCCAAGGAAGCTTATGTTCTTCATTAGACTTCATTAGAAAAGCAAAAGAAACCAGCTTTTTGCTTGATCGTATGGCAAACATTTGGGTTAAAGCACAACTTGTGCTTCGCAAAGAAGAAAGTCATCCCTTCTTCGAATCTGTAAGTTTCTGCTTCTTCGCCGATGCTAGGCTTTTAATTGATGAAGAAGGTTGTCGCGCATGGAAAAAAGCCGATTTGGAGTATTCAATTAAAACCTGTTGCCAACCTTGGCCAAAAAATGTATTGTAGGTGTCAACACTGTTTGCTTTCGAACGCTAAGTACATTCAGATGGGAGGTAGCTCGGCCAATATCCGCACACCACTGTTCCCTGTACCTCCGAAGCCCAAGCACGACAACATGGATGATGTCGTCGCCCTCAACACTGACAGAGAAGAATAATGCTTGTATTGCAGTATAGTTAGTATAGTACAAGAGCAGTCTGTTCTCATTGGAGCTGTCATGGTACTTCAATTCTGAGTCTGCAATGACTTCTTACCCATCAGTTAATATTGGGACAATATTGATTTTGAGCTTGTCAACTTCCCGATGCTGCGGCATAAGTCACTGGTGTCCCTCTGCGGCCGCAGTGCTGCACATAGGTATCCGCGGTTTGACCGCGGTGATGCCATGTCAAATGACTTTTCAAGCAGCTTCACCTCTTCAGTCGGACAACTACAATACTAACGCGACATCTTTCATGAATCCATAGCTCCCATATGCCAGCGATGCTGACGCCAACAGAAGTGCGGTGATTCTGCTGCTTGGAGGTGATCTAGAGGGCAGTATCTGCTGAAACTCTATCTTCTACCATCTCATACTCTTCGTCCAAGAGACTCATCAGTAGATCGCGAACTGCTTCTTGGTGCAAGAGAGTGTGCAATGTTGACACCAGCCTTCTAAACGTAATGCAGCGGGGGAACAAAGCAAAAATTCAGCGGTCGTCCTCCTTAAGTCGTGTTCTCGCACTGGTTTCGCGTCAAATTCATCCACGACAAGGTGGTGGGCATACTTCTTGAACGACGATTTGTGATTTGAACAATGAAGCCAAGTCTTGAGCTTTAGAAAGCGAAACGGAACCCAAGTGCATCCATCGGACATCTTCTTCAAGAAGACTGCAAAGTCGATGTGGTTCAACGGTTGATCGGACAGTTTTATGGCATCCACTGGTTGTCACACCTTGTCTTCGCAGGCGGCCAACCAGGAACTACAAATGATCTACGTGTTCTACTGTAGTTTGGAAAAGAAGACCTGCATTGGTTTTCTTGTTTCACGCAATCTCAGACATTCCGCCTGACCTTCACGCAATCAGAAGCACACCCAGTACTTCAAACACGCCACAGTGACCACATGTGACTAGGTAACAATTACAAAGATCTGCTTCGCGTGTTGCCCGTAACTAACCATATGCAAACACTGAAGATTCTTTTGATGTGGACACGTTTGAATCTAGCTGAATCAACATCAGAAAGGAAAAATCGTTGATTAACTGTGGTGGTCGATTAGCAAGTACTGTATCAACATGATGTTGTTGTGGCGCTACGCACGGAAGATTGCTTCAAGTAGTTCATAGGTTTGGTATATCGTGAAGTACTGGGTTGTTGGCTACGTTTTCGTACATCCAGCCGTTAGTCCAGCCTACTCACTTTCGAGAGTTCTATCCTCGGGCTGATCCAACTACATAATTGAAGATGATGCTAGTGTACCGATTAATATTGCGAGCACGATCTGGCTGCTACAACATTTTTGTACCTACAGGGGCAACAACCAGGAGAGCAACCATTCGTAAGCCGAAGTGGTGACGAAGCGCTGGTCGCGATGATGCGCGTACATGTACCACCGTTTCGCCCTATCCAAATGGATAGACACGTGTATAGTACGCACTGGTGGCGTAACATTTGCGATACCTGATCATTCGAACGCTTTCGCAAGCATTCTGGCGCAGCTTCGGGCCCCAAATGCTGGGAACGATATGCCCTGGAAACGAGGATTAATTCGAGTTGGATTTATATCGGAGGAAACAACGCACTGTGGACGCAATACCCGCTGTTAATTAAATCATGCCTTTGAGATGCTGCCTACAAATCCGTGGAGGATGACAGCTTCGTGTTCAAGGAAGTCTTGCATCTTGATTTTCAATGTACAGGTGTTTACGGGATGCGTGTTAACACGTCAATGATCTGCAAGCACAAAATCCTCAACCAAACATGGTGTTTGGTTGAGTCTGCATGTTCGATGCGTACATGATTAAAACGACCAGCAAGAAAGGTTGCGCGTGATTTTTCACATGCTTGTCTAATGCGCATGTACTGTAAACTTTTCACCACCCATACGGATCTACTGGAAAAAAAAATAGTTGCGCTCACCATCTAACACGGTGCTTCGCTTGGGGATGGTATGGAGCACTGTGCTGCACAGAGCCTGGATGTACTGAACGAACATCCAAGTATTACCACGCGATCAGCCGTGAGCTGGGGAGCAACAAAATGAAATCAAAAGCGAGTCAACTGGTAGCTACACCGCTTCGCATTTCGCAGTTTTCACGGTAACTGCTTCACCACTTGCACCGCAGTTAAGTTGAGCTGAACCAGTATCGATGTTGAGAAGCTCTTATTTACGGCCGCCTCACGGCCAGTTTCCCGACGGCGTCACCTGCAATGTGACGCAGCTTGAAGGACAATTCGACTGCCTTCCCGTCAAGGTTGGTTTAGTACGTGCCTTCGATGCAGACGTCCAGAATTTGCCAAACCCACAGTTTGGGCCCAGAGTATCGAACCCCGTGAGCAAGCAGGAAGCCATGGAGTCTCGTCCCTCCAGTGCCCGTAAAAAGTCCTCCAACCTTAGTGAAACCCCAACAACTCGATGTCCCTCTTTGAGAAACAGAAACAAGCCCCGGACTTCAAACAAACTTCGGACATCATCGCGCGCTAAATCAGTGAAGAAGACCAAGAGAATCATGGAAGCTGTAGCCATCAGGCGAGAGCGCCGCCATTTGAATCAAAGAAAGATGAGAAAGAAGCAGACGGACCTCACCAATAGTCTGGAGGAAGATACACGCCAGTTGAAAGAAGAAATCCGGGAGCTCGAGATCCACCGCAACCTCCTTCAAACCGGAATCTCCCCATCAATGGACATCTGGGAGATCGCGGCGGAATACTTTCGTCTCTTTCAGTACGGACTGCCGACACCAGCCTCCTACTTTTCGGCAGGTGAAGCGAAGCCCAGCATCTACTCCGAGTTTGCGGAAGCTGTCATGACACCTGATGTGACGTTCGCTACAGGGTGTGGAGTTGAGGCGATGCTAACGAGCTGGAGACAGGTCTCAATCTGGTTCAACACGTTGGAGGTTGGGCTCAAGGGCTTTGAAAGGGAAGCCACAGGATCGATCGTTGCGCACACGACGACGATCGTCACCATCAGCAAAGTCACGCTGCAAAAAGTGTTCCCGCACCTATGCCATGGGCAAGACGGCCTGTCATTCCTGGCGGAGAAACTCGTGGGCCAGCGAATCGCCATGTGCGGGTCGACACGCTTCGAATGGGACAGCGCATACGGCCGAGTCAAGAGCGTGATGGCTCAGTCCGACATGCTGACCCCGATGCTGCGTCTGGTCGGAAGCCTGGAAGACGCGTCGCGAGTGTTCGCACAGTCGCGCGTCTCCCCGGACTTCCACTGGGTCCCCGACGAGCAAGCTGGGGTTCTAGTTCGGCTGTAGCGCCGATCCATCTTGAAGTTGTTGAGTTGCGCACTGCGCACTGCGTGCAGCAACTCAAGCCCTGCATTTCAGCCAATCATCTCGCGTAGCCGTTACGTTTTGCGAACAGCCACACTAAAGATCGAAAATAGCGACGCGTCTGGACAGTCGGCACATGCTCATTGCTCACTTCCAGCACTCGCCGCTTGCCAAGCCCCCAGGTCGCTACCTCGCCAGCATGTCCGACGCCGCCACCAAGAAGCTCTCGGAGGAGATCGCGCGGCTCGAGATGGACCTCAAGACGCTCGAAGCCTCCTGCACCACGTCCGAGGCGGCCAAGAAGTGAGTCCTTTGCTCCATAACAACACGTGCATACAATATCAATACACCCACTTACTCTCTATGCTTCTTGTGTGCTCGCCCAGAATCGCCGAGTACTGCCAGAGCACGGCGGACCCGTTCCTCGGGGAGAACGACGGCGGCCCGAACCCGTGGCAACAGAGCGGCCAGGGCGGCGGCAGTTGCAACATCCTCTAGTGCTCAGCAGCCGACTCGCTCTTGAGGACGCCCCAGCTTCCCTTCCAGACTCTTCATCTATCTATATGACCGCATCGGGACAAATACAACCTTGACACCTTCCTTACGATGCAAACTGGCAGTCTATATTATATACCTGAACGCCCCTACTCTGCTCCGGACTACTTACTAGGTGCTGCCGACTTCTTGCCGGACGGCTTGCCTCCCTTCTTGTCGGCGTTCAGGAACGCATCGCCCTTCTTGCCTTCGAAACCAGCGCGCTGAACGACACAAACAATGGGATACACATAGGAAGGTCAGTGCACTTGTCTCCTCGCACCAAATAGCCACGTTCTACAGAGGACTTACCGGTCCTTTTCGGCCCTTTTTCTCGGCGGGCTTGGCAGCGTCCTTCTTACCGCGACCAAGCGCGTTGGCAAGCTTCTTCTTCTGTCGCTCCTTCTTGGAGACCTCCAGCTTTGCGGTGCGCTCCTTCCACTCCTTGGTGCTCTTCGCCTTGGCCTTCTCCTTCTTCTTCAGCTTGGCACGCAGCAGCTTGGGGTCGTCCATCACGACCTTGCCAGCAGCCTGCTGAAGAGCCGTATCCCAGCCCTTGGCCTTCACCTTCTCTGCTCCCTCTTCCGTCTTCTTGAGCTCCTCGAGACGCTGGGCGTTGCGCTCAGCCTTCTTCAGCAGGTTCTGGATACCACGGACACTCTGGCCGTGGCGCGTCTTCGGCTTGTTGTCCTTCTCCGTGCCGTCGTCCAGCAGCAGGCTACCGTACGAGATCGAGGCGCCATCCACAGTGCTCACCGCCTTCTCCTTGGCCTGTGCCTCGCCCGCGGCCTTAGCCGCTGCCTCCTGCTCGCGCTTCTCGGCCTTGGCCTTGCTCTTGTTGGCCGCCGTCTTGCGCTTCTTCAGCGCGCGCTGCTCGGCCACCGCCTCGGCACGGGACGGCCGCTTCTTGCCCGTCTTTTCCTCCGCCTTGCGCTGCTCGCGCATGGCCTGGATCTTGACGGCCAGACGGGCCCGAAGACCCTCAAGGCCTCCCTCCTCCGTGGACACGCTGGGCTTCACGGGCTTCACCTGTGCCTGCTGCTGCTTCTCCTGCTGCTCGGCGGCCGCCGTGGCTTTCTGCCGCTCCTCGTTGCTCTGCTGCGCTGCCGGCGAGAACTTGGCGCGCTTAAGCAGGTTCTTCTTGGACGGCTCCTGTTGCTTCAGCGCCTGCACGTTCTGTGGACAGATAGAGAGCAGCACAATCCAGGGCGTCAGCGTCGCATCAGGCCTCTTCCGGAGCTCGCAAGGCGCGCAATCGACGCAGCGGCCGCCTGCGCATGTTCTCCGCTATATAACAGCGTAAAACCAGCGCTGGATCCTGTCCGAAAGCCGCACCTTGTGGTACTTCTTGGGCGCCGACTTCTTCCAGTTGGCCTCGGCGTCCGTGGGGAAGTAGAAGGCCGCCGGGATGTTCTCCATCGTGTCGCAAAAGAAGCGGTCGTGCGCCTGCAGCGAGCGCAGCGCCTCGTCCTCGGCCTGCGCGTCCTGCGCCGCCGCCTGCAGCAGCCTCCGCCCGAGCAACATGGTCGCCATCCAGCCAAAGTCCAAGTGTGCTGTGCTTTGACTGGCGCACAACCTCGGAGACCGCCCATTGGCTGAAAATGAACCGACCATCACTCCTGGATAAAACGAGGCCCTAATCGCTATTCCGCACTCGACGACACGTTGCCTCGGAACTGGCGGTGCTGGCGGCGCTGAACGACGCGGACGGCGGCGACATGGGGCTCTTCAGGACGCTGTGGGCATGGACCACCTTCACCACCGCCTCCTGCGCCGTCTTCGTGAGTGGATTGCGGCGTCCGCGGGCGTCTAGAGCGCTCTGTAGCCTCGGAAACGTGTCAAATGCGGGTCAAGACGACTAACGTGGAGCCTTTTGCTGTTTTACCTCGCTGTTTGCCGCTGTATTTGGACGCTACGATGGTTCCTGTGTGTTGCCCACTATCTGTAGTCGGTGTACATGGCGTATGTGGGTCGCCAGGTGCGTTGACGGCCGAGATCTCGCCGCTTGAACTCGGTATACACCCCCTATACATGTTGACGCTGTATACTTCTGCAACAACAGGTGCACAGGATCATGTACCCGACGTTCTCGGATGACCCGAACACGCTGGACCCGCTGTGGGGTGAAGGCCAGCCGCTGGATGTGCTCTGCTACCTGTCGCCGCGAGCGAAGTGGGACGCGGCCAGGGACTTTAACGCTGGCGCCGTGCACGTGGGGGGCTTCAAGTCGCTCACGTTCGACTGGGACAGCTCCAACTCCAGGCAGCTGGACCTCAACGTCTCGCGCCAGACGCTGGCGGAGCTGGCGGGCGACGCACGGACGGCCAATCAGCTGTGGGGCGCGCTAGGGGCCAACGCCTCCGTGTTCCTGCACGTCCACGTGACGCACGCGGGCTTCTCGCCGGACCCGAGAGACGCACAGAACTACGACAAGTACAGGACCATCCACCAGGCTCTGAGTCTGGTGAAATATGCTCCGAGGCCCAACGCGAAAAACACGACTCTGTTGCTGGCTCCTGCCGAGTCGCGGGGTGAGTCAAAGGCCGGTGGGGACGAGGAGGAAGCAGCTGCGACGATTTCGTACTGGAAACCGACAGCGAGTGTGAGGCTGGTGACGGACTTCACGCGGTACCCAGTGGAGGAGCTGCCGGTCATGGTGTACCAGAACTTGCGCTATGTGCAGCACCCGATGGACCAGCGTTGGCGCTACTTGCCGGCACTGTACGTGGACGATCTGTCACAGACGCAAGACAAGCTTGTGCCGCTGAATGCGACGATGGACGATGGCAGTGGTGGGGACGTTATCCTTCCTCTGCAGCTGTCGTGGTCTCCGCTGTCGTTTGCGCGTTGGCAGATGCAGCTTACATTTGCAACCGTCTTCGTTTCGCAGGAGCAAATGGGTGTGCCCTCTAGTGATTTAGATGCTCTCCGCTCCATGGTGACCGACACGCACCCTGTGCTTCTAGCTGTGACTATGAGTGTATCGCTCCTGCACTTGCTGTTCGACTGGCTGGCTTTCCGTCACGACGTGTCTTACTGGCGAGCTAAAGGAGATAACGTTGTTGGCGTTTCACTACGCGCAATGGCGGCAGAACTGGGCTCGCAGACCGTAGTCCTGCTGTATCTCGTCGACCAGGATTCGACATTGCTGGTTACGGGTCCACAGTTTATAAGCGTCGTGCTGCTCGTGTGGAAGGTGACCAAGGTCTGGCGCGCCCAGCGTCGTCAACTGGCCGCCAAAACCAGCGCTAATACTGGTGCGGCATCCGACAAGACGGAAAAAATGGACGAGTACAGTCTACGGTTGCTGGAGGAGACTCAACGCGCCGACTCCCTGGCCACGTCCCACATGCTGTTTGTGCTCGCTCCGTTGGCAGCAGGATATGCCGTCTACTCGCTGCTCTACGTCCCGCACGCGGGATGGTATGCCTGGCTGCTCGAGTCTCTCACAACAACGGTCTACGCTTTGGGCTTCGTGTTCATGCTGCCGCAGCTGGTCATCAACTACAGACTCAAGTCCGTTGCTCATTTGCAGTGGCGCTTGCTGATCTACCGCGCGCTCAACACGTTCATCGACGACTTGTTCGCTTTCGTCATCAAGATGCCGACGCTGCACCGCATCTCGTGCTTCCGCGACGACATCGTTTTCGTCATCTACCTGTACCAACGATGGATTTACCCCGTAGACACCCAGCGGCCTGGCGACGCGGCCGACGGTGCGCCTGCGACCGAAGCGTCGTCCAAGCCCCACTACGAATAAATCGCGCAACTATCGGTTTTGCCAGCTCCAGTATCGTGTGTTGTCTTGCTATCGGATAGCGGTGTATGAGGAACGGTATCTTTCCTGTCTGCTCACTGCAAACGCGTTTTCATTTCGCGACTCCTCACAGATTCCGCGTGAGCAGGCGCGCGATCTTTCCGCGGTTGCCCAACATGACCAGGATCTCAAACTTCAAATCGCCGAGTTCGCCGCAGGCCGAGCAAGACGTCAAGGAAGGGAGGGCCAAGCCTCGGAGTCTTCGCCGCTATGAAAGTTGCGCTGTGTCTGCTCGCGCTAGGAGGCGTCGTGGCAGACCTAACCTGGGAATCAACGCAGTCATCGGGTTCCAAGCCTGATTCGGCGGCTAGCTCTTCAGGGTCGTCGGGCGAACCAACCTGGGCGACAACCACGACAACCTCATGGAACTCGGGCCCTTCGGGGACTGGAAGCTATGGTTATGCGGGCTACTCGGGAGGTTCTGGATGGGGGAATACCAACTGGGGCAGTGTTGGTGGAAGTGGAAGCGGCTGGGACTGGTCATGGGGCGGCGACGCTGGCTGGGACCCCAACAGTCAGCTGTGGCACTTCCGCCCGTCGTGGAACTGGGACTCGCCTTACCCGCCTGATGGAACGATGTACATCGAGAACTGGGGGAACCCGCCGACGCGCGAAATTCCTTCTCGTCGGTCATTCTACCTCGGAGCTGACAACGGCGTGTCGCTTGCGGGAGCTACAGTGGAGGGTGGTCGTGCCGACTGCGGTTGGCGCGACTGGTGTGTTCATTTGACGTTCCACTCGTCGTACGGCGTGCTGTCGGATTTCGACGCATTTGTGCTGGATCGCTACGACAGTGCTGATCGGATCTACGGCGATGGCTTTTGGTACGCTCGAGAGGATGACGAGGGGCCTCCCCGAGCATTCGCGCCGCTGGTGCTAGGCGGTTTTTCACCAGAGGAACGTGCCGTACTGGGAAATATCTCCAACTGGAGGGTGGAAGACATGGCAAGGCGATTCAATGAGACCCGAACCACAACCTGGACCCTCTTTCCCGACTCGGATGAAATGGATGTGATACTGAGCTTCAAGCAGCTCTACACCCTATTACCTGGCTATCCTGATGGCAATGTGACCCAAAGCTCTCTGAACAGCGACGTCATCTCTGAGTGGGGCCCAGCCGATCAAGTGTTGCTGCGTGTAACAGCTAAGCGTCAAGGTAGCGGTGCCACTTCAGCTATGATGCCGCGTGTACTCAACTTCACGGGCTCGCAGCTTTTCCAAGTCGAGTATTACTCGTCGCTTGAGTATCCAGACAATGCAGAAAACCTTACAGCTCCAGCCAATGCGGTGACGCTTGATGTCGTTTTCAGTCGACGTCGCTATGGCAGCGGACTTCCGTGGAATCCAGCCCGTCCAAGTGATATGTGTGATGTTTGCAACCAAAAAGTCATGAATCACCCCGTTGTGGCACGATGTCTACATGGCAACGTGCCGGAAAGTATCTTCAAAGATATCTACGAACAGTCCGCAGATGATCAGATGGAATGGGATGGAGGTGAATGGACAGTGGGTGATGCGGGCGGTCCGTCGAGCTTGAGCTACAATCTCAACGACGTCGTGGACGCTTGTTTTGGTCTGCGCTGGTTGCTAAGTGGCCAGTATAATGACGGGTCGTGGTCCTCAAGTTCAGGATTTCCGAATGCAGGTGATGGTAGATCTTCGTCGGGTCCCGGATCTGGTGACGCAGGCTTCGGATGGAGTGACACTGGATCTGGATCAGGCCGAGATTATAGGTCTTCACAATACCGTGACCCAGTGTACCGATATGATGATTCCGGTTCACGATGGTCTTCATGGGGATACCGAGCCGACGGATCGGCTTCAAGATTTGGCAATATCGGATCACGTGGGCATTCATCCGGGTCTTCAGGTGGGCCGGACGCTGGGGACTGGCCTTCTGTCGGGGACTTGTGGGCTGCATTGGCTATAGCTCGCGAGACGGATGCTGGTATTCAATGCTTTGTTGAATCAAGATGCCCTGTTGGCACCCGCAGTTTTGCGGAGGCGGCTGGCCGAATGATAGTGTTGGAGCACGAACGCGCTTTTGTACGCGTGAATTTCACCGAACCGAGTTACACATTCTACGTATGGATGACTTTGGAGTGGCTTGGAGCTGAAGGACAGTTTAAGACGCCTGAGCTGTCAAGTGATAACACCCCGGAGGAGATAGCTGAGCTGGTCGCCAGATCCGTACCCAATGCTAGCGAGTATAATCTGGCTGTGGACGTTCGTATGTCCAACAACTCGGAAGTGATTGCCTGGGTGCATATGCTGAACGAGTGGTTAGCCAATTACTATAAGTCGGGAGGATCCGAGTCTGAGGCATCCGCCGCCTGGGCAGCTTATTCGTCATCTTCAGACGGCGGCAGCTCGTTTCAGTTTCCACCTGTCGGTGAAGCTCCGGGGAGTGGCTATTACCCTAATGTTGGGCAGCAGAGCGATAGCATTGATAACTCATCTCCTGATGCTGGTCAAGGCAGTGATGGATCCAACCACTGGTGGTTCAGAGATCCACTCCCGGTACCAGAGCCCCAGTTTACCGTGGAGATATCGTTCCGCAATGTCAGCGTCGTGCCTAGTATTCTTGAGGTTGTGACGATAACAGACGAATCTATGGACGGTACTGAGCCAAAGGTTTCCTACGATACTCATGGAAGCGAGCTCCGCTTCCAACTATCCCCACTGAACTTGACTAAGTTCGAGTATGTGCCTCCTCCTCCTTACGTGAATTTGTCCTGGAACGAAGATATTCCCGACTACCCTGATCTATACTGGAATGGCAGCTCAATCGGGAATGGTACTGATGCCTGGAGCATTTGCACAGAGTGCACAGATGCATACACGGCCTGTGACAATAGCACCTCTTGTAGCCTTGGTGTGCATGGTTTCTTGGAAGGGGCTTTATCTCCGAGCCGCTTCAATCCGTTTGAAATCTCAAATGAGACTGATAGTTTTAATCGTCGGCCTTGGGGTGTCGACTTTGGGCCCAGATTGCGCCAGTCAGCATCATTTTTCACCGCTGAAGGCTATGATCTCTTCATGGATTTCATGGTTTGCCTATCCAAATCTGCTTGCGACCTTGATACATCTCGACAAGCGTACAGCTACTCCAAGGCCGAGTATGCTACAGCTGCGCCAACATATCTGGAGATCATCCCTGCAGAAAGTGTGTTTGTAGTGCCGACAAATTCAACAGGAGACCTGGATAACATTATCATGAAGTTTCAGGACAAGGAATCTGTGCTCGAGTGGTCGACAGCACTTAAAGAGGATTATACGAGCGCCTTCCGTACATTTGTTGCAAACGTCATGAGCGAGTATGTTGCTGAGGATAATGTTTGGTCGCGGAATCCGTCACAAAATGCTTGGATAAACGTGGACTACGATTACTACGGAGACGTTGGCCGAATCTTCAAAGTAACTTTCGCAGACAACTTTTTCATCGATGCTGAGCAACCACGGTTCAGACCTGTGTCAGCTGACACATTTGACGAGCTGAACTCTAGTAATTGGAAGGCGATCGTATCCGCATACCGCAATCCAGATGATGAAGGTATTTGGGATGGTTATCCTTTAGTTTCTTGGCGGAAGCTCGCGAATTGGCTTTCTGATTTGGGCTATAATTCTTCTGACTCGAGCAGACCTCTTGTTTACGATAACACTCCCGCTGAAGACGTTAACATCTGCCACCAATGCAGAGACACTTGGACAAAATGCATCTCGAACCAGTCCTGCGCAGACGCCATGCGCCAGAACGTGATATATTCCATGCTCTACCCCATTGTGTATAACAACGAGCCTGACCAACGATCATCGATGGATTTTTCAGCAAGACTCGCTTCGTGGCGAGAAAGCGTTGATTCTGAACTGTACACCATCGTCCTTGAGTTCTTGTCGTGCTTGAGTTATGCCTCTTGTCCGGTTGGGTACGCATTTCCCTCGAATCCTGGGGACTCTCTCGTTCCGGTTACTACCAACCTTGTCAGCCATTTCGCGGTGAGTGTACCCTTGAACAAAGAAATTCTTGCGTTATCCAAGGACTATTACTTTGATTTCATTCCGCATACTACGCCAACGAATGATCTGGAATATTGGCTACGGGTGGCATCAAACTATACATCCGACGTGGTGGTGGAGACGACACTTACGAATGATACTTGGATACGAGTCGAGGCCACGTACTACCCAGCCGTAGCAGCGATTCCAACGTTTTACATTAAGGACGGTGGCCCGAATTTGACTACAGAGGGGCCAACAACCTTTGCGTCTGTGCAGCTGAGCTCCAATCTCATTCAATATGGTCAAAGCTTGTCTATTTCGTTGCTCGAGTCTTGGTTTTCGAGTTACCTCGACAACACGAAAATGTTCTATAGTAGCATCGACATTTTCCGTGGGACTCAAGTATGCCATGGATGTCCAGGATGTTGGGAGGCTTTGACGCGATGCCAAAACGATATGGATTGTAACGCATCAGCAATAAATGTATTGGTTCCGCTGTTGCGCAACTCGACGCTTCCCCTCTCAACTACTATGCAAAGTGATGGCGAGACACAAGTGAAGCTGAACTTCAGCTCGGCACTTCTGTCGCTGGAAAACGACGCCTTCCAGTCTCGAGAAGGGTGGATTGCATTTGCACACTTGCTTCATGCCATGTCCTCCTGCGGCTGCGAGGTGGGATTTGGCGAGTGGAATGCGATCAAGTATCTCGAGCCTACCCGACTTCATATTGATTCAGACTCCGTCGATCTAAGCATACGGCTGTACCCGAACACTCAACTAGATGTGTGGTTCAATGGTAATACTTTCTCATATTCCACGGATGGAGCAAGTCCCCCTATGGACGCTGCAAACAACTTCCTGGCCTGGTTTACAACGGTGGCGAACGCAGAGCCTTTCTATCTGGTCGTGGATCATGTCGACACAGTTGTTGACGATATGTCGCAGTCTGCTACGCTAATCCTGAAGCTGTACGAGGCTTACGATGTGGACAGCGAAAGTCAACCACTAGTGAACCCCAATTGGATACCAAGCTTTGTTTTCAAGTCGGACGATGTGTCTGCTGTGCCGCCTGCTGAGGTGAACGTCACGCCATGGAAAATTTCCCTCCAGTCCGTTGATCGCTATCCTCCATTCGACAGGCTACTGGACTTGCTAGAGTACGGAGCAGTATCTGACGAACTGCCTTCAAGCTATGGTGGATCCTGGGGAGCGTCAATGAGTGGAAACTGGGAATGGTCAGCTAGCGGCTCCAATGCCGCTGGGTTCACGGGGTCCTTTTCTGGAGACGCATGCGCTAGGTGTTCCGACCTCCGGCAGACCTGTTTGGACAACACGGACTGCCAGTCTGCTATTAGTAATTACTTACTTCCAACCTTGAACACCATGAGCTCCTGGACAGCTCCCGATGGGTTTTGGTTCGATATGTCTAGCCGGATACTAAGCAACGTTTTCGGTGTAATGCAGTCGTCGGAAGCCAAGCGGAAGTTGTTTGCATTGCTGACGTGTAGCGCAACTAAGTGGCCCTCAACAGCAAGTCAAGAAGATGTATCTTGCGTCCAGCTGCAAGCTCTTGTAGAATATCCCGACGGCAACGCATCTCTTGAAATTACCCCGGCATTTAGCACGTTCCCCATCAACAAAGGCAAAGGGACAAACATTTATACTACGTCAGCTGGTACTTCTCAATACCCTCCTAATACCCCTCTGTATTACAACGACAATGGCGATTCTGCAGAGCTGGCCGACTTTATTGAAAACCAAGTTCTAGGCGGATTCGATAACTCGGGTGTGCGAGTTAAGGCTTCTACTGATTGGAATTCCAGCGTGTACAACGTTATTTACGACGGATTGACAAGTGACTCGACACCGTATATCGAAGGTCAAACCAGCTCCTCCACAACGCAGTTCAAGTTCTCGGCTTCGACAGCGAACATGGTGGCCATGTTTAACCCATGGATGCAGTGGCTTGACCCAGCAGCGACCAAGTAAACCCCACATCTCTTTACAATGTTGCGTCGTAACCCAGTTGGTTCGTCGAACAGAGCGACTACATGTAGTTATCTATCTTGTGATAATTCTACGAAGAAGGTAGGTAGCGACAGAATTTAGTTTTTTGCAGCGTGCCAATCAATCTTTCATTGCTAATGATTTCGCATTCTGGCTTTGCCCGCAAAGATCTGATCTTACACTACTCTACGATGAACGTTACGCTAGACACGAAGGGGCTTAAAGCTGATCAGCTTGGTAGTCTTCCAGTTCGTAGTCGCCTTCACTCGAACTTGAGTCATCAAGCGAACCGCTGATGGGGCTAGCTGCCGACATTTGCTCCGTCAGCACTTCCTGGAGGCGAGTCACGTATTCGAAGCTTGTCTTGCAGTCCAGCGAGCAGAAGCGACTTGGACTACTGCTCAGTCTCGACCGCGAGGTGAAAAATAAGCTGCCGCAGTTCATGCAGTGCGTCTGACGTCGTTGCCAATTGCAGTCATAGTACTTGCCTTCGACAGCTTCTTCGCGCGTCTGCTGGGATTGTGTGCATCGAAGAGTCGAGGAGCTGGTTCCTGCAGGAATAATAATGCTGGCGCTGGCATGGTGAACGAGGTTTACTGGAGTGGCTGCAGATGGTGGCTCCGACCACGACTTGGTTCGGCTTTCCCTTGTGGGGCGTCTTCGGGAGAATATGGGCTCCATCGTGCGAGATGCAAAACTTGGACGGCGCGCGAGAAATGCTTTTGACTCGCTTCGATGCCCGTCGTGGTGGAGGTCTTGGTTGTTGCATAATGCGTGGTGGATCATAGAGTTTGGATGCTGGAGTGTGGTTGCTCCACTGCGAATTGAGAAATGCTCACCGATCATTGCAGACTTTCCCTGAAGGCACCCGGCATTTCCCCTGGTCTCGGCTAAATGCGCGCTATCTGTACACAAGCAGAAGAACATGTGTTGTGTCGCGAATCGAGACGAGGCCAGCATTATGTGTCAACACTTGCGGCGATCGTGTTGTCCAGCAATCTGCGCGCAGTGTCAGATACTTCGTCACCAGACTGGGCTTCACTGTTGAGTTGCAGGGGTGAACGCGCGCGTGGAAACGCTGCCTGCATCTTGTCGTTCTGATGACTCATAGTACACTTGAAGCTGGTTTGGCCACCGGCACAAGGTTCGAATTGTCGCCTCGCAAGATTGAGAGGAAAGCGCCGCGCTGAAAATCAGCCGACCACTGTCGGCGAAAATTGCGAGGTCCAAAGACCAGGATGAGCCTGAACCGGTTCTCAATGTTTGGATATAGGCAAACTAGCCCCGACAGATGTCCAACGAGGTGGAGTTATCGCAACTCGCTTACGGAAGTTTCCTTACCGTAATCTCGGTAATCTCCGGATCAATACATCTACAGTATAGAAATTACTTCATCAGTACGGAATATGTGAGCAGCATCATCCGTCCCGTAATCCTATCGATTATTATAGCCGATTTTTCCCCCAGAAATCTTACAACCTCATTCTACGATTTACACCAAGCCGAGCACACACACCCCTCGTTCTCGCAAATCTATCCAAATAACATGGATACTAGCGATACCAGCGCGCTCCGTCCACCGAACATCGATCAACTTAGTGACAATGTCATCTGCAGTGTTGTAACCCACGCCAAGCATAGAAGAAGTATCCTCGTCACGGATACAAGTTTTGAACAGTGCGATCTCGAGGAGAATTTCAGCCTTGCCGCCGTGACTCGAAATGAATCAATAGTGGAATCTGCCATCTGTTCTCCTACAATTCGAGGAATGTTAAGCGCTTCCTGCAACAAGTGCCCCGAGACTGGCGCAAAGTGTGAGGCCATGACACTACCAAAACGCAAGCCAACAGACAGTGGAAACAAGTGCGCGGAACTCAAACAACTTCTGCTTCTAGGAGAAAAGATCCAACGGCAAAGATGGCGAGACGACAAGAGGAGATACCGCAAGAACAAGGGCGACCACGCCAAATGCCTTGAGAATACCATAAAACGTCTCCGCCAAGTCGTCGAACAGCTGGGACAAAGGCGCCGTGTTCTCTGCTCAAATCATAGCGCGTGGAGTGTGGCGGTTGAGTACTTCAGGTTGTTCCGCTACGGCCTTCAATCGAATCCTTCGAATTCGGACACCACAAAAACAAAGCCGCTAAGTGATCACCTGATCCATTTGCGCTCGGCCATGACACCAGACGTGATTTTCAATTCTGGGCGAGGCGAAGGTTACATAGTGCAGAGTTGGTGGTGTTTATCACAGTGGTTCGCAGACATCGTGGTCGACCTTGACGAGCTACAAAATGCTGGCGGAGGGGCCGTCCTCGCTACCATCACAATCAGCTTCACTATTACGGAACGCACATTTCGGGGAGTATTCCCGCACGTCCGTGATGGAGAAAAGTCCATCTATGGACCCAGGCTACTAAACCAGGGAATCACCCTGCGCGGCTGGACGCGCTTCGAGTGGGACAGCGGCTACCATCGTGTGACAAGCATCACTGCCGAGGCAGATTTCCTATCACCGATGTTAGCCCTCGTAGGCAGCCTGGATAAGGTATCCCGCTTGTTTGAGAAGTCCCTGGTATCCCCAGCGTTTCATCGCCATAATGGGATCAAGTGATCGGAAGAAAAAAATGAAGACTAGCTACCGGTTCCCTGCACGCGGAAAACGTTTAAGCAGAGCAAGAATACAAAACATGCTTCAAACCCCCCAACAAGGACGCCGAAGCACTCCAGATGCAATCTTGAGTGGTCCGGTAGTTTATCGGTTGATGTGTTGGCGCCCGTGGCGTCCAACTTGGCGCTTCCCCTCGGGCAAGGAAAACCGCCGCGGGGATCCTGCCGAAAACGCCGACAGCGACAGTGAATCTGGCGCCAGATTCACCCCGCGTTTGACTCCATGAGCCATCGTTCTTGGCATGAACTTCTTGCATTACCACCGCGTTATCACGGGGCATAATGGGTTGGTCTGGACGAATATGCACGCGCTGGAGACACCATCACCCAGCACGAACGTGCGAGCGTCTGCCAGCCAACCATCGGAGACCAGGAGCGGCCGACCAACAGTCCAGTCGATAGCTGCAGTCTGCAGGCAGTGTTGGTCTCCGTTAAACCGGCACTTCAACGTGAGCGACTGCGCGCCGTTTCTATCCGCGCCGCACTCGGTTTTTGTATGTAGAGCAGCGAAATGCCGCTTGGCGGTTCTAGATTTCCGCACGGAGAAAAGAGAACGAGAACACAATGCATTGGGCAGGAAAAAACAACCAACAACCAAGCCTTACTCAGCTCGTGCTGCTGCAGCAGTTGCAGGGTCCGGCACAGAAACGTCGGAGCCCCGCCCCGTGATGGCTAGGCTTCAACGTCGGTCTCAGCGCCACAGGAACTCTCCAGTCAGCCTGCGACGTCACTCGGACGCGTCCGATTGGTCGAGTGCCGCATGCGACGTCACCGTATCGCCTCTAACATCGCCTCCCATTGGTCGAGTGGCTTCTCTACCCTATTCCCTCTGTGTCCGCCACACCACATTCAACACGGCGGCGAGAACAAAGCGCGCGCATTCGGCATTACCGATTCCGCACTCTCGGTCGCAGCTTCTTCCCTCTCGGGTTGAGAGCGACCATCACTCTGCTGACGCCATGGCGGGGCGCGCGTCCATCGGCGAGTACGTGGTGACCAGCAAGCTGGGCAGCGGCTCCTTCGCCGTGGTGTACAGGGGCTACCACAAGACGAGCAAGACGCCCGTGGCCATCAAGGCGCTGTCGCTGCACAAGCTGAGCGGCAAGCTGCTGACGAACCTGGAGATGGAGATCGCCATCATGCGCCAGATCGACCACCCGAACGTCGTCAAGCTCTACGACATCAAGAAGACGGACAAGCACATGTACCTCATGCTCGAGTACTGCGCCGGCGGCGACCTGCAGCAGTACATGCGCCGCCGCGCGCAGGAGGGCGGCGGCGACCGGGCCGCGCGCCTGCTCAGCGAGGACGTGGCCAGGCACTTCCTGCGCGAGCTGGCCAAGGGCATGCAGTGCCTCTGGCAGCGCAACCTCATCCACCGAGACCTCAAGCCGCAGAACCTGCTGCTGGTCGAGGACTCGCCCACCTCGGCGCTCAAAATCGGTGCGTTCGTTATTATTTATTTATTTATTTATTATTTACTGTAGACTGACATGTTTTTTAATGTTTTTTGTTTGTTGTTGCTTTTGGCCGACGGCAGCCGACTTTGGGTTTGCGCGGCACCTGGCTACGACGTCCATGGCGGAGACGCTGTGCGGGTCGCCGCTGTACATGGCGCCCGAGATCTTGAGGTTCCAGAAGTACGACGCCAAGGCCGACCTTTGGTCCGTGGGCACCATCCTCTTCGAGATGCTGGCGGGCCGCCCGCCCTACGGCGGCGCCAACCACGTGCAGCTGCTGGCCAACATCGAGCGCCAGCCGCTGCGGTTCCCGCCGACGCTGCAGCTTTCGCGGGAGTGCCGCCACCTGCTGGTGGCTTTGCTGCAGCGGAAGCCGGCGCTCCGGCTCGGATTTGCCGAATTTTTCGCCGATCCGTTTGTGGATCTGCAACCGTTACCCGAGCAGGTTGAAGAGGCCGAGGCTGCGCGCCGCTCGTCGACGCTGTCGACGACTGCTAGCATCAGGGAAGAGGAGGACGAGGACGAGCAGGGACTCTCGGGTCGCTGGGGTGTTTCAACTGCCGGGAGCAGCAGATTGGGAGAGCATGAGCTCGAAACCGGAAGCACGACGCCCTCGACCACGCCTCGGCGAAGCTCCGGAAGTGACCGTCGGTCTCGCGCGTTCTCTGTTTCTCATGATTCGACCAGTTCAAGCTCGCGGTTTGCAAGCACAGCTCCCTCTGGAATGATGCGTCAATCTCGTAGCGGCAATCTGGAGGTGATGGAGACTGCATTTGCTAGCGCGAGTTCAGGGTCCGGGGCTCTGCGTCGGTCGTCGTCGTCACGGCTGGCGCGAAGTCGACGTGCCACATCGAGTGGTAGCGGAGCTGCTGCAGGTTCAGGTGCGAGTCCAAAGCTAAGCCCTCAGATGAGTCCTCATGTACTGCCCAGTCCAAGTCCGAGCCCAAGAATTAACCCATTCAAGCAGCTATCCGAGTCGCCTCCTGGCGCTGCAGCGCTTCAGCAGCAACAGCATTCAGTTTCGGGGTCGTCCCGTATCAAGATTCCTGTTACGACTCCAGCAGGAAACCCCGATACAGCCGCACCGACAAAACTAAAGAATGTTGGCGGAGGGAGTCACGCTCTGGACAGCAGTGGAGAGTATGTGTTGGTCGACGGTTTGTCAGAAAGACCAGCTACGTCTGGATCTGGTGATCGCCCCTGCAGTTCAGGGGAGGTTGGGCACACCCAACCCACAGTCCAAGGAGATGTGCCGACAAGAACGTCAGCTTACGATAATGGGAATACGAGTGCTGGAGAAGCTTTTTCTCGCGAGTACGGTCAACAGCTTATCGACATCGTGGTGCTGCGTACTCAGGCGATCGCACCAATCGCTGACCAGCTTTGGACGCTGAGTGATGCTGGTGATACGAACTCTGAGACCGAACATACAGATGAACCAACAGGAGAGGGATGGTCACCGCAACAGGCAACTGCAGAGAACTCTTCGTTGTCTACCTCTGGCGGAAAGCGTGCTAGTGGCGTCAACTTCTCTACCGTGTTTTCGATGAGCTCATCACTGGCTTCGTCAGTCGGTATGAACAATGCGCTGGGTGATGATGAGGAGTGCGATGAAGACGACGACGATGATGATAAGCGCACCGCTGAGCGTCAGTACTCGTGCGCTGCCGAGGCATTGGCGCTATATATTAAGTGTCTTCGTCTCGTACAGCACGTCGTGCTGTATTTACGACAAGATCCAGCATTTGCTCAATCTCGTAGCTCTATGGGATCATCTGGTTCATCAGCTGGAACCTCAGCAGGTTGGAGCGAAACCAGTCGAAAGGTATCGATGGCTTTCCTATCAGAGCAACTAACGCACTTTCTGGATCGTGCGGACCAATGCAAAGCTCGTATGACCCGTGTACGTCTCCGAAGTTCATCCCGCCCCATCGCATCACAAGAAGAATTGTTGTATGCGCATGCGCTTCGAATTGGACGTCAAGGCGCCATTCGTGAAGTTTTGGGTCAAACACGCGCGGCGCATGACCACTACCTGCAAGCACTGCTGTTGTTAGAGAGCTTGCTCATGGATACACCAGGCGCCAACGGCTCAGGCGCAGGCGCCTTGGCCGTGGATGACCAGAACAACGTGAACAATTTCCTGCGCGCGCTTGAACAGCGCTTGAAGAATGTTCGTGTTTTGCTTGAGGCCGAAGAGAGCACAGATGTGAGTGCTAGCCATATCCGGCGCATGCAGCACCCGCCTCGATACCAACGTCAGCTCACTTACCACCATTCTGCCACTGCTGCAGCGATCTGATGGAATGCTTGCTACACGAATACGTCGTCGCCCTATTTGCCTGTACATTTTTATCGATGCATATCAACTACCAGTTGAAGAGTAAACTAACAAACTAACAATCGACTTTGAAACCAAGTGTCTGACACTGTTTTTTAGAGTTTCCCAAGTTTAATTATTAGATTGATTTCGGGGCTTTCCTCACCCTTGCGTTACCTTCAAAACCGCTTTTCAGTCTTCCCTCACGCCGCGGCTGCCTTGGCCTTCCAAGTGTGCGCTGCTGGTGAAGATGCAAGACTGAGGGGAAACTTGCCGTTGCGGATGGTCGGCCATGTCGACCATTTCAGAAATGGTCATTTCGGAAATGGTTCACCCAACCATTTCGCGATTTTTTTCCCGCTGACCATAAAAAATATGGTGACCGTTTTACTCGAAGAATGTAGGCCAAATATACTTCATGTATCAAAAAAAGATTGAAATTGAGTGGGAGCGCGTCAATTTGCAAGTGTCGATGGGACAAGCAAGACGACGGGATTGCGCCATTTGATTCAAAATTTGATTCAAACGGCGCAATCCCGTCGTCCTGCTGTTCCATCGGCACTTGCAAATTGACGCGCTACCACTCACGTTCAATCTTTTTTCGCACGGCATGCATTTTGACCGACTTATAGTGATACTTGCAACGGCGTTCGTTGCCAGTGCGATCAGAGCTGAACAAGCCCCAACTACAAGTACCTAAAGCGTTTTCGGTACAAGGCTGATGGGCGCATGCTGGACGACTGGTTTGAACAAGGATACTCCACTCAAAGAGTCTGGAGCCATTACAACTTGGAAAACGTCCCGGAAGCCCAACTCTCGACCGATGCCAACTTCAAGACCTATTATCGCTATGCGAAGAAGTACGACAGCGCGATATACAACCATATAAACAGCATTTTCGAGCCCCCGATCTACTACGGCGGCACACCGAGGGAGCTGAACGTGAAAGTGCGTTTATGGGCAGACAAACGTAGACCGAAATGGTATGTCGAGGAGATGCTTGGGTTAGATCGCGCCACACGAATGGATGACCCGCACTACAAAAACTTCCTGGAGTTGCGAGATAAGAAGAACTGACGTAGCACGAAGAGAACCAAAGTAGATAAAACAATAGTGCGTTTCACAAAAAAACTACTTCTTCAATGCAGTCTCTATCTGGTTGGGTCTGCGCGTCGACCGGGCAAGCGCACATGAAATCTCAACTGTTCCACCTATCGTCTTCACCAGCCCCGACGGTAGCGGAGGGGGGACAAGTAGCAGCAACAGAAGCAGCTACTCCTCCCGCAGCAGCGCTTTGTTAGTGACCGAAACCTCGAATTGCGCCCGGATTTTGTCCTTGAGTCAGCTTGAGTGGGCCAGGACAGCTCTTGCCTTCCGCTCGGGACGCGGCACAACTGCAAGATAATATCCTTCCGCGAGACGAGAGAGATACACCAGAACAATGATGACAAGAGCGACTACCAACGCTGGTCAAATACACACGTCAATTTCCTCTATCCGACCATCAGTGCCAAGCCATAACGCAGTGCTACGGGTTGAAAGCGTCAACACGCTTCTCCATACATCGTTTAGTAAGGTACATTGCAGTAATTTAGTCTAGCTCAGCTCTGAAAAATGCATGTATTCTGATAACATAATCCGATCTAACACCACGACCACAAAAAAATAAAGGCATTCGCGCTCGATACATGTACTGTAATGCAGGAGACAACAGTTTAATTAACGGGTAATATGAGGGCGTGCTCGATGAAAACTTTCTGTACGTATGCGACCGGCACCCGCGCTGGAACATGAGCGGGAAGATTCATCGGCGACACTCCCTTCGCATGATGTACTCGAGAAAGGCTTTCGCTGGACGGACATTGGCTCGGTACATATACCCCTTGTCCCAAATTTTGCAAAGGCATCATCACCCTTTGCTATTTTATCCCGCGGAAGTGACTCGGTCCGGTTCCTGGGAGACGACAACCCAAACTTGCGCCGGTGGTCAATCTCATCTTCAAGTGTAGCTCGAGTCACCACCATTTCACGACGTAAGGCTGCGTTTCCACGCGCGCGTTGTCCACATTACGGGCCTACGCCATAGTGGGGCCTAGCTTGTTGTTATCAGTCCATGGACAATAGCAACGGCGCCGGACTGCTAGACAACTGTAACCCGTACGACAACTCCAAGGCGCCACGTCGAGCTCTGAGTCGCGTGCCTCGTGCCCATGACTCGCTGTTTAGTGGCCTGGGATTTCGATTTCAAGATCCTTTCGTCCACGTCACCAGCCTCGTCGCCTACTCTGTCGGTCTGTCGTGGCGTGCGAGGCGGCCCAACCGGGTCTCCTAGATCACCAGTGTATTCGGTCGAGAAGAGAACAACAGCGGAGGAAGTCGACCGAGCTCGCCAACATGGGAGCCAAGACAGCAATCGGAGCACTTTTCAATTCGGCCCCAACCGAGCAATAGGCCGCCAACCAATGAACTACCCAGCTCGGATCGCGATCAACCAACCTTGTGAACACATCAAGACCAGCAAACACCAGAATGAAGATGAAATCGAATCAAGACCGAGCTTTGCGTCCCGCGTGCTCCAGCTCCTATTCCGACGGCGAGGATCCTCCGTCGAGCAGCGAGCCAAGTCCTGGCCAGGACGCGAAGATCCCGTTCCTGCTCCCGCGCCGATTGTCGTTCCGACGAGTGCAGATCGCCAGTCCAGTGCCAGCATCATCATCCCCAATAGTCTCGGCTCATCGGCACCGGCTTCCATGGCAGGGTCAACGCGCACTCGAAATGTGCGCACATACAAAGCATCTGCACCCCGCATCGGTTCCAGCGAAGCCGAATGGCGGCATCGACAAACTTACTGCGCGAACTGTGAGCGTCTGTTCTTCACGTCGATGTCGGCCCTCAGCAGTGGCGCCGGTCGGTTCTGCTCCCTGGACTGTAAAACCAACTCCGAGTACGTGACCTTCCTGCACGAAGCGATGGTCGTGGAATTCGACAGCATGAAGAGCGGGTCTTTTGTTTCGAGCTTGGGAGAAGATGACGGCAGCTAGAAGTTCGCCGAAATCTATTTGTTTTCAAGTATAGCTGCATGTTCGTATTTTAATAAATATGTAGTAGTTTTCGAAGTTGTGTACATGTACCATCAGGGGCACCAGACAATAGAAAGGGTAACGTGGCGAGGAAATGTGCAACAAGATTTGCAACCATGAGCTTTTGCGACTTCTGATTACATGTATGTAGGTTCGGACGAGAACATGTGCTCGGTGTGCTGCATGGACATACAATAAAGTCACCTCGAAGCAGTCAAACCAGCTCAGTGGCCCGCCTGTACGCTGCAGGTTTATGTTTAATGCGCCTGTACATGGCCACGTGATGTCGATCGGATACCACGACACATCGAAAGCACGCACGGTGGTGCAAGTAGGCACCGCACCTGCCACACCAGATGAAATGAACAAAACACAAATTCAATTTCTCCAAATTTAATGAAACCTCTCCTGCTTAACGACGACCAGTGTGGAACTTCCACAGGATGAACGCGAAGATGGCTTGGAAGCCCACAATGTACACGATCAGCAGCAGCATGTCTCTCGACACGTCCACGTTCTCCATGCCGTACTTCTTGAGAATGATCTGCGCCTCCTCCGACGACTCGTTCTCGAACTGCTTGAACACGAACGACTCGAACGAGTACGAGTGGAACGCCAGGTAGTAGCCCCAGATCCAGTAGTCCGGGATCGAGTCGCGCGGCACCATGAAGCCCTCGCACAGCATGAACATACCGAACACACCCGCGCCCAGCGCGATACCGATGATGTAGTGCGGCACCGCCGCGCCGATCACGTGCATCATGGACTCGGACACCACGAGCGACAGGAACAGGTTCAGCAAAAAGTACTCGAAGGCGTTCAGCCCCGCCAGCAACACCACCAGCGCCGTCGACATGACCGCGATGAGGAAGATGCCCGGCAGCGTCGCCAGGAAGTTGGCGCACACGTAGCTCACGACGCTCAGCGAGCTGTTGGCGCGCTCGCGGGCGAACACGGTGCGCTGCTCGATGAAGAACGGCAGCACGGCCACCGACATGAACACCAGGAACGCCTGCACGTAGAACAGCAGCGGCACCAGGTCCTCGTCCGTTAGGTCGTGGTTCGTGCTCAGGTACATGGTGCCGACCATGAAGCTCAGGCAGAAGTACATGAACAGCCGGATCCAGTAGATGCCCGGGTTGCGGATGTTGTTGAGCGTGTTGCGGTACATGAGCACGCCGAACTGGCGCAGCGACGACGGCGGCCGTTTGCGAATGTCCGGCAAGTGCTTGAGGGTGGATCGGTCCCGTTTGAGTCTGTCTTGGATCTGCTTGTTCACGTCACTCTTGGAGTACGCGTAGACCAGCTTTGGCACCTCAGCATGGTCTTCGAAGTCGGTGTTCACCAAACTGATGAAGTACTCGGCCGGGTTCATGTATTGCGGGCAATCATACCCAGAGGACGCGAAGTAGGAGATCATTTTGCTGCGCGGGCCGCAGTACACCGTCTGGCCGGCCGACAGCACGACCACATTGGTAAACATCTCGTAGACCAGCGAAGACGGCTGGTGGATCGTGCAAACCACCGTCTTGCCCTCTGCGCACAGCTTGACGATGAACTTCATGACATTGTGAGCTGCACTGGAATCCAGGCCGCTCGTGGGTTCGTCCAGGATCAGGATGCTCGGGTTCGACAGCAGCTCGATAGCAATGCTTAGACGGCGCTTTTGACCGCCCGACAGCCCCTTGCGGAAGATGTCTCCGACGAGTGTGTCGCGGGCCGTCTCGAGTCCCATTGCGTCCATGACGTTCTCGACGCGTATCTCGATTTCGTGCGACGTGACGGTGTTGGGCAGACTGAGCTTGGCCGCCATCCTCATGGTCTCCACTACCGTGAAGGATCCCAGCAGTGTATCTTCTTGAGCGACGTAGCTCGTCACAGCTCGGAACGTCTTGGTGTTCCTCTCCGTGCCGTTCACCTCGATCACGCCGGACACGTCGCCGGAGCTGATGCGATCGGCCAACAAGTCCACAAGCGTGGTTTTTCCCGAGCCGGACGGGCCCATGATGGCGGTGAGCTCTCCGGGGGCGCACCGTCCGCTTACTCGGTCGAGGATGGTCTTGGTGCCCCATGGCAGCTCCGGGGTCTTCTTGCCCTTGACGGTGTAGCTCAAGTCGGTCCAGCTCAGTACGCACGGGTTCCTGATGGACTCGTACTTGACCTCGATCTCCCGGTCTGGAATCCGCCCAGCTCGAGGCTTCTGAGACGGAGTGGCCATGACTGCACCGGTGTGGCCACTCTCCTGACTGTGGTCGCTTTCGAGAATGGCGTAGCTCGTAGGAGACAGCGACGCCATGGCCACGAGGGGATTTCCCGAATGAACTCGGGATCGGATGGGATGTTTGGAGCCTATGTCGATCTGCTACACTGCGCAGTGACTGCGGGAGGGTCAGCACGCAGACCGCGGGTGGGGATGTATCTGATGCCTTTGCCGACCGTCTCACCCGGCAGCCTGGCACGAGGTGGGGTCATTCGTTCGCGCGACGCCTTTTCTGTCGACGAGCTTGAAGCGAGCGAACATTGACGAGCCTCGTGGGTCACGCCGCAGCGTTGCGTGCGAGCTGACACCGCAAGGATGTGACCGTCGTTCCGCCGCTGAACGTCGAGAGGCAACGGTCAGGCGCCGATCCCGGGCTTTGGCAGCGGAGAACCTTTACATGTCGTGGTCGACTGATCGGGTGGCTACATGAACGGCGATCTCCAAGTCGAGTCCAGCTTGGCGGCTAGGTATCCTCTATCCAACTCGTCACTCTTCACGAGAAGGAGACAAACGTCACGCTGGTCTCCTTCTCGTTCATGATGATACATAAACCTTAGCTCTTATATTTATTGATTCACTAGCGGGACAACTCATCGACGACCGGTGTGGAACTTCCATAAGATCAACATAAAGATGAGCTGAAAGCCGGCGATGTAGGCGACCAGGTAGAGCATGTCCTGCGTGACGTCCACGTTCTCCATGCCGTATTTCTTGAGGATTGCCTGCGCCGCCTCCGACGACTCGTTCTCGAACTGCTTGAACACGAACGACTCGAACGAGTACGAGTGGAACGCCAGGTAGTAGCCCCAGATCCAGTAGTCCGGGATCGAGTCGCGCGGCACCATGAAGCCCTCGCACAGCATGAACATACCGAACACACCCGCGCCCAGCGCGATACCGATGATGTAGTGCGGCACCGCCGCGCCGATCACGTGCATCATGGACTCGGACACCACGAGCGACAGGAACAGGTTCAGCAAAAAGTACTCGAAGGCGTTCAGCCCCGCCAGCAACACCACCAGCGCCGTCGACATGACTGCGATGAGGAAAATGCCCGGCAGCGTCGCCAGGAAGTTGGCGCATACGTAGCTCACGACGCTCAGCGAGCTGTTGGCGCGCTCGCGGGCGAACACGGCGCGCTGCTCGATGAAGAACGGCAGCACGGCCACCGACATGAACACCAGGAACGCCTGCACGTAGAACAGCATCGGAACGAGGTCTTCCTCGGTGAGATCGTGATTCGTGCTCATGTACATGGTGCCGACCATGAAACTTAGGCAGAAGTACATGAACAGCCGGATCCAGTAGATGCCCGGGTTGCGGATGTTGTTGAGCGTATTGCGGTACATGAGCACGACGAACTGGCGCATCGCGGACGAAGGCCGCAGCTCAATGTCCGGTAGATGCAGTAGATTCGTCCGATCCGCTGAAAGTTGGTCCAGGAGCAGCTTCTTGACGGTACTCTGTGCGTACGCGTGTACCAGCTTGGTGATGTCAACGTGGTCCTCGAAGTCCGTGTTCACTAGGTTCACGAAGTACTCGGCGGGGTTCATGTACTTGGGGCAGTTGCAGCCGATGCCGGAAAAGTGCGGGATCATGTAAGACCGAGACCCGCAGTACACGGTCTCTCCCCCAGACAGAACGATCACATTCGTGAACATGTCGTAGACCAGCGACGAAGGCTGGTGGATCGTGCAGATCACGTTCTTGCCTTCGCCGCAGAGCTTTAGGATGTACTTCATTACATTGTGTGCGGAGCTGGAGTCCAGACCACTCGTGGGCTCGTCCAGGATGAGAATACTCGGGTTCGACAGCAGCTCGATGGCGATGCTCAGACGACGCTTTTGGCCACCCGATAGGCCCTTACGGAAGATGTCTCCCACCAGCGTATTCCTGCACGCGCCGAGACCCATTGCGTCCATGACGCTCTCCACTCGCGAGTGGATGTCCGTCATCACGACGCTGTTGGGCAGACTGAGCCTGGCCGCCATGTTCATGGTCTCCACCACCGTGAACGACCCGAGCAGAGTGTCTTCTTGGGCCACGTAGCTCGTCACGGCCCGGAACGTCTTGGTCACGCGCTCCATGCCGTTCAACTCGATGGTCCCCGTCACGAGTCCAGAACTGAGGCGGTCGGCCAACAAGTCCACGAGTGTGGTTTTGCCCGAGCCGGACGGGCCCATGATGGCCGTGAGCTCGCCGGGGGCGCTGCGGCCGCTCACCTTGTGAAGGATGGTCTTCTTGCCGGACGGGTTCTTGGCCGTCTTCCTTCCGGGCACAGCGTAGCTGAGGTCGCTCCAGCTGAGCACGCAGGGGTTGATGAACTGCTCGTACTTGGCCGCGATGCAGCGGCGGTGGAGACTGTCGCTCGAACAGTCCGACGTGTCGTTCGGGATGGTCCGACCGCTTTCACGCGTGTAGCCGCTCTCCAGCATTGAGCGCTCGAGCATCGGCGGCGATAGCTCCGGCATGACGGCGTAAGGCGCTGCTGGCGACGCCATGGAAAGCTGCAAAGTGAGACCACTTCAGCCGTTGTACCGTGGCCACGCTGGTCATGAAGAGGGAGGCGAGGTGCCGCCAGCCGCCTTTCCATTGACCGTAGAGGATCAACACACCACCGAGCAAGCTGCTGATCATCTGCTCGGATGGTGCGGCCGAGGCACGAAAGAGACCAATTGGCGCCGACGCAGGTCAGGCACATGCGCAACTTGGCGACAGCGGGTGGCGAGCGACACGACAAAAAGGCAGAGGCTGTGGCTTTCGGTGTTTGGCGCGACAGCTCAAATCGGCCCCGCAGCCATGCTTCAAGCAATGCCTGCGCCTCGGCCTGGTGGTCCCAGTAACACATGCCCCGAGGCACCTGACGAGCTAAGCTCCCGTCGCTACGGCTGGAATCGGACTGGTAGGATAGGTGGCAAAGACTTTGTCATCTCCCTGTCCTCTTCGCAACCAGGAATCTTATCGAGGTGGTCATTTCGCCGACGCAAGACAGGTGATCTTCAGGTCATCCAAACTTGTACCATGAGCATACCGGTAGGTAAGAACGCTCGCTGGACACTCGGTCTCCTCACAATCAAAGGTGGTCGTCGCCTCGTTGGCGAGGGTGGGGTCTGCTTGGACTCTGAGGCTTGGGGAGGGCGACCAAGAGGATCAAGATGACTGACGCTCCTACCACGAAAACAAAGGATGATGCGGTGTACCATGAGCGCATGTCTTCATTTTCCTAGGTCTGTCGAGTCCGTCGCGACGTGTGACGTGTGAGTTGCCAGCCTCCGTGTAATGTTCCTGTCGTTCGCAATGGTTGCTGCTGGGTGGCTCGTAACAAGCTCCACGTCCTACTGAAAACTAAGCTACGAAGCTAAACGAACCTCGAGTGGGAAAGAGGTAGCCATTTAGGCCTTGAGCTCGTGGATCTTGGGCACTTGTGCCTCCTCGTCCTCGTCCTCCTCGAAGCGGCCGCGCTTGGCCATGTAGTCGTGGAAGGCCATGGATCCGAGCAGCAGAGCCACCACGGCCGCCTGGCCGTAGATGCGCGTGTGCATGATCTGCTGCGAGCGGTTGATCCCCGTGTTCGTGGCCTGCAGCGCGAAGATGCCGCCGACCAGCGGCACCCCCGCCGTCGCGAGGCTGCGGTACGGGTGGTCGTACACGAAGTTGGCCGCCCGTTTGTGTAGCGGCAGCCCGCTCTTCGCCATGCGCACCTCGACGAAGTTGGGGTCGAGGGCGGCCATGTACTGATCGGGGTTCCTGGCCCCAGCCAGGAGGCGGTTCTCGGCCACGATGGCGAAACCGGCCAGGTAGGCGGAGACCACGAGCGCCCACTTGCCGCTCACGCCGAGGCGCGTGCGGAAGCCGCTGTGGTACGCGTTGGCGCCGTAGACGGCCGCGCCCATGGCCAGGCTGGCCCAGGCGCCGGCCTTGAGGCCGCTGGTGTAGGCGTCCCAGGAGATGATGTCTTTCTGGCGCTTGGCCTCATTGAAGTCGTGCGCGGACTTGTGCATGGCTGGCTTGGGGCTACGAGCTTGGGGAGTGGCTGGAGGCGACTTGGGCGGACGCGGGCCGATTCGGGAATGGACTGAGGCGTGCCTGCTTGCAGTGGCAGCGAGACCACTGGACTGCGGCGCGGCATTTATGCGGCATCGCTGCTGTTGAATACTGGGTCAGGCGTAGTGGGTAAGCCTGACTTCAAGCTTGCGAGTCGGGCTCCGTCGCAAGTTCAGAAACCTTCATGACTCGATTGACGTACAATCCAAATTCTTCCTCACTAACAAACTCTAGCATTTAGATCAGTCATAAACTAATACCTTCAGAAAACGATGAGGAGATCGTGCCGGTGGTGGATCCCCCAGCTTGCCAGCTGTTTGTCGCAGGACCCTTGATAACGCAGGGCAGGTCAGGCGTAGCAAGTCTGGCTCCGCGCAGTTGGGCTGGTATGAAGCACTGAAGGCGAACAAGGAATCGCTACTAAGTAGATAGTGATGTTTGGTGCTGGCCGCCTTACTTCCATTGCGATACAGGAGGTGTAGTCAGGCTGGCATTGTCCGTTGGACGTTGCGGCAGCTTTTTGGGGTCCACACGCTGTGTATCCGCTCGCGTCGTGCAAATAAGCTACTGTGTGCACACGATACCATCGTTCCGCCAGCTTCAAGTGGAGACGAATCCGCCGTATCTTGCCGTGCGTATCGGAGTCCCAGCGTTTGGTCAATCTTCCGGTGATCTGATGCCAGGCTGCTTCGCGCGGTGCTCTTGCCACGGATCACGTTTCAGGCATGCGCATAGTTTGCTTCGCTCTCGCTCACCGAAATGAGGCAGCCTTGCAAGGTTGGAATACGAGCACCGAAGCAGTAAGTCTTTACAGTCTCGATCGTGCACAAGCCACAAGCTATACAAGGTTGAAGTTGAAAGCATCTCCACGAGATACAGTACAAGGTTTATATTTCCTGCTCCTTTTGAATCAAAGTTTTGATGTTGCATGTACTCAATTCAGCATTATAGCACGAACATGCAGCTACCCTTGGAACCAAATAGATTTCAGCGCAGAACTTCTAGCTGCCGTCATCTTCTCCCAAGCTCGAAGCAGATGACCCGCTCCTCATGCTGTCGAATTCCACGACCATCGCTTCCTGCAGGAAGGTCACGTACTCGGAGTTGGTTTTACAGTCCAGGGAGCAGAACCGACCGGCGCCACTGCTGAGGGCCGACATCGACGTGAAGAACAGACGATCACAGTTCGAGCAGTAAGTTTGTCGATGCCGCCATTCGGCTTCGCTGGAACCGATGCGGGGTGCAGATGCTTTGTATGTGCGCACATTTCGAGTGCGCGTTGACCCTGCCATGGAAGCCGGTGCCGACGAGCCGAGACTATTGGGGATGATGATGCTGGCACTGGACCGGCGATCTGCACTCGTCGGAACGACAATCGGCGCGGGAGCAGGAACGGGTTCTTCGCGTCCTGGCCAGGACTTGGCTCGCTGCTCGACGGAGGATCCTCGCCGTCGGAATAGGAGCTGGAGCACGCGGGACGCAAAGCCCGGCCTTGATTCGATTTCATCTTCATTCTGGTGTTTGCTGGTCTTGATGTGTTCTCCACAAGGTTGGTTGATCGCGATCCGAGCTGGGTAGTTCATTGGTTGGCGGCCAATTGCTCGGTTGGGGCCGAATTGAAAAGTGCTCCGATTGCTGTCTTGGCTCCCATATTGGCGAGCTCGGTCGACTTCCTCCGCTGTTGTTCTCTTCTCGACTGAATACACTTGTGATCTAGGAGACCCGGTTGGGCCGCCTCGCACGCCACGACAGACCGACAGAGTAGGCGACGAGGCTGGTGACGTGGACGAAAGGATCTTGAAATCAAAATCCCAGGCCACTAAACAGCGAGTCATGGGCACGAGGCACGCGACTCAGAGCTCGACGTGGCGCCTTGGAGTTGTCGTACGGGTTACAGTTGTCTAGCAGTCCGGCGCCGTGGCTATTGTCCATGGACTGATAACAATAAGCTAGGCCCCACTATGGCGCAGGCCCGTAATGTGGACAACGCTCGCGTGAAATCCAGAGCTCGCAATTGAGTACCCGAACCAAATGCTTACCTGACGACTGGTATACCTGGTCAGTGACCAGGTATACCCGAACTTCGGGTAGGGTGCGGGTACTCGAAATCAACCTCGGTGGATACATGAGTCTACCTATAATGTTGAATTCAGTTCAGTATAACCGCTTGGTTGCCGTTGATAAAGATATAGCACGTTTCTTAGTGCCATTTTCATCCCAAGAAACCCCAGCGCTAAGAGAGTATCAGTGTTTCAGTGCGTGCGCTGCCGGACGAGCACCAGTTCTTCACCACCTCACAGCTGCTGGACGAGGTGAACGCTGTGTCCGTGACCACCGTCGCGCTGCGCCACAAGTGACGCCTCTGGCAACGCCAACAACGTTAATCGCCCCAATTCAGGCAACGGCATCGCGCTCAACCGGGTTTCCACACCGTCTGGGTTGCTGCACGACTGTCTAGCCTCGCCGTATCCGGATATGTCGGATCTGAAGGACTTGAAGCGGGAGCTTAGTAGAAAGCAATTTCTCCACTGCGGGAACATTAACGTGTAAATCGCGGAGTTCCCTCAAGTCATCGATGCTAGATGATATCATAGTAGGAGATCTAATAGCGTCCCCATCGACTGCGTCGTGAAATGGTGGTGACTCAAGCTACACTTGAAGCTGAGATTGACCATCGGCGCAAGTTCGAGTTGTCGTCCGGACTGAGTCCCTTCCGCTGAAAAAAGAGTGAATGAAGCTAACGTTAAATTCCGGTGGGTGCGCGCTGCCTTTGTAGCATTGGGACAAGGGGGCATGAATTGCGCACCCCGTGCTCTGACGATGCCTGATAACAAAAGTACGGGGTGCCCACACCACATCGCGCTGGCGACCACCGAAATAAACTTTTTAATATCGGCCAATTGCACTTGATTCATATTGCTGGCTGTTTTTCTAAAAAAAATAAACGGAATTTGGGAGAAACAGGAAATGTGATGCGAAAGTATCCATACGCGTCTTAGCAGAATCTGTAGATTGTTTTCAAGCTGGAGAGTGTGAACCATAAGTATATGGCTCATGACCTCGATATTGCTAGCCGAATGGGGCTGAGGGCTTGGCGCATGTTCGTGGTCATTGTTCATGTATTTGTCTTCTTTATCGAGAGCGAATACTCAGGTGATCTTCCTCAAATGTTCGACACACATCGTATCGAGTAACGCGGCCGTAGCTTTCACGGGTGAAACGGAAGCGTCCATGCTCAAGTCAACTTATCAGTGTGTGGTCATAGGTACTGCACGCACTAGGTCATGCCGATCAATAAATTGCTCTGCATCATGCTTTAGATTTTGAAGGGCAATATTATCTTACGTATATTGGTTGCATCGCATCAATCGGCCTACTACACTAGAATAAGACGGTTAACGGCGGCCCGTGTGGAACTTCCACAGGATGAACGCGAAGACGGCTTGAAAGCCCACAATGTACACGATCAGCAGCAGCATGTCCCTCGACACGTCCACGTTCTCCATGCCGTACTTGGCCAGGATGCCCTTCGCCGTATCCGACGTCTCGTTCTCGAACTGCTTGAACACGAACGACTCGAACGAGTACGAGTGGAACGCCAGGTAGTAGCCCCAGATCCAGTAGTCCGGGATCGAGTCGCGCGGCACCATGAAGCCCTCGCACAGCATGAACATGCCGAACACACCCGCGCCCAGCGCGATGCCGATGATGTAGTGCGGTACCGCCGCGCCGATCACGTGCATCATGGACTCAGACACCACGAGCGACAGGAACAGGTTCAGCAAAAAGTACTCGAAGGCGTTCAGCCCCGCCAGCAACACCACCAGCGCCGTCGACATGACCGCGATGAGGAAGATGCCCGGCAGCGTCGCCAGGAAGTTGGCGCACACGTAGCTCACGACGCTCAGCGAGCTGTTGGCGCGCTCGCGGGCGAACACGGCGCGCTGCTCGATGAAGAACGGCAGCACGGCCACCGACATGAACACCAGGAACGCCTGCACGTAGAACAGCAGCGGCACCAGGTCCTCGTCCGTCAGGTTGTGGTTCGTGCTCAGGTACATGGTGCCGACCATGAAGCTCAGACAGAAGTACATGAACAGCCGGATCCAGTAGATGCCCGGGTTGCGGATGTTGTTGAGCGTGTTGCGGTACATGAGCACGCCGAACTGGCGCAGCGACGACGGCGACGGCTGCTCGATGTCCGGCAGGTGCTGCAGCGTCTTGCGGTCGCCCTCGATCTTCGCGGCCAACTCCCGGCGGATCTCGCTCTGCGCGTACGACTTCACCAGCTTGGGCACGTCCGCGTGGTCGTCGAAGTCCGTGTTCACCAAACTGATGAAGTATTCGGCCGGGTTCATGTACTGCGGACAGTCGTGGCCGGCCGAGGCGAAGTGCGGGATCATCTTGGCCCGGGGACCGCAGTACACCGTTTGGCCGGCCGTCAGCACGATGACGTTCGTGAACATGTCGTAGACCAGCGACGACGGCTGGTGGATCGTGCACACGATGGTCTTGCCCTCGGCGCAGAGCTTCACGATGAACTTCATGACGTTGTGCGTGGCGCTCGAGTCCAGGCCGCTCGTGGGCTCGTCCAGGATGAGGATGCTCGGGTTCGACAGCAGCTCGATGGCAATGCTCAGGCGGCGCTTCTGGCCGCCCGACAGGCCCTTGCGGAAGATGTCGCCCACCAGCGTGTGGCGGCACGTGGCCAGCCCCATGGCCTCCACCACGTCGTCCACGCGCGCCTCGATCTGCTTGGACGAGACGCTGTTGGGCAGACTGAGCTTGGCGGCCATGCGCATGGTCTCCAGCACCGTGAAGGACCCGAGCAGCGAGTCCTCCTGGGCCACGTAGCTCGTCACGGCGCGGAACGTCTTGGTCACGCGGGCCTCGCCGTTGAGCTCGATGTCGCCCGTGACTTCTCCGGAGCTGATGCGGTCGGCCAGCAGGTCCACGAGCGTGGTCTTGCCCGAGCCGGACGGGCCCATGATGGCCGTGAGCTCTCCGGGCGCGCATCGGCCGCTGACATGGTCCAGGATGGTCTTCTTGCCGTCCGGAGCTTCGGCCGTCTTGCGGCCGGCCACCGTGTAGCTGAGGTTGTTCCAGCTGAGCACGCACGGGTTGGTCAGGTGCTGGTAGGACGGCTCAGGCTTGCCGCCGCTCTCGAGCGCGTCCAGCGCCGAGTAAGGCGTCGAGTGAGGTGAGGCCATGACGGAGATCGACGGCTTGCTATCTGGGTCCAGCACGAAGAAGCACAAGCTGTTGGCCGTGCTGCCGGTGGAGGAGCGGAGACGGTCTCGGTCGCTCTGCGCGAGTTGGATTGTGACGGCCCGGGGCGGCGCGGCACCGGCTGACTGACTTGACTGTGTTGCTGTCGAGGGCGACGCCGCGCGAATTGCAGAGTGTGCAAATCCCGCGGCATCTCGCGGGCCCTAAGCCGTCGCTGCGCCTGACTCGCCTTTTCCTGCCGAGACGTCGACACTTGGTGCGGTAGGGACCTGGCGAATAGGTCAGTAACGGGGCCGCTGATGAAAGCCATGCACAGACGGGGGCCAGGTGGTCAGGCGTGTGGCCGAAGTCAGGCACCGCCACCCACAACGCCGCGGTAGCCGCCAACGAGCGCGGGGTTGGAGATTGGATGCCAAGCAACTTGCCTGACCTCGAGGCTCACGAGCTGCGGCCACACTCGGTCAGGCGGCGCGAAATGGCTGGCGGCCAACGCCGGAACCGGCCCCGGCTTGCCGCCGTTGCAGCTTCAGCTTCAGCTTCGCAGATCGGCCACGGGATCGTCACGCCTGACTCGCCGACTCGCCAGCGGAGTCAGACGTAGCGTGGCTTGTTAAACCAGTCAGGCGTGGCCGCCACCATGGCCTTCCTCCTCGCCATCAAGCAGGGCAACAGCCGCGTGCGTGCATGCAGAAGCCAAATGGTCCATTTAATGGCCCGATCGGTGACCTCGCGGTAAGACCATCCATCAGCTGGCCTTCAACTTGAGCCTCACGTTGAGGAGAGATCGAGCGTGCTGTGGCTGAGCAAGGTTCAAACCATTTGATCTCGCCTTCACAACTCTGACAGCGACGGCTGTGCCAGTGTTCGTTGTTCGGTGGTCTACAAGCCACGAATGACATGAATCATTTCATGATACCTCTCTCCGAAAAATATTTTGATCCCATGCATGCGCCATGCATGATAGCTTTGCTACGCCTGAGGCGGCCTGACTCGACAAGATCCATCGGCTATCCGATTCGGTCAGGCGGAGGCTTACGGCGGTGGCCGCCATCGCGCTGGATATAGCAGACCGATTGTCAGGAACAATCCCAATCCAACGCAAGGTCTCCACTATCGAACGACCTCACTTGCCCACAGGCACTCGTCCTAGCTTGGCATAACATAACTACACCACACAACTCTACCACCTAAGGTGTCCTCATGGCGGTCGTCCTAGAGTCCCCCCGGTCTATGAGAGGGCTGTCGTACGCTATGCTGGAGTCGCTCGAAAACGGCACCAAGCCTGAGCCGTCCTACCAACACCTGACCAACCCGTGCGTGCTCACCTGGAACAACCTCAGCTACTTGGTCGCGTGTGCGAATACACCCGACGCTCCGGACGGCAAGAAGACCATCCTGGACCATGTCAGCGGCCGATGCGCGCCCGGAGAGCTCACGGCCATCATGGGCCCGTCCGGCTCGGGCAAGACCACGCTCGTGGACCTGCTGGCCGACCGCATCAGCTCCGGAGAAGTCACGGGCGACATCGAGCTCAACGGCGAGGCCCGCGTGACCAAGACGTTCCGCGCCGTGACGAGCTACGTGGCCCAGGAGGACTCGCTGCTCGGGTCCTTCACGGTGCTGGAGACCATGCGCATGGCCGCCAAGCTCAGTCTGCCCAACAGCGTCTCGTCCAAGCAGATCGAGGCGCGCGTGGACGACGTGGTGGAGGCCATGGGGCTGGCCACGTGCCGCCACACGCTGGTGGGCGACATCTTCCGCAAGGGCCTGTCGGGCGGCCAGAAGCGCCGCCTGAGCATTGCCATCGAGCTGCTGTCGAACCCGAGCATCCTCATCCTGGACGAGCCCACGAGCGGCCTGGACTCGAGCGCCACGCACAACGTCATGAAGTTCATCGTGAAGCTCTGCGCCGAGGGCAAGACCATCGTGTGCACGATCCACCAGCCGTCGTCGCTGGTCTACGACATGTTCACGAACGTCATCGTGCTGACGGCCGGCCAAACGGTGTACTGCGGTCCCCGGGCCAAGATGATCCCGCACTTCGCCTCGGCCGGCCACGACTGTCCGCAGTACATGAACCCGGCCGAGTACTTCATCAGTTTGGTGAACACGGACTTCGACGACCACGCGGACGTGCCCAAGCTGGTGAAGTCGTACGCGCAGAGCGAGATCCGCCGGGAGTTGGCCGCGAAGATCGAGGGCGACCGCAAGACGCTGCAGCACCTGCCGGACATCGAGCAGCCGTCGCCGTCGTCGCTGCGCCAGTTCGGCGTGCTCATGTACCGCAACACGCTCAACAACATCCGCAACCCGGGCATCTACTGGATCCGGCTGTTCATGTACTTCTGCCTGAGCTTCATGGTCGGCACCATGTACCTGAGCACGAACCACAACCTGACGGACGAGGACCTGGTGCCGCTGCTGTTCTACGTGCAGGCGTTCCTGGTGTTCATGTCGGTGGCCGTGCTGCCGTTCTTCATCGAGCAGCGCGCCGTGTTCGCCCGCGAGCGCGCCAACAGCTCGCTGAGCGTCGTGAGCTACGTGTGCGCCAACTTCCTGGCGACGCTGCCGGGCATCTTCCTCATCGCGGTCATGTCAACGGCGCTGGTGGTGTTGCTGGCGGGGCTGAACGCCTTCGAGTACTTTTTGCTGAACCTGTTCCTGTCGCTCGTGGTGTCCGAGTCCATGATGCACGTGATCGGCGCGGCGGTGCCGCACTACATCATCGGCATCGCGCTGGGCGCGGGTGTGTTCGGTATGTTCATGCTGTGCGAGGGCTTCATGGTGCCGCGCGACTCGATCCCGGACTACTGGATCTGGGGCTACTACCTGGCGTTCCACTCGTACTCGTTCGAGTCGTTCGTGTTCAAGCAGTTCGAGAACGAGACGTCGGATACGGCGAAGGGCATCCTGGCCAAGTACGGCATGGAGAACGTGGACGTGACGAGGGACATGCTGCTGCTGATCGTGTACATTGTGGGCTTCCAGGCCATCTTCGCGTTCATCCTGTGGAAGTTCCACACGGGTCGCCGCTAAGTAACATCGGCGAAGTGAATCTCTTGTAAAAACATGTACGGATTGTATGATAGGAGTTCAAGCTTTCTTCATGAAAAGTAGTTGCAATGAGCACCCACCCATTTGTATTTTTCGTTCTGTTCACTGTTAGTCGCCCTGGCCATCTACAGCGGGTTGACCTTCTGGGTGAACTCGACTGCCAAGTGCCATGCCTTCTTGACCGCTTCCTTGGTCGCCGGGTCCTTGATGTCACCGCGACACACCCAGCCGTGGATCATGCCGGGGAAGTTCACGACGTTGCTCTGCTCAGCGACAACAGGCTTATCCTTCAGGATTTGCTCCACCACTCCACCCTCGCTCACGAGCGGAGGGTCGTTGCCCGCTGCGCACAGCAACTGGGGCACCGAAATGGCCTCGGCCATCTTCTGCACGGCACCTTCACCGTTGACGAGCTGCTCCGCCATCCAGCTCGGGTGGAACGAGACGTGGCCCTTGATCACGGGCGTCGACAGAGCCGACTGCTTGGCGCCAACGTAGGCACCCCAGCAGTAACCGTAGCTGCTGATGGACTGAGCTCCGACCTCTTCCTGCAAGTAGGCAATGGCATTGGCGACGTGGGCTCCAGAGACCTTCTCGAAGCTGTTCTTCTTCAGCCATCCAGGGACATCCTGACCTTCGAGGGTCTCCGGGTAGTCGCCATCAGCGGCGTCCACCAGCACGACAGCGTAGCCCAGTTTGGCCAGAGCTTCGGCGTCCTGCTTGATGCGGCTGCTCTCCGGGCCAAAGATGTCGGGGATGGCGACCACGCCGGCCTTGGCCTGGGCAGGACCCGCAACGAAGAGCTTGGTGTTCTTGTAGGTCTTGGCCACGATGGTGTTGGCAGCGGTCTCCCGGGCAGGCTCCATGACCGCGGGGCAGCAGCTCATGATTGCAGAAACTTGGTGTTCGAGGAGGGGAGTCGAAGGCGAAAAAATAGGATATGACCGTCGAGAGCCCCAGTCAGACGCTGAGACCTTCGCTCGCTCGATCCTCAGCAGGATCAGCGATAAAAACTGATGTAATCGGGGGTGATTGCGACAGGTTTTCGGGTATCTCTGGTTGTACAGCACACACAGTTCTGTAGTACTTACGTAAGCATTTATGTAGTGATCTAAACTCCCAAATACAACACTGTAGTACGTGCCGTAGTACAAATCTGTAGCAGGGCAAGGCGTGCTCGCACTGTAAGCTTGTACTGTAGTACTCGGCTGCAAGGAGAAGAGCAAGATCGGAGGAAAAGGATCAGTGTTACGATGTCGTTATCCACTGCACTACCAATTTCATGGTACGGTTGGAGGGTAGAATCCAGGCCTACAGCGGATTGATCTTCTGGGTGAACTCAATGGCCGCGCGCCAAGCCTTCTCGACCGCTTTCTTCGTCGCAGGGTCCTCGAGGTCACCGCGGCAAACCCACCCATGGACCATGTCCGGGAAATCGATGACATCGCAGAGTTCGCCGGCGCCTGGCTTGGCTTTCAGAATCTTGTCGACACCCCCTCCCTCGCGAACAAAAGGAGGGTCATTGCCCGCTGCACACAGCAGTTGGGGGACCGAAATGCTCTCGGTCATCTTCTCCAAAGCGCCGTCTCCGTTGACAAAGTCTTCCGCTTTCCAGCTAGGATGAAAGGAGACGTGGCCCTTAATGACGGGCACCGGTAGCGACGACAGTTTCGCACCAATGTAGGCTCCCCAGCAGTAGCCGTAGCTACTGATGGAGTCGACGCCAGTCTCTTGCTGGAGATACGCGATGGCATTGGCGACGTGGCCACCAGCAACCTTCTCGAAGCTGTTCCGGTTCGCCCAAGCTGGAACATCGACTCCTTCGAGTGACGAGATGTAGTCTCCGTCAGCAGCATCGACCAGCACCACCGCATAGCCGAGCTTGCCCAGCTCTTCGGCGTCTTGCTTGATGCGGCCACTTCCAGGACCGAAAATGTCAGGGAAGGCGAGGAGACCAGCTTTAGCCTGGGGTGGGCCTGCCACGAAGAGTTTCGTGTTGCCGAAGGTCTTGGCGACGATCCCGTTCGGAGTGGTCGTCATCGCAGGTTCCATGGTGGAAGGGCAGCAGCTCATGGTTGTGCTTGTTGTCGCGAAGTTCGGAGGTGCTTGGTGTAGAACGAAGCAAATTGTGAAGTGAGGGAATACACCCCTGGAATACACAGAGCTCGGCAGTGCTACCTGCGTATGCCCGCGCTAGTTGCAGTCAACAAGGCTCGCTTCTCAAGATGTTGTGGTGACCAAGCATAACTGATGCAATCGATGCGATTGCGATAGTTTTTTGTAAGTAAGTACAGTACTTCATGCCGAAGCATCGACTGCATTGAAAGAAAGCAACTGACGGAAAAGTGATGCAATCGATGCCGATTGCGACGAATGTCCGCATGCACCCTGCAGTGAAACTGCTACAATACAATATTGGCTCGCACATCCAGAATCCGCGGGAAATTGAGCTCGACACCCACGAGCGCAGAGTGCACACATGAACTGCTGAGCTCAACCTATTGGCTACCGACGCGATTGCACTGTTGGAGGCAGCGTTTGGCACTGCCCTTCGCGCTAATCACGCCGGCGACAGGTAACCTGTAGCCCTCGCCAATACATGCACACCAAGAGATCTCTCCGGCGCATTGGAGCAGAGCAACCGCAAAGTCCCACCAACATTGACGCGCACCGCAATCTCCTAGCTCTTTGCAGCAACAAGTTGACTCTTATCGCAAAACCGGCGCGCCGTGCCTCCTGTGTCGCTGCAATCCAAGTCTGCACCGCCGGACGAGTTGCCTGTCAAAACGAGCGGCCACGAAGCGCCGCGCTTTTCGGGGTCGTATCTATAGCAGACCCGCGTCCCATTGGTGGAAACGGGTCCTTTTCGTCCACTCCCGTGCCGGGCCTCCACACCCCCTCCACGTCGATACTTTCCCCACGTCAATGTACCCGTGACGTCCGTCCCGGTCTGCGGGCCGCAGGTTCGAGCCTCCGCCAGCCAAAGCTCGCTCACTCTCGCTCCTCAGCCCCAGACGCGAAGCTAGCCCCGCCAGATCAGCATGGTGTTCCTCCGCAAGCTCCTGGCCACGTCGGCCGCGGCCGGCCGCGCCGCGGCCACGCGCTCCATGGCCACGTTCGACCGCACCAAGCCCCACCTGAACGTGGGCACCATCGGCCACGTGGACCACGGCAAGACGACGCTCACGGCCGCCATCACCAAGGTGCTGTCCGAGACGGGCGGCGCCGAGTTCACGAGCTACGCCGACATCGACAAGGCGCCCGAGGAGCGCGCTCGCGGCATCACCATCTCCACGGCCCACGTCGAGTACGAGACGGCCAAGCGCCACTACGCGCACGTGGACTGCCCGGGCCACGCCGACTACGTCAAGAACATGATCACGGGCGCGGCCCAGATGGACGGCGGCATCCTCGTGGTCTCGGCCGGCGACGGCCCGATGCCGCAGACGCGCGAGCACATCCTGCTGGCCCGCCAGGTCGGCGTGCCCGCCCTCGTGGTCTTCATGAACAAGGTGGACCAGGTGGACGACGAGGAGCTGCTGGAGCTCGTGGAGATGGAGATCCGCGAGCTGCTGGAGGCCTACGACTTCCCGGCCGACGACATCCCCGTGGTCAAGGGCTCGGCCCTGGCCGCCGTGGAGGGCCGCGACCACGACATCGGCCGCGACGCCGTGCTCAAGCTCATGGACGAGGTGGACGCCTACATCCCGGACCCGGTGCGCGACTTCGAGAAGCCCTTCCTGATGCCCGTGGAGGACGTCTTCTCCATCTCGGGCCGCGGCACGGTGGTGTCCGGCCGTGTGGAGCAGGGCGTGATCAACACCGGTGACGAGGTGGAGCTCGTGGGCCTCAAGCCCAGCACCAAGACCACGTGCACGGGCGTCGAGATGTTCAAGAAGTCCCTGGACCGCGGCCAGGCCGGTGACAACGTCGGCCTGCTGCTGCGTGGCCTCAAGCGTGACGAGGTGCTGCGCGGCCAGGTGCTGTGCAAGCCCGGCACCATCAACCCGCACACCAAGTTCGAGGCCGAGGTGTACGTGCTCAAGAAGGAGGAGGGCGGCCGCCACACGCCCTTCTTCAGCAACTACCGGCCGCAGTTCTTCTTCCGCACGGCTGATGTCACGGGCAACATCCTGCTCAAGGCCGGCACGGAGATGGTCATGCCTGGAGACAACACGGCCATCGACATTGAGCTTATCCACCCCATCGCTCTGGACACCGGTATGAAGTTCAGCATCCGCGAGGGCGGCCGCACCATCGGTGCCGGTGTCGTGGCCAAGGTCGAGTCGTAGATATTTTCTGCAGAACGACTGCAGTAGATACGCGGGAGCGGAGCTAGCGGAGCCAAACGTCGAGCAAGATGCGTGGACAGTGTCGAACTTCGTAACCAGCAATACATACACAAAGCAAACTCTAACAGCAGCATCCAGTTTTTATAAACGCTAGAGCGAGCTCTAAGATCGGTACGTCTTCAAGTTGAAGTCGTATCGATCAGCTCGAAGCATGAGGGCTTTCAATGTGATGTGCAGGTGAAGACCGTACATGAAACAACGTGTATCATCATTTTGTGTTCCCTTGTTTGCATCTCTCGTTTACCATAGAAATCAATCGTTTCCTTGTGTCGCCCTCAGCGAGTTGCTTCAACAAGTCTACTGCGACGACATAGCGTCTCGCAGTGGCAGCCTATGACGCGGCTACCGATGCGGCCATAGCGGCCTTGGCTGATGCTGCAGCGCTGCTGGTTGCGCGCGACTCTGAGATTGAGCTTTGGTACGTGCGGAAGGCGTTGACGATGTGCGGGAAGCTCGGTCGCAGCTCCGGCTGTCGGTTCCAACAGGCTTTCATCAACCTTGAGAAGAACGGCGGGCAATCCCTGGGGATGTTGGGTCGCAGGTTGCGGTTCAGCACACCGAGCGCGGCCTGGATCTGGCTCATGCCATCGTACGGGCACTCGCCCGTGACGATCTCCCAAATGACAATTCCGAACGAGAACACGTCGGCCTTCTCCGTGTACTTCTGGTTGCCCAAGACCTCGGGCGCCATCCACTGCACCGTCCCGCAGTTCCCCGTCATGGTCTGCACGTGGGCCTTCACCCGTGCCAGTCCGAAATCCGACAACTTGATGTTGAAGTTCTTGTCCACGAGCAGGTTGGGGCTCTTCAGGTCTCGGTGCAGGATGGGCCGCTCGAAGTGGTGCAGGTACGACATGCCCTTGGCCGTGTCGTAGATAAACCTAGAGCGCATCTCCTGGTCGATGGACTTGCGGTTCATGCGCAGCACGCCCCAGAGCGAGCCGCGCTGCAGCAGCTCCACCACCAGCGCGCGGTGCGGCGGCTCCATGCACGCGCCCAGCAGCCTGCAGATATTGGGGTGGCGCAGCACGCTCATGATCTCCACCTCGGACTGGAACTCGTTCAGGATGTCGCTGCGCAGGTCCTGGCAGATGAGCAGCTTCACGGCCACGCTCTTGCCGCGCCACTTGCCCTCGTGCACCTTCCCGAAGGCGCCCTCGCCGATCATGCGGCCGAGCGTAATCTCGTTGAAGTTGATGTTCTGGCTGTAGTTGGTGGGCCTGTGCTTAACGGCGCTCCTGTCCCTGTCTTTGTCCTTGGCCGCGTCAACGGGCGCGGGCGGCGGCTTGGCCGCTGCTGCAGCAACATTAGGCTCGGGAGGCGCGGCCTTGGCCTTGTCCTTCTCGTCGGCGCTCACGACGGTCACGTCCGTCTTGGCCGACTCGGCCTCGCTGTTGTCCGTGTCGGTCGTGGCCTTCGTGTCGTGGCCGGCGTTGAACCAGGCCGAGAGGAAGTGCGGGATCTTGGCCTTCTTGGCGCCGTCCAGCTTAAGTTGCTGCACGGGCTCCATGGGCGCACCCAGGAACTCGGTTGAGTTGCGGCGGCCGCGGTGCTTGCCGTGGTTGGCACGCCCATTGTCGTTGCGCACGGTGGCCACGGAGGCCTCGTCCGGCTGCTTGTCATTTGCCTCTTTTGCGTCTTTTGCCTCTTGTTGCTGTTGCTGTTGCTGCTTGGCCTTTTCCTTCTCGGCGCGCTGCTTGGCCTTCTGTTGCCGCCGGAGCTCCTCGCGGAAAGCGGCCTTCTGGTTGATGTCCAGTGTTGCCGCCTCCGAGTCCACTACGGGAGTCTCTAAAGCGGGGGTAGGGGACGGCCGCGGAGGCAACTTGGGCGCGCGCCGGCCGCCGCCGCCCACGCCGTTGCTTGGCCCCATCTTGATGGGGGACCCCACCGTGCCGAAGAACGTGCTCGTGCGCGTGGGCGCCGCGTCCGGGTCGATGCGCAGCGCGTTGGGCTTCTTGCGGCGCTGGAACGTCAGCTTGCGCTGGTTGCCGCGCACCTTGGCGTTCTCCTTGTTCATGGCTGGCTGTGCAGGTTAGGCTAGTGCTAACCGAGGCGCGGGGAAAGCAACAGGCCGACCTTTGAGCTACTAGGCGAAGACGGAAGTGGGGCGCGACGGTTGACGAGAACATCCGCGCAACCCGAGCCACCGCTCCGCTGAACTCTTGCAGCAGTCTCTGCCGCAGCGACAACCCAGACCGAAAGCAACCGATTCGAGCCGCCAGCCGGAGCGAGTGTCAAATGCGAGCGAATTACTCACCGCACGCGAGAGTTGAAGACCTGCGGCGTGCGCTACGGGCAATTGCATCACTCACTCACGGGTGAGAGCGGCGGATTTTCGGCTTCATTAGCGGCAGCCTCGAGTGCGAAACTACGCCCCGCCCCCGAAGCCCGATGACACAATGCAACCAGGCTTCAACTCTGCGTGGCGGACTGTCCAGGCCCGAGCCGGCCGACAGATGGATATGCGATGCCAGCGTCAACTCGCACTGCCGCATCAGTAGGCGACGATGGCCGTCTGAACCGAGAGAAATTCGTCCACAGCCCCGGAGCATCTGCAGCGATGGACGCGCTTCCTCTCTCGCTTTCTGCCGCAAGGCGCCATCTTGCACATTGCATCGGCGAACGGCCCCATACTGCTGTATGTCGCTGCAATTGCCTCAACTTTTCGATACCTGAAAGTCTCCGGTCGCAGTCTGCAACAGAGGACTTCCAACTCGCAGTGGATACCTATCGCCACCTGCTGCTCTCGGTGTTTGTCTCGGTTGCGCGCTGGTTGGCCGGGAGGACGTCTGGAGGACATACTGCAGCGGTTGAAGCTGGCGGGACTGTAAATTTTAGTTTGTTTTTTCGCCAGGCGAGGGTTCAGCGCACCGAGCAAGAGGCCGTTCAAAGTCAACAATGCACTTTTGGCGGGAAGCGCATGGCTCCACTTAATCCTTGTATCACAGCTTTCATCTGCACCGCAACCTTGAAGGTTGAACCTTCATGCCATTGACATCGCAGTCTGCGATTCGCACGCGCTGTATTTCGAGGTGCAGTCAGTCTCAGCAATCCGGCGCGCCGTCCTGCGGCGTGGCCATGCGCGCCAGGCATCGATCTGGCCTGGCTGCATCAAGCACTTGAGCCACGTGATAATTTGCTTCGGCCCCGGGCCGGTCGGTCCTTGGTGCCAGCAAACATTAGAATCCTCATAATGCACACGTGAATCAAAGGCTCCCCGCCATTTTTTTTCGTTCTTGTTGCACTCGGTCCACAGCAGACACTGCAGAGGTTGTCTTTCAAGCTGGCAGCGCTATGCATTTGGCCGCCCACGCTTGGCATTCGCTCTCCGTTCTCTCGGATTTGATACGCTGAGTCGCCTCGCCTCTCGTGGCATTTCGTGGCGTCGCCGCGAGCCATAGACCGGGTTCGGACGGAACAAGGTGGAGATGCAGAAGCGAGTCTGCGGGATTTGAGGGGGCACTGCCACTGGGTGGCCGAGGCTGGCGTTGCATGGCCACGCCGTGCTCGCTCACTTTGCAGTTGAGACTTTGGCGCCCATGGACGCAACCAGCTCTCTGGGCGGCATCCCGCGCCTCGAGTTCTCCAAGCAGCGGCGGCAGCAGCTCGAGTCGACCAGCGACGACCTCGTGGAGCGCGCGCTCAACACGTACGATGAGTTCCACGCCAAGAAGCGCTCGGCCAAGTCCACCAAGCACTGGAAGCTCGTGAAGCGGAAGAAGTCGCTCACCATTTACAGGGAGCGCGGCAAATCCAAGGCGGATAGCCGCATGTACATTTGCAGCGGAGTCATGCCCGGCTCCGTCGAGGACATGATCAGCGGCGCCTACTGCGACGACACGGAGAGCATGCGCATTCTTATGAGCGTCACCACCGACAAGTTCCTGGACGGGCGCGTGCTGCACGTGTTCGAGAAGAACCCGATCACCAGCAGCGTCGTGTTCTCGGGCGTCATGTGGATGGCGCTCAAGACGCCCACCACCGCTGCGCTCATCCACGACCGAGACATGCTCTACTACCAGCGCATCGGCCGCATCGTCGATCGTCGGGGCAGGTACTTCGTCTACTGCGTGCTGGACTCGGTCGAGCTGGACGAGGTCCCGGCTAACCAGCAGCACAACTTGGCGCGCGCCTCGCTCTCCATGTGCTATCTGTACCGGCAGGTCCAGGAGGAGTGGGTGGGCTGCTTCATCATGGGCAACTCCTCCATGGGCGGCACGCTGCCACGCAGTCTGAGCGAAATCATCACGGCCGAGCGGATGCTGGCAGTAGGCAACGTGCTGTTCGTGGCGCGCGCGAAGGCGTACTCCGCGCGCATGGCCAACAGTGCCGACCGGATCCCGTCCACCAGCAGCTCGTGCGACGTCTGCATGAAGAAGCCGAACGTGCTGGGCGGCTCGCTCAAGCTCTGCATGGGCTGCCGCCGCAACACGTGCAGGAAGTGCCGCGAGTGGTGCACCGTGTTCCGCCTAGAGCTGCGCACGCGCAAGCCCGAGAGGGAGCGCTTCTGCTCGCAGTGCATCTCGGAGGTCACGCGGCCCACCATGTCGAACTTCTACGTCTGCAGCCTCAACGAGTCCACCAACAACATGCCAGGGCCAGGGCCCAGCTCCATGTCCACGTCCAACTCCGGCCTCCAGCCCAGCAGCAGCAGTCCGTCGTCGTCGCCGCACTCGCACGATTTCTCGGAAGTCGACTCGGACGCCTGGCTCCCGGCCCCTCCGGACCTGCCCGAGAACCTCGACGGCCTCGCCACGTTCATCGAGCGGGCCAGCCTCGCCAATTCGAGGGACATGCAGTGGAACCAGGAAGAGCTCGACTACTTCTCCGACATCCTGCGCGAGTCCGGCCGGTTCAAGCCCGACTTCAGCAAGAGTACCGTCGGCAGTGGCCACGCCAGCAGCCAGTCGCGGCGAACGCAAAGCTACACGCAAGGTTTCCACCCAGGCAGCTCCCTGCCTCCACCCGATCGCGAGAAGCTAGACCGCCGGGTTTCGCGAAGCTACGCTTCCGACGATACTTCGGTGCCCAACCAGAAATTCTTTAGCGTAGATGAGCTAGACTAAGTGACACGGTTCCGGCGTCGGGACATATCCTAGCCTTTGAAAAGTATCTTAACCACAAGCGACGAATAGAGCAAACTACTTAGAGCAACATGTAGAGATTGAGAATATGGCGTCTTCATTTTGAATTGAGTACATCCACTACACACACGTGCTCTCTCCAGCCTCTATCTACAAGCTGCTGGTGATCACATCTACCACGGCGATGAGGATGTTAAACATCTGAGAGTACATACCAAGCTTGGAGGCCATCGCCATCTGCGCTGACGTGTTGATGAGCGGCGCAGAGGGCTCCACTTGAGCGCCGTCCAAATCTTTGCTGCCCTTGGAGCGGACTTCGCGCAACTTCTTGCGGAAGCGCTCCTTGACCCAGCCTTGGATGCGCAGCACGACGCCAAACCACTCCTCGAACTCGAGCGTGCGGATCGACTTGAGCACGAAGAACGTGCGGCGCAGACTCTCCTCCTCGTGCGAGATCATCATGCCCATGAGGAAAATCACGCACACGTAGCCCGCGTACTGCTGGTAATAGTCCGGCGACATGCTGCTGGCGGCGATGATGATACCCAGGGCCACGACGAACGTGGTGTACGTCGCGTAGATGAAGCGTACACGGAAGCCGGAACGGTGAGCGAACAGCACAGCGTTCAGGAAACCCATGTAGTACACAGGCTTGGGCTGGCCGGGGGCTGTGTTGTGCGATTTCTCGTACGCGTCGACGTTCGGGCCTGTGGACACAGCTAGCAGAAGAATGCCCATGCAGCACACGTGGCAGGCAATCACCACGGACGAGAAGACCTGTGTCGAGCGCACGTAGCCGCCCTTGTTAATGAGTACGTCGAGGACGCGGTCCTTGGTGGCATACTTGATCTGGGCAGCTTCGACAACCAGTTTCATGCGGGCCGTGCCGTCGGCCGATCCATTGGCTTCGGTCACAATTTCGCTCTTGCGGTCGCCATCCCCGCTGGGCTGCTTGACACCGACAGAAACCATCGAGTCTCTCGTGAGAGCGGCGTTCTTGGCGTCCTCGGCCTCCTTGACCCAGCGAGCGTAAAATGCCTTGCCCATGAAGTACATGAACAGCGCAGCTGAAAAGTAGAGCGGCACCGTCACGCCAAACCGCAGCACCAACGCGTACGTCAGGTCGCTGTCGTCGACCAAATTGTCCTTCTTGACCTTGAGGAACTTGATGTCCTGCAGCAGCAGCACGAGCTGGTTCAGCAGCAGCGTCCAAATGGCGAAGCGGATCGTGCGGAACACGCCCTGGTGCAGCGAGCCGGAGTTGGGGTTCTCGTACGGGAACGGGTCGATGAGGTACCAGTATCGGTAGAAGCACTCCTCGACCTCCGGGTGGCGGAACTTGAGCGACCAGCGGTGCATGAGCGTCTTCTTGCTGAACTTGTCGGTCTTGATCTCGGCCACGGCGTCGGCGTCCATGGTGCCGGAGAACGGCAGCTGCAGACAGAAGTTGCGGCGCCGCAGCAGCTCCTGGCGGTACTGCGACACCATGCCGCCGATGGCGGTGATGCCGTAGTTGATGGCCTGGTACGAGATGTCCGTGTACGAGTCGAAGGTCTTGGGCTCGGGCAGGTGGTCGCGCACGCTGGCCATGACGATGCCGTAGGCGAGGAAGATGCTCCAGCCGATGCAGCACGACTTGACGAAGCGCATGCGCGTGATGCCGAAGATCGGGATCAGCAGAATGAGCAGCGGGATGATGGGGCCTTTGGCCTTCTCCACGGGCTTCTTGGCGATCATCATGGCGGCCACCACCACGAACACGACGGCCGTCACGTTCTCCAGGTACTTGCGGCCCAGGCTCGTGAACGTGGCCAGGATGCCGAGCACCAGGGCCGGCAGCATCACGCCGAAGGTCAGGACCACGATGGTGGTCTCGTCCGCGTCCGTGCGGCCGTTGGTGGCCGACGCGTCCCACTTGTTGGAGCGCCACTCGTTCATGTAGAGCGCCAAGAGGCCCACGAAGCCGATGCCGAAGCACGCGCGCACGCGGTTCACGGACGTCTCCTGGGCGATGGCCAGGTAGTTGGCCTCGTAGAAAGTGGGGGCCACGTTCGAGAAGAAGAGCGAGCGGCCCATGTTGGTCTGCTGCTGGATGCGCTGGAACTGCTGCGTGTAGTAGTTTTTGGCCTTGATTTGCTTCATGATGTCTGCAGGTGAACGGACGGCAACACGGTTAGCACTGTCATAAAAAAAATTAGGCTAGTGCTAAACTGCGTTTATGGTGGATGAACGAACGAACCTTTGAAACCTCCCGTGTAGTTGGGTGGCGCATTCGCGCGCAGGATCGTCTCGTTAGCGTCCACGTCCGCGTAGGGCTTGGCGCTGTGCGAGTGCACGCGGCTGCGGGCGTGGCTCTGGCTTTGACTGTGGCTCATGCTGGCGCTCTGCCTGCTGCGGGACAAGCGCTGGTTGGACGGTTGGCGCGCACTTGCCTTGCTCTTGGGGGTATCGTTCTTCAACTCGACAAATGAACTGGTGCGCTCTTCCATGATGTAGGTGCGGTCCTGCTCCGCGGTTGCCATTCACGGGGGGCAGCTGAGTTCGAACCTCTAACCTGCAACACGCACGACGCGACGACGGTGTGGTTGGTTAGCCACTTGGCAACTCATTGGAGGAGGAGGAGTTTAACACCTCGGGTGCGACTTTCTGCCACGTACTAGCTGTTGCCTGCTCGGTTCCTTGCGAATCGTGAACTGGAGTTCGAGGCAATGGCGTGGCGTGGGCAGGAGAGCGAATTGTGTGGGCAGAGGGTCGGACTACCCCAAACCGCGCGCTCGAAGAGCGCTGGAAACGATCGCACGCACTGACCGGCTGTCGAGCTTTCGACAGTCTCTATCCAGCAACAGCTTCGAGGTGCCGCGGACGTCGCGAAAGCTAGTGAAAACGGAAATGAGGTCGGCCGTGGAGCTGAGTTTTCACGCCTTGCTTGCCCGCGGGAATTAAGCCAGAAGCGCGTGACCCTCCTGCAGCAGCAGGAAGGAGTCCTGCTATGAAGCCATTGCTCACTTCGAGCGGTCGTCCCGTTGCGATGGACGCTCACTCGGTGGGTGAAGTTGCCGCGCCGGGATTTGGCGCAGGTGTGCGTGAATCAGCCCGCAGGAGGCGGCGATTATGGACTGGGCCGCTGCGACCTGCTGGACGGCCGCAATCTCGCCACCGGCCAAGAACATGCTTGCCGGCGGCAACTTGCAGGTGACCTGTGGCTCGACGCGAACGCGCTCGGCAAAAAGGCGGCAAACGATTAAGCAGCAGATGACTTCGCGATGACAAGCCAAAGTACGGTTCGCCATACTCAGGCCAAGTCAAACCTGATGTATCACTAATCCCACCTGACACCATCCTGCAGGGGTAAGATCGTGGTTACCATTTTTGGCTGGCCACAGCGCTCCGTCACTGCAGTTAGTCAACCCCAACGGCACGGTTGCCGCACCACTGCTCCCAGCAACGCGTTGCTGTATTATACATGTACCCACAGACAAATGAGGCCCGCCTCACCCGCAAGCTCGTCTTCGCGTCTGCTTCAGGTGCAATATTTTACCCACATCAACGCACTTGTAGCTAAACAACAACTCACTCTATCACCATGGTCTACCACAGCACACCCACAGCCACACGCAACTCAGTCCAGCTCGTCAATGCACACGGCCTTCGGTCTCGGCTGCACGCGCGACGACGACAGCGCCGACTCGGGCTCCACGGACCCGGGCACGAGGATCCGCACGTGCTCCTGCCGGTCCTCGTCGAACACCACCGTCCACTGGCCGCTGCACTCGGTCCACGGGCCGGACTCCACGCCCCGCTCCTCGAAGTGTCGGGACTCCTCCTCCACGTACAGGTGCTCGGCCGTGGGGCTCGCCGAGTAGTCGTAGCGCTCGCTGTGCACCTCCTCCAGCGGCGACTCCTGCAGCCCGGTCGACGTGGCCGAGCTGCTCGAGTTGTCCCCGCTCCAGTGTCTCTGTCTCGACGACGTTTGGCTCGACGGAGTCGCCTGGGCCGAGCCACTGCGGTGTCGCCGCTCGCGCCGTCGCGACTTGTGGCTCGAGCTCTCGAGGAACTGCGAGATCTCCAGCAGCTCCTCCTGGTTCCACATGATGCCGTCCTCCTCCTCCATGGCGATGCTGTCGTGGCAGCGCCGCGTGAACTCCGCCAGCTTGTCCAGCCGCACGCCGTCCACCTCGCCCGAGCGGGACGACGCCAGCCCGGAGCGACACAACACGTCGTGCACTTCTTCCAGTCCTGCGCTGCTCTTGGCGCCTCCGGGCCGCGTCACCTTGTCCACGCACAACCTGCAGAAATACTCCGTGGCCGGCTTGGCCGACCGCAATTGCAGCCGGAACACGAAGCAACGCTGCCGACACTTCCGACACACTTTCTGTCGACAGCCCATGCACACCTTGTGCGCGAACCCGAGCATCTTCGGCGGAGGCGACAGACACACGGTGCAGTGCGGCGCTCCTTCCTGTTTCGTCGTCCTCCTCGCGTCGCTGCCCGCCATCAGCGCGGAGAAGAGCTTGGCCCTGGCGCAGCGCAGGAAGTTGCCTGCACTGAGCACCCGCTCGGCTGCGATGAAGCTCGAGATGCTCTGCGGGATCATCGTGGACAGGTTCATGTCGCCCAGCGTGAAGACGCCGAGCCAGTCCGGACTGAGCTGCCGGTACAGATAGCACCACGACACGTCCACGCGCTGCACGCCGCGCTCGCGGTTGGCCGGGCGCTCGGGCAGGTCGATGGACTGCAGCACGTGGTAGGCGAAATACTGGCCGTCGCGGGCCACGATGCGCCCCATGCGCTCGTACGTGAGCATGTCCTTGTCGCTCAGCAGGCCGCTGGCGCCCGCGAAGCCGCGCATGACGAACCACTTGATGCCGGCGAACACGATGGGCGCGCGCAGGTCGCGCGCCTCGAACACGCGCAGCACGGCGCCGTCCACGAAGTTGTCGCTCAGCAGGCTCTTGCAGATGCGCAGGCTCTCGCTCGAGTCGCAGTACAGGCCGTTGAGCGCGTCGTCCAGCGTGCCGGGCACGATGCCGCTGCCCAGCAGCACGCACGGGCCGGCCGCGTCGTCGGCGCGCGGCCTGTACACGTTCAGCGCGTGGCGGCGGCGCACGCGCTGCCAGGCGCCGAGGCTTGCGGACGCGTGGAAGTTGTGGTGCGCCGCCAGCGCGCGGTCGATCAGGTCGTCGCACTGGCGCTCGAGCTGCGCGCGGCGCTCGGCGCTGAACTGGACGGCGGACACGCTCGACGCCATGGCGCTGGAAGATGGCAAAGTGGCGCTCGTTGTGTCACGCACCCGTTGACAGGCTGGGGCAGGGGCCTCTGATCGGGTGGGTTCAGGGTTCGCTTGACTGAGGAGATGTATGCGGAGGATTGCTGCGGGTGCCGATGTGCGCCAGCTGCTTCTGGCGCGATCGAGGGGCATCAACGCAAGCAGCCCAAGCAGCGGCGACGGCGCGATGGTCTCATAGGCGTACGCACGCATGTGCAGCACAGTGTATGGACATTGTATTTAGGCAAAGCCCCCCCCCCCCCCCCCCAATGCTGGAGTCTGGGGCGCTGTAGATGTACGGAGCTGCTGGGCGAGACCAGGTTCCGAATGGCGGGAACCTGTATCAGCTCCGACCATGGAGCATGAATTGCCATGGCGTGGATAGTACAGTTCAGAACTCCCGGCCGCCGACTCGGTGCTGCGCATTGGCACTGCCGTCGGAGGAGGCGATACGCAGGTTGCAGTTTTCGATGGAATACTGAACACTGCAATCTCACTTCGGAGAGGAGGGACGGCGCAGGAGCAGCATCGCGTCACAGAAGCTCTGGTGTGCTGCGCGCGGACAAACTGAACATGCAGCGCCCGCCCTGAGTGTGAACGGCGTTAACCGCATCAAGTAAAATTTCATGGTGGTATTAGGACACGCGTATACAGACAATTCCTTAGAAGAGAGTCTGCGTTTTTCAACGAGACCACTGCTGCGCAAAAAGTTGCATCGCTTGGTTCACGGTGGCAGAATACATGTAATAAACCGATGCACTTGATGGACTCGTGTCGGCCTATGTCGAGGTTGAAACGATGAGGACTCAGCTTAGAGCATCGAACTCCAACTTCCTTGTGCTGCGCATTGCAGCGGGCCCCAGTCAAAGTTTGCCAAATCCGCCAAAACGGCGAGTACAGCGGGAATTAGCTACCTTACAATCCAACCACGGCGACGCTGTAATTGGAGGCGCGTCTGTAAGACAGGTGCTCAGGACTTGACTTATGGCATTTGCAACTCACGCAGCTTGGCGAGCACAGCAACGTCTATGAATTGGAATAAGAAGATGGGAGTTTCAGGTTGGTCGTGAGCCTGAAAAAAGTTGTTTGATGCTGCCCTCGCAAAGCCCTCGAACCATGCATGAATCGAGCAGACCGCACCAGCCTCTGAATGTGCACAATTTGTAACTACGAGCCCTAAATACCTCAACTCACAGCATATTCCGAAGTATTTCCTACTAGGTGCTCGTAGCCCTCAATGTGCCCCTAGATTACGTAAGACGGTGGATGGATGTACATGGGCTGCTCACTTACTCCATTTCACTAATCGACCTTTGGCGGTCTTGCCTACAGCCTCTTCTGTTTAATTGCCGCCGGCGCTGTCGCCCAAAGCGGCACCTATCCACTGCTGGAGCTCGCCAGGCTCTGTATGATGGTCCTAGCTTGCAATCTCACTCTGTAGCTACGAACGACAAGCCCCGGTAAGCTGAGCAGCACCACCAAAAGTGAATATGTATAGAGTTGCCTTCAACTTCAAGATCGCTCGTACCTAGCCGAAATTTACAACTTCAAACAGGAGTTTACAAAAAGCCAGGGCGGAATTCTGCAGCGAACGATAAGGCTCCCGACGCTTTCGAGGAAGTGAAGCCAGCCGGCTCATTTATAGTGTACGAGGAATGAAGCCCCCAACGGAACTCGCAACCTTCAAGCAAAGCTGCAGTATTAGTGCTTGCTCTCACCACGAGAAATTTTTCAGATTGCGCAATCTGAAATTCCAGTTGCAAAATGTAGGTTGCTTCCTGGATATGAACAAGAAACAACAGGGACAAAACAACAGTCGGCATGCTGCAGTCACCTTCGATGTAAAATAACAGCTTGCTGTGACGCACATTTCAAAGCATGGTAGGAACGGCTGTGGATGTTTCGTATGTTCAACGCGCTCGATGGAGATTGCACAACCGCAGGGAACTGGGACTTGCGGCCAATGTAAACCATGAGAATTACATAGCGACGGCTTATTGGCAAGTGCAAAGCCTATTGACCAGCGACGCCAGTAGAGTGTCTGCACGACTCCGGCGCCGTTGATGTGGTTTTTTGCTGGTGGCGCAGGATGTGCATCTGTTTCTAGCTTCTTCTAGTTTGAGTTTCGTCCAATCGGCGCTTGTTTTTCTCAGAACGCGAGGCTGGTCTCGGGTTCACTATGCCAAACTGAACCCCTGTCCGTCCTAGACGCGGGTAGGGCTGTCTCCATACTGAATCCTAAATAAACCCGAAATCTCGCCCCCTCTCTCCCGAGTCTCGAGAAACCGCAGGAAAGGCCCCCCAACACATTCATCGTTTCTCTGGGTGGGGAACAAGCAAGCGGGGCGACTGCGGGGCGTCTGCTACAGCGAGCAAGCGATTGCACAACAGGCGAGCGGCTTCTCCCGAGCGCTTGCTACCGACCGACTACACTAGCGCAAGACACAACACTTTCCACACAGCCATGCAGCAGGAGCGAGAGAGCGCGGAGCTGTGCCTGAACGGCTGCGGCTTCTTCGGCGCGCCCGGCAGCGGCGGCATGTGCTCGGTGTGCTGGAAGAAGACCATGTCGGACCGCCAGGCGGCGGCGCAGTCCCCGCGCGCGGCGGAGCAGAAGGTGGACGAGGCGGCCACGCTGGAGACGGCGGCGCCCGCCGAGAGCGCCGACAACCAGAGCGCGGCGCCCAAGGACGTGGCGGCGGCGGCCGAGGAGGCCCAGAAGCCCGCGGAGAAGCTCGTGCAGAAGAACAAGAAGCGCTGCTGGGAGTGCAAGAAGAAGGTGGGCCTCACGGCCATCGAGTGCCGCTGCGGCTACGTGTTCTGCAGCGGCCACCGGTACGCGGACCAGCACAACTGCAGCTTCGACTTCAAGGCGGCGGACCGCGCCGAGCTGGCGCGCCGCAACCCTGGCGGCGGCCAGTTCGGCAAGCTCGAGAAGCTGTAAGCTGCTGCTGAGAGAGAGAGGCCGACGGACGGCCCGCCATCAGTCAAGTGCTGACTTGGCGGGTCGCCAGCGCGGGGAGCCGCGCTCGAGTCGACGACCGAGCGGCTGGAGACGGAGCACGAGCGGACGCGCTGGGGGCCGGCGTCGCGCGGTGGATGTAATATTAGGACGGAGGCCCGAAGCGCCAGCCAGCGACCGACCGCGGCCCACACGAGAGACCAGAGACTCCCAGAGCATCGCTTTGCCCAGCTTTTCGCCATCCATGCAGTTTTCTTTGCCCTAGCTTTTTCTTAAGGAAGGAATGGATCTTGCTTTTCTTATTCGGTTGCCGTTGCAGTTGCCCACGTGGAGGAAACGAAGGAAGGAGCTGGCCGCCTCCATCTGGCGACGTTGCGTCTTGCAAACGTCCCCGTGGTCGTTGGGTCGAGCGACTGGATCTTTCGCCACACGTCGCAGAAAGCTGAACTTGCCGGGAGGAGCTCCAGTCCGACGTACGGGCATGTAACAGGGACACTTGCGCCATTACCTAGACATGTACTTATGTCAGAGGAGGGCGTTACTACGAGATGGCCTGGTAGGTGGTGGGCGGCGACTTGCGCTCCGTGTCGCGCAGCCTGCGCGAGTAGCGCTCCAGCTCGAACAAGCACCAGCGCTTGACGGGCTGCGGCAACGGGCGGTAGATCGCTGGTGGTAGTGGCACCAGCGGGCTGGTCGAGCGCTTGTACTCGACGTAGGCCTCGTCCAGCCCGAAGCGCTCGTCGTAGCGATCTTCCGCCAGCGGCACCCCCGACAGGAACATGAGCACCAGGAAGGTGGAGACGGGGCTCACGCAGCTCACGTAGTAAAACCATGTCTCGCCTCCGCCGAAGGCTGCGCTGGCCAGCACGGTCACCCCCACCCAGCACAGCATCTCGCCGAAGTAGTTGGGGTGGCGCGAGTACTTCCACACGCCCGAGCGCAGCAGCTTGCCCTTGTTCTTGGGGTCCTCGTTGAAGGCTGACTTGGTCGCGTCCGCGGTGTACTCGACCGCCATGCCGACGGTCCACACGGCGATCCCCACGATGTCTCGCGCCTCACCGAAGCTGTGGTCGGTCTGGTCGCCGCTCGAGTTGGCCAGCACCACCGGCAGCGAGACCAGGAAGACCCAGAGGATCTGGAACACCCAGAAGCCGAAGAAGGCCGCGCAGTTGGCGCGCATCTCGTCGAAGCGCTCGTCCTTGCCGCGCTTGAGCACGCGCAGCAGCAAGAAGGAGCCGAGGCGCAGCGCCCACGCAACTTGCAGACATGTGGCCACGATGCTACGCGCGTTGTACACGCCCTGCAGCACCAGCGACAGCACCGCCAGCACGATGAAGTTGAGCGCGCCCGCCAGGTCCGTCACCTTGTCGAATTGGCACGTGTAGGCTACGGCGAAGAAACTGCACTGCATGAAGACCGTCACACCCAAGCAGATGAGCAGCATCACGCCCCCGGGGACCAAGGGCTCGTCCATTGTAGAGATAAGGAAACTTGGACACTTGTGGAGACTGCTACACACAGAAGCCAAGTCGGACTGGTGAACACGGTCGACGCGCCCCGAAAAAGGAATGATGGTGACAGACGTGCAAGTTCGTTCGAGGTCAAGTCAAGTCCAGCTAGTTGTTGCTCGCTGCTTGTATTCATACGCTTCAAGGTGAGGCGCTTAGTGCACGAGAGAGATGGAAGCTACTCGTTCTTGTCGGATGGAGAAGGACTCCACCAACCCCCGACAAAAATATTCCTAGGACCAGTCGCTGGCTTGCCGGCAAGTGGCGCTGGTCTCAGCCAACTTATCGGCTCGATCACTCCTTGACAATTATATACACCGCGTGGATTATCCCGGGAATGTACCTGCAGATGCAGCAGTTGCAGTCACGGTTTGTCATTCATCAGCAAAAAGCCATATAAAAAAAAATGCCCTAAAGGACAAGGGGCAAGATTACGTCCAACGCACCCGAGCAGTGTGAGCAGGCAGTTGATGGCGAAGTCCTTGTTGCAGCCAACTTGGAAGAAGACGCCGAGCGGCGGCAGCAGGATCGAACAGATCAGGCGCGGGCAGTCTCCACAGGTGATGGCCATCGCGGCTGTTGTCTCGTGGTCGTGAAATGGAGCGAGTCGTGGCGAGAAGAAGGCCGATTGCACACTGCACCACAGCGGCAACTCTCAGCAACGCATGATGTCTAACGACCCATGTACTGGACGCCGCGTAGTGGGCGCTTCCCGTCCGGGACATGGCGCGGAATCACCCGCAACGGCAACGGCGGCAACTTTTTGTCCCGTTCCAAACTGCTTCAACCCCGATCTAAATCTGTACATCTTAGAACATTCACATGTTTTCCGCCAATCACATCGCCCCAAGCGCAATAATGGAGACCTCCTCGGAGCTGGCGCTGGCGGCGACGCGCGTGAACCTGTGCCTGGGCGCCGAGCGCCAGCTGCTCGCGCGCAACGCCCAGAAGCGCCGCCTGCCCGTGACCATCGTCACGGGCTTCCTGGGCGCGGGCAAGACGTCGCTGCTGCAGCACGTGCTGCAGCACAAGCTCAACCTGCGCGTGGCCTGCGCCGTGAGCGACCTGGCGGCCATCAACGTGGACGCGCTGCTGGTGGGCGGCCAGCTGTCGGCCGGCGGCAACAAGCTCTTCCAGCTGCGGGCCGACCCCAACAGCAGCCTGGCCGCCTTCAAGGACGCCGTGTGGCAGGTGCTCAATGACGACGAGGGCGACGCCGCGGCGCTGGGCAGCGTGGACTACCTCGTGATGGAGACCAGCGGCACCACAGACCCCACGCAGCTCGTGGCCGCCGTGCAGGAGAAGTTCGGCAAGATGACACGAGCGCGGCTGGACTCGGTGGTCACAGTGGTGGACGGCGATGCCGTGGCCCAGGACGCTCTCAACGGGGTCGAACCCTGCGCCGTGGCCATCTGCCAGCTGCAATGCGCCGACGTGGTGCTGCTGAACAAGGTGGACCTCATGGATGAGGAGAGGCTGCAGGCGGCAAGAGTGGTGGTTAAGAAGTACGCGCCCAGTGCGCGCGTGTACGAGACGGATCACGGACAAGTGTACTTGCCGCACGTGCTGGACATTGCTCCGCCGGAGGATGTATTTAACGGCGGAGTGAGCCATGAGAATGTCCAGGCGCAGTGGAACACGGGGCTGAGCGCGTTGAATGGCTCGGTGACCCCTGCGCCCAGTCGTCTGCGTGTGGATAGAGGGAAGGACGTGGTGGTGATGGAGGAGGTGGCGCAGTCGCAGGCGTTTGCCTCTGTAGCGTATGAACGAGCTGCGCCGACGTCATTGGCGGCAATGCACGACTGGATCCAGCACCATTTGCCGAAGGGCACGCTGCGCGCCAAGGGAGTCATGTACGTTGCTGAGTTGCCCAAGTATCGCTTCGTGGTGCAGCTTAGCGGCAAGCGGCGGCTGGAGGTCGAGAACGCGGGCTTGTGGCAGTCGACACCCAAGACGCAGTTTGTCGTGATTGGATTTAGCAGCAACAGCGCCAGTAACGGGGAACACTTTGACGAGGCCCAAGCTCTCGAAAGTCTCGAAGTCTGCCTGTCGATAGGAGCTGATGATTTGGAAAACGGGAGCGAGTCGGCCCGTGCAGCTAGCCTGGCAAAGTTAGACGACGACGAGCGCTTTGAGACGCTGGCCATGACCTCAGGGCAAGCCACGACGGTGGCGTTTCGCCTTACGTGCCCCACTTCGACATTGGACGAGACGATGCTTCGACACCACCATCACGTGGACATGAACGAGTTGACGAAGCGGCTAGTGCGAGAGGTGAATGCCTCGGGAGGTGGCTCTCTACTGCTCTACGCTTCGAATTTGAGCCCGAACGACGTTGAAGGAGACCAAGTATACGCCGTTGCCTCCATCGTGGGTCCGGCGTCCGTGCTGAGCATGTGGAGCGAGCTCGACTCTCGAGCTGAGTTGATCATCACTGAGGTCAAGAAGAAGCTCGCTGGCTGCCTTTGTGGCTTTTGATAAGGCATATCGAGAGATCCAACAGCTTCAGCATCAGTGAATGGAACTTCAATTTGGAATTCGCTCTTGCCTTGGGGGCATCAGCCCCGTCCTGTTACTTGGGTGTTGCAGCTAACTCACGCAGATGACGTACACGGCGTGGATGATCCCCGGGACGTAACTGGCACAACCACAATAGCTTCATCAAAATCCTCAAGTTTACCCTCATCCCCTCCCCATGCTTCACGCACCCGAACAGCGTCAGCAGGGCGTTGATCGCCAGGTCCTTGTTGCAACCGGTCTGCAGGAAAACTCCGAGTGGCGGCAGGAGCACCGCGCAGATCAAGCGCGCAGTCTTGTCCCAGTTGAAGTCCGATGTGCTCGACGAGGAGCGGCGCTCGTCGCCCTCGAACCAGTTGTCGGCGTCGTCCACTGCGTGGCCCATCGTGCTGCACTCGAGACGGAAACTGCAAGCGGCGATAGATCTCTTCCGAGTGCAATTCGTCGACTCGGATCCGACCGTTAACATGACGTGAAGTGACGAACTCAACTGGCGAGAGACAAAAGTAAAAGAAACGGGAATAAGACCGAGCGAGCCGGTCTCTATATTAACTGTTGGTCTGTGTCAAAAACTGGCAGAAGACCTCCCCGGAGGAAAAGGCAAAGAGAACATCGCGCGCCTGACGGGTAGGCGTAGCCGTCGTCCACCCTCCTCTTCAATGTACGTCCGCGCACTTGTGCGACTCGCGTTGACACTGCAGCACACCGGGACCTCTTCCCGCCACTGTTTAGAGAGAACGAGTTGATAACAACCCGAACTCCTCTTCAATGTACGGAAAGGTGTCCCCATGGCAGCAGTGTCTAAACCACGAGAAGCCAAGTGCCGAACGCCACTGTACGAGAGAGCAGACTCGGATCTGTGTTGGCCGCCCGACTGCACGAAGCTCTTCGCCTCTCTATCCACGCCGACAGCGCTTGTTTCTCATATTTTTTCTGGTATTTCCCGCGCCGACTGAAAGGAGACCGCTGTCGCTCTGAGCACAGCGAGCGAGCTCAGCGCCACATCTTTTCGTTCAATGTGGCGCCGCCTATTCCTTGATCAGAATGTAGACAGCGTGGATGACGCCGGGCACGTAGCTGTGGAAACGCACGGCAACAACGGTTAGGCGGTGCTTAAAGCGACAGGGCGGCGGAGTGGCAAAGGAGGACGCACCCGAGCACGGTGAGCAGGCAGTTGATGGCCAGGTCCTTGGTGCAGCCGACCTGGAAGAACACGCCGACGGGCGGGATGATGACCGAGCAGATCAGGCGAGGGATGTCTCCGCAGGTAATCGGCATCTTGGCGCTGGTGGGGGACTTCTTCACGCGAGGCAAAATCGAAAGTGATCGGTGCTGCTGGAAGGATATCTCGCTCGGCGTGGGTGACAACCTATCTGTTCCTTCTCTCTTGGTTTCAGTATGGATCCGGGCTTCAAGGGAGGGGGGATGGGGGCCAGCTGCAAAAATGATGGCTCGCGCGGGATTGGCGCATAATGGCTAACATGTGAGTGCGGCGGGCCAATCGCCGCGCGCTGTGAAAGGCGCCGCCATTTGTATCCATCGCCGAGATTCTTTGTTTGTCACAAAAGCGGAGTGGCAGCGCTGCTGGCATTCCACATTGTGCTCGCCATCTGATTCTTTGGGGCGGAAAATGCGCGCAACCACGTGGACGCCGACGTGCGGGACCGCGCTTGAGACATCGCCGCTAGCAACGCAGGCAGCTGCTGTGTCTGCCGCGCTGTATCGCCAGGACAATTGATTATCTTCGCAATCCACACTGCGTTTTGTGTCCCGTCATCGGGACTATAACCGGGACTATTTTCACAAATCAGGCGGGTGGGTACACCGGCGCGGCCACCGATTGGCTGGCGAATATCAGTCCGTCATGAATTCCACCATTGGCTAGATATCCAACCCAAATTTTGCGCCAATAAAAAGCCGCGCTTTGACATGGATGCTGCTGAAAGATCGCCATGGGTGCGACACCTTGAAGACACCAACATGGACTGCTGACGACTTACGTGAGGGGATATTTATTCACTGGCAACAATTACTCTCTCCTTACTTTCTGCCAGGCTCTACCCTTGCTGTCTGCGTACATACAACGCCTACCCACTTTAGACCGTGCCGTAGGGGGCCTTCTTGTTGGCCAGCAGGGCCTCGTCATCCTCCTCGGCGACCCACTTGTCGCCGCCCTCGCGCTCGAGCTTGATAGCCAGCAGTGCGGCGCCGCACGTGTTGGAGAAGATGAAGAGCGGGCCCACGAGCGGGATCATCTGGAGCAGGAGCATCTGGAACCCGAAGCTGCTGTAGGTGAACTTGTGCTCGCGGATCCAGCGCTGCTGCTGCTTGAAGCCGAGGCCCTTGAGGTCGAAGTAGTACAGGTGCGACTCCCAGGCCATGAAGGTGCTGTGCAGCCACGCGTACACGATGCTGCCGATGACCGGGATCAGGTGCAGCGGCAGCGACACGATGAGCAGGATGACGTGGAAGATGGCGTCCAGGCGGAAGAAGGACGTGCACACGCGCACGACCGCCGACTCCTGCGTGTCGCGGTCCACCAGCGCGGCGTAGCCCTTCTCGCGCAGCACGAAGGCGAAGATCTTGTCCTTGAAGTACTCGAGCACCAGGAACGCGTAGAGCAGCGTGACCAGGAAGATCTCGACGACCACGAAGATGACGGCGAAGATCCACGACAGCACGGAGGGCAGGCCCTTGTCGGCCATCCAGCTCTCCTGCGGGCGCAGCGTCCAGGCGAAGAGCGCGAACACGGAGAAGATGCTGAAGGCCAGCGTCAGCAGGAGCGGGAACGCCGCCTGCTTCCACAGGTGCGGGTGGCCCAGGAAGTACGCCACGCCCTTCAGCGCGTAGAACGGCATGGCAGTTGTTGGTGTTGCTGCTGAGTCTTGATCGAGCTGTGCACAGCGACCGCCGAATTGGGGAATGGCGCCACGCTGGGCGCCGAACGAGTGGCGAGCGTCGAGACCATTTTCTGTGCCTGGGTGAGAGATCAAATTGATTCGGAGCCAGGACTCTTTGGTTGGATACTTTTCGCGTGATGACGCGCCGCAAGTGATTTGCATGCGACGAGGGAGCAATCGAATCAGATCCGCGCTCACACGTCACAGACGCCTCCTGTGCGGTGAACGTTCCGCTGGACTACAACGTACATGTCCTGCTACTGGTAGACTACGCTTCGTCGCACATGTACATGGCGAACTCGCCGCTGCCCTCGCTGTCGAGCAGCGTCGCCTCCTCCTCGTCGACCTCGCTCCTCTTGCCGCCGCGGCTGGCGCGCTCCAGCTCCTCAGCCAGCAGCGCCGCGCCGCACGCGTTGGTGAAGATGAAGAACGGGCCTGCGCACGGCACCATGTGCAGCAGCAGCGCCTCCACGCCAAAGTGGCTGTACTGGACCTTGTAGCGCCTCATCCAGCGCTGCTGCTGTCGCAGGCCGAAGCCCTTGAGCTCGAAGTAGAAGCTGTGGTTCTCCCAGGCCAGCACGCCGCCGTGCAGCCAGGCGTACACGAGAGTGCCGAGGACTGGCACCAAGTGCAGCGGCAGCGAGATGACCCCAAGCGCGCTACGCGACAAGAAGTACGACGTGCAGACCCGTACGGCGGTTGAGCGGCGCTCTCGGCCCTCCAACATGTCACCGAGGCCCCGATCCTGCAGCACGAAGGCGAAGATCTTGTCTTGGAAGTAGTCGATGCACACGACCCCATAGAGGGCGGTGGACACGAAGATTTCCATCACGACGATGCTCAGAGCGAGCGACTCGGCGAACTGCTTCGGGATGTCCTTGTCGTTCAGCCAATCCTGTTGACGGGACAGTGTGTGGTTGAACAGGTAGTACGCGGCCGTCACGCCAAAGATCACCGTGAGAAGCAGCGGCAACGCCACCTCCTTCCAGAGCGCTGGGTGGCAGACGAAGTACACGATGCCTCGGAACGCGAACATTACCATTTTGCTGCCAAACACTACTGTAGAGGTGGAGGTGGTGAGGTGGTGGATTAACAAATGGTTGGTTCGCTTGGTATCTCGACCGAGCGGTAATATTGGAGCTGTCGACCAAGGACATCAAACTGATGATGATACGTCTGCGGTGCTCGACGATGTTGATGGGACGCGTTCAATCATTCTCCACATGGACGAAGGCAAGGCTCTCAAGGTGAAGTTAACTTAGCACAATCACTGCTTGCACAGGTAACATGGAGGCGTGTATTCGTTCCGTGACGCAACTCGTGGCACGGACTAATTCGTGGTCTAGTCACACGACTACCTTAACTGCGTCGCACTCGCTATTGGTCCCGCTGTCGACCAGCGTGTCTTCCTCGTCGATCTTCTTGTTGTCACGCTCCAGTTCCTCGGCCAGTAATGCGGCACCGCACGTGTTCGTGAAGATGAAGAATGGACCTGCGCACGGGACCATCTCCAGCAGCATGGCTTGCAGGCCGAAGGTGCTGTACTGAGTCTTGTAGCGCCTCATCCAGCGCTGCTGCTGTCGTAGAGTGAATCCCTTGAGCTCGAAGTAAAGGTGGTGGTATTCCCAGGCCAGCACGCCTCCGTGGAGCCAAGCATACACAATGCTGCCGAGTACCGGTATCAAGTGCAGCGGCAGCGAAATGACTTTAAGCGCACAGCTCGACATGAAGTACGACGTACACACAAGCACCACAGTCGAGCGGTGCTCTCGGCCATCGAGCAGCGCACCGAGGCCGCGGTCTCTCAGCACGAAGCCGAAGATCTTGTGCTCGAAGTAGTCCACGCACACGACGCCGTATATGATGGTGGACACGAAGATCTCCGCTCCAACGATACATAGCGCCAAAATCGTTGCGAGATGCTTTGGGATGTTCTTGTCGTCAAGCCAATCTTGCTGTCGTGAAAATGTGTGGAAGAACAAGAAGTATGCGGCCGCTACGCCGTACAACACTGTGAGCAGCAGCGGGAATGCCACTTCCTTCCAAAGTGCTGGATGGCGTACGAAGTACGTGATGCCTCGAAGCGCGTATGTTACCATCTGTATCTGGCGGTATATCAGCTTGTAGGCGGCGAAATGGTAAATGCCCAGGAGTTATACAGCTCACTTCGTACCTGTACCAGTAGTCGATGGGACGGTGCTAATCATTCAGCTTGTCCAGTAAACAGCTTTTTGCCATGATTTGGAGACTTGCTCGAGCACAAGGCTCTCTGAGGAAGCATTCATTGGTATTGTACGAGAAAACTTGTGCAGCATGAACAAATGCTTCTCCATTTCACTTTTGGGTAGGTCTTCACATCCCAAGCAATTGTCCTCCTAGCAACTCAGGCTACTTGGAAGTGCTTCCGTACGGCGGCACGTACGCACCGAGCTTATTGACGAGCGGCACCTTGTCCATGTCAATAGCCTTCTCGTGGCTCTTCTTGCTCTTGCTCTCCTTGTTCTTGCTGCTCCAGCTCCACTTGCTGTTTTTGCGCTGCTCCTGCTTCTCCAGCTCCTTCTCGATGCTGGCAGCGAACAGCGCGGCACCTGCAGCGTTCGTGAACATGAAGATGGCGCCGGCGATCGGGATCATCTCGAGCAGCATCGCCTGCATCCCGAAAGACGAGTACTGCAGCTTCCGTGCCGCGATGACCTCCTTCTGCTGCTCGAAGTCGAAGGCCTTCATCTCGAAGTAGTACAGGTGCGCCTCCCACGCCATGAGCGTGCCGTTGAGCCACGCGTACGTGACGTTGCCCAGCACCGGGATCATGTTCAGCGGCAGCGTGACGACCAGCAGCCCGAGGCGCAGCATCACGCTCACGCGGCAGCACGACGTGAGCACGCGCAGGAAGGGCGAGTGCCGCTCCTCGTTCTCCACCAGCTCGCGGTAGCCGCGCTCGATCAGGACGTGCGCGAAGATCTTGTCCTTGAACCACTCGAGACACACGAGTCCGTAGACGACCGTGACGATGAACACCTCGACGATCACGAAGATGACCGCTATGAGCCACGCGAAGAAGGAGGAGAGTCCCGCGTCGTACAACGCCCGCTCCTGCCGGTGCAGCGTCAAGGTGAAGAGCGTGATGGCCACGCCGAACGCTACGGCCACCGTCAGCAGCACGGGGCAGAGCGTCAGGCGCCACAGGTGACGGTCCCCCAGGAAGTAGAGGATGCCGCGCAGCGGGTAGGTCGACATGGGGAGGCTGCGGATCGGATGTCGAATGACCAGACGAGGGAGATTTGTCTCTGTGGATGGATGAGGCGACTGGAACGCCGCTGGACGGCGACACCCACGTCGGTGGTGATGATTTCTTGAATGCTTTAGGTATGTTGTGCGCTTACATGCAGGTTCTGCTGGGTATGAATTACACGAGCGAGCGGTACGACTCGGTCTCCTCTTGCTGCTGCACGTGCGGGCGCTTGGCCGCCTCCTCCCTCTCGATGTTGGAGGCGAAGAGCGCCGCGCCGACTGTGTTGGTGAACATGAAGACGGCCCCGATGCCCGGCACCATCTCCAGCAGCAGCGCCTGGGCGCCGAAGAGCGTGTACTGCAGACTCCGCTCGCTGATGAGCGCTTGCTGCTGCTCGAACGAGTAGTTCTTGAGCTCGAAGTAGAACAAGTGATACTCCCAGGCCACTAGCTGGCCGTTCAGCCACGCGTACATGGCGTTGCCCACCACGGGCACCACGTTGAGCGGCACGGAGACCACCAGCAGTCCGAGGCGCAGCAGCACGCTCACGCGGCAGCAACTGGTGCAGATGCGGATGCACGACGCGTGCCGGCGCTTGTTGGCCACGAGCTCCTCGTGTCCTTGCTGGCGCATGACGAACTCGAACACCTTGTCTTGGTAGCAGGCGAGGCAGATGAGGCTGTAGACCATGACGATCACGAAGCTCTCCACGAGGCACAGCATGATGGCCAGCACCCACGCGAGTCCTTCAGGCACCCCGGCGTCATAGAGCCCTTGCTCCTGTGGATACATGGCGGCAGCCAGCAGCACGATGACCGTCGTCATGCCCACGACGACGGTCAGGAGCGCGGGGCAAATTGTCATGCGCCATAGTGCAGGGTGCGCCAGGAAGTAGGCAAGCCCTTGAGCCACGTACGTCGACATGCTGCGGCTGAGACTCGGCGAATTGGAAAATGAGCGGATACATAGCGATCGGGCGAACAGCGATATCGGGTCAGAAAAAGCGATACAGGTAACAGGCAGCACCGCTCGTGGTGGCTGCCTCCATTCCGATACACACACGCCCTCGTTGAATGGCGCTCGCGGCTTGCTCTTCATTATCGACAATAGATACTTTCTAAGCGCGAATCGCTCGCCTCATTAGACCATGCCGCCGGACGGCGCGTAGCCGTGGCTGTACGCGTTGGCGTTGTTGTTGTGGTTGTTGTTGTTGTTGTGGTCCCAGCTGGGCTGCACGCCCCCTCCCTGCATCGCTCCACGCTCGCGCTCCTCCTCCTCCAGGTGCGCGGCGAATAGCGCGGCGCCCACCGTGTTGGTGAAGACGAAGAGGGACCCGACGCCGGGGATCATCTCCATGAGCAGAGCCTGCATCCCGAAGGACGAGTACTCTACTTTGTGCTCGTTGATGAAGGCCCTCTGCTGGCCGTATGAGAAGTTCTTGAACTCGAAGTAGAGCAAATGGTACTCCCAGGCCAGGATGGTGCCGTTGAGCCACGCGTAGATGACGGAGCCCACGATCGGCAGCAGGTTGAGCGGCAGCGTCAGCACCAGCAGCACGAGGCGCAACCAGAGGCTCACGCGACAGCAGGAGCGGCAGGCGCGCGCGCAGCCGGCGTGGCGCTCCTCGTCCTCCACCATGTCCTTGAAGCCGCGCGCCACCATGACCTGCTCGAAGACCTTGTCCTGGTAGCAGCCCATGATCACGAGGTTGTAGATGAGCGTGACGAGGAAGATCTCCACGAGCACCAGCATGACGGCCAGCAGCCAGGCCAGCCACGCGGTCACGCCCGCGTCCTCCAGGCCGTCGGCCTGCGGCACCAGCGCCATGGAGAAGAGCACCACGACGGTCGCGATGGCCACCACCAGCGTCAGCAGCAGCGGGCACAGCGTCGTGAGCCACAGCCGCGGGTGCGTGACGAAGTAGGCCAGGCCCTGCACGACGTAGGTGGACATGAAGGCAGCGGGAAATACGCAGAATATGTGCGAGTGCTCGCTGCCTCCGTCGCCGTCTTATTAGGGCTTAGTCGCGATGATGGTACAGGCGAGGAGGGCTGAAGCAGAGCAAACACATTGATAATGACATGGGTTGTCGAGACCGCGTGGCGATTGGCTGAAAAGAGTGGGGTGTCGCAATGTGGTGCCTGGAACGTAAATATGGTGTAGCGAACGTACCGTCTCCCAACTCGCATTTTTATTGGCTAGTCCAAAACGGTACAGCGTACCACTTTGAAAAGTTCGCGTTCCGAAAACACTTGTTCTGGGAACAGCCTCAGCACATTTCTGCTATGGACGATATCACAGCAACAGTGACGGCGGTAGTATTGGGAGCTTGTGTAAGTTCGATAACAACGACCGATCAGCGCGGCGTACGCCCGCCGCCCACGACCACCATGACATTTCCATCTTGCACCTTCGAGCGAGCGCTACGCACCCCTGGAACGGGCTGGTTCCACAGAAAGGTGACAAGAATTCATTCCTACGCATCTACATGTACGAACTGGTGCACGCTGAGTGGGTTAACGAGCCCGGACCTACCTGCAAGAACCCTGTCATCAAGTGCGTGGCGCTTACAGTGCTCTTTCAGGAACGATGGGCCAAGCGGCCATGGCGTTGGGCATTTCAAGGCCTCGCGCTGTGATCTACATCAACGAGACCCTTGACGTGCTCAGCGCCACGGCCAAGCTCTGTCTGCGGGCAAGAGTTAGCTTGGACAAGCCTGAGCACAACGTTCTTTGGAGGTTGGGCTTGTCTGGCTAGTCAACTCTACCCCTAACCATTTTTAGTTGTGGAATGGGTGCCCCATCTGAACAAGGGCTTAAACCACATGTTCAGTCTGAAAACTGTCAGGTTTTCGGCAAAAACGGTGCAGAGATCAGATATATGGGGGTGACACACCGTCTTTATCTTCATATTTGTATAAAAAGGATAATCATTTCCTCAAATTCGCAAATTTGTAGTTTTTACGCCATAAAAAAATTCAGAATTTTAGGACAGGAACTTTTTACGAATGGTGCAACGAACCCGTGGTTTACGGTACGCTTGGTACTGGTATGAGTCACCTTGACATGGTTACAGTTTGCTGTAGATGTCGTTTTGTGACGAAAACACTTCGTGCGTATCCATAGAGGGCCCATGACTGCGAGACTTACGATTGCCATTGCCGCGCTTCTTGCCGCAGCAAGTACGTGTAGGCTCGCATTGGTTTCCACGCTGCGACTGGGATGTAAGTTTGAAAGTACCTTTTCACACATCACCGCTTTTGCTTCTTGCAGCCGACGCAGCGAACGAGGCGTCTCAGTGCGCCGCCGTCAAGACTTGTTACGAGGGTGGCGATCAGTCCGTGCCCTGCGTTGTAACTGAGGAAGAATGTCCACCGTGCGTGCTCTTCGACGGAAATTCTTGCTACGTGAGGGTGAGCGGTTCGTGTCCGTTTGGCACCGACTGCAGCGACGTCTTTTTCTCGAGCTCAGGCAGTAGCACCGCTACTAGCAGCTCTACAAATAACACGGTTGGCAGCGGGAGCACAAAGGACTCGACCACGTCAGTTGCTGCTGGTACGCCGTCTGCACCGACCTCGCGAGCGGGGTCCTTGTCATCTCAGGCAAGCAGCGCGGGCGGGGAGGCTACGGCCGCGGACTCTGGCGACACCGGATCGAGCGCGGTCCTGGTGGTCACCATCCTCGTCATCGCTGCCTTGGGCATGTGGATGCTCTTCCTGGTTGTTCAAGCGGCGAGCGAGGGAATCGCGGAGGATGAGGTACCGTCGCCGCCCACAACGGAGATGTCCAGCTTCTCCAGCAACGACACTATTATACGCGATGCGGGCGCCGTGGTTGCGCGTAGCACAACTGGCACGGACCTAAGCGAGGCGAAGACTAACTTCGTCTAGACGGCCGAGACGTTTGAAGCCCTGAGAAACCAGGTCATCGTGCGTGTGAATACACACTGACAATCCGGTGTACCCGCAAATATACACACGCGTTGCGCATCGCGCTTCGCCGCGTCGTCCATCATTTGACTCCCAAGAGTGTCGTTACCGGTATAGTTGTCGTCGACAACTGCGATCGGCGAGCAATGCTCGGAGTATACACCGAACAACTGCGGGCGGGTCAGAGATTTGTGAAGCTCGTTGCGAACCAGACCAAAAATTAATGATCGGTGTTAGATTCACACAATGGTGTGTGATTTCGTAGTTAAGTGCGTGTATAGGTCGCCAAGGGGTCACCCCTTCATTTGCGCCATGGACAAAGGCACAAAAAGGCACACTACGCGTCACACCGAGAATAAATTACGCGAACAAGCTTCATAAATTTCATTTTTTTGGTGCTGCTTCGCACCAAACTTCCTGTCAAAGTTGCGGGGTCGACATCATTCAGGCTGATGTGGCGCGAAGATTGCGCCCAGGCAAGTTACGCGCACGCAATTAATCCGTTGGGACTGCCCCCCCCCCCCTCATTCTTCGGTACAACCCCTATTAGGGGTTGCTCCAGCAGCTCAGTTTTTTTTGGGGGAATTTGCAATTTGGTCAGGTGTTTGACTGGGAATTTGCAATTCGGCCAGGTGTTTGCTAATCAGTCAGGACTTGCAAAATTTAGAATTATAACACTCCTAAAGTTAGAATAGCTAATCTGCAGCCATGCAACCGACGCCCATCCACCACTCCACAACATATTTTCGCTTCCAGGCAAGAAGTCCTCGTCATGGAGGACGCAGACGATGCTGTGGAGCTTGCCGTTGGCATGGAATTCCCCAGCATCAAGGAGCTGAAGGCCAGCGTTGCGCGATACTGCGTTGTTCACAGTGGCCGCCATAGTCTCCTTGAGACCCTCGCGTTTTTGCTCGAGTAGCCCTTGGCGAGCAAATTCGTGAGCAGTGTTAGCAACACACGGATCTGCTTCGGTGGCAGTGATGCGGATGAGGTTTCCGGTAGTTCCATGACTTGCATTCTATATGTTGTGGAGTGGTCGGTTGCATGGCTGCAGGTTAGCTATTCTAATTTTAGGAGTGTTATAATTCTAAGTTTCACAAGTCCTGACTGATTAGCCCGAATTGCAAATTCCCAGTCAAACACCTGACCAAATTGCAAATTCCCTTTTTTTTCGATTCATCAAGTCGGATTTTTCCCTGGGCTGTGATTGGCCAAAAAAGAATTTCGCTAACAGAACGAGAAATCGTTCCGGTCGATCGACAGCAGCAGCTGACTTTTATTTTCTAGCAGTCCAAACATCCAACATGGCCGCAATGGCCATGTGCAAGGTGAAGACATGCCACCGCGATGAGAATACCACCGCTGAAGACTCCTATGATCCGACAATTGCTAACAGAGCATTCATTAGGTCTGTCTATCCATAATCGTGTCATTCGACGCCGAGGGCTCGTTTGATCGGGTTGTGTGCAGCTAGCGTTGCTACAACGCGATTCTAAAGGCGCACCGCAAGGCATCAGCGCAAGCAGTCCGAAAGAGAGTCCCCTGGCACAATGACTAAAAATGCGCGCAGCTCTCGCAGCGCCTTTTGGCGCGCAGTAAGGCGTGGCAACTGAAGCCTTGGGCTGCTGCTGCTCAGAGAAAAAGTGGGGTGGTCAAAGCTCTCTGCTCGCGATTGGTCAATAAACATTTTGATCAAAAGTTTTTTTATTTGCTGCTGCGGACAGTGACTACCCCCATAATGAGCCATGTCATTATTAATGACATGGGTTGTCGAGACCGCGTGACAATTGGCTGAAAATAATGGGGTGTCGCAATGTGGTGTCTTGAACATAATTTGGTAGCGAACGTACCATATACCAACGGTTCTTTGCAAAAACTGTCAGAGCGTCTTTGCCAGGGCTTTTCGTCTGGTTAAGTTAAGTCGCTCCATAACCCGACTCTCCTCCGATTGGCTACTTAACTAGACAATTAAAGTTTAACTACCTCCCGGAGGTAGTTACAGCAAAAATGCGTCTGGTTAAATCAAATCGTCCGAACGTCCGATGGACGCCACAGAGGCGGCAGCACTGAGTGTCTGCGCCGCGGGGATGACAGCGGAAGCTGGAGCGGCGCTGGCCTCTTGTAGAGCTCCTCCAATTCAGCCCCTGACCGTGACAGAGATCGTGGACATCGACGAGTTGATAGAAGACCCAGGAGGAGAGGGTTGGTTTACGAAAAAACATTCGCTGCAACAGAGTGACCTTTTTCGGGTTGCTAGAGTTCCTACGCTCCCGCAATTTTGAGTTCAAGAACCTCACACACAAAGAGCACAGTTTTGCCAAGCGAGTCGCTGGTGTTTTGTATTTCTTGGCGTCATCCGGAACGTATCGTGCCACTGCATCATCGATGGGTATGAATGAGTCTGTGCTGTTTGAATCGGTTGACGAGCTAACTGCATTTCTCGTTGGCATTCTGGACGAAGTAGTGAAGTTTCCGGACATTTTGGGTGACTGGAGGCGAATAAAACATGGATTTAAGCGCAAGCAAGGTATCCCCGGGGTGATTGGAGCTGTAGACGGCTCGTTGTTTCAAATTCAACGACCTGCAGACTACGAAGGCTACTACTGCCGGAAGGACTACACAGCAATCAACATGCAAGCCATAGTTGACACGGGCCTAAAGTGTATGGCGATTGATATGTATCCTGGCTCCTGGTCTGATAAAAAGGTTTGGAATTTTGCACCGTCAAGTAGTCTAGTGCGCACAAAAATGCCCGTCGAGACACATTTGATCGGAGATTCCGGCTACACACTCTATCCGTGGTTACTCACACCTTTTTATCGAGCGAGAGGAGGGTGGACGGCTGTCTGATAGACAGAAACGTTTTAACAAACTTCATTCGAGTACGAGAATGTCAGTGGAGATTGCATTTGGGCACTTAAAAGGGAGGTTCTGCAGGTTGAAGACCGTTATGACTGAAAATAAAACAGTGCACAAAGTACGCCGCATTATTGCTGCCGCAGTTGTCACGCATGACATTTTCATTTTGCTGGGAGACGGAACTGAAATTGACGAAGCAATCGAGCCTACCAACAATGACTCCAATGACGAGCCAGATTCAGTATCCGCTCGGACAGTTCGACGAATAGCAATTGCTAATCGGAATGGGATCATGTCACTTGTTCTCGGGTAGATTCTCGCTGATTTTCGTGAGTTGGGCTAACATCAACTGCATTGCCTTCGATTGCTGCTGTTGGTGTTCCAGAAGTTGGATCGTTAGTTGGTTTTGGTGCTGCTGGCTTTCGGCAAGCGTCTGCGGCACCAGCTAGTTCGTGGTCTCGGCGATGATTTCACTTGCTGGCTTTGAAATTGCAGAGGCTACCTCCGATATGCTCTTGGATAAAAGTTTCATCCCTTCCGCAACATGTTCGCTTTGCGTCTTGTACTTTTTCTTTGGTCTTTGTGTTTCAGGCTTGGGTTTTGGCGGAGGGTTTTGAGTCGTGACCGATCCTTAAGCTGGGTTTTCAGAGGGACGGAATGATGCAATGGACTGGCTAACCGCCTCATCAGAGGTAAGTTCTTGAGCAGCGATGCCTTGTGTGGGCGCTGGGGGTCGAACGGATGATGAGATGAATGGCGTCGAGCTCATATCGTTGCTTTTAGACCATAGGCGATGCATTAGATCGTAGCACGGTGGCTCTTCAGGCGGCGTAGCATTTCCTGTCTGGTCCCGCGCCTTGTTGTACGAGTGCCACAACAGCTGCATGTGCTTGATCTGTGTGCAACAATTGATTACAACATGTCCGAGACAACACGTCATCAAACATTATTCGGTATTGGGCGCCTTCCAAAACCTGGATAAAACAGTTTAATCGAAAAATTCTGATCCTCCTATTCGGCTCATTACTTGCCGGACCAAATGCCAGCACATCTTAGGAGATAAAAACTAGGCCAAAACCATCATGAAAGCTGATCTGTGTCCGGCTACCTTTACCACTTGACGTAAGAGTATATTAGTCTCATTATGTGGATCACAAGGGGACAATCGTAAGCTGGACAATTTGTTACAAAATATCTCTATTAGTAAAGATCTCGTTCGGCGGGAAAGGTCGTTTCGACCCTTTCCGAGCAACCGACCTCGTCATTTGCTTCTCTCGCGCTTCTTCTAGCACAATGTATGGCCCGGATACAAGCTTACTGCTGATGCTCTGTGCATCGTCCCGGACGCGCCGTCGCTCGCTTGAGACGCTCCGGGGCTTGAGGCGGCGGCTGCACGACGAGCGCAGGTGCTGGGAGTGGCAGCGACTCGTACGAATGCGCCATTACATCACCCTGGACTGCCTAAAGGATCCTGAGTCTTCGTCCTGGATGGACACGTGGCTCAAAGGAAACGATAAGAACATGATAACGGTCACTAGCCTGTCTCGGTAAGGTCAACATGCAAATTCGAGTGTGCAATTGGCGTCTAACTATTTCTTGTCATGTAGGGCCTCATTCAAGCTTCAATTATCTCGGTTTGCGTCTCAGTACGAGATCCCAATCTTCTGCTCGAAAGGGAGCCGACCCCGTAAGCACAAACACCACCATCAGGTGTTGGGCTTGCTTCTAGCTTTCTACGTAGGCTGTGAGCATCGCGGGCGCCTGTGCCTCATGTTTGGGGTCCCCCCAACGACGCATACCCGCGTGCTAAATGCAGCTGAAGACGCTCTTACGGCGGCGCTGCGAGGGTTTGCGCCCGCTAGGATTGTATGGCCTACGTTCACCAGGCAGAAGGCGCTAGCTCGCCTAGTGGCAGCAAAGGAGCCCATGCTTCAGTTCACATGGGGGTTCTTGGATGGGAAAAGCTACAAGGTACTTACATCAAAATGTGATTTTATTTATTGATGATCTTACCATTCCTGTATCCTACTTTTACTTCACAGGTGCAGCAGCCTCCAGATCGAGATATCCAGAATGCCCATTATAATGGCTGGCTACATGGTGTGTTCGTCACCGACACTCTATGTGTTTCGGCGGACGGGCTCATCGTTTGGGCGAAACATAACTGTCCAGGATCCTGGAACGATGGTGATACGAGTCTAGACTTCCGGCGTAAGCTAGCCTCGCCGGAACTAAACCCCGACGCTCGCTATGGTGTTGTTGCGGACAGTGCTTTCCCCTGCAGTGGGAACATGATCGGCAGAATCATGACACCCCTGAAGGACGGAGATGCGAGTAGACTGGTGCCATCAGTTCGTGCGGCGGCTAGGGCGTTATCAGGGGCAATAACTTCGATTAGACAAAGTGCGGAGTGGGGAATGGGTTCTGTCGAAAAGGTCTATCACCGGTTACTGATGCCGTTGCCGTACGACCGCAGCAAACGGCAGCAGCGCTTGGACAACCTTTTCCGGTTTGCTAACTACAGAGTAAGAACAGTCGGTATTAGTGAGATACGAACCACTTTCCTTCATGGCGAGGGCGACAGGAGATACACAAGAGTGAGTTGAAATTGATTACGCAGATAATGCAATTTGAATGCACTACTTCTTCCTCCCTGCACACGCATTTTATCAAGTACTACTTGCTCTTGTGAATCGTAGAAATCAGTAGCATCATTTGCTCGTGGCGCTGCCGAGCTTCGGCACGGTCTTGCTCGAGACGAGCTTGAAACTGTCGGCGACGCTCGGCCTCTTCTTCTCGACGGTCCGCTCGAGCTGCTTCCTCCTTCTTTTCCGCAGCTTCGAGGTGTTTTTGTGCGTCCTCACGGTCTTGTTGACGTCTGGCTTCGACAAGCGCAGCTTCATCGCGGCGAACCTTCTCTCGCTCCTCTCGCTCTCGATTTTCCTCTGCGCGCCGCTCATCTCGTTCTTCTCGTCGCCGCTTCGCCTCTGCTTCGGCTTTGCGATCGGCGTCTTCGCGAAAGATGAGCAGTAGCTCCTTCATTTCCGATCCCATTGAAGCGTGAACAGCCTCTGCTTTTTTTTTAATTCTTTGTCAATAGAGTCCATTCGTTTCTTGGCCTGGTTTCTCTTCGACGTTGCGTACGTTGTCGCCACCGAACTCTCGGACGCGGAGCTTTTGGCTTTTGCTCCTGGATCGCGCCCACCCATGCTTCGAAGTTGTCCCGAAGTACCCGTAGATCCCGCCCTCCCAGGCGATCACTGGTAGTGTACAGTCGTTTGTGTTTTTCCGACTCCACTTCATCGGAAGCTGCGCGATCGGGGTTCCTCATCAGGGTGGGCCCCTCGGGCGAAGCAACCGAAGCCAGAGGTTGACTGTCGCGTCTGGGGCGGCCGACTGCTCTCGGTGTCACTGGCGTGGGCCTTGTCGATGCCCTAGAAATTGCTCGAGTGTCATGGATCGTTGAGGTGGTCGCAATACGATCGCTTCGCGCTCCTCTAGATCTCGCTTGGTCTCTTTGCGTGTCACTCTCCTCTCCATCGCCAAGATTGGCGTTAGTGTGCTGGAAGTCAGCAGCGAACTCGATGGGAACGAGGCCTTGATGGGTCATCACGGCCCCTGCCAACACAGACTCGCCGCCGTGAAGCTCGGAAACTGGAGGGATAGGGGGACCACGAGGTTGGTTGGCGTCAGCCGCCTCGGACGTATCCGCCTCTGAGCTTTTCTCGTCCTCGACCGAGTTGACAGAGGAGACCGAGGCGTCATCCTCCTCCTCCGCCTCTTCATCCTCCTCCTCCTCCCGCTGTTTGTCGATCTGCTCACGGTTGATGTCGCCACCGCCCTTGGTCGAGACTGAGTTCGCCTTCGATCTCCCATTGAAGGTCCTGTTCACCTCGTCCGCGAAGAGGGCGGCGTTGGCCTCGTCCATGAGAGCCTCATCGTCGTCGCCATTGTCGTGGCCATCGTGCGAGGTATGCACCCCTCCTTTCTTCTCTATCTCATACTGCGTTTCATGGGCCAAGAGGATAGCTCGCTGCCTGAGCGTGAGACGGTCTCCTTGATTGCCCGTTGGTTTGGGTTTTCCGTAGAGCTTGGGGAACTTCCTTCGCAGTGAGTCGAAATCGCGTTCACGCCAATTTGGATCCTTGGAGCCATTGTAATCGGCTGCCAGCGCCATCCACATATTCCTACCAGTTGGTAGGAGTTTGGCGGCCAAATCGCAGATAAGAAGCTCCTCCTTAGCACTGTAGTTCTGGTATCCTTGCTGTCGCCCTCGCTGTAGGTAGATATGTAAGATACGACGCAGGTTAGCCCCGAAGAGGAAAACATCGATTGGAGACAACGAGCTGTACGAGACGCACCGCCATATTCTCCGACGTTGCTTGCGTCGAAGCCGTCGAGCGGGCGAATGAACCCATCGCGTCCTGGGTCAGATGTACGATGTTCAGTATACAAGACAGGAAGCTTCGAATTTCAAAAGATTTCATTACACAACACGTACACCATTTTTATATACCTACGTGCGGTGGATTCACGCAGACTCCGAATCCTGGTGCAAGTGCTCCAGGTGACGATGTTGGCATCCCGACCACCCGCAGCGACAGACAAACCACAACTTGTTGCCGTAGGACACCGTCACCTCCTCGCCCGGGTAAATTTCACGAATACTGACGGCGACCACCGTCAGCCTTTGACCCGTTTGGACTTCATGGAACCGGGTGCTCGGATTGCAGGCATGGTTCATGAAGCGGAGATTGCCGCCCACTTTCAAGGCGTCGATGCCTATGAACTTGCTTCCCGTGCTCCGAGTGCGAAGATGCATTCTGTAGCCATCGTTGAACGGGCCGTTCTTGCACGGCGGCCCGAACAAGTCCATGTGGCCCAAATACTGCCCGATGACTTCGCCAGCAGGAATAGCAGCCTGCGCCACCAAACCGCGCATTCCAGTGCGCAGGTTGCGACTGATAGCGAGCGCACGGCTTTTGTGAAGGCCATTGCCACACTCGGCAGCAAAGGTGCAGTTGTACTCCGTGCAGAATCTGCTGCTTCGAGCGTTGAGACAGGTGTTAGCTTTGCACCGTTCTTCGCATCCACAGCCAAGCCCCCCTCTCACCCCCACGCTGACGGCTGGAAACTTCTAGCGGCGCGGATTCAGCTGTGCCGATGTGAACTGCACCACGACTCGAGCTGCCACTCGTCGCGAGGTGGGTTCGTTGAACCGCCTTCGACAACAGTAAACCCGGGGGAGCTCGTGAGCAAGCAAGCGACCGATGGGCGTGGAGCTGGGAGCGGGGAGCCGATGAGCGGTGCCGTCTCGGAATCGTCGCTGTCGGAGGCGACCGCCTCGGTGTACCATCGAGGAACAATATCTGCTCGTTGTTGCTGACGGGTCCAGAAGGGGCTTTGTGGTGACCACGGAGCCACAGTGCTCGCTTGGGAACTTGCCGTCGCAGGCGAGTATGCAGCATCTGGGATCGGAGCCGATCGCGCAGGCGTGCCTGGAAGCGATGATTCCGTCTCCGTGCTCTGGCTGGAACGAGGACTAGGGAGGCCTTCACTCGACGAAGCAGGCGGGGAGAGCTGAAACTCTGCAAGCGGCGCCACTTGCATCGTCACCGACGCATTGACTCCTTCAGGCAGCACAACCCGGCCTGATCGCGTCCTTGATGACGCCGACAGTAGGTACTTGGAAGCAGCGGGGGCTCCGGCGCCGGAGGCCATTGGAGCTGGTTGCGCGGAATCTCTCTGAGCGGCTCCTCTTCGGCGGAGGACGTTGAGCGTGGCAACGCTCGAGAAACTCGGGTCGTGACGGTAGTCGTGACGGTTTTGACGACCGTCAGTACCGTGGTCTTCTTAACCTTCGCGACGTCGTTGGACCCCGTCGACGGTTTCGTGGGCGCGACAGCAACGGTGGCCGAAGGCACTGGGTTGCCTGGTACAACCACAGCGGCCTCGCCGCATGGCTCTCCTGAAGGCGGATTACAGCGGATCGACTCGGCCGCAGCGGCGCTGGAACCCAGCGCGGTGGTAATCCTGCGGCGCTTGGTGTCGAAAGCAATCGAAGTCTCGAGGGCACTGCTTGCTGTGTGGCGGCGCTTGCTCGGTGGAGACGAATGCATGGTTGCCTAGGCAGGGAATAATCGATAGTTTAGATGAATGAACAACTACATTAACTCGCACTGTACGTACACGTTCGTAGCAGGCAGGCGAGGACTTCGGCACGAGGAGTCCAGATTCGAAATGAGGCGTGCGCTCTGCAAGCGCGCGCGCTTTCGCGCCTTAAGACCCTCCAAGATCGCGTGCGCAACTTCAATTCAAACGAAATCTCTAAATGAGGGAACTGTTTGAACCCATACATTGTTTAAGATACTTTTTAATCGAGTTGCCAAATAAGGGGGGTGTTAAACGGGCGACCAAACCCATTTTCCAATTGTTTGAACGGACACTTTTTTGATCCTTCAAACAATTCCGTTTAATCGCTCCGTTTAATGACCGGTTTAATCCCCCTACCCCTAATGACCAAACCGTTTTATATAGGTTTTGGAAGGCGCCCATTGTACCGGCCAATAAAGTTTGTACCGCGGAGACGGGTCATTTTACGCATGGAAGATGGTGACTTTCCACATGCGATCGTTAGATATAAGGGTAATTTTCGCCCGTAGATTCCGATTTTGCGGTCAGATTTGACGAATTCCGCGTAGTTTTCGAGCTATAGCCGTTAGAAAAAACGCTCTCAGCAAGACAAAAGTTTGGGGAAAGGGCTAACTTAGGGTTATACGGTCAGTCATCGCAATCAATGGTTTTAATTGGCTCCCCACTCGTATCATATGTCAAAACATATGATGGTTTGGGTTAGTTGATCACTGGTGTCGCCTAACGTCCAAATGATGATTGCAACCTTGCAAATCAAAGCAAAAGCATCAGTATTATATTTTAAAGGCCTTCGTCATGGCTGTCACTCGCTTCACTGTTTTCTTCCCTTTCTCCTGCATCGGTACACTCGATATCATCAGATTCTAATGCTCGAAGGTACTGGTCCTCTTCCTTCTGTATCTCTTTGTATGCATTTCTCCACTCCTTTGATATAATTTGCTGTTTGCTCGTCGCCACCTTTTCCTCCAGTTCCCCGATGCTTTTAGCAGGATTCCTCCCTATCCACCCTTTCATATTTCCCCAAATCAGCTCAATTGGCTGCAGTTCAGGGAGGTAGGGAGGTGTGTAGAGGATACAGTGTCCGTACATGGTGGCAATTGCCACAGCCATATAGAACGGAGGAGGCTTGTGTGCGCGCACAAGGTCAAGCAACTGTGTTTTATAAAGTTTATCGTTGTGTGGCACACCTGCATGCATTCAATTAGTATTGAGATTAATATAAAACCATTAATGACATACCATTATGTTGAAGCCACTGCACAATTTCAGCTTTCTTTGTGCGAGTAGTAGGAGCCGGCATGATATTCCGCTTGTGATAAGCGGCTCCATCCATGTATATTAGGCAAGGGCCATGCAATGTACTGAGCTGTTGGCACAATTCTGTAAACCACATCTCAAACTGGGGGGCGTCAAATTTACCGTGGTAGTCTCCCTCGGTTAGCCACCCAGTCTTTAAATGACTGCTCCACAAAGTGTCCTCGCAGCTCATTTCCCTGTCGGTACAGAATCCCAGTAGCAATCATACAAATTCTGTAGAATTAGAATTGCGGTTAGTTATTTAGTAGTTTCGCAAAATAAATAATAAAAAATAAATTACCGTGCCCCCTTGCCACTCGCTGCGTAGCGTTTTCGATCCGATCCTAGCCACGATTTCCCTCGAACGTGATTCACGTTAACGTACGACTCGTCCAGGTAAACCTCAGGCTTGATTGGATTGTTGTTGCGATCTCGGTTCGCTACTTTCCGCTGTAGGTAAGTAGTTCGATATGCTACATTTTGAACAGAGTCGGCCAGATAATGACGGTTTTCACCTTTAATGTATCTGTAACCCAGTCGACGGAGGAGGCGGGCCATTGCACGACGCGATATTGGAATCGAAGTGCACCTCAACACTTCATCGCTAACCATTTGCGCTGTGATCGGCTGACGTTCTTTATTGCATTTGTTGATGAATGCAGAGATACTAGGCGAGACGTCTTCGTCCTCGTAGCTACGGGGGCGGCCTCGACGCTCCTCGACGCTGTGCAGGTCTGCAATACAGTCGTATTAAATATGACAGGTAGCTGATATATATCGTCAAAGTGGATCTGAAGCACATACCTCGGTACTCTGAGAGCTCTTGCTCTCCTTGTAGGCCTTCCAGACGACTGCAACCGTGCTTGTTGGAGTCCCAATACACTTGTTGACCAACTCGCGCGTGCGCCCCTGGAGCTCAGGGCATTCTTCGCGCCCTTCGAGAAATAATTCGTAGGCCTTGTTGGTATTGTGTACCGCGAGTGTAGACAGGACTGATGGTATTGTGTACCGCCAGTGTAGTCAGGACGGACCCAGCGAAGACTCATCCGGAGACGGGACGGACCCAGCGATGACTCGTCCGGAGATGACTCCGCGGTGAACGAGTTGACGGTGGGCACGGCACGTGTCTAGCCGTGATGTGGTTGGATAGACCGAAGACTGGCACTGAGTCCTCGGTAGGGTAAACAACATGATGAGAGGCATCAAGGATCACAAGGGGAACGACAGGAAGGGGAGGACAGTAACGTCGATTTAGGCTTAACGATAAATCTCACTTAGGCATTTGCCCTCTTCCACACAACCACCAAAAACAACAGGTTAACAGCCGCACAAGGTCAAGCCCACGACGACGGACATGACGACGTCCAGCAAGAAGGCCGAAGTCATCTTGGGAAGTGACAACTACTTCCACTGGGAGTTCGCTATGCGGATGACGCTGGCGAGGAAGGGGCTGCTGGCGCACGTGCAAGTGGTGAAGGACCCGAGTGCGGTCACCGAGGCCTGGTTGCTCAACGACATGAAGGCGCTCGGACTCATCGCCCAAGGGGTGGCGGTGGAGCACCACACGAAGATTCGGTTGGCCACCTTGGCCATTCAAGCGTGGAATACTTTGGGAGAGTTTTACAACCGGACAACGATCCATAACCGCGTGGCGATGACTCGTCGCCACCATGAGTTCAAGATGGAAGAAGGCTCGACGATGGCGAAGCATCTGGACAAGTTCGACGAGCTCATCGTGGGTCTGCAAACGCTGGGCGAGCCGCTGGACGATGGCCGACTACTCGTTATTTTGCTGAGCAGTCTGCCTGCTGAGTACGAGTTGATCTCATCGATCGTCGAGAACTCCAAGGACGTGACGCTCATCGAGGTCAAGGAGAAGTTGCTCAAGGAGTACGAGCGACAAGAGAAGAAGGAGTCTTCGGAGCGTGCGCTGAAGGCTACCTCGTTAGAAGGTAAGGGAAAGAACCAAAGGTTCAACAAGGTCGGCAAGGGGTTCGACCGGAAGAGCAATGGCGGACGAAAGCTCGGCAGGTTCAAGGGCAAGTGCTTCAACTGCGACAAATTCGGTCACATGAAGCGGGACTGCCCGGAGCAAGTCAATGGTGACACCAACGAAGACTCAGTCTTCGCTGTTGGTGAGGATCGGTCGGCAGGGTGGCTGATCGATAGCGGTGCGACGGCGCACATGACGCCACACCGCGACGACTTGTTCGAGTACGCGGACATGTCGGCGGACATGTTTGTGACAATCGCGGATGTAAAGAAGATTAGCGTGGCTGGGACGGGGTCAGTAAGCTTGACGGGCATCGACGGCAAGCGGATCCTGTAACGGGGTTACACGCACAAGTGGCTGCAAGCCACTTGTGAATTTAACAGATAGATTATCTGTTAAAAGTTTTAGATACTTCCTCACCTTGGTGTAAGACACACCAATGGATACATTGAAGTGGGCCACCACAATGAGTGGTCCACACCTACCCAAAGATCCTATTGGTCCTATTGGTAGAAAGCAGCATCTTTCTACCAATTAGAGACGTGCATATTGGCGGGGTCTGACAGCCAGCCGCTGTCAACCCCTTTCATAGATGATAAACAGTTTTAGCAGATTTAGGAGGAAGATCAACTTACAAACAATACAGTTCTCATTTTACCTTAAACTAGCTACTTGGTGTTTTATTTGATTTATATTATACTTGTGGACTCAAATATAATTAATTCAAATTATTAATAAACTCATACGCTTCCTCATACACGTAGCGCGACGTGTAAGCTAAAGTACCTGGTAGCACTTTGTAGTCCGTCCAACGACCGACTGCTTGACGTTCGTACGCGGTGTACGAACGCGGAGCCGAGAACCACATGAGCACGGAGGTGCCCATGGAGAGCTCCAACACGCCTGCAACGCATGTTGCACGCGCTGATTGCCCCCACCTGTCTGACCCAGAGTGGGAAGCCCTCCAACGACTGTCAACAGTCATCGGAGAAGCGGCGATAGCTACAATGCTGCGTACGCTATCGCCGGCGGAGCAACATGGTGTTGCTCTGGGGTTCATCATGAAGGAGCAGCGTGATGATGCTTCCTCAGTGACGGTGTCGTCAGGGACGGCACCGCGTGCTCAATCATTGAAATTGAGCGTGGGCAATTACGTGAGAAGAGAGGGCGAGCCTCTCCTCCGGTGGCTTGTTGAGCTCGACATAACCATAGCGGCTCGACGCATCGTCGACCCGCTGTCGAAGGTCGCGTTCGCCATGTCCTGCCTTGGCGGACGCGCAAGGAGTTGGGCGTATGGGCGCCGACTCTCTGATCCTACGTGCTTCAGCACGTACGAGGTATTCAAAGAGGAGCTCAAACAAGCGTTTGAGCCCCCGCAAAACGAGTTCCGGTCGAGGGCGGAGTTCCTCGACCTTCAGCAGGGTACGCATGACGTTGGTGCTTACGCGCAACGTGCACGATACTTGGTCTCAAATATCGTGACTAATCCAATTGACGAGGTGACCAAGGTCGTCACGTTCATGAAAGGACATAGAGATGGGCCCGTGAAGACCTATCTCTTCCGAGAGTACCCGAGTACTCTCGAAGCTGCAATCACCCTTGCCATGCAAGAAGAGTTTAGCCTGCGGCAGGCCAAACTGCATGCAAACGTGCCGAGCCCGCAACCGCGCCCGGTAGCGAGGACGGGAGGTCCAGAACCAATGGACCTCTCGAACGCACCAACGGCTGGTTACCAGCAGCCGGGAGGTAACGTGCGATGCTTCCGTTGCGGAAGGATCGGTCACTTTGCACGGGAGTGCACAGCTCCCATGCCCCCTGGAGGTGGCCGTCGTGGCGATGCTAGGCATCGCCGCGGACCAACAAAAAACGCGAACATCCAGTAGGCGCGGGGCGCCCTACTGGTAATGCAGTCGCGCGTGCCGACATCGGGCACGCGACACTGAGGACTGCAGCCCCCAGTGAGACCAGCTCTCACTGTAAGAAACAAGATGACAGGCCGAACCTAGTCATCTTGAAGGTTTACTCGAAGAGAGCGAGTGACTCTCTTCGAGCTTTGGTAGACTCAGGCGCGTCGAACAACTTTGTTCGACTACGGAGCCTGCCGAGACTTGACTTCGAGGAGGTAAATGTACCTCGAAGTCTTCTGGAAGTTCGATTGCAACAGGTGCCATCGTGAAGACCGAGAAGCGCGTCGTGAACGTGCGCTTCTCGTACAAGCAACGAATGTTTGTCGAACAATTTATCGTCCTGGACCTGGACGATAAGTTCGACGTTGTTATGGGCATGCCGTGGCTTGCACGGCATGATCCGGTGATAGACTGGAAGAAGCGCACGCTCGTGCGCTTCGGTCGCGACTGCGGAACAGAGAGCGATGGCCCTGTTACCGCAGCGCACGCACCAGCAGGTGCGCGCGACTCGCTAGTCGAGACAGCGCTTAATGCCGCTGTCCCGGAGTGCCCAAGGGGTGCGCGAGGGCGCGCACAAATGAGACCAACGTCGGCAATGCTGCCGACGTCGGAAGAAAAAGATGTGTTGGTTCCGGGAACCAACACCCACGTTCAAGCGTGTAAGGGACAGTCCCTGACCCGAAGAGGTCAGGTCGACAACGACGCGTCGGCTCCGGGAGCCGACGCACCCCCAGTCATGAGGGGCTCCGCCAATGAAAGGCGTCGAGGTGACGAAGGCGTGTCAACGCCGGGAGTTGACGCTGCAAACATGCCGCACTGACGCAGTTTGCATGCTGTCGTGCAGCCCGGCTGCACGACGAAGCGCCATGCGATCAAGCCGGGCTTGATATCGCGCGCCCGCAGACAGGGTCTGCCGGCGAAGAGACACATTACCGTGCAGCCGGGCTGCACGAAGGAAAATGCGGTCAAGCCGGGCTTGATACCGCGCGCCCGCGGACAGGGTCCGCCGGCGAACAACTGTCCACGGCCGGGCCTGGACCAGAAGAACAACTGTGCGGAGCCGGGCTCCGCACAACAAGAAGACGGCGCAAGCGGAGAACGCTGCGCAAGTCTCGGTCCGTGACCGAGACGCAACAAGAACAGTCTGCTGGGCAGACTGTGGCGGTGACGCCGAATGTCAAGACGCTAAGCGTCTTGACGCGCACCGATACTGGATTCCAGTATCGCGAGATTAAACTCGCTAGTCCTCCGACGACGGCGTCGGAGTTGACTTCACTTCCAGCCATGAGCTGGAAGCGCTTCACGCGCGACTTGCACGATGGACGCATCGAGCAAGTCTGCGTTCTTTCGGACAGCGAAAGAACGGAGAGCGAGAACGAAGAGCTGAGGCAGCTCTTCCTGGGAAGTACCACTGAGAGTGAAGACACTCTCAGTGCGAAGACGAAGCGAGAGCGCTTCGAGGAACAAGGTTGGGACTCGCTGAAGTCGAGTCCCTATTACGAATTGTTGAGGGAGTACAAAGACGTACTCCCGGAAGAGATTCCTGCGGAGCTTCCGCAGGATAAGGGCATTCAGCACGAGATTGATCTCATGCCGGGCACGAAGTACTGTGTTACGCGGCAGTGGCCACTGCCGCGAGAGCAAGTGAAAGCGATCGACGATTTCTTTGAAAGTCATCGCAGAGCAGGACAAGTGCGGGAATCAAAGTCCCCGCACAGGGCTCCGACGTTCTGTGTCAAAAAGCCACAGGGCGGATGGCGCATCGTTCATGCGTATAACAAGTTGAACGATGCGACCGTACCGGCGCAGATGCCGATACCGCGAAAAGATGTCATCATCGATTCGATGGCCGGGAGCACCGTTTACAGTGCTCTCGACTTGCGAGACGGATTCTATCAGCGAATGCGTGAGAGCGATATCCCTCTCACGGCAGTGAGCACGCCAAACGGCATGCTCTGGGAGTGGCTAGTAATGCCACAGGGGCTTAAGAGCGCCCCTGCAACTTTCAACAGGTGCGTGACGCACTTGTTGCGCTCGGTGCGCGACTTCGCGCCGAGCTACTTCGACGATGTGTTCATCCACAGCCGGGCTGTGGACGAAAAGACCGACGTAGAGATGCACAGGGTGCATCTCCGGAAGCTACTTGAGCTTATGCGAAAGCATAAGCTCTACGCGAACCTGAAGAAGTGTATCTTCGGGGCAAGCGAGATACCCGTCCTCGGGTGTCTCGTAGGGGAAAATGGGGTTCGCCCTGACCCGGAAAAGGTCAGAGTGATCAATGAATGGCCAACACCTTCAAGTGTCAAGGAACTGATGCAGTTCCTTGGCTTGGCCACGTACTTGTGCAAGTACGTGGAGGATTATGCGGGCAAGATCCGCCCGCTGTCACAGCTTCTTAAGAAGGAAGCTGTGTGGAATTGGACAACCGATTGCCAAAAGGCATTCGATGCAGTCAAGCGGGGCTTGACGGAGTCACCGATCTTGGGTGCGCAAGTACATCTGTGCTTGCGAGGTATGCCAACGCGTGAAGCCTGCGCCATTCGCGCAGGCTCCGTTACAATCACTACCGATTCCGTCGGAGTGTTGGAAGTCCATGTCTTTGGACTTCATCTTTGGTCTTCCCCCGGATAGCGGAGGGAATACCGGTGTTGTGGTCTTCGTCGACTGCTTCAGCAAGATGGTACATCTTGCTGCGGTGCCGGCAGAGGTGACCGCGCAGCAGACGGCCCGTCTGTTCGTCGACAAGGTGTTCAAACACCTGGCATGCCGACTGACATCGTGTCAAACAGAGACCCGCGCTTCACAGCGCACCTGTGGCAAGAAGTGTTTATACTTCTTGGGAGCCAACTTTCAATGTCGACTGCGGATCATCCGCAGACGGACCGTCAAACCGAGCGCGTGAATCGCGTGCTCGTCGATATGTTGAAGAGCTACGCTCACTCGTTCCAATACTGGAGCGAGTGCTTATCGATGGCAGAGTTTGCCATCAATAACTCAGTGCATGCCTCGACCGCGCATACACCGTTCTACGTGAATGCCATGCGGCATCCACGTCTACCGAGTTTACTCGGAGTGATGGCTCCCACTTTAAGTGGGGGAGGATCTACGACTGCAATACAGCAGCCGCAGAAAACCGCTGACACTTGCACAGTGTCAGCTGCAACAATGGACAAACCACATGAGTCTGCGCAGGGCGCAGACTCCTCCACCAACAAGGCCAACGACCACGGGTCTGCGCAGGGCGCAGACACCACAAAGAACCACGCAGAGGCCGGGCCTCTAGCGGAGAGCGAGCTGAATGACTTCAGCTCGGATGCAATCAGTTTCATCACCAAAAGACAAGCCGTAATTCGGTTTGTCCAAGACACAATAGCAGCTTCTGTTGATCAATAGAAGCTGAACGCAGACAATGTGGGCAGAGGCAACACAAATGAATTTAAAGTTGGTTCATTAGTTTTGTTAGCTACACAAAACCTGCCTAAACATGCGGTTTCGGATTTCGGAGCAAGCAAGCTTGCTCCGCGCTTCATCGGGCCGTTCACTGTGTTGGCACGGCGCGGCAACGCTTACACGCTAGACATACCGTCTAGCATGCGCCTCCATCCGACCTTTTACGTCGGACGGCTGAAGCCATACCTGCAGCACGAGCCATCTAGCTCGGCTGACCCGAAGCCTCGGCAGGAGCCGAGGCAGAAGCGGAGGACTTGGCCTCGGCGACGAGCAGCCTCTCCTCCAGCGCGCGGACGCGCTGGAGCAACCCCTTCATCTGGGTCCCCAGCTCGACCTGGATATTCGAGGCGGTTTGCGAGACCGCCGCGACCTGGGCCTTCTGGTTCGCCAGCTCCTGTTTCAGGGCGGCGAACTCAGCGCCCTGAAGACGCTCCACGGCGGTCACCCGGTCGTGGAGAGGCGCATACTGATCAGCCCGGGGTTGATCATACCCGGGGCGTGTTCCCACCCCCGCCACCGCCGATCCGTGACGCCCGCGACTCAACCCGCTGGATTGTTGAGCGGATTGTTGACCATGGTATCCCGAAAACGAACCCTCAAGGGGCTCGTTTTCGTATTCGTTGGAGAGGATTTCCTCCCCATCAAGATACATGGGAGCCGCGGAACGTCTTGCTGGAGGACGTTCCGGAAATGGTGAGGGCGTACGAGGAGCAGTACGCGCTGGTGCAGCGGAAGTAATACGAGCGCTGCGATCATCGCTAGCGCCCGAACCTTCACGTGCTAAGAACTTAGCACGGAGCTCTTTGAGGCTCTCGGGCACACGGAACGACGTGTACCCGTTCAGGTCGCGGTCGCTCAAGCGGACCGCGCCTGGGAAGCACTTCGTGCACTGAAAGCCCTCGGGCACAGCGCACGGCACATTTGCCTCCTCAGCAGCAACATGAAGTTGCTCCAGCTTTCCACGCTTCGAGTACGTCTCGAAGCGATCACGCGCTTGCTTAATCCGATCACGGTAAGCACTCGGCCTCTTGTTGAAGTTTTCAACAAAGGCGTTCCAGCTTTGACAAAGTGCCTGCCATTCGGGCACTTTGCTGCGAGAAGAGGTCTTCTTGCTTTGAAACCATCGGAGCTCATGAAAGAGTCCGATGAAGTAATCACGCCTTTGATGCGATACCGCATCAAAGTGCAGCTCGGCAGCTACAGCGTCATCTTTGATGGCGCTGCATACGTACAGCGGCACCTCATTCGGAGGTACCGAGTTCCCATACCGGTCCATGATCTCGGACGCGGACGGCATCCATGGATCGCGCGCTGCAAGCGCAGCGCGCGGAGAGCCTTGAGCTTTGACATCACGCGCTGCAGCAGCAGCGCGCGGAGTACTGAGAGCCCCAGCGGAAGCGAGTGGGGTATCGCTCTCAGTACGCGAACGCTTCGAGCTCGAAGCGTCCGATTCGTCCCCTTCACGCGGGCGAATGTTCTTCGCATGAGGGTCGAGCGATTCGCTCGACACTGAGTCTTTGCGCTTTGAGGGCGAGTCCTCCTCGCCCTCCATATCTTCATCGTCGTCGTCGAAGTCGACGACGTCGCCATACTTCGCCTTCTGGCGTTCGAAGTAGTCGTCGATGGAGAGATGACTCCCCACCGACTTCGAGGTCTTCTTCGGAGGCGCGCTCATCGTTGAATGAGCGCGGATTTCTTCGCCAAACGCGGAGAATTGACGAATGGTCAATTCCGAAGATTGACGTGCGGAGACCCCGCGCGTCTAACCTTAAGGGGGGGATGGTGTAACGGGGTTACACGCACACGTGGCTGCAAGCCACTTGTGAATTTAACAGATAGGTTATCTGTTAAAAGTTTTAGATACTTCCTCACCTTGGTGTAAGACACACCAATGGATACATTGAAGTGGGCCACCACAATGAGTGGTCCACACATACCCAAAGATCCTATTGGTAGAAAGCAGCATCTTTCTACCAATCAGATACATGCATATTAGCGGGGCTCTGACAGCCAGACGCTGCCAACCCTTTCATAGATGATAAACAGTTTTTAGCAGATTTTAGAGGAAGATCAATTTACAAACAATACAGTTCTCATTTTACCTAATCTAAGTCACTTGGAATCCTATCTTAGTTAACTTATATTTGTGTATTCAAATATAATTAACCTAAGTAATTACTAAGTACTTACGCCTGCCTCCTCATACACGTTGCGCAACGTGTAAGCAAAAGTAGTGAGTCAAGTTAGACCCACTACAGATCCGAATGGTAGAGGTAATCCACATACCTGGCCTCGACCGACGACTGCTCTCGGTTGGAAAATTGGCTGAGCGCGGCATGAGCGTGGAGTTCCAGCGCATGTCGTGTGTCATTTGGGACAAGTCGACGGCAATCGCTTCGGGAAAGAAGATCGGCAAGGCGTACGTGCTGGAATGCCAGCAGGACACGGCGTACTACACGGAGTACTCGGGGGTCGAAAGCGGGTGGGATATTTGGCACGCTCGCATGGGACACCTCAACGACGACTCGTTGGCGAAGACTCGGCAAGCCACGACTGGGCTGCCGATGACCCAGAAAACGGTTAAGACCCTATGCGGCGGATGCATGAAGGGCATGCAGACGGTCGCGCACTTCCCGTCGCGATCGTTAACGAAAACGACATGTCCGGTAGAGCTCGTTCATACGGACGTGATGGGCCCCATGAAGACGAAGTCTAAGGGCGGGGCCAGGTATGTGCTCACCTTCGTGGACGACTACTCGCGGCACGTCGTGGTGTACTTCTTGACTAAAAAGAGCGAGGTCGCGGTCAAGTTCAAGTTGTTCATGAAGCTGTACCAGAATCAGTGGGGAGAGCACATCAAGTGTCTGCGCTCGGACAATGGCAGCGAGTTCGTCAACAAGTCGATGGACGAGATCTGCCGGCAGAACGGGATCATGCACCCGAAGACCGTCCCGTATAGCCCTCAGTAGAATGGAGTGGCAGAACGGATGAATCGTACGATCATGGAGAAGGCTCGGAGCATGCTGCATTACAAGGGTGTGACCACGTTGTGGTGGGCAGAGGCAGTCAGCACGGCAGCGTACTTAACCAACCGGTCGACCAACAGTATGCACCCAACGAAGACTCCGTACGAGTTGTCGTTCAAGGTGAAACCTCGGTTGGACCACTTACGTGTGTTTGGATCGATCGGGTATGCACACATTGACAAGGCAAAACGCACGAAGTTGGAAGCAAAGAGCTTCAAGTGCATGTTCCTGGGGTACGCCGAAGACTCGAAGGGTTACCGAGTGTACGACTTGGAGTCAAACAAGGTGAAGGTGACCAGATCGGTGAAACTCGACGAACGAGAAGTATATGGCATCTACGACACGGCGTCCACCGAAGACTCGGTGACCATCCAAGTGACGAAGGATGGAGAGGATGCTGCATTACCGGAGCCTGCGCAGCAACCTACGACTGGTAACCCATTGGAGTCAGTGGGAGACACCGCCGAAGACTCGGAGATGCGAGAGGCGGAGTTGAACGAGTCATCGGTACAGGATCGGACGAACTTCCAAAGGGTGGGGAATCCAGCGATGACTGAGGAAATGGTGTTCCACCCAGAACCAGAACGAATCCGGCGCGTACGTGAATCTGCGATTCTTGGAGATGGATTAGCAGGCGCCGAAGACTCGAGGATGCACAGCAGTGAAGACTCGGACAACGACGATCACTTCTGGCCTGCATCGCCTAAGCGACCGAGGTATGACGAGGATAACCTATTGCAGAAGCTGTGTTGGCGTACGCTGCAGATGTCGGTGAGGCGGACGACGCGCCAAGCACGTATCAACAGGTGATGCGTAGCAACGAGTATTCGGAGTGGATCAAGGCGATGAACGCGGAGCTAAAAGCACACGCCGACAATGGGTCCTGGACGAAGGTGCAGAGGACTGCGAATGCTCGGCCGATCGGATGTCGATGGGTGTTCGCGAAGAAGCGCAACGAGCTCGGCCAAGTAATCAGGTACAAGGCTCGCCTGGTGGCGAAAGGGTTCAAGCAGTAGTTTGGCGTAGACTTCTTCGAGACATACTCGCCAGTGGCTAACATGAACTCAATCCGAGTTGTGTTGTCGGTGGTGGTGGCGAAGGCGTACGTGGCCGAGCAGTTGGATGCGGACACTGCGTTCCTCAACAGCGGACTCACGGAGCGCGTGTACATGGAGGTGCCCTATGGCGTCGCGAACGCGAGGAACATGATGTGCAGACTCGAGAAGGCGATCTACGGTCTGAAGCAAGCAGCGTATGCTTGGCACAAGACTATCCACCGAGTCTTCGTGAACAACGGATTTCGGAGTTGCGGTGCCGACCAGTGCGTCTACGTCAAGGGCAAGGATGACAAGTACGTATACATTTGGCTTTACGTGGACGACACGACCATTGCGGCCAAGACGACTGCCGAGATCCAGGAGGTCAAGGTGGCGCTCAAGAACTCGTTCAAGATGAAGGAGTTGGGCGAGGCCAAGTTCATCCTTGGTATGGAGATCAACCACGACTACATGGCCAAGACCCTCATGATAAAGCAGACGCGTTACATTGATGACGTGGTGAAGAGGTTCAACCAGCAGGACGCCAAGGTGGTGGTGAACCCGTGCGAGTCGAGCCTGAAGCTGACGAAGACTCAGTCACCGACGACTCACGCCGAACGTGAGAAAATGCAGGTAAAGCCATACCGAGCACTCATTGGATGTCTGTTGTACATCACAACGTGCACTCGCCCGGATGTGGCATACATAGTCACACAGTTGACAAGATTCTTCGAGAATCCTGGGCAACAGCATTGGAAGGCTGCGGTCCGAGTGCTCCGGTACCTAAAGAGCACCCGAGACGTCGGCATCGTCTACAACGGCAACGAGGAGAAGTTCGTGGTCGAGGCGTACACGGACGCGGACTGGGGCAGCAATCTGGACTACCGCCGCTCGGTGTCCGGAACGATGGTGATGATCAGCGGGGCCGGTGGTCTTCAAGTCGAAGTACCAGCGCACGGTGGCGCTAAGCTCGACGGAGGCCGAGTTCATGGCACTCGGACTGTGCACCCAGGAGGTGCTGTGGGCCCGAGCCATGCTGAAGGACCTGGGCCACGAGCAAGTGGGAGCTACGCGAGTGTGGGAGGATAACCAAGGAGCCATCGCGTTAGCAAGTAACGCAGGCTACAACGCTCGAACCAAGCATGTGGACATCAAGCACCACTTCGTCTGTGAGAGCGTGGTGCGGGGAGTCATCGCGGTCGACTACGTGCCGACGAAAGATCAGCTCGCCGACATGTTAACGAAGGCTGTGGGAATCAAGCGCCTGCAGTACCTGCTCGAGGCGAGTCGAGTCATCGCCAAGGCTGCTCAACACTAGCGGCGAGTGGGAGTGTTGGTATTGTGCGCCGGGAGTGTAGACAGGACTGATGGTATTGAGTACCGCGAGTGTAGACAGGACTGATTGTATTGTGTACCGCCAGTGTAGTCAGGACGGACCCAGCGAAGACTCATCCGGAGACGGGACGGACCCAGCGATGACTCGTCCGGAGATGACTCCGCGGTGAACGAGTTGACGGTGGGCACGGCACGTGTCTAGTCGTGATGTGGTTGGATAGACCGAAGACTGGCACTGAGTCCTCGGTAGGGTAAACAACATGATGAGAGGCATCAAGGATCACAAGGGGAACAACAGGAAGGGGAGGGCAGTAACGTCGATTTAGGCTTAACGATAAATCTCACTTAGGCATTTGCCCTCTTCCACACAACCACCAAAAACAACAGGCCTTCACAATCATAGCCCTCTGAGCATCGCTTAATCTCCGTCCTCTCGCCATCGCTGAAGCGACAATGGCGCTTGCTGGTTACATGTACAAGCAAGCTAATGGTTTCAGGATTATTTTGAGTGTCTACAGGATCTCGTACGCCTAATATTAGATAAGTACCAAGTAAAAATATGGAGCTGTTAGAATCTCCGGTACAAACTTTATTGGCCGGTACAATACCTTATTCTTGCACTGATCCACGTCGATCTCTTCGCCCACGGCGGTGCTGACACTACTGGCCAGCAAACACCAGCTCTCTTTACACAGTTGGTTTGACTTGCCGTTATCAAAAGCGATCCTTCAGTTGGATGAAGCGATGGCGCAGAAGAATGTCAATGCGAGGGTCTGTCCAGTTAAACGGCCCCTTAGTCTTGTTTTTCGGTGGTCTCCCTCTCTTTGTTCGTCCCGATATTCCTGCAGGAAGATCCCGATCTTGGGGCCCCTGTTGGGTCTCTGGTAGCTGGGCCTCTGGTGTCGCGCTTGTTGCCGATGATTCCCACCGTTCTTGGGCATGTCCACGTGCCGTTGTAGCGGATTGCGACTCTCTTGTCTCGAACGTTTGGCCCTGCTCGGCGAATCCTCTCTGATAGCCCTCGTTCAGCGAGGCTGCCTCCACGGACAAGCTGTAAGGTTGAGCTAGCCACTGCGAGCCTGGATCACATAGACTTAGTTGAACAGAATTAGCAGGAAACACACCGAGCCCGTCGGTGCTCCCATCGGAGCCCTCGCCATCGCTCGCCATCTTGAACTTTGGGGCGGGACACGAACCGGTTAATTGTTGACTCATCAGGCCCTGGTTTCTCCGTCTGTGTCTGGGTCTCGGAATAAATTAAACGATTCTGATTGGCTGGCTGTTTATCTCCAGACAAGCCATTACTGTAATTCCCACCCCCAAGGGGGTTGGAATTGTTTGAGGATTTTATTCCGAGATAGGCATCAATTCAGAGAGGCAGACTATCGCGTGGTTGCCATGGAAGACAAAGGCAACGACGCTGCAGCGCTTGTGGCGCGTACTCGGGGCCCCGGGAGGAGCGTACTTCGTCTCAGCCGGAGCTTCTTCGCGGGCGGGATCGTCTCCGCCGCCCGCAGCACTCACGGTGGCGGGTTGCGCAGGGGGTGGGGAAGTCATCAGGCGGAGCGTCGCATCCGGGGCGGGCGACAACAGCATCTCCATGACGCTTGTTTGCGTGCCGGCGCGACGCAAATTTCCAACTTTCCAACAGCGAGGAGGCATCCTCCCTGGGGTTGTGTATGAGATCTGAATGGTGCGAGGAGGAGGTGTTCCTTGGAATGAAGGGTCGTATTACGCCACCACCCTTCCTATCTATTTGCCATCATTATATGTTTTTCAAAGAAGGTCACGCTATCGCTTAAAATGCAGCGGCGGCTTCGCTCAACTCAACGAAGGCGACAACGCCGATCTACGCAGTCATCCATTGGTGCTGGTACGAACATCTCATCAATTAATTTTGACTCAAGCTAGAAAAACGATTTTGACAGGGTATTTGTAGCAGCAACATAATCCCCAGCACCAGCAAGACGAAAAAGTCATCTAGTTAAGTTATCTACTACAACTAACAGAGTATCCGGTGTGTCTGTCTGTAAGTCCGTCGTATTCCGCCCTTGGGGCATCAGCCTGCCGTAGCGCATCGTCCTACCGCCCTGCATTAGCGCATTAGTAACCTGCCCTATGGCATCTCACCATCTTCCGGACTGGCTTATGTTTGCCCGATATTACAACATAGCCATGCGTGATAATTATAACGCGCTGTGATTGGCCGATTTTGCCTCAGCGCTCACATTTCCTTTTTTGAATTTCGCGGGCCGCGGAGCGAGGAAGCGCTCGGACGTCGGGCGCTGCAGCGAGCCCCACCGGACGCGAGCGCCGCACAGGGACTAAGGTACGCTTAGCTACATAGTTTCCTAACTGTAATAGAAGTGTCGGTTTCGGGAGTTCCGCCTGTTGGGATAACTGGTACCTTCAGGGCAGTCGAGGTATTATAGTGTGGGATTAAGGGCGGCCTGGTGCCTACTCCGGTGGGGCCACGGGGGAGTTGCAGTGGGTTCCACGACACGGCCATGTACCCCGTTGGCGCACAGATGCCAGGCAGGTCGTCCCGAATCTGCAACATTGCTCACTTACCTGCACCCCGGGTTTAATTACCTTGGGGAATGGCATTTGGGTACTGCAGCTCTCCACTATACTGACCGTTACTTTCTCTAAAGTGGGTAGCAATACCCATTTTAAGATGATAAGAAAGACTGCAGCTGGCACCCGCCGCCGACGTAGGATTGCGCGTGCCCTTGCCGCAGCGACCGCTCTTGGGAGCCGCGACCCTGAGGTGCCCACGTCCGCCGGCCAGCGGCGTGGGAAATCTCATACCAATCCGGGGTAAATGGGGCAGGTCTCGGCGAAGCCGGGTGACCTGCCTCATCTCCGGGCCAGTGGTCGTGTATGGGACCGGCGCTTTAGGTGGACGCACCTATTTGCGCTTCTGTGTCCGCGGCGGGGCGCGTGTATAGGACCCTGGAAATGGCGACGGTGTTCTTAGACTTTATGTCTAACGCGTCATGTGACTCTGTTGCGTGTACGCAGCCCAGAATGGCTCGAACGAAAAGGAAATGGACGCGCGAGGAGATCGAGCAGGCCTTGCGGGACAACGAGCGTATCAACGCAACCCCGGCTGCCCCAGAGGAGCCTGCCGCGAAAAAGCGCCGCCAAGCGCGTCGGAGGGCTAAACGATACAACTTGAACAAGGAATTTCAAGCGCTTAACGTGGCAGACACAGCTGCAACGGTCACGGCAGTCCAGAGTCACACCACGGTCGCGATCACGTCTGCTGAGCCTCCACCAGTCCGCAGAGAACAGCCTGCGGCCCCAGCAGCAGCGCCTGTTGTTCCTACAGTTGTAGCGGCCGATGTCTGCGCAACGGAGCAAGTTCCCGGCCCGACCCCGGCGGAGGCAGCGCGTAGGAGGCGCGCAGCAATGACGGCGTCTCAAACAGAACGACGCCGCGCGCGAGATAGAGAGGGCCCGGGCCAGAAGGGCGAACATGACGGGATCCCAACGCGAGCGTCAAAGACGTAGAGATGCAGAACGCCAACGGACACGTAGGGCTCTATTAACCGAGGCCGAACGAAGCACAGCGCGCGAACAAAGCCGTTTACTACAGGCCAGTAGAAGAGCTAACCAAACCGAGCAACAACGGGAGATCATGCAGGAGACCGACCGCCTGCTACATGCACAACAGCGACAGCAGCAAACGTCTGATGAACGTCAAGAACGCCAGGAACGTGACCGTGTTCGCCAAGAAGATCGTCGGTCTGCGCTCAGCCAGGAAGTGGTCGAAGCGGAGAGGGCCGCCCGCCGGGAGCATCAAGCAACGGTTCGCGATGCTCAAGAGGAGGAGGAGAGAGGAGCGGCGACAACAGGAGCGTATACGGCGCAGCACCCTTCGCAGAGGCCATGCACTCGCGAACCAGGAGGATTTCAGAGTCTCCATGCTCAGTGGCGCCAATATCGTCGATGGGCGCCACAGACTGCCTCCGACTACGGTCTGCCCTCATTGCAACGCATGGAAATGGCCTGCAGAGTCCAAGAAAGGCTGCTGTTTAGAGGGAGCGGTGCAACTACCCCCACTACGAGCTGCGCCTCCGCGATTGCACCAGTTGTACACGGACGCCGAGTTTCGGCGCCGCATCCGAGCCTACAACCAAGTGTTTGCCTTCACGTCGATTGGGGCTTCCTGTAGCAACCGGTCCAACTTCAGGGACGTGAACCAAGACGAGAGCGTTGCGGGACAACGAGGCGTATACACGTATCGCATTCAAGGAGCCATGGGGCACTACTTGGGCTCTCTACTTCCGCGTATCGACACGTTCACAAACGAGCCCATGCCTCCCAAGTTTGCCCAGATCTACATCGTCGATCCAGACATGCAACAACGTGCGGAGCGACGCCGAGGTATCTTCGCTGACCTCGATTCTGGAACGCTGCTGGAGATCGAGCAAATGATGGAAGAGTCCAATCCGTTCGCGCAACAATTTCTCAACTTCGCGGAGAAGCTGCGCGCCGACCAGGCAGCAGGAAAGGAGGTGGTTGATATGGTGTTCCGGCTACACGAAAAGAGGTCGAACCCGCGAACTCACAACCTCCCCACGGTTTCGGAAGTTGGAGCGACTCTTATCGAGGACGGCAACTTGGACAGTCCGCGGGACATCCTTCTGCGTACTAAAGATCACTCGCTGCTGCGCCTCTTCGAAACACACTCTGTGTATGACCCGTTGCAGTACCCACTACTTCTTCCGCATGGAGAACTGGGTTGGACCTACACAGACGTGTATGCGAACAACGTGGTGCGCAGAAAGAAGCGTGAAATGTCCCTCCGCGAGCATGTAGCCTACCGGTTATTCCAGAAAGTCGGTGACGAGTCGGTACTGCACCAAGGTGGGCGATTATTCCAGCAGTACTGCGTAGATCAACGAGCCAAGTGCGAGCAAGAACAACTGCGTTGGGTGGCATCCCATCAAGCTGAACTTCGCGCCGATCAGTACAGCGGGGTTCGAGACGCGCTTCTAAGTGAAAACACGGCGGTTCTGCGCGAGGGCGAAGCCCTATTGACGGAATACAACCGCGAAACTGGGGCGCTCCAGCACCCCGATGAACCGCAGCGTCGCTCGGGACACTTCCTGGACCAAATCGGCAAGCGCATCGTTCTACCAGCTACGCATTCGGGGAGTCCGCGGGCCATGTACAAGTCTTACCAAGATTCCATGGCTATCGTGCGGGAGTACGGTAAACCGGACGTCTTCGTTACTATGACGTGCAACCCTACGTGGGACGAGATCCAGGAAAAGATACCGGAGCCAAACCAAAGCGCACAAGACCGCCCGGACATTGTAGCCCGCGTTTGGCAGCAGAAATTGGCGGCGATGCTGAAAGACTTGGATGAAGGCGTACTGGGACGTGTTCTGGCGAGGATCTACGTAGTGGAGTTCCAGAAGCGGGGCCTCCCACACGCACACATTCTGATTATTCTTGCAGACGAAGACAAGCCGCGTACAAGACAAATCATCGACAAGTTGTGCTCTTCGGAGCTCCCGGACGCCGAGATCAACCCCCAGCTGTACGAGACCATCCTCACTTGCATGATGCATGGTCCATGTGGCGCGGCGAACCCCTCCAGCCCCTGCATGAAGGACGGAAAGTGCACGAAGGGATACCCGAAGCCGTTGGTAGAGGTTACCCAAGGAAACGTAAACGGGTTTCCTGTCTGCAGACGTCGCCGCCGGCCACCAGGAGTACTCAAGTTCAAGGGAAGGGAGTACGACAACGCCACCATTAACCAGTGGGTGGTCCCGTACAACCCCTACCTTTCGCAGAAGTACAACTGCCATATCAACGTGGAGGTTTGTACGGCCCTCACGGCGGTCAAATATCTGTACAAGTACGTCTACAAGGGGTCCGACAAGGCTGTAATAACTGTGGAAACGGTTGGCGGGGAGTCGAACGGTGCAAGGATGGATCCCAACGAGATTCTTCGGTACCTGAACGCAAGGTATATATCTCCGATAGAGGCATGTATGCGGCTTCTCGACTTCTCCGTTCAAGGCAAGACGCACTCCATCGTACAGCTGACGATCCACCTGGAGAACGAGCAATTTGTGACCTTCCGTTCGAGCGACAACCCGGATCGAGTTCTCACGCGTGGTCGCCACTCGATGTTGACCCGCTTCTTCGAACTGTGCGCGAGTGAGGCCCCGGAGAACCAAGTTGCAAAGACCATGGTGTACCAAGACATTCCGAAGCTATTCCGATGGGATGACAAGGCAAAGAAATGGGTTCGTCGCAAACAATACCAAGCGGCGCTTGGGCGGATGGTTCATGTGACCCCTCGGGACATGGAGAGGTTCTACATGCGTGTACTGCTGTGTCACCGCAGGGACCTCAGTCCTTGCCAAGCTTCGGACAGTGGATGGTGTTACGTATGCGTCGTACCGCCAGGCCGCACTCAAACTGGGCTACCTTGAAGACGACGCAGAATGGATTGCGTGTATGGAAGAAGCCGCTGCCTTCAAGATGCCGTACCAACTCCGCCAGCTCTTCGCGACGATCATTGTTTATTCTCAAGTTTCGGAGGTTCGCGTACTGTGGAATCGATTCTACGACGTTCTTTCTGAAGACTTCGCGCACACATACCGGGGCTTGGAAGGACAGGAGAAGGAAGACATGATCAGGTTCCACACACTCAAGGACCTTAACGACCTGCTCCAAATCAATGGCTACGTAGTGGCGGACTTTGACCTCCCTCAGCTGGATGACTACCCGCGGTTGGTGCTGGATTCGCTGCTGCGGAACAACCTCATTCGACGCGAACTGGAGGGGTACCAGCACTCTACCCTTCAAGCCATTGTGGACCAAGAAAGCCAGCTGAACGACGGCCAACGAGCTATTTACGACGAAATCATCCAGGCGGCCGAAGTACCAGCTCAAGGCAACAAGCTCTTCTTTATTGACGGTCCGGGAGGTACAGGAAAATCAACTCTGCTGCGGCATATCCTGGCGAAGGTGCGACTGTCCGGGAAGATCGCGATTGCTGTGGCTTCGAGTGGAATTGCTTCGCTCTTGCTCATGGGTGGGCGCACAGCGCATTCAACGTTCAAGATACCTCTCAAGCTGAACGACAAGTCGACGTGTGCGATTTATAAACAATCGCGCCTCAAGATGTTGATCGAGAGGGCCAGTTTGGTTATCTGGGACGAAGCTCCGATGACTCACAGGCACGCCTTCGAAGCGGTCGACAGGTCTTTGCGTGACATCATGGGTAACGACCAGGAGCCTTTTGGAGGAAAAGTATTTGTACTTTCCGGTGACTTCCGACAGATTTTGCCGGTGGTAGTACGCGGCACACCAGCGGAGACCATCGACGCGTGTCTGAAGTCATCTACGCTATGGCGACACTTCAAGCAGCTGCATCTCACGGAAAACATGCGTGTACAATCGGCAAGTAACGAAAGCACCGCCGCAGAGCTCGCAGCTTTCTCGGAGTTTCTCCTACAAGTGGGAGAGGGTAGACACGAGGTCAACAGGTCCCTGGGCAGGGACTTTGTGAAGATTCCGCGCGATATGCTGATCGACAACATCTACGAAGAGGGTGACGACATTGAAGACGAAGAAATCACACCTGGAGCTGTTCCACGGGGTTTGAAGAACATTATTGATAAGATGTACGCCGACATCAACGATCCCGAGGTTGCTACGGACGAGTACTTCGCCAACAGGACCATCTTGACGACTACCAACGCCGTGGTGCACCGCATCAACCAAGCTGTCTCTGAACGACTCTCCGGGGAGGCCCGCGAGTATCTATCGGTGGATTCAGTGGATGATGACAACGAAGGAAACTTCTTCGAGCCGGAGGTGTTGCATTCGGTGACTATCAACGGTATTCCTCCACACAAGCTTACATTGAAGGAAGGCGCCCCAATTATGATGATGAGAAACCTGAACCCCGACTTGGGCCTCTGCAACGGAACACGACTACGGGTTGTCCAGCTCAAGCCTCACGTTATTCATGCTACCATCATGACTGGCGAGCGCCTAGGCCAAAACGTTCTAATTCCAAGGATCGTCTTCGTCAGCGATGGGGCGCGCGAATTCCCCTTCCGCTTGCGACGCAAGCAGTTTCCAGTTGTACCAGCGTTCGCCATGACCATCAACAAAGCCCAAGGCCAAACCGTCCAGAACCTAGGTTTGTATCTGGCGACACCCTGCTTCTCCCACGGACAGCTCTACGTGGCGCTGTCGAGAGTTACATCCAGGTCCAAGTTCAAGGCTTTGATCGAGTATCCGGAGCTGGAGGAAGACGACGGTGCATACACTGACAACATTGTGTACAGGCAGATATTCGAAGATGCTTAGGCGGAGTAGGCATTCAGCAGTACACACTTCATAATTACATAAATACATGTCTTTTTGGAAGTGCGTTTCACTTTAGCATTGCATCCCTTTGACGAAACCATCGCCCGCCGGAGCGAAGCGGAGGCGGGCATACCCATACCCCAACGTCAAGCGTTGTATAAGCCAACCAACCAGCCCGCCGGAGCGAAGCGGAGGCGGGCGGTCCACACTACTGTGGCCAAACCCACACCCACCGCCGCGAAGCGGCGGCGCTCGGCTAGTCCTATAACATATTATGCTTTGCAATGCGTTTGTCGTTTTCACCTAGTGATTTGCCCGAGTTATAATATCTGGCGCCCGATATAAAAACAGATGGCCATTAAATCCTCCAAGTTACTATCGCCAGCCTCGATATCGATATCGATTTACGCTATCTGTGGTCGAATTGCCGATCCAAAAACGCAATTCGGGCCGATTTATTTTAAATCGCGATGGCTGTGTACGGATTATAATGCCGCGCTTTATATATATAAAATATGCAATTGGACACGTACATCTGGACACTTGACGAGTGGTCGGCAGATCGCGCTGCTGATCTGTCGAAGCACCGCAGTTTCCGAAAACCTTCACCTTGCACAAGTGCAGCATGTACTCTCTCGACTACCGTTGGCGAACCTTTTTTCTTACGCATGTGTATGGAATATGTATGCAGTATGTTAGTGATATATTTGGGCCTAACGTGCGAACACTGCAACGTTGGTACAAGTTGTTTTTGACCGATGGTGTGGTTGATGAAGGAGATCGAACTAACCGCTCGTCGCGTTGGCCGAACGACGTGGTAACCCGTGTTCGAAAGTACGTGAAAGCCCACCCTACATTTTATTTAGAGGAGCTACAGTACTTCATACGAAACGCTTTTCCTAAAGTAAAATGGTAGCGTAGTATCAACATGTGGTCTTACATGGCGGGGAGCTGCTCGCGCCACAGAGAAGCGGAAAGCCCAGCGATACAGGAGCCGCTAGTGCACTCACAAACGAAGCTAACGAGCCATCAAACACGTTCAACAGATTAGTATTAGAGTCGCAAGGGCCGGAGACACACTAAGTTTCAGTATGGTAGCGTAGTATCGACATGCGGTCTTACATGGCGGAGTGCAGCTTGCGCGACAGACAAGCGGAAAGCCCAGCGATACAGGAGCCGCTAGTGCACTCACAGACGAAGCTAACGAGCCGTTAAACACGTCCAACAGAGCCGTACCGGAGTAGCAGTAGCAGGCAACGTTACCTCGGTGTCCTGAGAACCAACGATGTGCCCGTTATGTTAAGTAGGAAGAGGTGGTGCGACTTACCTACGCCTGGAGGTCGATTTACTACCGTCTCGCATTTTTATGTCTTCGAATTATTTTTTCTCAGAGATCGATCTAAGCCCTAAATCCGAGCGACAAAATATCTGCAAACCACAATAACCAGACGGAAAGTGATGGCAAAGACGCTCTCAGGTTTTCGGCAAAAACGGTGCAGAGATCAGATATATAGGGGTGACACACCGTCTTTATTTTCATGTTTGTATAAAAAGGATGAGCATTTCCTCAAATTCGCAAATTTGTAGTTTTTACGCCATAAAAATTCAGAATTTGCCAACAAATTACACGTTGGACATGAACTTTTTACAAGTGGTGCAACGAACCCGTGGTTTACGGTACGCTTGGTTATGGCATCAGTCACCTTGACATGGCTACGTTTTGCTCGTGAGTGTCGTTTTGTGACGAAAACACTTCGTGCGTATCCATAGAGGGCCCATGACTGCGAGGCTTACGATTGCCATTGCCGCGCTTCTTGCCGCAGCAAGTACGTGTAGGCTCGCATTGGTTTCCACGCTGCGACTGGGATGTAAGTTTGAAAGTATCTTTTCACACATCACCGCTTTTGCTTCTTGCAGCCGACGCAGCGAACGAGGCGTCTCAGTGCGCCGCCGTCAAGACTTGTTACGAGGGTGGCGATCAGTCCGTGCCCTGCGTTGTAACTGAGGAAGAATGTCCACCGTGCGTGCTCTTCGACGGAAATTCTTGCTACGTGAGGGTGAGCGGCTCGTGTCCGTTTGGCACCGACTGCAGCGACGTCTTTTTCTCGAGCTCAGGCAGTAGCACTGCTACTAGCAGCTCTACAAACAACACGGTTAGCAGCGGCAGCACAAAGGACTCGACCACGTCAGTCGCTGCTGGTACGCCGTCTGCACCGACCGCGCAAGCGGGGTCCTTGTCATCTCAGGCAAGCAGCGCGGGCGGGGAGGCTACGGCCGCGGACTCTGGCGACAGCGGATCGAGCGCGGTCCTGGTGGTCGCCATCATCGCCGTCGCCGTCGTCATCGCCGCTTTGGGCGTGGTCGTGCGGAGGCTCTTCCTGCGTGCTCGAGCTGCGAGCGAGGGAATCACGAGGGAAGATGAGATACCGTCGCCGCCCGCAACGGAGATGTCCAGCTTCTCTAGCAACGGCACTATTATACGCGATGCGGGCGCCGTGGTTGCGCGTAGCACAACTGGCACGGACCTAAGCGAGGCGAAGACTAACTTCGTCTAGACGGCCGAGACGTTCGAAGCCCTGAGAAACCAGGTCATCGTGCGCGTGAATACACACCGACAACCCGGTGTTCCCGCAAATATACACACGCGTTGCGCATCGCGCTTCGCTGTGTCGTCCATCATTTGACTCAGAAGAGTGTCGTTACCGGTATAGTTGTCGTCGACAACTGCGCTCGGCGAGCAATGCTCGGAGCATACACCGAAAAACTGCGGGCGGATCAGGGATTTGAGTATCTTGCCGCGACCAGGCCAAAAATTAGTGGCCGACGCCACCAGGATGACGAGGCGCTTGCCCACCCTTTTACAGCAAATCAATCAACCGAAGGTCGAGTTGTTCCTCCATGTTTGCGGACCTGCCTGACAAGAACATCTTGCAGTCCCAGTTCGTACGGAGTCCATCGCATGTGTGTGTGGCCATGCAGACACTTGCACTTGCTGTTTCCGGTGAGCGGTCTCTTCTGCCGTTACGCCACCTCTAGCCCCAGCCCCATCTGAATTTAGACCAATCGACAGCATTTTCAAGGAGAAACCGGGCATAAACGCTGCGATAACTGGCTTGCGAGCCACGTCGAGGGCCAATGGGCGCGCGCGGATTCGAGCCAGACGGACGAGCGTGCGAACGGGTATAGGCTGGCAACGCGGGACTCCTGGGGGCTCCCCCACGACGAGCTCCAGTGTACTAACCGCAGTCAGTCGCAGCCCACCACCTCGCGGCCAGCCCCATTGCGCTGGCATCGTCGTGCGTACAGAACCACAGAGAGGGGAAAGCACAGCAGCAGCTTAAACCCCCGCCCAAAAACAGCAACAGGAAAGCCGCCGGGATTCACAGGTCGGCAACAGGCAACAGCAACAGGCAATCGCAACAGGCAACCCACCCGAGTGGTTAAAGAGAGAGAGAGAGAGAGGAGAGTCTCTAACCCGCGCGCTCTTCACCTAACGACGATGCAAACCTCGTGGCTTCTCGTCGCCGCGGCGATGCTTGCCGGTACGTTCTATCAGCCGCCGAAACAGTGTCGGACCAAATGCAATTCAACTGATCCGACAACTAACTTACGCTACTTGTATGTGCTGACACAGCTTCTGGCAGCTCCGTCAGCGCCATGAACGCCGTCTTCGCCGCCAGCACGTCGCAGTGCTCGTCCGTGGAGACGTGCTACGAAGGCGGCGCGTCGTCCACGCCGTGCACCGTGTCCAGCGGCGGCTGTCCGCCCTGCATCACGTTCGCCGACGACGGGTGCTACGTCAAGGTGAGCGGCTCTTGCCCCTTCGGCGTGGACTGCTCGTCCGTCTGGGGCTCGTCCTCCACCACGTCCAGCGCCAGCTCCACGACGTCCACGACCTCCACCACCACCAACTCCAGCAGCAAGACCAGCGGCACGAGCACCAGCACGTCCAGCACCACGTCGGACTCGACCGGCACAGCCGGCACCACGTCGTCCAAGTCGGACACCAACTCGACCGGCACTGCCGGTACGACGACCAACTCGACGACCTCCAGCAGGTCCGGCAGCTCCGGCACCGCCGCCGGCGACACGACCAGCTCCGGCTCGGACATGAGCGTCGTGTTCGCCATCATCGGCGCCGCCATCGGCGTCATCGCCGTGGCCGTCATCTTCCTCACGCTCGTGCGCCGCTCCAAGGCCGCACGCGAGGACGACGACGACGACATGGCCAACACGCCGCCGGCCTTCGCCAAGAACCCGGTGGTGCAGGCGCCGCACAGCACCACGGGCGCCACGACCTACGCCAGCTACAACCGGCCTGCCGGTGTGGGCTCGGGCACTGCCGGCGAGATCGGCCTCGACATGAGCAAGAACGGCGGCGTGTCCATGAACGCCGTGAGCTACTACAACCAGCAGCCGCCCATGAACTCGGCGGCGCCGTCGCCCCGCGTGGCCGGACGCGCCATCCCGTCGCAGCCCGTGGGCACTGTGGGCATGGGTCGGCCGTTCGGCAGCAACCCCAACTTCGCCGCGTCGGGGGGTGTCGGTGTCACGAGCGGCCTGGGCGCCTCGGGTGTCGGCGTGACGAGTCAGGCACCGCCGGCACCAATGCAGCACATTCCCATGGGCGGCGTCGCGCCGTCCCCGCACACCCGGAGAGAGTCGTACGAGTTCTAACCGGGCCGGTTAGATAGTTTCAAGTCCGAGAGAGTCGATCGTTGTACAGGCACAGGAAGAGAGGAAGGAAGGTGAGAGCGCTCATTTTGGCTCCGGACGTGTATTCAATACGGGTTTCTTGTGACGGAACGAGGCGAAGGGTGCAGACTTTTTCGTTTTTGCTGCTTTGGTGTCGTCTGCGATGTAGGACTCGAGGATTTTTTTTTAGCTGACTGGCGTGAAAACAATGTCGGGGATGTCAACATTTTGCATTTGTACTTGATGTTATGAATTCAGGGACTTGTAGTTATTACCGGTACGTCGCAACTTGCTCCACGCTTTAGGCCCCATACACGTTCTTTAGGAGGGTGAGGGGGTTTGGTGGCGCGGATGTCAATCGACTCACGGAGCAGATGCCGTTGGCTGCCTCCTTTTGGGCGTCCGTCGACTTGAGGCAAAAGGCCGAGCCGTACAAGTGCATCTTGGTCAGCACCTGGGTCTTCGTCCAGTCGGGCAGCACCGACACGTTGGTGCCCTCCATGCTCAAGTCTCCGATCTTGACGGTCGGGTCGATAGTCGCTGGCAGTGCTGCCAACGGAGCAGCGTCCAGCGTAAGTTGAGGCAGGTACGTATTCGCTGCTACGTTCGCCAGCGATGGAATTGAGAACAGCATGGGATTGCCAGCAAGCGACAACGAGAGCACGGGTAGCTGGAAAGTCTCGGCAGGGACGACCATGAGGTAGCCGTACTCGAAGCCGACACGCTTGATTGGGGTGCGAGTTGCTCCGCCCCACTTGGTGCCCAGGTCACTCGGCACGGTTGTCAACGTCGTGGCCAAGAACTGCAGGTTTACCAACGAAGAGGGCAGCACACCCATGAGACCTTCGGGGAACGCTGCGAGTTTGACGCTGATGACTATGACACTCTTCAGGCGTGGGTGATAGTCCTGAACAAGTGCAGCGTCACTTCCCCACGCGTACAACGCCGAGTTGTAGATCTGCACGCTGTGAAGCTGGGGGAAAGTCTGGATGATACTCGGCACCATGAGCGCGGGGCAGTTGACGAAGTTCAGGCTACCGAGTGCCTTCGGGTCAAAGTTGAAAGCCGCCATGGTATCGTTCGTGGGGGACATGGCTTTCTGAACCGCGCAGTCGTACACGAAGGCGAGACACGAGACCTTGGAGTTGAGCCACGGGCGAGTCGCCGAGAAACATCCTGTCGGCATGGTCTTGTGCTGTGATTGAGCCTTGACGTGGAAGGCTAGAACGACGATGCCCCAGGCGATAATGCCGAATTTGACCACAATGAGCGGCCAGGTACAACCGGGGTTCGACGTCAGCATCCCTGCCTGGGTCTGCTCAGCCGATCGCGACTCACCCAGAGCTTTCGTCGATGTACCAGCTTCTAAGTTTGCAGTGTTGGAAGCGCCATCAGGGGCGTCCAGCGTCTCCACAGTGACGATTTGGTTGGGATCAACCTTCGATGTGCTACATGAGCCCGGTGAGATCTTATCGTCTCGGCGTGTGAGGACTCCTTCCAGCATCACGAGCGACACGAAACTGCAGATGATTGGCAATAGTCTCGAGATGAAATCCCCAACACTCGTGGCGAACATCATCCTGTTCTCGGGAGCTAGAACCGCCAAGAACGTCGGGTCGTAGATCATTCTGGTGGCGAAGGCCGTCGCTTCCATGTCGAAGACGTCGGCGTAGGAGATAAACAGCAGAGATGGCATCACCTTGGCCAGGAACGTGCAGAATACAAAGCTGGTTAGCAGCGACAATGCACGGCTGAGCGCAATGGACTTGCAGAGAAGGAACTGCATCAATGGAGTGACCCAGCATGCGAAGATCAGGATGGCCGCGTTAAGGTTGTTGAAGCCCACGCGTGGCACCCACTTGCTAGCTTGGAATGCTTGGAACGACAAACACCCGATCGCGACCATTTCGCGAGCTGCAAACGCCAGGTCGAAGCCCCAAACCATCTTGTTCGAGTTGCACTCACCCTTGGAGCACGCCTTCGAGCCTTCGCAGTGGAGCACGAGACGCTTGCTGCGGATCGACAGGTACAAGATGTGGAGAACTTGAATCACGTGCAGTGCAACGACGGCGAGATACGCAGCGCCGAAGGCCTTGAAGTACTTGAATCCCGTGTCGGACCACAATGGAGCGTATAAGGCGTATTCGGTTGTTGTCATCTTAAAGTAGGATGCCGCCATTACGATAAGGTACAGAGCGCATGCCGCATGGAAACCGAGCATCGCCAGCCAACTCAGGTAGAACACGAGTCGCGGGAGGCCTAACACGCCAGACTGGGGCCCGCACGAGCCACCCGGCGTCGTTTTCGCCATAGCTGGCGGTTGCTGAGAAGCTGTAGCAGTGTCTTGGCAGGCGTTGACGGTGATACTTGAGTTATGAAGGCCTTGAAACTCGCAAAGGAGAGTTCTAGTTAGTTGCTTGAGGAGCAGTCGGGTCAGAAGCGAGTACAAGCGGGGGTTGGCGTCTGAGGCGACAAGACGGTGAGAGCAGGCAGCCAAGCTGAACGACACGTGCCTACTGTTTCGTACACTCGAGGACGGATGGTATCAATAACTTCAGCGTCATGACAAGAACGGGTGCACAGCTATTTGATGCCCCAAAAAAATAAGGCATGTTCAGGATGCGAAGAAGAGAAACTCGTTTTCAGAGGCAATGGGGGTTTCTTATCGGCATCGGCAGGCACCCATCCTCGATTTAGCTCGAAACACTCCTACTAGCTGATCCCGGATGAGATTGATATCGAGGAGATTCTCCCAACTTTGCTGGTAAGGTGACGATTTAATGTCAAGTCTTGACGAATCACTTCCAAAGAGATTGAAAATGGCGATGCTTCTCGCTTTTTGGTTTTGGTCTAGGCTGGAGTGCGCTTTCATTTGTGAGCGTTTGGTCTCAAGCATGGTCGACATAGCCTTTTTACCCTTTCCATAGTGTATGCCAGACGATGAGGATTTCAGCGAGACTTGAGGCTCACAGTCTACCTTTTCTAACACTTTAGTCTAGGTAACACTTTGCCGATGCCTTCGGCGACTTCCGCGACTACACAGTGCAACTTATTGCAGGCGGACGTTGAACCTATCCTTGTCCATTTACTGTGTCCCAACAGCAAAAACCTACGCCGGAAACATCCTTCCCTCTACCAGACCATCAAATCGCCAGTTTAATCGATGGATAAACTCCACGTAGCAAAATAGAGTGGCAAGACAATCTTCTTCAACGCTACACGAATCATCGACTATCGCTGCAGCGCTACTTGGGATCACTGACGAGTGCCAAGCCTGATTCTAACGTGTTTGTGAACTGATGAAGCCAAAATGCCGGAGCCTTAGAATGCATGCGTTGTCAATGACAACTTGTCACGTGTACCGCTCAAAACCAACAGAGCCTTCAGGGATCTCCTACACAGAGTAGCTCACGACTGCCTCCGGGAGTACACACAGGACGGGTCCCATCATTCGTAGTTTGTAACTACTGATACTCTTTAGGCTTCAATGGAGGCGGTAGCGCGAATGGACATCTTCTTTGAAACAGTTATTTTGCTTCGCGCCATTATTCGGACTCGGACTGTTCACCACATCGCCAAATTGATGCGTTGTGCACGAAACCCCACCTGCCACAGAGGTAATGTGGTCGGCGTTCCTCACGGCTCACAATGCGACGCCTTCTTCGCATTTTGTACGGCGAGATTAAAACTCAAATCTGACAAGAGTTGTCGTTGTGTTGGTTAACGGTAGAAACCACAACAAAAGGTTAATGCGCGCCTTAGTTTAGCCGAGTGAGTTGTTAGTTACGACTTGAGATGTCTACGAGGTTGCGTAACCTTTGAATGACAGCGTCATCCCATTCACTGCAAACCCTAGTATTTTCAACCGCTATTCGTAATGACCCGAGGTGCGGCTACACGTTAAATTTACATGTGAAGAACGTGCGTAGGGCGAAACCACCTTGCCTACATTCGATCAATGAGCACCCTACCCGATAAAACGGTCCCACAGCCACTCCTGTCCATCCAAATGAGCTCTTACTCTAGCGTCAGCCTTTCGTCCGACTGAGACCTTTTGATCCGTCAAAGAATCTTGACTCAAACAACCTGCTCCAAGCGAACCCATCGATATTTCAACACCCCCTGGTGGTGGAGAGATACATACGCTCCATTCATTCAGTAGTGCGCTTTGGCGTAAAACCGATGAATCCCCGCAGCATATTCGTTTTTAGCATTCATTGCAGGAATTCGTCCGAAACCACGATGTCACCTATCTCGTGAGCGTTCGCACGTCACCCCGCGTACGAACACTCCCCAGATGTCGGCCGTTTCGCGGTTAGGAGGAATAGCTGTTCGCTTCTGTCTCATCCAGGACTCTGAGGGGGTATTGCGTTTGGCAACCTCACAAGTCAATCCTCAGCAGCGAGAATCGATACGCCTCGACCTCCATTTCTCCTGGGCTATCTAGTCTTGCAGGAGCAGTAAGTTTAAACCGCATCTGTGGCGTTGCGCGTGCTGGTTGATCCTAGCGGTGTTCGCAACTGCAGCACATAACGGCCGACAAGACCATCAAGACGATGCCATCATAGAATTACTTCCCTCTCAAGCTGCACATTTATTCTCCACGCATTTACAGCAGTGCTGCAGTCCGTTCGTTGCATTAGGACAGCACATCATCGCTACTAAGGTCCGACAAGACCATCATATCAAGAAGCGGCCAGCTAATGCTCAGCGACCTCGGTCATTGTCGATGTCTGTGCTCTCACTGACCGGGTCCGGCAGGAACGTCTACAAAATGCAGGAGCGCGCGGCTACTCACAATGAAATGATGCAGCGCTTTCAGCTTCGAAAAGTTCCAAGTGACAAGCACGTCCAAGTGAATTTCGGACGGGGCAAACACGTTATCATCGACAAGACCACGGGAAGCAAGCGCCGCAATAGCCAGCGGTTCTCATTGCAACGCACTCTGCGTGCGTTTGCTGGAGGGAAAGCAAGGAATCACTTTTTGTCTCGACTAACGTCGCCAATCACACCGAAAAGCTGGACGTCGACGGTACACGGCATCGTGATGCTCATCGTTTACCACTTTCAGTTGATTTATCTCCCGTTTTCGCCAAGTTATTTCCCGAACGGTTCACTCTGCTCGACCGTCGCAATTGTGATCGTTGAGGCGACTTTTCTAGCGGATCTTCTGCTTAATTTCAACACTGCTTACGTCGAACGAGGAGTTCTTGTCACATCACGCCAGAAAATCGCACGCAACTACATTCACAAGTGGTTTTTCTTTGACTTGCTATCGGCGTTTCCAATTCAGCTCACGTTTTGTTTCATCACCGGGACCATCGGCAAAACTCGCCCTTCAGTGAGAGGTATCCAACTCACGCTCATGGCGCTGCGACTGCTTCGAGTTACTTTCCCTGAGAAGGGTGTGCTTCTGAGTCGCGTTATGCGAGTTGCAAACCACCTCGCGGAGTGGGTCCGCTGCTCGCGTTACTCCCACCTCTTTGGAATCGCTCAGCTCATGTGGCTTGTTCTACTCATCGCTCACTACATGGCGTGTCTTTGGCGTGTCGTCGCAAGGGAACACGCTGGCCAAAGCAGGCAAGACGAAAGTGTCGGATACCAGTATGTAGCGGACTATTACTACGCAGTCAGCCTAATCCAAGGCCAAGGCAATGCCTCCGGTACGTGGGGAGAAAATCTTTACTCTTCTGTCGCCATCATCGTCGGGTCCGTCATTCTCGCTATCGTTTTCGGCAACGTCGCCATGCTCGTATCCAACTTCAACGCCAACACCACCAACTATCACCGCAAGATGGAAGCCGTCTACGCCACGATGGACAAGTTGGATCTGCCTCTCAAGCTCCGTGAGCGCGTAAAAGAATACTACACGCACGTGTGGCTCGAATACGAAGCTCTCGATGGTAACATCAACAAGTTCGAGCAGGAGTTGACGCACACTTTGCGTATCGAGATCGGATTGTACAAGTTCATGAATTTGGTGGTGAAGATTTCGTTCTGGGAAGACTGCACGCCGGACTTTTTGACTCAGATTGTGCTGAGTTTGGGAGTACGTGTGTACATGCCGGACGATTATGTTGTTCGTCGTCGAGAGATTGGAAGCGAGATGATGATGATTAACATGGGCTACTGCAAACTCTCCAAACCTATGAAACACAATGAAGATATAGACCTCACTGCAGCTGACTTCAGTGATGATACGGAAAAACCTTTGTTAATGCCTGAGGATCTAGGCTCACCAGAACAGCCAGAAGCGGATGAAGCCAGCAATGACGAATGGGACGACACGAGCTCGGATGAGGAATCGAATGATGAGCTCGGAAGTGAGCCATTTGGTTCTCCGGCAACAATTCGACGGTTGTCGGGCTCAGTGTTCGAGCTTCAGTGCGGAGACGCTGATAACTCGACGGCTGAGATTAAAACGGATCGGCCACGCAGGCACAGTAACCCTAGTAGCGTGGAAGTGCTTAACCGACCGAAGAAATTCCGCGTCTATCTAAACCCTGGCACTGCGTTTGGGGAAATGAGTCTGCTCATGAATTACAAGCGCCAAGCGAACGTTCTAGCGGTGACTTTTGTTGAAATGTGCGTGCTGGATCGCTGTACTTTCCAAAAAATTATTTCGCGATACCCCGAAGACCGACGACGCGTACTCACGAAGATGCTGGAGAGCTGCATCGAAAAGAAGGATATTCCGTTTCCGTGGGAAAATATCATCGAGGCAGTCTGTGCTAAACGCCGTGTCGCCGGAAACAAAGACATATCTCGTGCAAGTGTTATCGCTACCATGACAGCCGCGGAGGCTGCCCGCATTTTGGTTGAAGCTATCGACGTGAATGTTCCCGATGACACCATCAAGTATGGATTCCAAACCTTTGACCAAGAGTTTGTGGATGAACCAGCTCTACGCCGTGCGCATTCAGTGGGTACCAAAATTCGGGAAGCGCTCCAACGGACCCACAGTGGCTTGAAGGAAATGCTACAGCGAACGAACAGCGGCCTCAGAGAGCCATTGCAGCGATCCAACAGTGGTTTGACTTTGCAACGCGCTAACAGTGGTCTGAGAGAAACTTTCCAGCGATCGAATAGCGGTGTAATCCCCTTTCGCGCGTACTCTCGTCGAAACTCCAATACTGATAGCGGCCGAAGTTCATCCACGGCAGAATTAACCGAACCGGAGTCTGATGCGTCGGGAATATCCGCTTACAGCGCGGGGAATACGGAGAAAACTTTGGAGAGCATGATGCAGCTCATGCATACCATGGTAGATAATATATCTCGACTACAACAAGACGTAACTGAGCTGAAAGCGCGAAGGTCCAACTGCAGAGGCTGTTGTTGCAGGTTGGAAGATGTGGAATGTGGGCAGCAGTCGGTCCAGGGTCTCAAAAAGCGTCGGTCTCACCCTGATACTACAGGAGATGCTCAATTTGAAAGCGTTCGGGGCTTGACTGCCCATGAACCGAATATCATGGTGCCTACGGCCACAGACGCAGCAGTTCAGCATGGAACCCAACCACCTCGGAAGTCAAGCTTACTATCGCTTCGCCCGCCTTCCGTTGGGGGAACAAGTCGCCCTAACAGTGAGGTTACGCCCCCGCGGGGCGGCAATAACAACGATACTCGTCGGGGAATCATATACAGCGGCCGTTCAAGTCAGCGTCCGAGTCAATTCGCATTAAAGCGTGGAAACTCGGTGATGAAAGTCACGCCACGGTCTGATCTTCCAGCAGGACTTCATGTCGAGATGGACAGCTTGCAGCCCCAAGAAATCATTGACCCCTATGCAGAATCCCAGCCTGGCAAGCATTCTAGTCCACTAAAATCGGGCCGTCAGTCGACACTCGCGGACATGCTGTGGAAACGGAGTAATACAAGTGCGGACTTGCTGCGTCGGAGTTCTGCCAGTAAAATGCGTCAAAAGCTTAAGGCTCGCCATAGCCTGCCTGCCGTGGTCGCCGTAACAACCGCAGGTAACGAAACGCCTCCAATTCCAGACGAACACGACGGCCCCGAAAAAACTTCCCAGGCCGAAGCGCCTTCTTCCTATCGAGCTCGCGGGCAAACGCACCGAGTATATACCGCCAAGTTCCCGTGAATCCGCGAGACAGTCGAATCCTGACCCAAGATGCGTGAAAATAGAGGAATAGCCTCTGAGAACCATAAGGCTTGAGTACATGTCATCCGTCCACACTGAGCTGTGTACTGTTTGTTCTGCCTTGCCGATAGATAATACGACCCGAAAGCCCACAGTTGGAGTCGAACTGAGACAATACCGTATTGGGTACTGTTCGGTCTCAGGTCAGATCCATATCTCTACCAGAATGACCAAGACGACTATGTATTTCTGTCTTGTACGATCGGAGCCACCCCAATCCTGTGTCTGTCATTAAAGGACTTCCCAGTTTATCAACCAGAGTCGGCCCGAGCTGTCCATCGTCGCAGGACTTCCCCAGATCCATTTACCAGCAAGATGAAAGTTCGTTCACAGTCTTCGCATCCAATCTCCAGGCGTCCTCTCGTGGTAAAACGGAAAGGGGTGAGCTCCATCCTCTCACCCTAAAACTCCTCGAGAAATCTGTACAGAAGGCAGCGACGCACGACGCCATGATGCAACGGTTTCACCTACGCAAAATGTCGAGCGGTATGGGGTTTCCGTCCAAATTCGGTCGCGCAAATGAAGTTGTAATTGATAAGGCTATCGGAAGCAAGCCTCAGTGGACTCGTCGGTTTTCACTTCGGCGATCGATTCGGTCGTTCACGGGAATCAAGGCGAGAAGGCACGCGCTCCGGACCTTAATATCTCCGATTACGCCAAAGAGCTGGACTTCAACAGTGCACGGCATCGTGATGCTTGTTGTCTACCATCTCCAATTGCTGTATCTACCGTTTTCACCCAGCTACTACCGCGAAGGCTCAAGGGGGACCACAGTGATCATGATACTGTTTGAGAGCATATTTCTGCTCGACCTTCTGCCTCATTTCAACACCGCCTACGTCGAGCAGGGAGTTCTCATCACATCTCGAAAGAGGATCGCAGAAAACTACATCCACAGGTGGTTCGGCTTCGACGTGCTATCAGCGCTGCCACTCCAAGCAACATTCTGCTTCGCCACCGGTTCGGTCAGCACAACGCACACCGCCCTTCAGGCAACACAACTTACTCTTATGGTGCTCCGACTCCTCCGTGTCACCTTACTTGAAAAGGGTGTGCTATTAAGCCGGGTCATGCGCGTTGCTAATCACGTGGGTGAATGGATACGCTACTCTCGATACTCCCACTTGATCGGTATCGCGCAGCTCATGTGGCTGGTACTGCTCATCGCACACTATATGGCGTGCTTCTGGCACGTCGTTACCAGAGGGCACAGCACTTCCGATTCACAGCAACACCTGAAGCCCGACCTAACCGTCGGTGAGCAATACGTTGCTGATTACTACTACGCCGTTAGCCTCATCCAAGGACAAGGCAACGCCTCCGGTACGTGGGGAGAAAACTTGTACTCCTCCGTCGCCATCATCGTCGGATCCGTCACCCTTGCCATTGTATTCGGCAACGTTGCCATGCTCGTGTCCAACTTCAACGCCAACACCACCAATTACCACCGCAAAATGGAGGCCGTCTACGCGACCATGGATAAAATGGATCTGCCTCTCAAGCTACGCGAGCGTGTGAACGAGTACTATGCGCATGTATGGCTGGAGTACGAAGCGCTGGATGGCAATATTCACCAATTCCAGCAGGATCTCACGCACACTCTGGGGATTGAAATCGGACTGTACAAGCATATGAATCTCATCGTTGTGATTCAATTCTGGGAGTTCTGCACACCAGACTTCTTGACTCAGATCGTGTTGAACCTAGACGTGAGGGTGTACATGCCTCACGACTATGTGGTTCGCCGCCATGAGATCGGGAGCGAGATGATGATGATCAACCGCGGGTATGAAAGCCACCAAAACCTGTTCCGGACCCGAAGAATACACACGAGGACACATCTACTGAAAACTTTGATAAACCGCTGCTTTCGTCTCACGATTTTGTTGATACCAAGGACATGGAGCCCAATGAAATGAGCGATAATGATGCTGATTCTGATGATTTGAGCTCGGATGACGAGTCCCAGTGTGAATTCGGCAGAGGTATGTTTGGTCCTTCCATGGATTCGCCACGATTGTTGGGATTTCGATTTGAACCGCTCGACGCCAACACAACCAGCTTCACGAACGTGCATAGAATTCGCCCAACGCACTCACGACGACCCAGCTATCCCAACGGTGTCGGCACGAACAAGTCGAAAAGATACCGAGAATATCTGCATCCCGGTCAGGCATTTGGGGAAATGAGTCTTCTCATGAACTATAAACGAACCGCGAACATCCGGGCGATCACGTTTGTCGAAATGTGCGTGTTAAGCCGAAAATCATTTCAAACAATTATTTCGCGATACCCGGAAGATCGCCGACGCGTACTGACAAAGATGCTTGAAAGTCGTATCGAGAAGAAGGTGATTCCGTCCCCGTGGGAGAATATTATTGAAGCTGTATCCGCCAAGCGGCGCAAAAGTGGCATCAAAGACACTACTCGAGCAGAAGTAATTGCGACCATGACTGCAGCTGAGGCAGCTCGTATACTTGTGGAGGCTATCGATGTGAACACGCCTGACGAGACAATTCGATACGGTTTCCAAAGCTTTGATCAGGAATTCATTGACGATTCATCGCTGCGCCACGCCAACTCAGCAGATGCTAAGATCAGTAACACCTTGCAGCGTCGGAACAGCGGTACCCGCGCAGGACAGAGCTTCTCACGACGTAATTCTAGGGCAGATAGTAACGACGGAACCACTTCCTCCAGTGACTTCGAGTCGGACATATCAGCAGCATTCAGTGGAGGAAGTAGCCCCGACAAAACGCTTAGAATCTTGTTGCTACTTGTTCAGAGCATGGCTAGCAACCTCGAGAGGCTCCAGCAAGACGTTCGTGATCTCAAAACGTTGAATCGTGGCGTCGGTTGCAGGCGTTGTAACTGTGAGAAGAGTTCCTCTGGTGGGAACAGTTTTCAGCGTGTTGCATCGGCACCTCCTGATACCGAGAAGAAACCAGTGCACATCCATCCTACGGCACCATATTTAGGCCCACACTGCGGACGCAAGATAGACCAATCAGCCGCGAAGGAAGACCACCAAGTTCAGGTGCCGCGAAAACCTTCCCTGGTTGTTTTCCCACTAGCAGCAGCATCATTAGCGAGCATTGGGAGCAGCCGATCTGCACGTGGAGAGAAGTATCCGATTGCACTTTTACGCAAAAGTCGCAGTAATACCCAAGACACCGACACTGCCAATGGGGTTGGACCGGTAACAGATCCTGCACGTCGCGAGAATGCTGTTGTTGCGCTAATGAAATCGCCGAAGTCGGAGCTTATCGTTGCACCTTCAGCGGACACTCCGCTTCATTGGAGAGACGGCGACAAATTCCCCGAGCGCTATCCTGCGAACCTATCCAGCCGATCCAAGGCCGCCCGTAACCAAACACTCGCCGAAATCCTCTGGAAGCGAAGCAACACGCATGAAGACTAGCTGAAGCACACCGATGAGGAGTGAAATGCGTTGAGACGCCGCCAAATTCAATCACACCACAGTATGCCGACGAACTCGTAGCCCCGCACTGACAACTCTCGAGACAATTTCAAGTCCGGGGCCAGCATCAGTAGCAGCAACCGTCGCTCCACATCCTCCCGATAGATCAAAACCTGGCCACTGGCGCCTTGACACGCACAAATAGCAAGTCGGTCGTAGTATGAATTCATTACGGCAATAAAACAAAACCACCTGATCGAGCTTTGCAGTGCCAATTCCGCCCATCTTACTGCGAAAATGGGTTTGTGAAAGCTGATGGGACGGCCAGTGGCTTCTTCGCGGGCTTCTTCAAGCCCATTTTCATCCCTCCGCCAAAGTTGAACCCGACTTTAGCAGTGCCTGTTTGGTTCGCCTGCTTCTCTGCATCACCTTTCGCAGCAATAGCAGTAGCAACAGCAGGAGGGAGAGGGACAGGCTCCTTCACCGTCGCCGCCTTGGTTTGAGCGGCGATTCTCCTCTGCAGCAGGAGCTCTTCCTGCTGCTGCTCCTTCCTGCGCTTGGCGCTCTGCTGCTGCTCGGAGCCCACGCGCCGCTTCTGTTGCTGCAGCTCCCTGAGCCTCTTGGTGTGGTGGTGGTCGTAGGAGCTCAGGTGGTTGTCCATCTCCGTCACGGTCGCGTACTGCTTGCGGCAGTCGGCGCAGTAGAAGGCCGCCTGCATGCTCTTGACCTCCGCCTTGAGCTGCTCCTGCCTGGCGCCTCTGGCCTCGCGCTCGGCCGCCTGCGCCGCGGTCTCCTGCACCTCCACGTCCAGTTTGCGGCGCTCGCTCGTGGCCAGCTGCGTCACCTGGTCGTACTCCTCCTACAGCGGCGCAGCAACCCCCAGCACCCAGAGAGTGAAATGGCGCAGTGAAATGGCGCAGTGCGTTGCTGTTCGGGGAGCTGTTGCACCCACCGCTTTGCCCAGGCCGAGACACACGAGGTTCTCCTTCATCTTGACGGGCTCCACGACGCCCTGCTCCTGCCTGCCCAAGCCGCAGCCAGAGCGCCAGCCCATCTTCACTAGCAGGCGGTAGCCGCGGTTCGACGCGTCCAGGGCGCGCTCCGCCCCCGGGGCGAACGGAGCGGCGGAGTCCTGCGCGTCGGTCATATCTCCGGCTAGGAAGTGTACGATGGAAAACGCAAATGTACGACCAGTTGGAATGTGTACGACCGGTTGGAAAGTGTACGACAAGAACTCGAATCTTCACCACTGTCATCGCGTGCTGTTGACCAGAGCTAGCCTTGGTCGCCCTCCTCCACAACGCCCTTGGCAGACAATTGCCATTCCTAACCGAAGACCCCGCGCAGTGGACACGCGATTCCCGTAGAGTAACTGCCGCGTCCAGCTGCGTGAAGTTCCTCTCGAGTGTTACGTCTGCCTCACCGCGGTGAGGGGGGGGGTGCGCTGCCGGCCACCGCTGGACGGAGGGGCCTTGTAGTATCAAGCACAGCGCGCCATCGTCGATACCTCGAGCGAGACGCCTGGGAGCGCGCGTATCGGCGTAATCTGAGGAGACCCAGTATGGCGACTGCTGCTGTTGCTGCTGCTTGCGAGCCTGGAGCAGAGACTCTCCGAGTCGGAGACTCCGACTGAGAGCGACGGGCTGGGCTTCATGATTCATGAAGGTACATCGTGCAAGTTGCACGGTGCAACTCAGCCAACGGCTCGGCAGCGGCTGCGCAAGATGGTTCTTCTGAAGGCCCGACACGCCACGCGCGCTATCCTTCCAGGAGGGCTGCTCTTTGCGCCGCTGAGGACCCGCCAGTAAATAAATTTGGCTCCGACTGGCGAAAAGCGGAGGAGCCATATTGAAGCGACCAGCGAAACACCACTGATTTCGACAGTCGCTTCCTGCGACGACACTCTGGATTTGTTTGGAAGGTCCACTGAAAGTGGAAGGTTTTGGTCTAGACTGCAGAGGTCACAATGTCGTGAGGATGGATGACCGTCCGCGGCCGACCATATCCCTGGTGTCAATTCTGATAACTGTGGTTGGCCGCGAGAACGAAGCGTTGACCATGGTTGTTCGTAGATTCTTCCTGGTTAACTGTGATTTTGCATAAGTCGACGACGAGCCAACGATCCTATAGTACTGCTCCTGTTTTCGCTCTTCGTTGGAGTTGGTTAGTTCTTGCGAGCAATCGCTACCATCGCAAGAAAATGTTTTACCGTGGCCACCCGCCCAAAGTGAATCCCACAGTCCCATTCGGTTGTCCAGGGGTGACCACGGGTGTACGGTAAACTGGCACAGCCATCACCTCTAGCGGTTTCTAAGGAAGCACTCGAAACCAGCTGTGTTTCGCTGGTCGCTTCAATGTCAGATCGCAACAGTATCGATGACTCCTCCGCTTTTCGCCAGTCGGAGCCAAATTTATTTACTGGCGGGTCCTCAGCGGCGCAAAGAGCAGCCCTCCTGGAAGGATAGCGCGCGTGGCGTGTCGGGCCTTCAGAAGAACCATCTTGCGCAGCCGCTGCCGAGCCGTTGGCTGAGTTGCACCGTGCAACTTGCACGATGTACCTTCATGAATCATGAAGCCCAGCCCGTCGCTCTCTCAGTTGGAGTCTCCGACTCGGAGAGTCTCTGCTCCAGGCTCGCAAGCAGCAGCAACAGCAGCAGTCGCCATACTGGGTCTCCTCAGATACGCCGATATGCGCGCTCCCAGCGTCTCGCTCGAGGTATCGACGATGGCGCGCTGTGCTTGATACTACAAGGCCCCTCCGTCCAGCGGTGGCCGGCAGCGCACCCCCCCCTCACCGCGGTGAGGCAGACGTAACACTCGAGAGGAACTTCACGCAGCTGGACGCGGCAGTTACTCTACGGGAATCGCGTGTCCACTGCGCGGGGTCTTCGGTTAGGAATAGCACTGCCTGCCAAGGGTGTTGTGGAAGAGGGCGACCAAGGTCAGCTCTGGTCAACAGCACGCGATGACAGGGGTGACACGGTACGTACAGCCTAGTGTCCAGGACATCAAGGCTTGCTGCACAATAGGAAGGTACACCTGCCAGGCAATCTCATACCATTGTCCATGCGCGTCTTCCTGAAGACGACCGCTATCGGCAACCACGACGGCGGAATATATCATTGGGTCGTGCTTGTCGTGCCATGAAAATCCCTCTGCATCAAAAGGATCATAGATCACAAAAGCTTGCTGTTCACGCCTCGGTAGCCTTGTTTTGCAGTGACCGAACCTGGGCTACCCCCCCCCTCCCGAAGCCTTGGAGAGAGTATGTCGACTCGGTCGACAAAAGCTAGCGTGTTAAAAAGGAAAACAGTGCGAGTGGCTGTGCAGAGCACGTAACAACCAAGTGTAAAGGCTCATGACCCAGCCATACGAATCACATTTTGCGTTCATACTGGCACAGATCCATTAGCATTTGCATGTTGTTGCTGCCACGCGATCCACAGTAGTGCGCAAAGGGCTTGTTTCATTCAGGAATAACATGCGTCGTCACTACCTACTAGTAGTAGAAGATAAATGACTAAAGCAAAACCGGGAAGAAGTGTGCTCTTGGATTTACCCACGCAGAGAATATATTTTGTAATGAAGCTCTTCGCTGCTGTAGCTCCAAGAGTGAGTTTATCCTCACAGATAAATATTACAGCTTAGTAAAAAAAAGTGTTGGGTTAGTTAATAATATATTTTGCTAACCTATTTGCTTCTTGCGCTCTTCGTTCGAGCGTTTTCCATAGATTAGACTTCAAATTGAGGCTATTCAAACAGCACTCCATCCGTCTTCACAGCAAGTTCATGTTTACAGCCTCATCGCCTGAGCCTGCGAAGGCAATGTGGTCAAGAACTTGTTCAATCGACCAACGTTTGGCTGGATCCACGACTACCATGCCGGCCAGCAAGTCTACCACAGGGCCCCACTCCGACGTATCCACACCCCAGGCCTCAAGAACAAAAGCCACGCCTCCACCAGTCATCATCAACTGGAAGGTCTTCAGGGCCGTCATTGCATTCGAAACAAGAGGGGACCCCGTCAGCATAATAAAGAGCATCACACCAAGAGACCATATATCCGCCGCCTTCGCGTCATACTCTTCGCAGGCAGCCACCTCCGGAGCCATGTAGTACGCCTTCCCCACTCGACCGCGGCAGCCACGAGGTCGCCGCGTAGCCAGCCCAAAGTCGCCGACCTGGCACGCGCCGTCCTTCACAAACACGTTCTCCAGCGACAGATCGCGATGGGCGATGTCGTGAGCGTGCAGGTACGCCACGCCCGAGGCCACCTGCGCCAGCACGGCCATGGCGCTCGAGCAGGACAGGCGCCGCGTGCCCTTGCCTTCACCGAGACTCACGAGTGAGTACAAGTCGCCGCCGGCGCAGTGGTCCTGCACGAAGTAGAGCTCGGAGCCGGCGATGAAGTCGTCCCGGTAGCGCACGACGTGACGGTGGCCGCCGGCCTGGCGCAGTGCGTTGGCGACGGACTTCTCCTGTCTCGGGTCGTCGGGGGCTTGCTGCGAGCTGGGGCGCGGCGTATTGATGATGTTCATGGCTCGGTGCAGTGAGACGTGCTTGAGCACGACGAAGGCGTCGTCCGGGTCGGCGCCTTCGACGATGGCGGCGAGGTCGTGGCAGATGTGCACAGCGCCGTAGAGGGTGTCGGCGAGCGTGCTCACAACGCGGTAGCGATGCTGGATGATCGACATGGGGCACGAAGCGTTCGTTCCGATTGCGGCTTGTGCTTGAGTGGGTTAATTCCCAAATGAGTGAACTGCACCGAGCTGCTCTGTGCAGGCAGTCCTCTGAATGGCATCGCTGTGCCTCGTTTGAGGCAGTCTCACTGCGTCTTCGCAGCTCTGCTTCGCGCCTTCTGTCAGGTGAGTGCACAGCGTGTGGGCGCTGGCACTATAAACACGTTGGAAACCATGAAACGGCTGAAACGGCATTGACAAACTTTTAGCGGAGAATAGGAGAAGAGGCAATTCAAGCACAGCAAGTGCAAAGCGTTGTCCTGTGTAACGCTTCGTATCGCAACGCAAGCAAGCGAGCCGGGCCAGAGGGTGATCGCTGGCGTGCTTCATCTGCTGAAACGGTCTGCAGCAGACCAGCTCAGCACACTCTGCTGGGCTGGGGCTACTCAAGACGATCCTCCTCGAAGAGTTCGCTCACACACGGCGCGCGTTCTCAGCCGGGGGATCGATGCACACAGCGGCTGTAGGTGTCCAGGGGGGGGGGGGGGGGGGGGGCTTACTCATGCTTGTATACGAATTGCCGTACGTACTGAGTTCAGTTGAAGTGGGCTGCTTGGATCCCGCCGCGATCCAGGAACAGTATCACTACGTGATTCTATGCACGTAAGTGAGCCAAGTGGGCCAGCTGGATCTTCGCAACTGTGCCAATGCCGTTCGCTCTGCCCGGGCTGACACTGAGCAGGTACGGAGCGCCGTAGACGAATGGCATGGAGGTCGTCTTGAAGCAAGGCAGCATATTCTGGTAGGGCGGCGGCTGCGCTGTCAGTTGCCTGCCGAGTCTCAGCCAGCCCCCTGCGGTTGCGTCGCAACCAGTCGACCTGTTCGTTGCCCACAGACCTTACCACATTTCGAAACACTGTTCGGATCTGTCTTACTAAAACGTACGATAAATCATCCCTGGGGTTTCGCTGGTCGCCTGTCTTGCATAGAGCAAAACGGCATGGCTAAGAGTGGTGGCGGTGTCTATCGCGGCGTCAGTCTGTAGCCCCCGCAGAGCGCGCTTCTTTTCGCTTCGGGTGGCTGAGCTCCCGTTCTACCAGTTATATCGACCGTGTGGGTGGCGCTTCTTTCCTACGCCAGCAACTGCCGTTCGTCTCGCTGCCCCAAACTCCGCTACGACCGAACCTCTGCTTTTCTACGGAGGAAAACGGCACCGAACAGAGGGAGCACGCGATGTGGTCGTTTCAACGCGGTATCGTGAGGTCTGCCAGCGCCTCGGTTCTCCTTGCACCGATAACACCAACCTCGGGCTGTCTGTCGATGCTAACGACCTGCAATCGGCGGGGTAGTACGCCGTTCGTGCTGACCGATCGATGGCCAACCCGACTTGAACAATCATGCAACCCAGGAGTGCCTGTCGCAAGGGTGTCTATCGCATTCGGAGTTATAGCGTGTGATCTAAAGGTCGAGAGGGAAGTTCGTCGTAACTTTAGGGGGAGATCCCCGCTTGAACTACTGGACGAGTGCGATCCTGTTTCTTATGGAAATGATCTCTTCGCCATCACTGCTTCAACTTGACTGACCAATCAGAGATGGGCAACGGAATCACTTCAACTTAGGTCGCCAGTGTTAAATAAGTCGCGATGCTGGACAAGAACACTCGTATGCCACAAAACAAATATTGCTGCTACATGTACACGTAGATATACATCAAATAATTAAAATCAAATCAACATCGTGCTAGTAGCGCCGTCCACACCAGCGAGAGCTTCGTGAGCTAGCACCTGCTCGATCGACAAGCGCGACCCTGGCCGAACTGTGAGCATGGCGGGCAGTAAGCTCTCAGTAGCGCCCCATCTAGACGTATCGACGCCGCAAGCTTCAAAAATGAAAGACACACTTCCATAACCTTCGATCAGCTTGAACGTCTTCGACGCACTCATAGCATCCGATACGAGCGGATAGCCCACAAGCATAATAAAGACCATCACGCCAAGAGACCATATATCCGCCGCCTTCGCGTCATACTCTTCGCAGGCAGCCACCTCCGGAGCCATGTAGTACGCCTTCCCCACTCGACCGCGGCAGCCACGAGGTCGCCGCGTAGCCAGCCCAAAGTCGCCGACCTGGCACGCGCCGTCCTTCACAAACACGTTCTCCAGCGACAGATCGCGATGGGCGATGTCGTGAGCATGCAGGAACGCCACGCCCGAGGCCACCTGCGCCAGCACGGCCATGGCGCTCGAGCAGGACAGGCGCCGCGTGCCCTTGCCTTCACCGAGACTCACGAGTGAGTACAAGTCGCCGCCGGCGCAGTGGTCCTGCACGAAGTAGAGCTCGGAGCCGGCGATGAAGTCGTCCCGGTAGCGCACGACGTGACGGTGGCCGCCGGCCTGGCGCAGTGCGTTGGCGACAGACTTCTCCTGTCTCGGGTCGTCGGGGGCTTGCTGCGAGCTGGGGCGCGGCGTATTGATGATGTTCATGGCTCGGTGCAGTGAGACGTGCTTGAGCACGACGAGGGCGTCGTCCGGGTCGGCGCCTTCGACGATGGCGGCGAGGTCGTGGCAGATGTGCACAGCGCCGTAGAGGGTGTCGGCGAGTGTGCTCACAACGCGGCAGCGATGCTGGATGATCGACATGGGACGCAAAGTAGTCAAGGCCAGGCCGGATTGTAGCCGGGTTAGATGATAGTTTTTTGAGACTGACGGGCGGCACGGAGTGTTAAACGGTCACGAACGTCGGAAAAGTCCGCGCGCTGGCTGGTTCGTAGCTGGCATTCAACTCCTCGTCAAGCGCAGCGAGGAGTCACAGCTATCTCACTGCAACAAGCATGCGCGTGTTTTTTTGTCGCGACTGGATAGCAGATGATGCGCCGTACTCGACTACTTAAACAGTGGCAAGCGTTATTGTGCGATCTGCTGCCACTGACGACTTGCCGGTGCCTTCCGTTAACCGCCATGGTTAGAGGAGGCATCGGCAGGCACTTGTACCATGGCGCGCTGGAGAAAGGAAATGAGGTTCTCTCGGCCAGGTAACAAAACACCCGACTGCCTGGGACAAGCCACAAGGCGGGGAGATATATCTGCATCTGCACCTGCATCGAGCAGTGCCGTCGCAGTCACTGAACTGCTACCCTGTCCATGTGGTCTTGCCCCGAATTAGCACTGCTACCGCCGTCGGTTCGGTGAGTTAACAGCCTCGTTGCTTCAGCAACGAGGCTGAAGTTGCTTTGAAGGTTCCGGAGCTCCGCCCGATAAACGCAACGCGACAAGCAATGTGTTTGATGGACTGCCACGCGAAGACGTGAAGGTCTCCATGATGGAGACCATCCACTGACGGCCGATCGCCTGCGTGTTGCAGTCGAAATGCTGCTTCTTGCCTTGAACCCGTAGCGAAGCGTCTTGCTGCCGCCCATCACTCCCCAAAATTCGCCCGGCACAACGCGCGACCTTTCGTCGTAAGTACAGTGGGACCCCCGTTTTCGCACCACTGACCTCTAATAAACTGTTAGACCTTATACTCCGCAAGTTGGATCCCGCCGTGTGCGCAATGCGATTCACGCTCTTCTTCAAAAGGTTTCCTACCCCCTCCTCGGGAGGGATGACACGTCCGCCAACTTTGATTCAAATCTGGGCAAGACGTGCTTAGTGTCTGGCACTGTGGGTCTTCGTCAATAAGACGATCATCATCAACTCTACTTAACCATGGTTTCTGTCAACTACGTTTGCTTAGATATGGTAAATCCTATGAATCCGAAGATTTGATATGGTCCGCCCTTGCGAGAACGGGGGGACCCACTGTAGCATGCTTGGTAGCCGACCCTCTCCCAGCACTCCAAATCGGGTGGCACCACATCAACTGTACAATGCTGTCGATGTGGCGTTGGGCCTGCGTGACCAAGAGGCCGATCCGTATCGCCTCCGCCGCCGCCAGTTCGAGGCGATGGGCCATTTCGCCTTCCCTCGCGCTCCGTCAATGGGACGCCGCTGTCTTCGCGTGTGGCTGCCGCTCGCCGCGGCGCTGGCGCTCACTGCGAACGCCAGCAGCTCTTTCGGCTCGCTGCTCGAGTCCACGCGGCTGCTGGCCGACGCCGACGAAGACGCGGACCACACCGTGCCCTTCAACTCGTGGGGCAACGTGCCCGACACACTGAGCCACCTGCTGGCCTTCGTGCTCGTGCTGCTGGGCGCGCACCCGCTGGGGCTCTTCTTCCCCAAGTACTTCCGCCTGCCGCTCATCACCGGGTACCTCGTGGCCGGCATCCTGTCGGGGCCCTTCCTGGCCAACCTGCTGAACGAGGACGTGGTGGACATGCTCGGCTCGTACGTCAACGCCTTCGCGCTGAGCTTCATCTCGTTCCAGGCCGGGCAGGAGATCTACCTGCCGGAGCTGCGGCCGCAGATCAAGCCCATCCTGGCGCTGCTGTCCACCTACTACTGCACGGCCATGGCGCTGGGCACCACCGTCTTCATGCTGGCCGCCGGCGCCTTCTTCTACGCGGACCTGGCGCACAGCTGCCAGCTAGGCATCGCGCTCATGTTCGCCTCCATCTCGGTGCTCGTGTCGCCGTCCACGGTCATGGCGCTCAAGATCGAGCTCAACAGCGTCGGACCCTTCACGCACCTGGCGCTCGGCACCTGCATGACGGCCGAGTTCGTCGTGCTCGTGTCCTTCTCCGTCTCGCGCGTCGTCGCCTCTATCTACTGCGCCAAGCTGGACGTCTCGCCCGAGAGCATCGCCTTCACCATGGGCGTCGTGCTCATGAACATTGTGCTCGGCGCGCTGCTCGGACTCGTGACGATCCTCATCTTCCAGCTGCCGAGCGGCCAGCCCGACGTGGGTCTCGCGGCGTCGGGCGTGCCGGCGCATGCGCTGTCGGTGGCCTCCTCCAGAATCTCCACGTCCCAGCGCCGCATGAAGAGTAGCCAGCGGACTGACAGCAAGCAGGACATGAGCGACCTCGAGCAGGTGATGGATGACCCAGACCAGGCGCCCCACCCGCACAACGCCTACGTTGAGGAGACGGACTCGGACAAGCTGCTAGACAAGCCCCAATGGTGGACGGAGCGCAAGGCGCTGTACCTCAAGGGCTTCATCTGGCTGCTCATGGGCTACCTGTTCTACCTCTTCACGAACACGCTGAGCGACCTCACCACCGCGCACTTTGGACTCGTGTGGCAGGTCAAGTTCGAGGCCTTGCTGGTGTTGATGCTCGCATCCTGTGCCGCTGGCCACTACGCTGCTATCCGCCCACAGATGCACGTGATCCTGGATACCGTAGCGCCGTACATGTTCCTGCCGTTCTTCGTCATGACGGGGGCGTCCCTGCAGCTGGACAAGGTGGTGAGTGTGCTGCCGATGATGAGTTTGTATCTGGTGCTGCGCTACACGGCCATTTTCCTGGCCGTGTATGGAGGCGGGCGATTTCTGCTGAAGCTGCCTCCTCAACACTACAAGCACTTGTGGCTGACCATGGCGCCGCAGGCTGGTGTGTCTCTTGGTCTGGCTGCTGAGGTGAAGGAGCTTATTACCGACGACTGGGGAGCCGAGTTCTCGGCTACAATCGTGGCCGCGGTGGTGATCAACCAAGTTATCGGCCCCGTACTTTGCTCGCTGGGGCTTCGTGGCGCGGGTGAGAGCATGATTGATCGCCAGGCCGCCGCCGCAGCAGCCCAGTCGCACACTCAGACGCAACCTGAACACGAAAAAGATCAAGCCGACTCGGACATCGAAGCTGGCAAAGACGACCGCAAATCCTACCGCACCCTCAGTCGTCACAACAGCACTCTTAGCCGCCACAACAGCACTCAAGCATTGTTTTCTACACGCGGAGGTGGGAAGGATCCCAGGCCCTTGCTACCGTTCTATCGTGTAAAGAGTGCTGTGGTGCTCGGTGACGACGAAGTAGCGTTTGAAATCGCGCTGGAGCTGTCCCTCTATGGCGCTCGCGTGAATGTCCCGCTGCTTGACGAGGCTCGCGCAGACAAGTGGCGGCGTATGAACGAAACCATTCTGCAGCGAACTGCCAAGGGTGAGCTCATTTCGTTCCAAAACTCCATTCAGGATCGCCACGGCGACGTTCCTGCAGACTCGGGCATGCAGAATGCAGATGTACTCATCTTCACAGGCGCTCCGGAGCGCTCACTGGAGCATGCGAGGGTCATGCAGACGATGTTGGGCGAGCATGCGCGACCTCGATTGATCGCCGTGGTGGACGACTGCGCTGCTGGAGCCAAATTGCGTGAGCTCGGCGTTCTCACTGTGCAGCCTTCAATCGCGCTGGGCAATATCGTGACCCGACTCGCACTGCTGGATGCCCCGCTCGCCGCCAACCTCTCCAAGGAGCTGAGCTCAACCAGCACTTTTTCCACTGCGGCGTACTTCAGAAGTGATGCTGAGGGCGACCGCGACTCGCTGACGTCGCTCTCGGAGTTGCGTTTGCCTGGACGTCGTCTCGCACTGGGCCGCAGCGTCGTCAACCACCACTCGGTGGACTACGACCGTCTGGCCGAGGCGCTGGCGGCCGAGAACCTGCCGATGCCCCCGCCCCCGTCGCGTGTGTCCATGTTCGGTACCTCGGCCGTGGAGCACGACCCGTTCGCCAAGCGGTCGCGAAACCTCGGCGCGCACGAGCACTACGTTCTGGAAGACGACGGCTTCGACAGCCCCGACGACCGGTCCATCTTCGAGGAGCAGTTCGTGGTGCCGTCGCCAAGCTCCAGCGCCGGAGGAGGAGGGGTCCGATCCCGGTCGCGTCGGCGCTCGCGACTCGGCTCAAGCGGCAGCAGCGTCGGCGGAGGCACCGGCTACGTGACGCTGCACCGCGGCTGACTCTACGGGTCTGTAGGACCGGAAGAGCACTTCAACAAGGCCTCGGTAGACATGGCTACACTCGTTGCACCTCCACGTAAAGTATATCAATTTTGAGTTCAACCACGTGCTTTCTTGTGCTGGTGGTGCCATCTTAGCACGCGCATATGGGCGGCTCTCATCTGCTTGACGTTGAAGTCGCCCGCCGGCAACATGAACGCAGCGATGCAAATTCGACGGCGACTTCAGTCGACGGCGCACTTGTAGACGAAGCCATTTCGACAGTAGAACGTGGGACGGCGGTTGCGTGGTGGCCATTCTGGATGGATGTCCGCGTTCGTGCAAGTCAAACCGCGATCTCCGCATCAATGCATCAACGCCTGCTGCCTCAAGCAGTGCAGGCCCAAGCCTGGGCCTTGCATCTGCTCTCGTGTGCCAAGTCGGAGGATAAGTCCGGCGGGAACCATGTCGCAAGGATCCCCTGGCAAACTGGGCGCCCGACCTAAGTACGACGCGTCCGCCATCTGACACAAGTCCCAGTCGATCCCTCGCCATCAAGGACAACTCGACACGCCTCCGCCCGCGCACTGCGAGCGTGGAGATCGAGGTGCCAATTATACCGGCCGCCACGCACATCTCGCGCTATTGTGCACCACCGACCTATTTGCAGCAGCTGCCCCCCACTCCAGAATTGGCCACTTCCGGTCGGGACGAGTCCGACATGGCGACTGGCAAGCGCCCGGCAGCTCCGAGCGAGGCCCCGCAGGTGCAGCACAAGCAGCAGCAGCAGCCCGACGGCCTCGTGGGCTTCGCAGCTGAAAACCCATCAGAACCGCAGGAGCCGCTGCTGCACAGGATGCACCACCCCCACCAGCAACGGCAGTCGCCCAATGGAGACCAAGCAGCAGACGAAGACGCGGACGTGGACGTCGCCGTCCCGGGCGAGAAGCTGCTGATCCCCAAGGTCCGCACCTTCTCGCTGCTGGACGCCGCCTCCACCTCGCAGCTGGGCAAGTATCTCGAGGAGGAGGAGGCGCTGCACCCGCCGCTCGAGTCCTCGGGCAGCAGCAGCTCGCTGCGCGCGTCACTGCTGAGCTCGAGCGGCTCGGCGGTGCCCCGGCCGCCGCACAGCAAGAACCTCGTGCTGGACCCGGAGTCCAACGGCGCCGTGCTGCAGGCGGCCGTCTCGTCCGGCGCCGAGGTCGTGGAGGTCGTGGCCGAGCAGAGCTGGCTCATCACCAAGCTCGCGGTGCAGCTGATCTGGGCGCTGCGCATGTCCAAGCGCTGGATTCTGTGCGCGCTGCGGCTCATTTCGTTCGTGCTGCTGCTCCTGCCCCCGATCGTCAAGGTCGCGGTCTACTGGTTCGTGGACGAGAACGTGCACAAGAATATTATCTACGGGCTCAACCGACGTAACCTGCTGGATGTGTACACGGTGCCGCAGACGGCCAAGGACGCGGAGACGGCCTTGGCGACGGGCAAGTCGCGCAGCTCCAGCGTGACCAGCGCCTCGAGCGCGAGCTTCACGGAAGCGAGGTACCCGGTGGTGGTTTTTGTGTCCGGAGGAGCGTGGATCATCGGCTACAAGGCGTGGGGTGCACTCATGGGTCGGGTGTTGGCGTCGCTGGGCGTAGTTGTCGTCATGCCCGACTACCGCAACTTCCCGCAGGGCGTGGTGCCCGATATGGTGGAGGACGTGACGCGCGCCATGCAGTGGGTCTTCGACAACATTCACCTCTTCGGAGGCGACCGTGAAAACGTGCACCTCATCGGCCAGTCTGCGGGGGCGCATCTGGCCATGTGCACGCTGCTGGAGCAGGTCGAGAAGAAGCGCAGCGCTGCAGCGAACTCCGCAGCTTCGCCGAGCAGCACCAGCAGCGTCGGCGGAATGGGCAACACGTCGGACTGCGAGAGCGTCGAGAGCTTGTCGCCGTTGGCGCAGCCGATCACGTGGAACCTTCGGCAGGTCCGCAGCTACATCGGCATCTCCGGGCCGTACAACATGGAGGCCAGCATCGCAACTTTCCACCGCCACGGCTTCGACCGCGCGGTGGTGGAGCGCATCATGGCGCACCGGTTGGCGTACTACTCGCCGTCCTTGCGCCTGCTAGCGCTGAGCGAGCTGCCGTCCCGGACACGCAAGGCGCTGCTGGAAGACTTCCCGCCGTGCTTCCTGTTCCACGGCACGGCCGACAAGACGGTGAGCTATCGGTCGTCGGAGCAGTGCACGGCCGCGCTCCAGTCTTGCGGCATCCCGGTGTCCACGCGCTTCTTCGAGGGCAAGACGCACACGGACCCGATCATCGAGGACCCGATCGTCGGCGACGACTTCTTGCTGGACGACGTGATGGCGGCACTGAAGGCGCAGGCGCCAGTCGACCCGATCTCGGGCAAGCCTCGCTACGAGCTGGGCGCGCGGCCGCAGGAGAAGCGGTACTTCCCCAAGTTGCTCGTCCGTGCGGCGCGGAAGATCAATCCGTTCTAGACGTGGGGACGTGCAGTAGAGCACAGAGCTACTAGGGAGACGTGGGGGGCTGGCTGACCGATGAAGGGTCCATCGGCTCGCTCTTCGAAATGAAAGCACTATATATTCCTTTACTGTTAAGATGGACGGAGCCTACTCGCCTAATTAAGTAGAGCCGGAAGTCTCACTTGCCCATGCGGTTCTTGAAGGTGACGACAGCGCCGATGAGCACGATGGCCAGCACGCCGGCGAGGGCGGGGCCCACGAACGACATGGTGCTCGGCCCTTCGTGTTCGGTTTTGTGGGACTCGGCGGCAGAGGCGTCGCTGATGGTGGCGCCAGCGTCCAAAGACCCGGAGCTGCTGGAGCTGCCGGAGTAGCTGGAGTGGCTGGAGGCGGCGGCCTCGGTGGTGACGGCCTCGGACTCGTCGGTCTGCTGGCGCAGCAGACGCGCCTCAGCGGGCAGCGCCGCCTCGGCCGCCACGCTGGCGCTGCAGACGACGGCCACGAGCAGCAGGAGCAGGGTCACGAGGCGGAGCTGAGGTCCGGCCATGTCTACTTGGCTGAGAGAGAATCGGACTGAAGAACAACGAAGCGTTGAGAATCAAATGGCCAGACGCGCAGATGGCCCAAAGAGAGGCGGAACGCCGCGATTAAATTCAGATGGGGACGAGATGGGCCTTTGTATGGCCGCGAGTATCAGCCCGACCAGCTCCCAAATCGTAGCTGGTGCCGACCACGCGCGCTCGACGGCACGATCGCCATTTGGCCGGCCGCCGCCTTGGGCGGTTCATGGAGGGGATTTCCCTTTCTGCGTGGACGCCGGACACTGTCCACGTTGGACTCTCAGGTGCGCTTTGGAGCGATGCTCGCCGAAGTCGGCCTGACCTTTTCACTACTTGTCAACTTTTGCGTTGAAGCATCATCTTATCCTGCTTCAGATCAAGGACTGGCATGATTCGGGACGCTACCAACACCCCTTGCAATCACGTTTGGCAGCGATTGCGGTCACCGCCACATGAACATTACAATCAGAACGTGTTTGTCAACGTGGGCGGGTGAACTACAGAACCGGTAGTTGTCCGCGATATTTTACTTGGAAGCACTACAGTGCACGGAGCTCTGTAGTCGACGACGTACTGGTTGAGTTGAGCATCCATGCACAGTACTGTACACAGGTGCAGGTGTCGTGAACTCAGCGGCATCTTTCTCACTTTACAACGCGTGCGCACCACATTCTGTACGAGCTTCCCAGAAAACAACCGGACATCGATTAACCTATTTGGCAAACTGTGGGCGACGACTGCCAGCAGCATTCGGCAGGATCGCTGCATGTAATTATTAATACATGATGAAATCACCGCATGGCACCACGCCAGAACTGACGACTCGAAATGCATCGATCTGTAGCCGCCACAACACAATGTGCACAAGCTTCAAGCAACGACATGGAGTGAGCACTATGGATGCAAAGTGACTTCTGCAAATCAAGCTCACGCAAGCGCGTGGAACATATCGACTCCCAACCTTTTCCAGTGCAGCATTCAGGAAAAAGTGAGCCCGTGGCTTCTTCGATCTCGAAAAATGTTGCTTCGGAAGTCGACATTTTTTCAAGAAGTCATAGCTTCACAGCGGCCGATAGGAATGCAAAGCAACAATGTCATGAGCGACGAGACCACTACTTACAAACTTCAAATTGCGGCGGAGATCCGCGCGTAAAATCTTGGGGATTGTGGTTTGCTGGCATACTCGTTCGAACACTTGTGTGAGCGAATACTTTTGGAATACCAGCGCCACTACCTTACATGTACCTTACAGTACGTATAGAAACTAGGACCGCGGCATCCTGTTGGGCGGCGCTGCGTTCTGCAATCTTGACGAATAAACTTGGCCTTTGATTTCATGAAACCAAACTTGAAAATAGTAGGTTTCGGTAGCTATCTGCTGGTTCTCGTAGTATTGATTCGATAACTCGAATACTAACCGCTCATGTCTGCGTGTCCGTGACACCATACGCAGAGCTTGATGTGAATTTCTATCGCAATCAACGCTTCATCGCGGCGATTACATCAGTTTTTCGTCCGTCTCAGCAACCGAGTTGACACCCTTGGGAGATACCAGGACAGCCAACTCAGTTCTCTCTTTGCAGTATACTAGATAAACCATATCGACAATTCATCGCACCGTGCCAATAGCCATGGGAGCTACCGACGTGGAGCCCCACATGGAGACTGCAAGCATTGTTGCCAGGATGTTCAACAACACAAAGCTATTTGTCGCTGGCCCTGCCCACGCGAAGGCTGGGTTGATCGCTATTCCCGATATCTTCGGCCCTGACAGTGGGCGCATCAAGGAAGATGCAGTGGCCCTCGGCAAGCTCGGCTACGCGGTCGTTCTTGTGGATGCTGCGGATGGAGACTATTTCGAGACTCTCGATGGCGAAGATGTGCCGGCATGGCTGCTGAAGAACAGCTTTGAGAAGGTCGCTGGCGCTCACGTTGGAAACGCTATCGCTTATCTGCAGAGTGAGGTGGGTGTCAGCTCGATCAGTAGCTATGGCTACTGCTGGGGCGCATACATCGGCGCGAAGCAGTCTTCTCTCCCGATCCCTGTGATCAAGGGCCACGTCTCCTTTCATCCGAGCTGGATGGCGGAGGAGCTCATCAACGGCGATGTCCAGAAGATGGCCGAAGCAATCTCCGTGCCTCAGTTGCTGTGCTCCGCCGGTAACGATCCCCCCGTGGTACGCGAAGGCGGCGCTATGGAAAGCATTCTCAAGGCTAAGCCGGACGTGGGAGAGTGCTGCCGAGTTGTGGATTTCCCTGGTATGGTGCATGGCTGGGTGTGTCGCGGCGACCTCGCGGACCCCGCCACGAAGGAAGCAGTTGAGAAGGCTTGGCGCGTGGCCTCCGAGTTCATCCAGGCGGTCAACCCACTGTAGATTCGCCGGCAGTGTCCCCGTTGCCATTACTTGGCGACGTTAGCTCCTACAGTTCGCTTGACAGCACAGTGTTGTTTGGATGAAAAAGGCAACTTCATGTTGAAGTGACTATACAGTTGGTATACATGTATACAACACTATCGGTACACTGTACCGGTGCTCTCGCCCACCCAAACAACGCGCACCATCACTTGGTCATTGGACGCGTCTCGCCTGCCCTGCACTCGCTGTTTATCTCGCCCATCGTAGCGCGGCCACTGCCCCTTGGACTTGCGTCTAGTAACCCAGACGCCTGCCGAGCCAACCACCCTCTTTGCACCGCCAGACTCGCCCAGATCGCGTCGAAATCTGCGCCAGAATGCCCGAGTACCTCGTGTTTTTCGTGCACCAGCACTTTGACTTCCGCTACCCGGAGCTGGAGGCGCTGCTGACCATGCAGAAGCTGCCCAGCGTCGCTGAGACGGTGCTGAAGGATCCAGAGACCGGAGGGATGCCGGACCCCGAGAGCTCGCCGCTGGTACGCGTGCAGCTGCCGTCCGAGGATCACGCCAAGTTCCTCTCGGAGCGCGGCATCCTCGTTAAGGGCGTGTACGAGGTGTGGGGCCACACGGCCAATGGAGACGGCTACGACGACCTCGTGACGGCTGTGGACAACTTCCAGGGACCACAGAAGCAGCAGATTCTGCAGGACGCCAAGCGCTCGTGGCGCATCAACGCCGCCGTCTTTGGCAAGAAGCTCAGCATGGATGAGCAACGCGAGCGGCGCGAGCGCTTCCGTGACGTGCTGCCCTTTGCCGGCCCCGTGCAGATGAAGAACCCGGACGAGACGTTTTTGATCCTGGAGGAGCTCGGACTGGACCAGGACCTGCACCCGGGCATGAAGCCCAAGCAGATTTTCTTCCTGCGCGAACTTGCAGGCAGCGAAAAGAACCGAGGACGCGGAGGTGCGCGAGACCTTGTGGACCAGCAGACGCTGAAGCGCCGAGCCTACATTGGACCCACATCGATGGAGTCCGAGATGGCTCTGCTGATGAGCAACATGGCGCTGGTGCAGCCTGGTGACCTGGTCATTGATCCGTTTGTGGGCACCGGCAGCGTTTTGATCCCGTGTGGAACTCACGGTGCCATGTGCTACGGCACAGACATCGATATCCGTGTGCTGCTGGGTACTGGCGTTGGAGTCACGGGCGCTGGTGTCGTCCCCACCGAGGACAAGGGCGATGGCAAGGAGCGCGTCAACGTGGTCACCAACTTCAAGCAATACGGTCTGCCGCTCCCGGAACTTGTTCGTGCAGACAACTCCATGTCGCCTCTTGTGAAGCAGTGCAAGGGTTTCTTCGACGCGGTGGTATGCGACCCTCCGTACGGAATTCGCGCTGGTGCTCGCAAGAGCGGGCGTAAGCGCCAGATCAAGAGCGACGTGAGTACCGCTGTCAAGCAGCCGAATTACATCGCCCCCACACAACCGTACGCGGCCGAAGACGTGATGAAGGACTTGCTGGAGTTCTCAGCGCAGACGCTGCGTGAAGGAGGACGGCTAGTGTATTTGCTGCCTACCACGTACGAATACACGGACGCTGACCTGCCCCGCCACCCGAGCTTGCAGGTGATTGCGAACTCGGAGCAGAAGCTGACCAAAAAGTACGCAAGACGCCTCATTACCATGGTTAAGCGTACGCCGACTGCGGACGAGTTGGCAACGGCTGAGAGTGCAGCGACAGCAGCCACGAGCAACCCTGGTGATGTAAGTTTTGCGAACCTGCGAGAAAAAATCCGGAAGCGCAAGTCAGACGCCGTCGACGGACTAGAAGAACACTAAACTGAAAATATAGAGGTGGTGTCTTTTGTCGTTTGCTTTGAAGTGACCACGGGGTTCCTATCTTGCAGGCGATAAGGCTAGACCTCGCGAGAAAGGCAATACGCGAAGAGCTACGACGCATAGGCTGCTCCTCATTATCCCTTCTTGTGAGCTATCGCAAGAACGCCGACACGCAAGATGACTTCGATGTCGCTCGAATTCATCTTGAACAAGCCCGACGAATCGGTCGGTCCTCGCACCCGCAAACAATGGACGGCGAAGACCGCTTCCGTTCGCCGCAGAGCTTCCCCAGCGACCGAACCCGATGAGAAGAGCATTCAACACGTCGCCCACAGCAAAAACGAGGACCCTCCACCTCTTGACAGGTACCGCACGACAGCTTTGTCGTTGAAGTGCTGACCTTTGCTTGTGCTAAACCATCTCCGTCGATCCCACACCATTTTGATTGCTTGCAGGCAGCAGCATGTGCGGCAGCTGCAGAATCTGCGCCAGCGCCGCTACAGAGAGCGGAAAAGATCATCGGCATCGGCCCAGCAGAGAAACGCTGAGCGTCTGAAGCAGGAGAACTCTGCGCTGGAGACGGCAATCGTCCAGCACTTCACGTCGCGGATGTAGTCGACTGGAGCTCCACAGCATGCAGACCTTGCTGTCAAAGCGCACGCACTAAATCTACTACAACTAACAGAGTATCCTGTATGTTTGTCTGTAAGTCCGTCCGTTCTCTATCTTGGGGGCTTAGCCTGCCGTAGAGCATCGTCGGGGGAGCGCCCTTCCCGCCTGGCGACAGTGTATTAGTAGCCTACCCTATGGCATCCCACCATCCTTTTGACTGGCTAATCTATGCCCGATATTACAAAAATAGCCTTGCGTTATATTTATTCGTGCTGTGATAGGCTGAAATTGCCACCCGCTAAAATTTCCGTTTTGATTTCGAATTCGGGCGCAGCGGAGCGACGCAGGGCGCGGACGGCGGGCGCTACGAGCCCCACAGGACGCGAGCGCCGCACAGCGACGACGGTGCGCTGCGTGCGCGATATAGCAACCCGTATATGCGCCCTAAAGTCGATAAAGTTAATAGACGACGACCTTCTGGGCGTGAGCTAAATACATAATATATTATTACTGCTCTGTGATTGGCCGAAATCCTCTCTGTTAGAATATATTGCTATTCGGGTGCCACACATTTCGCGATACAGCGCGCGAAATACAAGACGTGCGCTGGACAGGGGTGATCCCGGACCTTCAAGCACCTTCCACAGGACCTTCAAGCACGCAGGATCTTCAAGCATGTTGGACATTCGTGCACCGAACGCGATCGCGTAGTAGTAGAGCGAGCTGGAACAGCGAGCGTAACGGGTTGGGACAAACGGTATATCCAGTAGTGAAGCGAGCTGGCACAGCGAGCGTAACGGTTACGATGAATGGTCCTTCAAGCGCGACCTGCGGGACCTTCAAGCACCGACCTGGCACAGCGAGCGTAACGGGTTGGGACGAACGGTATGGTCAGTAGTGGAGCGAGCTGGAACAGCGAGCGTAACGGGCTGCAATGAACGGTATGGTAAGTAGTGGCCTAGCGAACTGGCACAGCGAGTGTAACGGGTTGCGATAAATTGTCGATGAAGTACGCCGGACCTTCAAGCACTTCGGACCTGCAAGGCCGCAGGACCTACAAGTACCGAGCGCTATCCGTTGTAGTGGCGCGAGCTGGCACAGCGAGCGTAACGGGTTGTGACGAACGGTATATTCAGTAGTGGAGCGGGTTGGGACGAACGGTATTCAGTAGTGGAGCAAGCTGGCACAGCGAGCGGAACGGGTTGCGAGCAACGGTATGTTCAGTAGTGGAGCGAGCTGGCACAGCGAGCGTAACGGGTTGAGACGAAAGGATTGCCAAGTAGCGTAACGGGTTGCGCCGAACTGTAAACCCACCGGAGCGATGCGGAGGGGTTATGACAAATAGTGGAGCGAGCTGGAACAGCGAGCGTAACCGCCTATGACTAACCACACACACACCGCCGCGAAGCGGCGGCCATCGGCTAGTCTACTACAACTAACAGAGTATCCTGTATGTTTGTCTGTAAGTCCGTCCGTTCTCTATCTTGGGGCTTAGCCTGCCGTAGAGCATCGTCGGGGAGCGCCCTTCCGCCTGGCGACAGTGTATTAGTAGCCTACCCTATGGCATCCCACCATCCTTTGACTGGCTAATCTATGCCCGATATTACAAAAATAGCCTTGCGTTATATTTATTCGTGCTGTGATAGGCTGAAATTGCCACCCCGCTAAAATTTCCGTTTTTGATTTCGAATTCGGGCGCAGCGGAGCGACGCAGGGCGCGGACGGCGGGCGCTACAGCAAGCCCCACAGGACGCGAGCGCCGCACATCGACGACGGTGCGCTGCGTCCGCGACATAGCAACCCGTATATGCGCCCTAAAGTCAATAAAGTTAATAGACGACGACCTTCTGGGCGTGAGCTAAATACATAATATATTATTACTGCTCTGTGATTGGCCGAAATCCTCTGTTAGAATATATTGCTATTCGGGGTGCCACACACATTTCGCGATACAGCGCGCGAAATACAAGACGTGCGCTGGACAGGGTGATCCCGGACCTTCAAGCACCTTCCACAGGACCTTCAAGCACGCAGGATCTTCAAGCATGTTGGACATTCGTGCACCGAACGCGATCGCGTAGTAGTAGAGCGAGCTGGAACAGCGAGCGTAACGGGTTGGGACAAACGGTATATCCAGTAGTGAAGCGAGCTGGCACAGCGAGCGTAACGGGTTACGATGAATGGTCCTTCAAGCGCGACCTGCGGGACCTTCAAGCACCGACCTGGCACAGCGAGCGTAACGGGTTGGGACGAACAGTATGGTAAGTAGTGGAGCGAGCTGGGACAGCGAGCGCAACGGGTTGCAATGAACGGTATGGTAAGTAGTGGCCTAGCGAACTGGCACAGCGAGTGTAACGGGTTGCGATAAATTGTCGATGAAGTACGCCGGACCTTCAAGCACTTCGGACCTGCAAGGCCGCAGGACCTACAAGTACCGAGCGCTATCCGTTGTAGTGGCGCGAGCTGGCACAGCGAGCGTAACGGGTTGTGACGAACGGTATATTCAGTAGTGGAGCGGGTTGGGACGAACGGTATATTCAGTAGTGGAGCAAGCTGGCACAGCGAGCGGAACGGGTTGCGAGCAACGGTATGTTCAGTAGTGGAGCGAGCTGGCACAGCGAGCGTAACGGGTTGAGACGAAAGGATTGCCAAGTAGCGTAACGGGTTGCGCCGAACTGTAAACCCACCGGAGCGATGCGGAGGGGGCTATGACAAATAGTGGAGCGAGCTGGAACCGCGAGCGTAACCGCCTATGACTAACCACACACACACCGCCGCGAAGCGGCGGCGATCGGCTAGTCTCATCGAATTCAACTGTAATCTTCCACTCAGTGCGATTTAGCCACACACCCGTAATTGAAGCCGTGGAGTTCCTACTATCCACATATACGTACACCTTCTAGCGTCACCATGATGTGCAATGGTACCCCACTTCCTTCGGCTGCACGAATGACATTTGGAATGCAGTCTGCGCTCCCAGTGGCCCCGCAAGTTGCTCTGCACGGTGAAAGACAAAGTGTGTCATAGAGTCTCGCCCTCTGACCGCAATCTGCTCACAAAGCCAGGGACTCCAACGTCCTCATCGCAATTTGCCTTGCCTTGCCATCACGTCAAACCACAACGAGCAGTTCTCTGCAGTGCGAGGCGGAGCGGAAGCTGCAGGACTCTCGGTGTGCGAGTCGCCGCCCAGTCCAGTCCAAGCAGCAGTGCAGGAAAAGTATCCAGCGGGCAGCTGGAAGCGCCACCACCACGTTGTAGGGCCCAGCAAGCAGAGCACGCGCCGCGCGACTGGCAAGACGATAGCACTACAGTAACCAGCCAGCAGCGCGAAGGGCTCATCTAGACAGGCGTCCTCCATTGACCCGCGGTGTCCGCCAAAGTTGGACACTTCAACATGTGCGTGGCCGATCCCGTGAGCACCGCGGGAGCAGCTGGGAAATCTTAGCCGAGCGCCGCTGCCGGCGTCAGGCGCGCGCGTCGGCATTGGCCAGGGCGGCTGGCCTGGCCGCCAGTGGTCTACGGCACAGCCCCTGCCGCCGTAGCAGGCACAGCAGGGCAAGGCGTATTAGCTGAGCCTTCGCCCGGACCATCTTGAGGGAGGCGAAGTTCAGCGGCTGAACCCACTCGGGACCAGCTGGCGCGTCAATGACGATGCCACGCGTTGATCCTGGCGTGATTTGACTTGCGCTTGTATGCGGCATACTTAGATCGAGTAAAATCAGGCCGGAGCCGGCCCTTTTCGCATTTAGCGCGAGCTGGAGCGCGCGGGTTGCCCGCGGTTGTATCGGAGCCGGCAGCGGCGGTGCAGCCATGTTTTGAAGCACGTTTTGAACTGGACGTTTTGCCTCGGGGCAGCCGCGATCGGATTGGGCGGGGAAGTGCTGCGAGAACTGGTTCCCCCGCCGAAACGGATCGCGGCGGTCCGTCAGACGCCCAGAACGCGCACTGCGAGACCCGATCCGCGGTTGTCGCGCGTCGTCTCGGCGCCGAAGTGGCTGGCAGTCTGCATAGCAAAGATAATTGCCCGAGCTCGCGAGCAGAGCCCCGACCCCAGACCGACACGATGACGTCGCCCCGAGAAGCGGCCGCCGCGGCGCCCTCGCGCCCGGAGGCGCACGCTCCGGCAGCCGGCGCAGACGCGGACGCGTCGCCTGCGCGCACCGCCAGCAGCAGCAACAGCAGCAGCAGCAACAACAACAGCGCTAGCGCCACGAAGGACGCGGGCGCCGAGTCCGACGCCATGCGCAGCCGCCAGACGTGCGTGGAGTTCCTGCACATCATGAAGGAGTTCTCCGAGAGCTCGTGCGACGCCAACGAGACCGTGCAGCGCGTGGACTCGCTGGTGAGCCAAGACGAGCAACTGCTGCGACTGTTCCCGCTGTCGCGCACGCGCGAGGAGGACGAGGCCGCCCGGCGGCTGCGCCGAGCGCTCGAGGAGGAGGACGACGACACCATCGCCAGGATAGCGGCCGCGCGCGACGACGACAAGGAGGTGGACACGCAGGACGAGCTGCAGCGCTGGATGGATCTCGACCTCGGCGACCTGGACCACCACATGGACGTCTTCGACTTCCAGCACGCGCACGCGCACACGCAGCCGCTCGCGCTCAACGAGATCACGACCGACGCAGACGCCGCGCAGGTGGTGCCGCCCACCGCCTCGCCCTTCATGAAGCGCGGCACCAACGGGTTCCTACAGCAGAAGACCTCCGCCGAAGCCGCGCGAGGGCAAGCGCAGGCCGCGCCGCAGAAGCCGCTGTCCGCCGCCGCCGTCGCGGCGAAGAGCTCGCCGCTCATTAGCAAGAAGTCCGTTACGGCCGCGCTCTTTGACGACGACGACGAGGATTTGGATCTGGTGCTGGGCAGCGCCGCGCTGTCGAGCGGCCCGCCGCTCAAGCGCGTCAAGCTCTCGCGACCAGCGAGCGCGCAGTCGCTGCGTGTGTCGGTGCTGCCGGACACCGAAAGCAAAGCTGAAACCGACGACGAGAGCAAAGCAGATGAGGACGAGGAGGGCAACGTGTGGGGCATGGAGAACGACGGCTACGAGCACGACCTGCTGGCTTCAATCGACCACGCGGTGCTGTGCGATCGCGAGAACCGGTTCCTGCAGTGGGATCTAGAGGCCGCGCAGCAGCAAGAGCAGCGGAGGTTGCAGGCGAACGGCCTGACACGACAAACGTCCGCCGGCGCTGCGGGTCGATCCGCCAACGGGATTACTATCTCGACGAACCCCGCCATTAATGGACTCACTGCAATCCAAACTACCCGCTCGCTGCACCAGCCCAACGACAAAGTCATGGCGTCCAGCCCTATCAGCAGCAAGAGCCCGTCGAATGTGGACATCGTCGAGGACTGGAACAGCCTCGACTTTGGCACTTTCCAGAACCGCACTGTGAGCCACATTCTCAGCTCGTGTCTGCACAAGCGGAAGCTGCACCACCCGTACAAGAACCAAGTGCAACTCGTGAACTTTAATGTCCCGGGCAGCGGTGATTCGTCTTCGGGCAATGGCGCTGGACCGCATCCGCATCAGCTCGGCGGGTCCTTAGCAACCAGCCTTGCCTTTGGGGGTCAGCAGCAGGGCGGTCTCGACGGCTCGGACGGCTCGACAATTAGCGGCTTTGTCCCTCTGCTTGCGACTAGCCATGAAAACGGTTTGGGTAACAACAAGTCTCCAGGAAAGGGTGAAAAGAAGACGCCGAAGAAGCGCGAAGAGCGCAAGAGGCTCATGACGCTGAAGATGCAGGAGACGTTTGCTGATTTGGAAGGAACTTTTACTGAGCAAGATTTGGATGTCAAGGGAATTGTGGGTCCAGGCGCGTCGCTATCTAAAATGGCATTGTCTAAGTTGGAGAACCTGCCGCTGCCGGATCTGACAAACCTCCCTCAAGACCTGCGCGAACTTAAGCGCAAAATTGAAGCCACTGAGCACAAGGTCGAAGGAACGAAGCACCGTCACCGCAAGGGCGGCCCGTGCCCGCGCTGTCAGGTGCAGAACCAGTTGCGCGCTGCCAAGCGGGCGTACCACAAGCGTGCTGTGGCGCACAAGAAGCTGCCGCATGTTGTGGTCAACGCGGTGAACGACGAGGCGCAAGAGGCTGCCAATGCCCAGGCAGCAGCTGCCGCTACGCTGGAACTTGCGGGTAGCGTCACAGCCGCGATGAAGGCTGCTGCTGCCGCGGGTGCAGGAGCACGGAAGGGAAGCACCGGCTCGTCGGCTGGAGCTGCTTCGGGCAACGGCACTTCCAGTGCAAAGGCGAGGGCCGCACTTGCTGGAGTGACCAATCTCTCGACTGGGATGCTGAAGCAGGTGCAACGTCCTACGGCATCTTCCGTGTCGTCTCCTTCCGGATCGTTGTGCTCGACGTCCTCGGTGGCAACCACCGCTACGGTTGGGTCGACCAGCGGTTCGTCGTCGTCGGCATCCTCTTGCGGTAGCGTCTCGCCGCCGCCGTCTTCGACAGCGGCAGCTCTTCAGGCACACATTCGTGGTCCATGTGGAAAAGCATCATCGTCAGCAATGCCGTTCTCGTCGCCGTCATCAGCCTCGGTGTCACCGGGCTCGACATCCAACCCGTCGTCGCCCGAGACAGCGTCACCTCAGCTGCAGCACGTTACTGTGTCATCCGGTTAAAATGGCATTTGAGGTGAACGGCGAAGATCAAGCGGTCGGCTGGTGCAGCAGCGCACGGAGCCACGGCGTATTTATTAGTGTATCAGAGCTCCCAACATACGCCACGCGCGACTTGCGTTGCTCGGAACCCGTCAGGTAGTTGTATAGCATGGATTTGGAGGAAGGTAGTCGGACGCGCAGCACACCTGCGTCTCCTGTAGAGTGTGAAGGAGCGCAGCAGCGCGCATTAAGAGCACAAAAAATAGAGAATCCACGTAGCTTCCAGCGCCTCCACCGACGCCCCGCGTGTTGCAAATTACGTGAAATCTATTGGTACCATCATCATAGTCGCTCAGTCCTGTACTTGCTCGGCCTGCTGCGGCTTGCTGATGACGTTGGCGTCCAGCAGCGCCAGACGCGCGCAACGGCGCCGCAGCTTCTGCTCCGTCCACTGCATGTTGTTGGTCTTGATGTCGCGCTCCATCTTCTTGTAGTCCTCGCCGTGCTTGGCGATGAGCTTGCGCAGGTACTTGGCCTCCTCCTCGGACACGTAGTTGGCGGCGCGCTTGGGGTTGCGCTCGCCGAGGAAGTCGCTGTCGGGCACCTCGAAGAGGCGCGCCTCGTCCGCCGCCTCCAGCGAGCCCTCGGCGCCCTCCAGGCTCTTGCGCAGCGCGTCGTGCGCGTTCGGGTCGGCCTGCAGCCCGAGGTTGGCGTAGTTCTGGCGCGTGGTGAGGTTGTGGTCCCAGACCTCCTGCACCTTGGGGTCGCGCACGAACTTGGTCTTGAACTTGCGCAGCGGCTTCTGCTTGCGGCGCTGCGGCACCTTGCCGCGCTTCTTGATCTTCACGCCCAGGCGCACCATCGCTGTGTCCTCTGTCCGTCTACGTTGTCAAGGCACTGGAGCTCCGCTACTGCAGCAACGGCCGGAAATGTGTGACGTGTGTGGGGACGTCAGCACCAGCCAATGGTCGCGATCGCTTCAGTGACGCCCCCCGCGAGAGTGACAATTCCAACGGCTGCGTCGGCCAATCACGCGAAAGGACGCGTTCCAGGACGGCTCGCATTGGCCGAAAAGAGCAGCGCCGTAGCCCATGCAGCCATTGCGCAACTCGAGAGATGAGGCCCACCGCTGCCATGTCGTCGGCGCCGCTGCCGCCCGTGAAGGTAGCCCCCTCCAGCGCCAGCAGCGCCACGTCGGCGCCCAGCAGCCCCTCGAGCAGCGCCAGCAGCGCCGCGGACCTGAGCCACCAGGTGCAGGCGGCGCTGACCCGCCTGCTGGGCGTGAGCTCCGCGTTCAAGGACCTGCAGCCGGGCAAAGACACGCAGGTGTCCACGCGCGAGGAGACCATCGCCATGATGCAGCACTACCTCAAGCGGCTGCAGCTGGACGACGTGGTGGACAGCAGCTCCCCGCGCGCGCTCTCGGTGGTGCACGTGGCCGGCACCAAGGGCAAGGGCTCCACCTGCGCCATGGTGGAGCGCATCCTGCGCCAGGCGGGCTACAAGACGGGCCTCTTCACGTCGCCCCACCTGGTGTCGCCCTGCGAGCGCTTCCGCATCAACGGCAAGCCCGTGGCGGACGACGTGTTCCTGCGCCACTTCAACGCCGTGTGGGACGGCCTCGAGCGCACGCAGGACCAGAGCGGCCCGTACCCGCCTATGGCCTGGTTCTTCCGCTTCCTCACGCTCATGGCGCTGCACATTTTCGCCGACGAGCAGGTGGACGTGGTCGTGCTGGAGGTCGGACTCGGCGGACGACTCGACGCCACCAACGTGTTCCGCAAACCCGTGGTGTGCGGCATCTCCACGCTGGATCTGGACCACACGCGCGTGCTGGGCGAGACGCTGGACCTGATCGCCTACGCGAAGGCGGGCATCTTCAAGTCGGGAGTGCCCGCCTTCACGACCGCGCAGGAGCCGCTGGCCATGCAGATGCTGGAGAAGTGCGCCGCGGACACGAACACGCCTCTGGTTCGTGTCCCGACGCTGGACGGGTTTGGACCCGACGGAGTGAACTGCAAACTCGGACTGCATGGAGACTACCAGCGTACGAACGCAGGGCTTGCTGTAGCTTTGGCTTCCACGTGGCTGCGTCACAAGCGTGGCGAGGACGCGACTGCGCCGCTGGATATGACAGCCGTGCTGAAGCCAGACGTGAAGGAAGGACTGAAGTACGCCTTTTGGCCTGGAAGAGCGCAGCTGTGGGAGGATGAAGCGCACCGGATGCGGTTCTACATCGACGGCGCCCACACCCTTCGCAGCCTGGAGTGCTGCGCGGACTGGTTCCGTCAGGCGGCGACGCGAACGACTCCAGCGGACAAGCGCGTGCTCATTTTTACGATTCATCACGAGCGCAATGTGGCACAGCTCTTCGAGCCGCTGTTGAAGGAGCACTTCGACCGCGTCTACTTCTGCCCTACGAGTTCGTCACGCCCTAGCCTGGCTAAAGTGCACACGTTCTCGGAGGCACTCGAGATCGCCGGTTTTCAGGACGTGGTGTCCTCATACTCATCGGAAGAGCTGGCGGCGCTGGATGACGTGAATAGCGAGGCTCACCCGTGGCAGACTACACTGTCGCGCATTTGGAGTGGACTGAAAACCCACGTGATTAAGGAAGATCAGAGCAAGTGCGCGGTCACGGTCAAGGATTCGGTGGTCGACTGCATCAATGAGCTGCGCACTCTATCGGAGGAGTCAGGAGCTTCGCTGATTGAGGGAGAAGCGTTGAAGGGCGAGCAGTGGGATGAGAACTGGAGCGTGCTCGTGACAGGATCGTTGTACCTGGGTGGTGAGGCACTGGACTTCCTGGGCTGGCAGGAGTAAACGGAGCTACAATTAATGCGTTCTGTCCTGGAGGAGAAACTCCATGCAACTCTCGGCGAAGGATACAAATCGGCAGAGAGGTTCCATGCAGTTTGCACTGACGACAGACCGTAGGGAGTACGAGTTAAATGCAACGTGAAGTCATTCAATTTCTAAGGAGGGCCGGTCGTTGCCTTCTGACCAGTGCATTGTGGGGGTTCACGTGATGAAGAGACTTGTACAAGGAGCATAGGTGTATTACAGTGCATGCGTACTGTGAAGTGGGCGCTATCAAGGTCAAAGATCGAGTGTTTAGTCGGTTGAAAGAAGGAGCTACCGCGATGATCCGTTCGTGATGAAGACCTTCGTGACCCACAACAGTTTTGCTACTTTCTAAAGTGAAAGCACGATAAGACCGTTGAAGCATGGAGCAGCTTCCTGTCAGCAGTGGCGTGAGTCAGTATTGAATTGCTGGCATATTCTGATTTTGCAGGGGGAATACTTACCGGTAGTATGGTATTTGCACTTTATAGTATTTCGGGAATTGTTTACACGCAAACGTTCTTTTCACCGAAATTTTTCGGTGATATAAATTTCCTTTCATAATATTTCTGAACCATTCCCAAAAATGCCCTTTCCCGAAAGCGCGTTTAGTGAGCTTTAGGAATGATTCGGAAATTTCACGAAAGGATAACTATTTTCTGATGATTCTTGAGAATATATACAGCGGCGGCGGAATTCCTGGGTAAATAACTACACCTTTTCAAGTTTAAAGTGGCAAACTCCAAGTTCAAAACGTCAAAATGTAAGTTCAAAACTACACAAAATAAAAAAGAGCCGACGCCACACTTTATATTGCGTTACCTGTTGGCCTACAGGCATGTCCTTCAGCTGTATAGCATTTGCGTGGAAGTTGATGGTATGCAGCGCGCACCTGTGGCAAAGACCCGGGGTAATAGCCTCTTCCAATAGCAGGTCCGCGGCCAGCAGCAATTACTGCTCCCGGTGCTCCTTGATGGTGCAATGCGGAGGGACCTCGAGGATAGCTTGGCGGTGGCGGGCCAAAAATCACTTGACCATCGCCTTGAAGGTCGAAAAGCAATTCTCGATCGGGTTTAACATGGGCGAGTATGGCCCTAGACGCAGCAGCTTGGCCTCCGAGAACGCCTCCTCCTTGAAGACGTCTTCGACGTTGGCATGGAAGGGGGCGTTATCCGCAACAATAATGACGTCATTAAGCGGGGTCGTGAGGGAGATGTGACGAACAAGGCGCTGCATGAACTCATTACATTTATCGGAGGTGAACGAGCCAAAGCGCCTCTCTGAGAACGCGAGGTCGTTCTCAGAGATGCACGCAATCACATGAATGTTGGAGCCCTTACTTTCCGTGTTCTTGTCGACCGCGCGCTTGCCTTTAGGCTCCGGCCGCGGCGACGAGAACACCACAGGTTGAAGTTATTCTCATCAACATAGAAAATAGTCTTACCTGCAGCCTTGTAGGCCAGGAGGTTGACGACGTAGTCGCGCCGAAGGAGCTTGTTTCGCTCGAAGTTCCGGTAATTGTTGTCACGGTGGGTCTGCTTCACGGTGTATCATTCTTTCAACGAAGCTTCAAGCGCGTTTACCATCTCGTCGAGCGTCAGGTAGCAGTTTTCATCTAGGAGAGATCGAATAGTCGACGTGCGCGTCGTCGATTTTGGCGTTGCGCCTGCCACCGCGTGGCTTTCATGGCAACAGCGATCCAGCGGTACGCAGTGCGTCGGTTCGCTCTTGATAGTGGCATCGTCGTACAGCATTGCGCTTGGTGACGGAGAGGCTTGAAGTGATGAGGATATCGCGCTGAAAAATGGGAAATGAGCTGGAGGGACGAGAAGAAAACGTTGGTGTTGCTGCATACGCTAAGAAAAACCTTACTAAATTATACCCCTTCATAATTGCTTACACAATATTATCAGTCTTATCTCTGTGTGTCGTTTTGAACTTACATTTTGACGTATTGAACTTTTAATTTGCCACTTTGAAATTGAAAAGGTGTAGTCTGAAAACAGTTCTAAGCATACCACCGTTACTGTTCAGCTTCATGACCAATTTATATCATATATAAACAAATTTCAGGCATCGGTTAGGATTTAGAATCCATACAAATTACGCATTTCTTAATCAGGGATCGGTTAGGATTTAGAATCCATACAAATTACGCTTTCCTTAATCATGCCTCTCGGAAATGAAGCACCTTACTATTTAATGGACCCGGTATCTACATATATCGGGTCCATTTGATTCAGAAGCTACCTTTACAAACGAATAGCGTACGAGGCAACTTTCGCACTACTCACAAACTTGTATATGGGCGGAAGTATGCAAAACAGTTTCTCCAGGATGCTGTAGGATCTATGGCGCGATCTTGTGTCCGCGACTCGTCTAGTTAATTTCGGGAATGGGTTATTCCAGGCCTAATTTCGGACGCCCGATCGCTTTTTTTCGGAGTCTTGAGGCTTGATATCCGAAAAAAAGCGTTCCAGACTTTATTTTCGGGCCCTTCGGCGCCTACTTTCGGTCCCGAAATTAGCGAGCTGCTGGGCAACCGTTCCAGCCACAAAAAATGAGCCATCAAACGGAACCAAATGTAAGTGTTTGAGTGACGTTTGGTGACAACAATACTTCTCCGTCACGACACCTCATCACTCTCAGTGACACAAGCACCTTTCATGACTTCGCTGCTGCATGCGCTGCTGCTTGTCGCCGCCGCCCTCGGCTCGGCGCACGCGTGGCTGCGCGGCAACGACGGGCGCGCGCAATGGGACTACGAGTGCCACTTCGAAGGGCTGGAGCTGGTGTCGCTGGAGGCCGAGCCCAGCTCTCGCTGCGCCGACCTGTGTCTCGCCCAAACGGGCTGCTCGCACTGGACGTGGACGCCTGAGAGCGACGGCACGTGCCAGCTCAAGCAGGGCGCCACCAATGTGGTGCAGCTCCACGCCGTCCACCTGTGCGGCTTCTTGCCAGCCAGATTCGCCCCCGACGACGCGCAGGCCTTCGACTTGGGGCTGAGCCTCGCAGAGGACGGAGACGCGCACGACGGCATCACCGACGAGGAGGCGGAGACGGCGCTACGGCTGCTCAACTCGTTCCGCAGCAAGCGCGGCATGACGAAGCTCACGCTGGACGCGAGACTGATCCTGCTGGCCAAAGAGATGGCCACCACCTGTCGAGAGGTGCCGTTCACCGAAAACATGAACCCTGGCGACGGGTACGAGCTCTTCCCAGCTTCAGTGCCGTCGCGGGGTTTCGCGGGCCAAGTGCACGCTGTGTCGGTGGCCGCGCCGCACGACAGCTCGGTCAGGCACGCGATTGAGTGGTGGACGAGCGGAGTGGACCCCGAGACGCGCTCGAAACCTTTCTTCTCCGACGAGATGGCGGTCGTGGGCTTTGCCAAAGGGGACGCTAGCTCCTGTCACGACGGCGGAGATAGCTCTGCGACCGGTGCAATCGTGTGGACGATGCTGCTGGCCCAAACTGAATGACAACTTGTTAACGGAGTCTTAGGGGAGGCCTACACCATCGACTACACGTCCCATTCCTACAGCGGGTTGACCGTCTGCGTGAACTTGACAGCAGCGTGCCAGGCCTTCATCACCGCGGCCTTGGTGGTCGGGTCCTGGAGGTCTCCGCGGTTCACCCAGCCGTGGATAACGTCGGGGAAGTCCACGACGTCGCTGAGCTCGCCGATGTCGGCTTTGGCCTTGAGGATCTTCTCCACGCTGCCACCTTCGCGCACGAAGTCCGGGTCGTTGCCGGCCGACAGCAGCAGCTGGGGCACAGTGATGCGCTCCGCCAGCTTCTCCACCGACCCGGGGCCGTGCAGCGTGTTCTCCGCCGCCCAACTCGGGTGGAAGGACACATGGCCCTTGATCACCGGGTTGTCGCTCGCGCTCTGCGCTGCGCCCAGGTAGCCTCCCCAGCAGTAGCCGTAGCTGCTGATGGACTCCACGCCAGCCTCCTGCTGCAAATAGGCGATGGCGTCGGCGATACGCGCGCCCGCGAAGTTGTCAAAGCTGTACTGGTTGAGCCAGGCGGGCATATCGCCCTTATTGTCGGGCGTCTTGTAGTCCCCATCGGCGGCGTCCACGACCACCACCGCGTAGCCGAGCTGGCCCAGCGCCTCGGCGTCCTGCTGGATGCGGCCGCTGTCCATGCCGAAGATGTCCGGGAGCGACAGCACGCCAGCCTTGGCCTTGGCGGGGCCCGTCACGAACAGTTTTGTCTTCCCGAACGTCTTGATCTCGCCCAAGGCGGGGGCGGTGGCCCTGGCGGGCTCCATGTTCACAGGGCAACAGCTCATGCTTCGGAGACTTGTGCGGTGCCCACCAATGATGATGATGATGAATGATGATTGGGGCGAAGCCCCCACAATAATCGTGTAGGTCCGATTTACTCTTTGATTACGCTCCGATTTACTCTCTGATTTACTTTTTGCCAAGTGGGTACATAAATCCCTATTTACATATGGGCTCCCGCATCGTCGGCAGCCTAACTAAACTAGTGACGTTCAGGACGACGACAACCGTTTATTGTTTCCACCAATATTTTAACTCTGACAGTGCGGAACAGCCCCCAGAGGACGGGGACACACACACGAACCCGCTGTGACAGCACTCGAGTAGATGATTCAGACAGAAGAAGCTCGGCGTGGCAGCGTCAGAGGCCACAAGCGAGTGGTAACAGCGTCAGAGGGTGGTTAACGTGAGAACGCAGTGACACCGTCAGAGGACAGCGACAAACGACAGAACGTGGTGACGGCGCCAGAGGCCAGTGACACCTGAGCAATTGACGTGGCAACGTTGAACGGCGGTGGTGCACTGGAGAGCTCGTTAACGACGGCAGGTCACGGTGGCTCTCGGAAAGGCGCAGGATGTCTCGACAACGACTACATATCATGGCACGAGAGGGTTATCGCTGGGGGCTTTTGACGTCATTGGAGTCAGCGGAGGACTTTGAAGAGTTTCAAGACCTAGAATTCTGCTGTTCGCGCGTAACCCACACAGACCCAGCCAAGCGATGCCTTGTTTGTAGAGGCTGCGATCACGTAATGATGGAGAGGCGAATGAGGTGCACTAGCACTACTTGTAAGCTGTATGGGAAGTGCAAGTACATGTGGAAGGTGTGGGAGTGCGTGTCGGTGGCAAGTCTATCACAATGGCGTGAATCACGTTCGGAATAAAAAATATTGAGTGCCGGGGTCGCCACAAAGCTCCGATTACAGCAGAAATGAGGAAGTTTATTTTGCAGCAGGATGAATGTGGAATTCCGCCACAGTTGATTTTAAGTAACATGCGCCTCGCCTCCGATATCATCGAGCCCAAACGAGGCTACCCAAGCCAGTCTCAAGCGATCAACTGCGCTAAGTACCTACGGAAACTCCAAGGAACGAAAAACTCTGTACATGCCATTCGAGAGCTAGTGCAAAAGTATCCTTTAAATCCAACAGACGACCACAATCGAGCCTTCTTGTTTGAATATCAAGATGATGAAAACGGCAATGCCTATGTTGGTAAAGGGACCGATGCCGATTCTTTCGTAGTTGGGGTTACCAGTATTGCGTTGGTCATGGCATCCCTCGAATATGCATCGGAAAGTCGCTTTACGCTTTTTCACGCTGATGCTACATTTAAGTTGAGCGATCTTGGATATCCGGTAATCACATGTGGATTCTCAGACGCAGCGAGAAAGTATCAACTTGGAGCAACTTTTACCGTAAGCCGAAAGAATATGCAATGTGCCTCAGCGCATTTGTTCGGGTAACTAAACGCGTGCATCCAGCAGCAAACGTGCATATTAATGCAGTAATGGGGGATGCGGAGGACGCTCAGCTAAACGGTTTCCAGCTGATCGCCGAATTTCCGACTGCAACGTACTTGATTTGCTTTTTCACGTTCTATACAACGTCCGAAAACGCACTCGTCACCTGGAGCCTGAGCACCACCGCGAAGTCATGGACGGAACTGTGCGTATGCACTACACGGAGAATATGAGTCCATACTACACCGAGAAGGAATCAGTGCTTTCTAAGTGGAAATCCATTCCTCAGCTTGAATGCTTTACCACCTACTTCACGTCGCAATGGTTGGATGGGAGGTATCGGCGCTGGCAAATGTTTCACACGCCTATGGAATTCGCGGCGACTAATAACCCCTGTGAGACATACAATGCGATCATGAAGAAATACACAGGGAGACGTCGGTATCACATGCAGCGACTGATTAGTGTTGCCCAGGTCATGGTTCACGATGCGGTTTTCGCCCCTCCGATGACCGACGCTCAACTTCAAGCTTCTAGTGCTGCTGCAGTGCGTGCCGCGTCCGCTATGATCTCGAATGACCGAGTTGTTGCGTTCAGTACTGACAATCCTGCTTTGGTCAAAGTGAAACAGCTATCACGTGACGAAGTGCCTACAGCTCAAGAACTAGAGGAGCTTTGCCTTGCAATCGTTGGTCCCTTTAACACAAAAGAAGATATGGCGACAGAAGGTGAAGAAGGTGACGTGATCCTCGGCCCTGTGCTTTTAGTGCGTAAACAGCGTTGTTGTTGCTTCCGAAGGAAATGTAGAAGTGAATATATTTAGCCTCACCATGCTCACTTATGCAGTGCCTCTCGTTGAGGCTGTTTCCAACCGCTGCTACTAGCTGCTGTTTCTGTCCGTTTCCCACTACTGCTGCTAACTGCTGTCCGTTGCTAACTGCCTACCCGCTTGTCCGTTGTTAACCGCTGAAGTGGTGCTGTTGTTGGGCTTACATCCCCGCAACAGCATCGCTTTGTAGCTGCTGCTACAACACTTCCCCCTCCATAGAGTTCTTCATTCCCGAGCGGCAATTCGTTAGCCGTTGCAGCACACGAACTAGTTGTTGTCGATGCTCAGCGCCTCGCAAAGCGCCTTCACGGCCGCTTGCGTTTTGTGCTGGCGAGCAAACACTTTGACAGCGACGGGAACATCTTGTAGCAGAATATCGGCTGGTTCCCAGGAGTCCTCGATAGCGTCGAGACCGCGCCAGTGTACCTTGATCTCGTGGCGTTTTTCTTGTTGATTGTAGCGGGCCTTTAACAAAGTTTCAACGACGTGACCCTCGCTGTTGTGGGCCACATGGAGTAAAAGGTCCTCCGATACGTCTAGAGACGCATCAGCGTAGAATTTGAGCCGACTAGCGTGTGCCTCCTTTCGCTGCCCCGTTATCAGGTTTTGGATCTCGAAAATCCAGTTTGATACCGTGTTCACCACTTGTGCGGGTCCACACCACTTCACTCTCAATTTGCTCCGTGTGTGCTGCCACACATCGGCGTACAGCACGAAATCACTGATCTCAAATTGTGCCATAGTAGTGCTTTGCTTTTTGTTTGTGATGCTTTCGGCCAGCAGCTCTCGTAGCTGCATTCGCCTTGCTGCTGCGCTTGTGCATGTCGGTCAATGCTCGCTGAAGCCGCTCCACATGTGCGCGCTGTGCTGTTTGCACCCCTGCCAGGGTGGCTTGCTTAACAGGTCCGGGAACCTCGATATGATCAGCCGGGCCCATTGCTTTTAGGCCTGTCATCGCCGTCACCGGCGCTACGCCACCCAAAGCTGGCGACGGTGTATGGTTCAGCACCATCTGGACAATCTTAATGACTCGCGGCCACTCCTTGGTCTGCAATCTCCACTCGGAAAGGAGCGCTCTGCAGCACCGCAGAATTTCCCGCATTACCACCTCCACAGTGCCGTTGGCCCACGGGCACCTCACTGTAGTGAAATGGTGGTGCGCGCCTATAGCGTGTTGAAGGGCTTCAATTGTTTTGTTGCGAAAATGTGTACCCTGGTCGCTCACCCAGGTTCGACACACACCGAAGGAAGCAAACCAGTCGAGGAGGGCATTGTAGGTCGTATCTGCATCTGCTGCAATGGACGGTACTAGCCTCACATAGTTTGATGCGTCATCTTTAATCACTAAGACGTAAGTCTGACCCGTGTCACTCTCCCCCACGTGGAGAAAATCCCAGTGTATAAGCTCGTTCAGGAGCTCCGCATGCGTCGCTTCCCAAGCAAACGCTGCTTGGGTGGACCACTCGATGTGCTGGCACAGTGCAGACAACGCTGAACAAAAAATTCCACGTCGCTGTTTATACCGGTCCAAACAAAACGACCACTGATCTGCTTCACCGTCATCCTGCTGCCACGATGGCCTGCAATTCCAAAATGACCCACCACGCATACTCGCACTTGGAGGTTGGTGGCGTCATCGGGGATCCAGATCCGGCCCTGTTGGTCCATCCACAGTGAGTCAGCTCCCTGTCGAGTGTAACCCGCTGGCGGTTTACTCGTCTTTTGCGCCGCAACGAGTTCTTTGAGCGTCGGCCACACGAAGTTTTCATCTAGCTGCGGTGACAAAGGCAGCGGGACGTGCTGAATTGCACAAATTGTTTTAAGGGTGGACCCCCATCTCGATAAAAGGTCTGCCCACACATTTTCATCACCGGAGATGTCGTAGATCTCGTACTTATAGCCCATGAGTAGTAGTGACCAGCGGTGAAGTTTGTCCGCCGTATACTTCGGAACTGAAGTTGAAACACTGCGAGGATCAAAGATGTAGCGGAGATTCGATGATCAGTGAACAGGGCGAATCCATCGTGACGGTGAAGCAAATAGTCTGCATGCCTGCATGTCTCGACTATTGCAAACGCCTCCGTCTCCACTATTGCCCACCGTTTTGCTGCTCCTGAGAAAGTCCCGCTCAGCATCATTAACGGTTCATGTTCCTGCTCGCTCGGCGGCCGAGAGGCCTGATCACGCGGAATCTGTGTGATTGCCGCACCCCAGTGCTCGTCACTGGCGTTAGTGTACACCGACAGACGTTTGTCAGGGTCGGGATGTGCTAGCTGCAGTGAATTTTGCAGTGCATCCTTGCAGCGGTTTAAACAATAAACTTCATCGGCACCCCACCCCACATCAGAAAGCTGGATCGCGCGAACTTGTGTTTTCTTACGGTCACCAGCTCGCTCGTACACATTTTCCATCATTTTCACGAGTGGATCAATCAACTTATTGAACGTGGGCAGAGAGGCTCTCATCCAATTGAGTGCACAAATAAAGTGCTGTAGTTCTTGCCCAGTCGTTGGCGCCGGCAGGTTCACGAGAGCTGTAATCCTCGTTGGATCGTGGCGAACGCCCTCACCAGATACGACGCGTCCACACCACAGCGCTTCCCGCAGGAAGAAGCTGCACTTTTTAGGATTAAGCTTGAGCCCCTTGTCCGCACAAATTGTTAGCACCTTCTTGAGTAAAACCAGCAAGCCTTCGTCGCTATCCTCGTACCCGAGCAGGTCATCAATCCAAATCATCAATCCATTGTTAAACACTTCAGCAAACATTTGCTGCACTGTAGACTGGACGTAAGCGACGCTGTTTGTCCCGCCCATGAGGACGCGGGTCGGTGTGATTACTCCTTCTTCAGTCAGGATGGAATAGATCTCCTGGCAGAACGCGGCCATTGCGAACTGCCAAAAGACCTGAAAGAAATCCAGTGAAAAATATCTCGATGAGCCACGTAATTGCTCAAAAGCCACTTCGAGTATCGGCATTGGCCAGACTATTTGCTCCACGCATTCATTTGCATCACGAACATCCACAGTCATGCGATGGTCCCCGGCCTCCGGCTTGTTCACGACGTGTGGAGGAGAGCTCCATCTGCTCTTAGGGTTTCTATAGCAAAGGCCAGCCTCGATCAGTGAGTCAATGTGTTTTTTTTAGGAATTCACGGTGTACAGGAGAGTAACGCCGAGCCTTACACTTTACTGGTACAGCTCCAGGCTTCAGAGTCACTTCCATCGGTGGCATATCCACCGGCGGATCCCGCCCGATGATCACACGAAAAACATCAATAAACTGCAACAGTAGTTTCTCTAAGTTTTCCACAAACTCTGCCGGAGCTCCTAGTTTACGAGCTTCATCAATTTTTTCCAAGAGGATGGCCTTAATTTCCTCCATCTCCGAGTCGCAATTATGAGTAAATTCAGGAAAGCAAGCTCGGTCTTCAGCCGCTTGAAAAATTCACTCTTCGTCCGCTCGTGGTGGTGATTCCTCTCCACCACTGTAGGCCAGTACACTTGCCACACCTCGGCTAGGGCGATCGTCGACATCATTCATATCCCACTCGGGGCTTGTTTGTTGTGCAGTGGCCAGCAACTTCTCAGCACTATAGCCTAAACGCTTCATGATCCATTGTGACAACAGCAAATCTCCAACACCAGTTGGCAGATCTCCGTCAGCCACCCAGCTGATAACGTTCCGTAACACCAACGGACCGCCCGGCGTCGAAAACCGCAGATCTAATTTAACCTTGTTGTTCACTGGTATCGGTTTACCTCCAACACCAACCACCGCAATCTCATCAGATGCTTCTTGCTGGCTGATCCACGTTCCGCTGGCTGACAGTGCCTTCAGTAGTTTTGTCGTCACCAGCGAGACTGTTGCTGCGCTGTCAGGAGTAATCTCAGTCTCAATAGTATCCATCACAGTGCACGGTATCGCTGAAGACGATCGTTCAACCTTGGCACGGGAAGGAGCCATAGCTAGTACAGGTTTCAGGACCTTTTTCCCTGTAGTCGCTTCGTAGAGCTCTTTAGCTTCCGTTGGACTCGAGATGTTTGGGCATTGAAATACTCCATGGGTCTGGTCACCACATTTGCTGCTCCCCCAAATCCCCGCTTCGGTAGACTGTGTGGTGGGGCTGTCTTAGCACCGCCCTTACTTGGGATCTGAGCCGCAATGTGCGCTTCGAACCTCATAAACCTTCTAGCTCATTGCGAAGCCACTTAAGAAAAGCTGGAAGGTTCGTTTTCATTTCCTTATGGCATTGTCTGTCCATTTGGTCCTTCACAGCAGCCTTAAAAGCGTGAGGGCGAAGTGCATCCATCAAGTAGCCTACTACCTTCTTCGGCTCTGTGTGCACGACATCTTCCATGTTGAGTCGATCAGTGATCTCGTAGAAGTCTGCCAGTAGACGGGATAGCCGAGATTCTGCATCCTGCAATTCAACATCCATGCAAAGCGACTTCACCTCCCTATCCAGTGTTTTGTAAGCTGTGTTATCAGGAATGCACGCCGTCAGGAAGTAATTCTTCCACTCAGCTTCGTAATGTCCGTCTCTGCCTTGAAAAGCTCAAAGTCACAGATTCTCACCAGTGTACCCTGCTCGATGCACGCACTGATGGGCATCACGAAAAACTTTGCCTGTGTCGCTTCGTTCAACGCCTTAATCCGTCTCGTATAGATGGCGTAGCTGTCCATGAACTCTCTCTTCTCTTTCTTAGAGCTGCCTCTGTATATGGGAGGCACCGGTAGATTTGTGGCTGCAGCCACAGTGACTGCAGCAGCCTCCGCCATGCGTTCATCGGCTGCTTGTTCGGCACCCTGTGCAAAAGCACCCCATCGAGCTTGCAGATGAGGCTGGACCGCCTCCGCCAAGCTCTCGAGCCTCTGTCCTTGAAGCCCGACTGCTTGTTCTGCCTCCTTCAGTATCTTGTACTGTTCCTCCAAATACTTTCGATGCTCGTCCATTTGACGACGCATCTCGTTCTGCTGTTCGAGCAGAGCAGCTTGGCGTTCATGCTGAGCCTGCAGGTATTGAGAGGTCTGCGCTGCAAGTCGATCTTGCTGAAGCTTGACCTGGCCGATCTGCTCTGCATGCCGCTGGTGCGCAGCGGCTGAGTGTTGGACCAGGGCTTCTACTTGACGCCTCGTCTCACCTCCTTGAATGACTGCCGTCCGCGTAGTTGTCTCTTGCATCAGTCGCAATTCGTGTTCCGTCCGCGGAGGAAGAGGAGGATAGACCGCGAGGGGCATTCCACCGGCTGGGATCTGCACCATCGCGTCGTCAGGTTCTTCCATGCTGGTTGCACCAGCTAAAGAATTCTTTGTTGTTGCTTCCGAAGGAAATGTAGAAGTGAATATATTTAGCCTCACCATGCTCTCTTATGCAGTGCCTCTCGTTGAGGCTGTTTCCAACCGCTGCTACTAGCTGCTGTTTCTGTCCGTTTCCCACTACTGCTGCTAACTGCTGTCCGTTGCTAACTGCCTACCCGCTTGTCCGTTGTTAACCGCTGAAGTGGTGCTGTTGTTGGGCTTACATCCCCGCAACAGCATCGCTTTGTAGCTGCTGCTACAACAAGCGTGATCGCGCAGCTAGGTTGTACCTGAACATTGTGACCTGGTCATTAAAGTATGCCCATATTGAATCAATGCCAGAAGGCGGCTGGATCGTGGACGTGGAAAAATGTGTGTGGGGGTGTAAGTACTATACGAAGGTCCGTACGTGCTGCCATGTACTCGTTGGACGGAAAGCCAGTAAATTGGGACGACCAAGCGCTGACGACAAGTCCGAAATGCTTTTTAACCGACAGGTTCGCAAAGCCAAGCCGCCAGCCTCTGCCAAACCATCTAAAAAGCAGCGTAAACACGATTCCACTGCTGACAGCCCCGACCCACTCCCCCTAGAACACAGAACTCAAGGCCGGCCGTTACTTGCATCTCGCGCACTTGATATGCAGTTCATATTGTGTCCCGATACGTAGAAATCGTGGGTCTACACTTTATATAGCTGTTAATACATGGATTTTACTTGTTTTGTTCAGCCCCGCCATGATCAGTGTCTGTCACCTCTCTCTCGGTCTGTCACCGCCCTCTAAGGCTGTCACAAAGAGAAATATATATGAATTGGTAAGCTCCTAAAAAAGAGGATATATCGTTGTTGCACCTTGTAGAACCTCTCATTTAAAATGATACTGAAACCGGTTTTAGAGTCTCTAGCGCCAACCTTCAACTATCACTTTCTCCGTTTGAAACTTCACCATTCCTCGCCACCGCTGCTATCCTCACTGTCGCCTTCCTCGCTACCTTTATCTTCGTTCTCCACTTCTGACTTGTCGCTCTCTACTTCGTTACCTTCCTCTTGACTCTCCTCTTCGACCTCGCACCTCGCTATCATCCTCAAGAATAGCCGCACGCCGCGCCTGAACTTGCTCGTTGCCGTGGTGTCGCCGAACGTGTTGGTTAAGAGAGTTCCGTAGCGTATAGCGCGCTGAGCAAAACCGGCACCGATATTCCCCAGGGTTGCAATTTCAAAGGTGATCTCGAAGCTCCAATCTGGAATACACGAGGGCCAAACAGCTTTCACAGCGAAAGTTTCGAAAATGCACAGCCTCGGTTGCATCGGCTTCCTGTTCTATTCCGTTCACCAGTACATAGCAATGTAGGCGGATGTTTTCCGTAGCGAATCCTACACCTGCATGTGCCATGCACCACGAAATAAAACCATTTCACCACGCTGTAGGATCGGTGTCTCCCGTGCTGAACGCTCAGCTTGACTACCGAAGCAACCCGGATAGACGTGAAAAAGGGTATCGTCCATTAGTGCAACTATAATCGAGACCTGAATGATATCGAGCGTATGCAATGCCTCCTCCGTCCAAAAGCTAGGAAATCATGGTGCACGCTTGGTCACCTCCGCCAGCTAAACTTAATCGCGCGCCAGCCAGCTTCATCAAGTATCCATCCTGCGTAGACAGCAGCCAACATCTCTGTGATCATCACATGGATCTCGCCAACCGCAGCACCAACTGGAACCACGTCTGCTTGACGACGAAACCGGTCTTGTCGTCGCCGGTAAACATCGCGAAAAATAGGCTCGTAGTCCAGGCTTTCAACTTCACGTAGTGCACGGTCGCAGAGTGCGTCAGTAACACCAATGTCTCCAACGATAAAACCTTCGTTCCAAAAAGTAGCAAAATCACACCGAGAAAGCCTGTTCATTATTACTTACGGACACCACTCCTGTTGCTCTTGACTTGCCTTGAGTATAGTAGAAGGAGCGCCCCCCACTCACCTGGACGGCGTTCCAGATGCCGCAGCAGGGCGCAACACACTCGGGGCCAGGCGCACCAGCGGGCGCGACTAGCGCAGCAGACACGGGCTCCACGGGGGGAGCAGGAGCGGGGATTCGGGCGCTCCAGGAGGGCGCACCAGACGCGGGGATCCAGGGCTTCAGGCTCTGCGAGGAGGAATCGGAAAAGAGTGGCTGGTTAGATAAGTAGCCAGGCTAGGTATAGCTCTGTGATTGGTAGAATTGTCTTGACCACAAGCGACAACTTGCGCATCCCGATTTCTACATCTGTGCATTTTCCTGGTGGTCAGCTGTGCGTTTGCTTATTCTGTATGTGCTATTCTCTCTTCGTCAGAACGAACCATGTGAGAAATCGTAAGTCGCAGACGCCAACGATAAGGCGCAACTCCAATTGACCAAAATCATTCCCGATCCCTCGTCGTGGTGCTCACATGGTTAGTGATGCATGACAAGATGCTGCAGCTGAGGCGCGAGCCATACGTGACGCCTGCATCGTCCCCGAAATGATAAAGAAGTACACTAGCAACCTTAACGGCATCAAAAAGTGCATAAGAGTGGTGTTGCTTTGACGCTAGGCGACAGAGACAGCAATATAGTTATAGATTTTGACGCGAATGACGACCTGAATCTGGTGCAGTTTACGTCTGAAATATTTGAGCAGGTTTTGGTGTACAAACATCGAACATCGAAGTCGGGTACTCTGAGTGGTTATCGCAGCGCTATAGAGTATTTGTTTCGTTTGAATCAAACTACCCGAGGAGTATGGTGATGGTATGAAACAGTTTTTCTCTGGAGGTGGTTTGGTGATTTTAGACGTGGCTATCCACCGTACAGTGCTATATCATCCGATGATCTAGACACACAAAAAATAGCGTTGTCGGAATGGTCGATAATGATGCGACATATAGTCTACGCTGTTGAAGCCAAGATGAACATTCCGCTACCCGAAAATCGCGATGGAGAGCACACCATCGATCTATTCAACGCTGGATACCAAGCGTTACGATTAAAATCGAGTTGGCGGAAGCGTAGAACAAATCAGCTCATACTTACCATTGCGCTCAGATTAATACGCCCAGTTGAACACTTGGCGTCAGATCATTTCTATTCAAGCAGAGAAAGCGTCAAAAATCAATAGTCGATAACACACCTCCCGGTTCCCCTGATGTTTGAGCTAACACGACTTCGACCGCTTCGACCACAATCGCTACGACTTGTATATTAACCTTACCTACCACAACTTCAGTCACGTTAACTCCAGCAGGCACAACTTTAGCAGGCTCAACTTCAATCGTCACCGTTACCGACTCAACTCGTCTTTCATCGCCACAACCATCCGTATCAACAACGACATCTATCCGGAGTACAGTCAGTGAGAATGCGTCACGCGCGCCACTCCCCGCTTCCTGTGTCTTCTTATCTCCACCACCACAAGGGACGTCGTACACGTGACGCTTACCAAGGCTGTTGACGTGCCGTCCGCAGATTTCAACTTCTAGAACGACATGATCAGGGTTACCAACACCTATGAAGAACAATACATCTACTTAAACTGATTTAATACACGATATACATGATGCTAGACCAATCATACACGTGTTATCCAAGCTGTTCATGTACTTACCCCACTCTTTGCCCAGCGTCCCAACCCATAAACAACCGTGCCGACGCTCTCCTATTTTCAACCAATTACATCACATCCCCGAATCGTCGGTGTGAGGGACTTACGTTTTCCCAAGTCAACTCAATTCTGGAAATGGGTTAGGGCGACGTTTTAGAATCGCGTACTTGGGGGCCAAAAACGCAAAAAATCCTCAGTTTAAAAATATTTTGATCATTACGGTGGATACAAGAATTACCCCTTCAATTCCATGGTGAAGCGACGCTTCAATCCGACAGAGACACTAAACTGAGGGCCCCGAATTAACAAACAAGGAGTTCCGTGTTTACTATGACCAGTATAAGAATAGAGCCAAAACAGCGATTTTTGCTGATTTCCTGTCCGTTCTTTGCATCATTTTGCTCTCATATATACCTCTAAAATGAAGAAAACCCTGTAAGAATTTATCATCAAAAGCTTCGCCGTAAGAAGTCTTTTCGTAAAACCTTATGCAGCAGGCCAGCGTCAGCGAGCTGCGTGCAGGTTGCGCTGGACAGCTATTTCTGTAGTACCAGCAGCGACAGTCCTGTGCTGCAAACCACACGTGCCCGTCATCCCCCAAGAGGTCACGTCTGTCGTCGACGTGACCTTAAGCGTGCGGCGTAGCGCCAGCGCCACAAACCCAGTCGACATCAATATGGTAGTGGAGACGCCGCTGACGGCGCACCGCCCTCCATCGCCACGCATCGCGCATTCGTGCACCTGTACGAGACGATCGCGGCGTTCCTGGTGGCCGGAGACATTGTGGGCAACCTGTTTAGCGGACTCGAGGGCTGTGCAGGTGGCGACACCACACTCCAGGGCTTCGAGAGACAGAGCGTGGAGATCGAATCGGAGGACGTGAAACTAGAGCTCGTGGTGGATGTAAACAATGCCAGATACACGATCACAGGGTCGGCCAAGGTGCAGCTGGAGAGGTGCGTCAAATTCTTGGCCAGTGTCGTGTCGTTTAAGCAGGAGACTAAGCTATTTCGAGGCACCGTGGGGATGGGTAGGACTTCTGACGCGATGCGGCTCCTCAGAAAATTGCCCAAGCGCCTATCCGATAACCCTGCCTGTGATGGGTCCAGATAAAGACGTGCGACGCTCGAGATCGTCCACCACGGCGGAGTGAAGGGACACGCACAAGCTGAGAGCCCAAGCCAGCGGAGGTGAAGTGCGGAAGGAGGTTGCCGAGAACGCTCGAGGATGAAGCATACTGAACCCAAGTCATCTCCAGAATCCCCAGTTTTACGACTCCAGACGAAGAAGACTCCGAACGCCAAGCTCCGGATGCCGACCTCCCGATGAAGCGACCACATGCGACAAGTCGCCGCCTGATTTGTACCCAGAAAGTCCGGAGATGTATCCAGAAAGTCCTTCCAAGTTTCAAGTATAGTCCAGCCAAGATGTTAACGACCGACCAAGACGACCGACCATGATATGTTATGCACTGACCAGATTCCTGCCCGATCCATGACCCGCTCGACGTGCGACGTGATTACGCCAAGCCCGACCATAGTGAATTCAAGATAAAATGACTGCTTCCAGAGAGATTGTAGGTACACACGCCTAACAGACTATATAATCAGAGAGTTCAATTTGCCAAGAAGAGCGCAAGTGCTGCGGAGTCCTCAGGGACAAAGTAGTGTTGTCAAGCAGCGAGAGGAACAAGCCCTGCCCAGAGGAACCAACCCTGCCGGCGGCCTTAAGCTGCGAGGCCTGCGTCTTGACGCGTCGCGACCGCGATTACCGCCGTGGAACGCTCCCAAAGGCTAAGACCAAGTTAGGCGGTGATCGGGCGACGCACGCCTGAAGTGACCTGTCCTATGTCATATTCCTGTTGTTGGTTCTCCTTCTGGAGACCTCATATTTCATATTAACTGCGTTTCTAGGAGGCTGTGTGTAGTCACCCCTGGATCCAATCGATTGACTACTTTGTGATAGGACTGTATATTGTTTGACTGAAGGTTGTTCTCCTTTTGGAGTTGAGCTTTCTAGAGTCCTCTGCTTGGAGCTATTTATCTCCTTGTGGGAGCTGGTGCGCGTGAGTAAAGGGTGATTCCGGGTTTGACCAGTGATCCGGAAGAAACTCAAGTAGACTGGTGTACGGACCCCCCGCCCAAGGGTCCAAAAGAATAAGTAGCGGCTTTATATTTGCACATTAACTCTCTGTATCTTTGGTTATCTAGGAAGGTTTACCTGTGATTTCGCCCCCAGTCGTGGAGACTCACGTTAGGAAGTAACGTAAGCGCTCTGTACTCAAGGCCTCTGCATAGTGAAAACAACTCAACCGGTGAATTCCGTCCCACCGAAGGCAAACGACACGTATAGGGATCCACAAGGTCACACGCCAACCTCAGTTTGCGGCACCTTAGTGCTGCTTCCGAGGTCTGACCCCATTGGGAAATCCGGAAGGAGGAGTATTTTCTCCGGAAGGGCAGCCCCGTGGCTACGTGCTATACACCTGGACCACGCGGAAGTGTGGCTTACCCGCCTTGCCACACCTCCGCGACCATGATGGAGAAGCGCATTAAGATTCTGTGTAGATTGACGTGCACGGTGAAGTTGCAGAGACTGACGGACGTGCAAGGTGGAGTGGTGAGGTCGTTTGTGGTGGTCTTGGGGTACGGTAATACTACCGGATCGCGAATACCGGACGTGCGCATTAGGTTTGAGCTCGGAGGAGAGATTCGCAGCGTTTATTTGGTTAGACTTCACTATATCCGCGACGTACTATAGATCGGGTTACAATAGATAATTCTTCAGGCAAACCCCTGCTAATACGGCGACATCACATGTGTTCTGAGCTCCGGAGTCGACAGGTAGGCAATGCAATTTGATTGTTTCGTTAGAAGCTGCTCATATTGATTTCGGCCCCCGCCACGGGGCCTCATCAGTGAACTTCCAATTCCGCAATGAGCTTCTATGACTAGGGTCTACTTCTGGTACTAACATACTTCAATGTTGACACGACAGGTCTTGCCGTCCTTCAATGACAGCACGTGACGCCACGCTCGTGGCCGCCACTGGTATGACAAATGAAGGAGTGTACCGCTGGTCTGGTACCACCCAGAACAACATGCTGAGAGTATTTGCCCAAGTTGTGCTTAATTATGTATGACATCGATTTGTAAGATGCAGAAACACATTGGTTGTCATTCATCTTATTAATTCTTAATGCAAGAACGTTCATGCTAAGTTGATCGATATGCAATTTGTATGAACCGATTGCGAAATTCTACAAACCCGCAATCCGTCGAATCACTCGATGAGAAGCCGTGTTCAAAGATGCGGTCATTAGCACTATCGTGTGCGGCACCGCGGTCCAACAATACTTGGCTTCAGTTCTAAAGCGTGCACTACGAATCTGGAAGAATACCATCGCGTGCCGTAGAAGAAATGCGTAATTGCTGGAAAGATCGTAGTGTTGGTTTGGTAGCGCACGCTACCGTGTCTTTTGTACATTGAGCTGCAAATACACTTATTCTTTGCACTACCAGCTAGTGTTGTGCAATTTCTGGTGGAGGTATGGATCCTCCACCAGCGGAATAGTAACGTAGAATACCGAATAGTACTCGGCGGTCTATTGTTATAAACCGCCCTTCAGTACAAGGGAGGATGTTATACACGATAGGTGTTCAACTAAGACCGCACTATATTGATGGTGTTGTATTAGTTATAGAACGCCATAGAGGAGGACGTTTAATTCACAGGGTGTTCAAATACTTTACCGCGTACTATTCGGTAGTGATTGGTCCAGTCGGGCAACGATAGGGCTGTTGTACAAATGGCTACATGCCACTTGTGGTTCTAACAGATAAAATATCTGTTAAAAATTTGGATACTCCCTCACTTTGGTGTAAGCGACACCAATGGCTACATTGAAGTGGGCCACCACAATGAGTGGTCCACACATACCCAAAGATCTTATTGGTAGAAAGAAGCATATTTTTATCAATCAGCGATATACATCATGACGAGGCCGTGCCAGCCAGCCGTTGAAAATCCCTTTTAGATACGATATTACATTTAAGAGGAAGTTCAATTTAGAAACAATACAGTTCTCATTTTACCCTAATCTAGCTACTTGATGTCTTTATTTGATTTGTATTATACTTGTGGACTCAAGTATAATTAATTCAAATGATTATTGACTCCTACGCTTCCTCATATACGTAGCGCAACGTGTAAGGTTACGTAGTGAACCAAAGTAGGCCCACTACAGCTGTAGTGTGTATGCCACGGCCGTGGCTGTTCTGGTAGCTGTTTCGGTTTCGCCGTTAAAGATGGCCACGCAGTGGCGATACCGAGAGCTGTGCTGCAGACGGCGCCGTGACCCAACGATAGTATCTGGGTTGATGTTGGTCGGGGGTATGTGGCTAGATGTATGCCTCTACTATTTGGTCCTTGGCAGGAGGGCGAATGCATAAAGGTTTGGAATGGTTATTTCTGAATTCGGAATCATGACAAAAGCTCAGAACCCAGCTACAAGAGCCCGTGGATCAAACCTGCAAAACGAATTATTAAAAGTTGAAGTATGGCACAACCCGACGTATAGGAACGTTGAAAGCTGTACAAGCAAGATCTTTGGAAGCCATCGAGCTTGCTGATCAAGCAGCCTGTATTCAGCGCGCGGAGGATACGCGGAAGCGTTATTGCAGCGCTCAAAACTGGCATGATCGTTTGACGACACGAAGATGTGGCACTAGACGGTAACAACAGCCAGAAAGTGAAGCTTCTGATGTCCAGGGTGAGACCACGTTAGCAGCTCTGTATACAGTGTTTTACAAAACTCCTAACGTGTGCTAAAAACATAGCATTCTTTAAACAGATTGATGCTACGTTCTTGCGTGTCTGTGGGAGCTGTGGCGAGCTTTCCAAATATGCGCCCATGATTAAAAAGCGATATTGAACTAAGCAATCAGTATTTAACAAATGGCAACAGCGTGTGTGAATCGACAATCGAAGCTATCACACAACCCGACAGCAATGTCATATTCTTTATATGGATGTGCAACCACTGTCATTTGTCGCTTATTACGAACGAGACCCTAAGTTTTGACGAGCAAGTTGGTTTCGAATTGCGCCAGTTTCTCGAGAGTTAGCAGTCCAGAGTCGCACGGAGGCCTGTGAATTGGTCTCGGAGTGTCATTTACAACCTGTATGATTTTGTACCTGGACCAGCAGATGTTTACGAGGGAAAATGCAGTTAATTATTGAATAACGTAAGCGAAAGTACCCTGTCCTTACCTAGGCCTCTGAAGTAGTTCTGTTGAGGTCCACGAGAAATGATGGTACGACTATTGCCAAGGTCCGACCTGACCTTATTCGAAGTGGATTGCGGTGGCTAATTGTACATAACCCACTTTACAAAAATGTTACAATTTCAGAAGAAATTCTAGATGAACTGTCCAGGACTGCTCTCGATCAACACTTCCAGGCATTACGCTGACTGACGACAAAGGCACAGGGCTGGAAAATGCATGCGGCTCAGGAGTTCGTGTTCCGGATAAGCTCGATGAGGATGCCACTTCCTTCCCGGCCTCTGTGCAACTTACTTCTGTGAGTCCAAAATTCAATTCTTCAAGCATCGTTATTCAACCATGTGAGACATCTGAAATTGAGGAATCGTTTGAGCTGGAAGCCAACCAAACAGTCCAACATACAGAAGCTAAAAATGGTCTTGCTGTTAATGCGGCAACTAGAAAAAACGATTTATCCTACAGGTGAGCTGAATCGCGGCAACGACCTTACAAATGAGTACTCTACTAAAATGTCCATGCTAAACTGTTTTCCTACATTGTTTCCGACTGGAGAAGGGGGGGGGCTGCATCCCTTGATTGGTTGTGACGGCCAAGAACATCAGGATCGTGATCATGAATACAAGTTTACAGAATACTGTGCATATATTATGAAGTGGCACGATAGAAGATTCGTTACTCTCAGCAAATTTAAGGTTTCTGTTTAAATTTAATTCAACGTAGACAGATTAATGCCTTGGTACGTCGGGTTAGTACACCCCATATTTAACCTAACGTTGACAATCACAACAACCAGGTACAAAAATGCTCTGACGGCATCAGAAAAGATATAAGTGCTGCTATGGAAATGCTTAAGTACGCAAACCATACTTTCGCGGTGTTCGCGGGAGCGGTTTGTACTCGTCCAATGTCAGCGACGATGTAATGAGTATGTTGGGGAATCATCGTGTACTGCCGTTACGATGGCCTACGTTTTTCTAACTCTAAGTGCAGCTGATACAGTTTGATCTGATTGTTTTAGAGTGTGTAATCCTGCACTTACATTGGAACAAACTCGTCACCTAACTAGCCAAGGGAGACCTAGATATCTAAGTGAACCCCCCGATATTGCTGCCCACCACTTCAACAGACGATTTGACGCATTTTTTATTGAATTATTTGTGACGAGAGCAAGACCGTGTTCGACGATAATGAGGGGTTATCATCCCTTCCACAAACAGGGTCTCGGTCCCGGTCCTAAGAGGGTTTCTATGGAGCGGAGGACCTGACGTGAATATCTCCCAATCCGAAGCAGATTCACATTAACTCGAACTGGATTCACATTAACTCGGACAAGATTCACTATAAGTCGGACGAGGTTCACATTAACTCGAACAAAATTCACATTAACTCGACGAAATTCATATTAACTAAGACTAAAGCAAACAAGCTACACAGGAGAAGAGACCTAATGCATATCGTCGAGGATCTTTTTGTGTAGAAGCGCTCGAAAGTTTTCTGCCTTCGTTGTATTCAACCCACCACGCGTCCATTTCTCGATCTCATCAGTAATAGAATTTGGCTCAAACCTCGAAATCATGCTTGCAATCACATCCATGTAGAAAAGCATGTATATTCCGCAGTCCAAGCAATTCGACTGCTGAGGCTTCGTCTTATACGCATATGTACTCCATTCGAACACTGGAGATGAGGTGTCATTGATGGTGAGAGCGTGAGCGAAAAACCACTGCAGAATCACGAATATATACTCGGTACTGTGGGCGCCCTTTAATGAGTTGATGTGATATGCTTTTGCTTGGCCTTGTTGCGTAGCATTCTCAATGATCACAAAACTCCAGTGGTTCCCACCAGATATTGGGAGTAGCACATAGCGATACGATTTCCAGTCAAAAGCACTAATAGCGGCACGAATTCCCCGACGTTTCTTCACGGGGTTGCCCATATTGTACGCTAATTCGATCTCACCAAACAAGCCAGATCCACAAGGGCATACGATGTTATTCTTTTGTGCCATATATCGAAAGATGAAATAATCTAACGATGATTCAGTTGTTGTTGCACCCTGAAATAAGCTGTCCAAGTCGTCGGAGAAAACATGGGTTGTAAGCGCACGCTGTGAATCCGTCCACGTCACCAAGGGAACACTTTTAGCATACCGCTTCCTGAAAAAATGACTTGAAGGATGAGCACTGCCAGTACCCTTTGCAGAGATAGCTGCAGCAACTCCACCACCAGACACATTTGCGTCGTTTTCATTTTTGCTTCCATCTAGAACTATAGGTTCTGCAGCATCCTGTCTAGAGTGGCTGGCACCTGCATCTTCACCAATCTCGGGAGCACGTTCTTTGCCTTCACGACAGTCACCACACATTTCTTTTGCGATCGCATCGTCTTCGAGCTGTGCATCACGAGCCATGCTATCATCAACTGCATCATTAGTAACGAAGTCACCACTGTCTTCGCTAACAGCCACCATATCCACATCGCTATCACATTCATCATCTGCAACACGAGTGCCCAATAAATCGACGTCACCACTGACATTTGCCGCGTTGTTGACTGCGACTTCTTGATCAACAGTGCTGATACCCTTTCCAGTCTCACGAGTATTGCCTTCACGTCTCTCCGCTGAGGAACTCCCATTACTCTGCTTCTGCTCTCGGTATCGATCAATGAATCGCCGCACCCATGTCTTCTGTGTGTTTTCCTTCCAACGAGCAAATTCTCAATTCTGCTGCAGTATGCCAGCAGGTCACTTGGTGTGCAGCGTCCATCCTCTAATAAGCATTTGTCGTAATATTCCAACACTCTTAATTCAAATGGGGCGAGCTTATGGACGCGCCCCCCTCCTTTTGCACGCATTCGATCGCCGACTTTCGCATCGAGGTCTCGGTCCAGATCGTCCCAGTACCGCTTACGCCATCCAGAAAGAGTGCCTTTGGATACTTTTAACATCTTTCCTGCTACCTCAGTACTCCATTCGGGGTGCTGTCTCCACCTTCTCAGTCGCACAAGCTTCTCCTTCAACGGTAGATTTACGCAGGAACGAACCATCTCTCGTGCTCCCTGTTCCCGAAGAAAAGCTGTAATGGAAGGCTGAGAATATTCGACTTATTCTGACTCCCTGGTCGACTTATTTTGACTTCATGGTCGACTTATTTGGAATTGGTCGAGTTAATATGAAACGAGGTCGAGTTATTCTGAATTGGCGGTCGAGTTAATTTGACACGAGGTCGAGTTAATCTGAATTAGGGGTCGAGTAAATCTGAACCTCACGCCTTCTTGCACAGCAATATTTGGGACGCTAGAGGCATGCGATTGCATCGGCCTCAACTTCATCTTTAATCATTTCTGCATTTTGAGAGACCCAGTTCAACGACTTCTTCCGCGATCGACGGCACTTTTCAATAGCAGCCACAGCTATTTGAATCGCAACTTGTTCTGGTATTGAAGATGAGCTTTGTACAGTGTTTGCAACAGCAATTACAAGATCCAAACACGACGCCGACGATTAAAAAACCGGCGTTCCTCGGAATCACACCATTTAGTTCCATACTGCGACTCGAGATCACGTACAGCGACGTCACCATCTATACCAAGAGACCATTCATTCCACAATTGTTGTACAGTCTCCAATCCTCCGCGCATTTTGTACTGTTGCCTCTCGTTAGAGCTGCGCTGAGTTAGTGGAGAAACCGAGGCCGCTTGAACTGGGGTTGCTAGCTGAGCACTTGGTTGGTCTCCAGATAGAATCTGCACTTGGAGGATTGCCTTACCATCCTGAAGGGGAGCCAGCACTTTCAGGACATCGGTAAGGCTGCCTTCAACAGCTTCTAACGTTGAACGCGCCTGACATATCGCACTTTTGAGATCATTATGTACGCCATCGATTTTCGCATTCAGAACAGGTACAGCTTTCTGTAAGCGCTGTTCAGCAGCAAGGGTGCTCAAATGCTGCTTTGCCTTCTGCTTGAAGATTTTGAACTGCTGTGATGCAAATATGCTGTGCTTCCAAATCGGGTGGTTTGGTACTCTATCCTGCAACAAAACAGCATCTGGCAGCACAACCTTCCGCAGATATTGTAATAGTTCAAGAAAGCCACCTGACGCAATTAACTGCTCCGCCGCCCCGGTGTTGATAGCTTCTTGCCATCCTTCTACCTGTGGGAAAACTTGTCTTTCCAGTGCCACAGGTGGATCAACAGATGCGCGGACAACAAAAAAACTCCCTCGCGCGGGCTCAAAACCTGCCAATGTGCGCATTGCCGCCCTAGGAAGCGATGTGAGGTAGCATTTCTGCATGGCTTGATTGTTCCACCTGCCAAGGCGTCGAATTTGGGATTCGCTTGCGCCAGCTAAATCCGCCATGCGCGACCCAGAGCCACGGCCAACATGTGTCTTGGCTGTACTACGAACACCGACGAATTTTAATGCCGCTGTGATAGCCTCGTTATGGGTTTTGTATGACATTGCCTTGGTAGTATCCTTTCCCGTTTTCAATAGCTTGGTTGGGTACCAGCTTTCCGAAGATGTAAAGTCTGGGAAAGGCTCGCCATCGATATGCCAACGCCAAAACAAGTAAAACCCTAGCAATCCATGAGGGCAAATTTCAACGTATTTGCTGCGCATGCAAGCGCCAAACTCAATGCGGCCAACCTGGTTGGTTTTTCCCTGCCTCATCACCATCACCAGTGCTCTGCACGGACTGTATCCCTCATTTTCAAGAAGAATGGAGTGTAAATCTGCTAACTCCAGCATACGCGCGGACTCTCCGCGCATTAAGGCGTAGTGACTTAGCAAAAACGCGAGGAGATTCCTCAAGCGTTTACCAGAATCGCGTCCTGGTGTCCAAAAAGAAAGAGATATCTGCTGAAGCTGCTCCATCGTAGTATACCCGTCAAGAAGGGTGTCAGCACCGCGATCTGCAAAGTTTTTCCGCTTTCTGTCGTCTTCTTCAAACTGGGTGAGCTTCAACAGTGCTGTTACGGCGTCGTCGCGAGGTGAGGGATTGCTGTTAATGTTTGCCCGCGCTTGCTGCTTCCAAAGATCTACCATCGCTGCAACATATGCATTCACACTTGATCTCCCTATTGTGGGTTTCCTTTCGCTGGTGTTCTTGGATCCTTTGTGACGCTTTACCCTCCCAATCACGCACTCTTCCAGGAAGAGATGGAGCTTCTCCCTGTCACAGTGAAGCGCGTGAGTTCATTAAACGAGCTTCCTTCGACCTGCACCAGTCCAAAACTCCTCCTGGCGCTTGCTGTACGCCCTCACTGTATTTTTGGTCTAAGGTTGATTGCTCTGCTATAGGTCCGCTGCACCGACTCCTTCAGCTCGACGCGCATGCGTGCTTCCTCGGCCATTGTTTTTTGTGATTGAGCGCGTCTAGCCTCTAGCAGCCATAATTTTGGCCAACCAGCAACCATAAGTCCTGGCGCTCAAATAACCAATTATCCTACTTCAAAACCGGAAATAACTGAAGTGATTTGTCCTGAATCCACAGGGTACCACCCAGTCCCGGACCGGACCCCGGTGATGATAATGCCTATTATGATAAAACGCATACTGAGCGGTTCGTACGGTTCTACGATAATATCAGTTTGGTTTGTGACTGTTGAGCGAAGGGTCGCTACTTTGTGGAATGGTCACGCCGCGCCCTTTCAACATAATATCAGTATGGATTTCATAGATCACCAAAAAGGCTAATCTGAGAAAACGAATATTATGTGGGGATAATACACATAATCTTTTGACGTGTTTTTCAGAACATAATATGCATTATCCCCAGATAATACGTATTATCTTCTCAACGAACACGGCCAAAACCCCTAGGAGAAATCTCAGATTACTTATGGCGTGTAGAATTTTTAGCAAAAGTCCGGAAATCTCAGATTACTTATGGTGTGTGGATTTTCTTTAACAAACGCCTGGACTAATTACACAATACCGCATGTTACCTTGTAAATTTGACAGTTTTTTTTAATACTATCAACTCCTTACCGCCGTTCTTTGCGGCCTATTTGTCTCCCACTCGTTCTGAAGCAAGAATTCCAGATCAATACTCCTCCACCATAGGGACGTCAGAAGCGGCATACTCGCCTTTCGCCGTCCCTTGTTTGCCACCTGTGTCCGAGGTCGTCTTCATAGCCATATTCTCCGGTCCTATGCTGTCTTCGAATACAAAACCCTCAGGGGGCGTCGCCCAAAATTGTGTGCTTTACACATAATTTGAGGTGTCGCATCTAAAGCAACCGCTCGTGGAGGCTCAACTAATTTACATACATGTTTGCGTAACAAGCTAGACTCGAGGGCAGGAATTGGTAGTAATATCGATTTCACCACTAAAGTAATATTAATAATCCGGGATACGATTTTGATTTACTAAGCTTACTAGTATTACTACTTGGCTGCGTGGAAAATGTATTATTACTAAAAAGTTACTAATAGTAAATTCAAACTACTAAAAGCCTTACAACAGATTCCGCTCGCATTTCCTCGTCCGCTCAATCTCTTCGTCGTTGTGATGAAGATTAGCTGGCGCTGGGCTCGCTCAGTGCCCGCACGTGGATCATTACAAACCAACCTATCGAAAATACTCTTGAAAAAGCTGTTGAGGAGCAACGGGCGTCGTTGTGGCCAATATCAGCCGGAATCCCAACACCAAATTTACGCCTTGCTGTTGCTTGGATAAGGTTGTCAGATTCCACGCGAGTAGCTTCATCCACCTCCATAGCCTGACTCGACACATATATCACTTTACGGTTTGCTGGGGAGGACCCACCATCCGGTTGATCGTTATTCCTGAAGGTGTAGTGTCTTTCAACCCTAACGTGCTTGAGAATCCGTGCTTGGAGGCGAAATATTCAATGCAGCCTCTGCGGCGCATATCACAGTGCTTTCTGTTAGCTTCTCTTTGCTATATGTCTCCTTAGTATTCAGTAAACACATGCTGAGAGTTCACCCCGCTTATGCTCCTTCGTGTCGTAGGTAACGACCATGCAAAGTGTCTGTTGGAAGTAGCCTGTCCCAGGCTGCCACTACACCGCCCTCCAAGCAGACCTTCGTATTTCAGCCCCACAACCACAGCTTGTAGACCGTTATACACTCGACGTTTTCGTGGCGCGGCGACGGCGGCGACCAGTAGTTGTTGGTTTCGGTTTGCAGTTTTGTGTTTAGCATGCTTGCCACGAGGCGGAGATTGTGTTGCCTGTGCTGCATCACGCTTACCTCCTTGCTGATGCGACTTCAATTTGAGGACGAACTAACGCGATCCGTCGTCGTTACCACCGTCCACGTAGTCCTGCAACTTGATCGGTACATCCTCAAACATCGTCACCACAGGCTCCCAAGAATCTTCGAGGGCTTCGAGGCCTTCCCAACGCACCAATATTTTATACCGGTTTGTTGCATGCTCTCGATGGTGCGTAAAAGTCTCCGCAGTAAGGTAGATGTCTTGGTTTGCAACATGTGCCAACATTTCCTCGCTGACACCAAGTCTTTGGTCCGCATACATTTTCAGGCGCAAAGCATGGGCAAATTTGGTCGCTGGAGTGATCAAATGCTCGATTTCAAACGAGTTGACGTTCGCGCCAATTACAAGGTACCGTCCAACCCACGTGACCGATAATTTGTTGCCCTGCTTCTTTGCATCAACTCGAGACAACAAAACGTGGTCGCCAACATGGAAGTTGACTGAGCGCGCACCTCGATGGTTGCTTTTGTTGCGCTTGGTCTGCTTTTCCTTGGCCGCAGTTACTTCTTGGTGCATGCCATCGAACGATGCTCGCAAATTGGCTACGGCCTCACGCACATCTGGCAAGAATTCGCCTATGCCCACCATATTTTCCGCAATAGCATCATGCCGACCAGGATTTTTTGCAATGGAGTCATTGTTTATACTCCAAGAAAGACCTCTGCCGGAGCGTGAATAGCCAGCGACGCTACCGGAGTGTGGTTCAGATTTGCTTGAATGAGTGGCAGTAGCGCGGACCAATTATCTTGCTCCACTTTGTACTCCAACAGCATGACTCGCAGTATATCTCGTTTCAGTCGTTCTACAAGCAAATAGTCCAGGCCAGTCGCTGCTGTAATGATAGGAAGGGCCTCTTTTTCCGAGACACTTCAGTGCTGCGTAGCTCCCTTGAACGTACCGCTCATGCCGTGCACTAGCTGGTGCCGCTCTTCAGTAATGCTAGTAGATGGATCCCAGTCCATGACCACCGCCACTGTGATGCTCCATCCTGCGTCACTGGCATCTGTCATCAATATGAGTTCGTCGGCGTCACCCGGCGACACCACGGTGGTTGAACTAGCGAGTAGGTGCTTGCCTTGTTCAAAACTATGGCTTTCCTCCTCAGTGAAATTAATCGCACGTCGTGCTGCAATATGCTTTATCCGCTTAGTCCCTTCCAAAGCAGTAAACAGACGCGCTTGTAGTGGCGCGGATACACGACCAAAAGTGCATTAGGTCGACGAAAATCTACTGCCTGACGGGGCCCTCCCTTCGTTCATGGCTGTTTCACAGGGCGGGCAGGACTAGCCCATCGACTAGCCTCATTTCGATACACCCAACTAAGGGTAACCAGTGATTCGTTAAACGTCTTCAACCACCCGCTCTCATCCGGTGCCTAGGTGCGAGGTCTACACCGTATTGGCAGAGTTCCATCCTTGAACCGAATGACCAACGGCTCAATTTTCGAAGGTGGATCATTTCCAATCGCGAAGCACCAGATATCGTACCGCATGACAACATCAAATAATTCTCTTTTGCGCTCTACAGGGAAACCATTTGCGACAGCGTCGTTGACCAACTCCCAGAGTCGACTAATAATCTTCTTCTTGTCCGGGGGATTGAGGCCGACTGGTATCTCCGACTCGAACGGATCAAAATCTACAATTTCCTTATTAGCAAGTGCAGACAGCTGCCATTCGACATCAATTCCTAGAGCCCTTTAATGCCAATCTGACCAGCAGGAACTCATCATCTTCTGTCTCCGTGATGATGCAGGTCATCTTGCGCATTCGAACCTTTCCTGCAGGTGAGATCAAATCTAAGACCAGTTGAATCGACTCATCGCAACTGCTGATTGCGCCTTCAACGGCTATGCCGCCAATCGGTTTTCGTAGGCTCTCTACTTTCACATCCGGGCAAACTTGCAGTAATTCTTTCACAATTCGCCGAGGAATCACATTGTATATCGTGCCATTGTCTGGGAAATAGGGCATTATCACTACCCCATTGAATGCAACATGCATTAGGACAAGGTATTCTTCATCACCCAACACGCGCTTCATTGTAGCCGCTTCAGCATCTTTGCATCGCACCATGCGCTTCTTGAATGCTTGTCGAGCTGTCTTCTTTTGATCATCAGTGGCTGAAGAAGAGTCACTGACCCAGTGAATGTCCTTGCAATGCAAACAGCCACGAGCAGGAGCAGCATCGCGTTTCTTAAAACCGACTGCTCATCCCGCCTATCATCGCGCGGTGGATGCAGTCGATCCCATTTTTGCGATTTGTAGTTGCTGCGATCTTCATTATTGTCGCGAGGAGGATTCTTTGTAGTTATAGTTGAACCTTTGTCTCGACACCATTGCCCGGGCAAGTTGAGACTAACGGCCAAGCAAAGTGAGACAGATTAACTTTAGGCATTCTTAAATATGAGATTGGGCGCCTACTAAATGCAAATCACCATGTAAAGTGATAAAATCCCCGACCCAAGGGAACGGGCTTGGAATAATCAGCGGGGAAAGAAGCCCCTGTTGAGCTTGACGCTAGTCTGACGTTGTGAAATGACTTGGGGGGTGTAGAATAAGTGGGAGGATCTGCCGTCCGTGAAATACCACAACTCTCAATGTAAAGTGAGAATCAATTACTCCCAGTCAGGCATCCCGAAAATACTATATATAATGTTTGCCGGGCAACATAATAAATATTGCATTGCATCTGAGTTAGAGAATGAAAAAATAACGCAAGACTTAGTGTGAACCCAGTGAATTACTGCAATCATGTTACGACTGTACCTACTTACAGGCACTGCTCCACTGTTGCTACATCCCAGTACGAGCTGTTGATCTTGAGGAACAAGATCATCTCCAGCATCATGGCGGAGAGGCGGTGGCGCTCATGGCGCAGCACAGCGCGTGCGACGCTGGAGAGCCTCTCCATCAGGTTTGATGTGGAGGAATCGCCTCCTGCACCTCGTACGTGGTCGCCGCAGCAGCTATCTTGCGGCGTTTGAACGTACGCACAGCGAAGCCTTCCTTCCCCGCCTGTGTGCGGTCTATTCCTTCCGCATCAGCCTACGTGCGCTTGAAGGGCTCCAGCACAGCGACTTCGTCGTCCATCAGCAGGGCAGCCTGATCGTCAAGCACCTTGACGACCGCCAGCTCGAATACAGCGGAGTGGACTATATCCGCGTCGGTGGCTATACATAAATAAAACATAAAAACAACGCAAGTTAATTAAATAAAAACCGTCAGACACATAATGAGCAGTGTTCCTTACTGAGATACTTCGTGAACGACGGGTGACTCTTGAGGAGCTCGTCGAATAGGACACGAGCGTCCAGCAGCATAAGTCCGTCCCCCTGCAGGTGCTTTGACACGGACTCGACGTCCTGGAGGCTTGACAGCAGCGCCTCCAGCTTGCGGTGGGCTGAACGGGACGGGAGAAAGTCCGAGAGCTCCTCGTCGTCATCTGAAATAAACTCCCGGAGCCGAAAATAGCGCTTGAGCATCCAAAAGGTCGATGACCAGCGCGTGTCCTGTCTGGGGACAGCGGCCATTGGGGTCTTGGCACTAATTTAGGAAAATACCCAATTTAGTACCAATACAAAAGCCAAAAAAATAGCGAATAGAGTACTTACCGCAACTTGGCTGCTTGCTTCAACGTCCGCAACTTGCGCATAAGCTGCTGTACTTCTTCGAGAACGCTGTCGTGTGACTCCAAGTACTCTCGCACGGCCAAGTTCAGGCGGTGGCTGGCGCAGCGGATTAGCGGCACCCCAAGTAGGTTCGCCAGCCGCTTGTTTACCCCGCAGTTGTCGCCAACCAGGAATAGACATCCGGCGATCCGGATGTCTATTCTTGGTTGTCGCCAACTTACCAAACAGGGTAGAAGCCTCTTGATCGCCGTCAGATGGCCCTCAGCGTTCTGCTGGTCGTCAGGCTCATCCATGACGGTTGCTAAGGACAGCCGCGGGTACTGGGGACCTGCCGCCGTCTTGAAGAAGCCATACACCGCCATATAGTGCTCCGTGCCGTGGGTCCATCCGTCAAGGACGAGATCAAAACGCTCGGGCATGACGTCGCCGATCATCTTCTCCACAGCTATGGTCACGGCCTCCATGATGGTGGTCAGGGACTCCACGGAGATGGGATTTAGCTTCGTGTACCTACATAACAGACGGTATTAGCACACACATAAACCACCAAAATAGATACGAAAATACTTCCTGTTGCGTTTCCTTGGATTCGCTAAACTACAGCGGAAGATTGCCCGTGATAACCCAACGCAGCCACGCGTAGCGGTTCGAGGCCTTCTGGGTGACCCATGGCAGTAAGGTCCCCGTCACAGCGATACTGGCATCGCGCATGTCGCTCTCGTAGTTGGGGTGCGCCGCCCGCACGTGCGAGACCAAGTTACTGTAGCCCGATCTGGGCGCGTGCTAGCGGCGCTTTGCGCAGGTCTTGCAGGCATAGTAACCAGTTGGCTCTCCCTCCTCATCCAGACAGAGCTTAAAGTAGAAGGCGGCAATCTGCCTGGGGGAGAAGGTAGGTCTCAGAGCGGGGCCAGCGAGGAGATTGTCGGTCATGGTGCTAATGGGGAGTGGTGATGCGTGTGCAGGGTGGGAGCTTGTTCGAATGTGAGGAGTTGCCGCAAAGTTACGTTTGCAGAGCGAGATGTTTGACCACAACTAATTGTTGGAGCAGGAAGAGCAGAAATACAATACCGAAATTTAGATTTCGGTCACATAAATTTCGGATAAAACAAGTAGCGATGCCTAAAATAAAGTATTGTATACGAAAATACTGTTATATTTTCGGGCATTATTATTTTTCGGGATGCCTGCTCCCAATCTTTTCCATTCTGAATGTTTTCTCCTTCCTTAGCAGCGTTAACAGCGTCACGACATTGGGGTTACATAGTCACCACTAGCACCCTCGCTCAAGTATCCTCGCTACAGGGTAGGTGAGATGGTGAAGTTTGATCGACAGTCACAGACCTGGTCGCGATCCTCATTGGTCCAACGGTACTCAGTAGGGCGTGGCACACCGTTGTGTGCAGCGACCATAAGCCAGTCGCTGCGCTGGGCACGGAAGGCGGCGAGGACGCGCTGTCGCTCCGCGAGTGTGTACTTCTTGGGGGGCGGGCTGGGCATTGCGCTGAAGAGCGCAAAAGGAGGAACGAGAGAAAATGGGGGGCGTGCCCTTCCTGTGGAGCACGGCGACCAACATTTTCCCGCTGATTATTCCAAGTCCGTTCCCTTGGGTTGGGGATTTTATCACTTTGCATGGTGATTTGCATTTAGTAGGCGCCCAATCTAATCTCTGAGAATGCCTAAAGTTAATCTGTCTCACTTTGCTTGCCCGTTAGTCTCAACGTGCCCGGGCAATGGTGTAGTTGAATGGATGAGGTCGAAGGATTGTTGATTCTTGAGTGCCTCTGTCTTGGCCACATCAAACTAGCGCGGTACACGGGTCGGGTCCATGTCGTGATACAGCAATACCTACTCCTTCAGTCCGGACTGTTGAGTGGAGCTGCGGCTTCTCGCGGTGGGGCAGTCGGTAGAAGAGCCGGCTTGCCGGTTATAGAGCACAAAAGGCAAGTGAGAGGCAAAGCCTCGAACATCTGTCTTATCTGTTAGCAAGTTCTAGGGGAGTTCGGCTTTGACCTCTTATCTATGAGCATAAGGCAGAGAGAGCCTGCCAACCAACTGTTAGTGCTATGAGGACATCAAGTAAAGGAAGTGGAGCCGCCCGAGGGCGAAGTCCGAGGACGAGGTCACTTCCTCTTTTGCTTCAGAATGAGCACGTCTTGAGAATAAGCATAGGACAAGAGGAATAAAGGAATATTAAATTACTGTGAGCTTTAACCAGTAGTTTAAAAGTTCATTCAAACATTTCAAGTACGGTGGACAAGCTAAACCTGAGTGTTGCCGACAAGCTGACGTTCCGTGGTGAGAAGACCATGTTCGCGGGGTGGAAGGAGAAGCTCAAGGCCCATCTGGTGGCGAAGAGCGATGCGCTGGCGCGGGAGCCGGTTCTGCCCGATCTGAAGCGGACGCCACGAATGCAGAGAAGGGCGCGTACGCAATGAAAAAGTGTAACGGGGTCACACGCACAAGTGGCTACAAGCCACTTGTGACTTTAACAGATAAAATATCTGTTAAAAGTTTTAGATACTTCCTCACCTTGGTGTAAGTCACACCAATGGATACATTGAAGTGGGCCACCTCAATGAGTGGGCCACACCTGCCCGAAGATCCTATTGGTAGAAAGCAGCATCTTTCTACCAATTAGAGACGTGCATATTGGCGGGGCTCTGACAGCCAGCCGCTGTCAACCCCTTTCATAGATGATAAACAGTTTAGCAGATTTAGGAGCAAGATCAATTTACAAACAATACAGTTCTCAATTTACCTAAACTAAGCTACTTGGATTATTTATTTTATTTACATTATACTTGTGTACTCAAGTTATTACTAAGTACTTACGCTTCCACATACACGTAGCGCAACGTGTAAGCTAAAGTAGTGAGTCAAGTTAGACCCACTACACGCTACTGCGTTGATGGGATACGCGGGTAGTGCACATGCTCAGCACGGGCGGTAGCGTGAAGCTGGATCGCATCGCACATCGTGATAAGACGACTGGTGAACAGCATGAAGTTATCTGTCCCCTAATTGTGAATGATTTCCCCTGGAAGTACTCTTATCCTGTGGAAGTACTCTTATCCTGTGGAAGCACTCTTATCTTGTATATGCAGTTTATGACACTATCTAATCTCATATGTACATGGAATAGGTACTAGCTTCAACTCTGAATGAAGAGTAAGCTACCTCTGTTTTGCCAGCTACCACCTGTACCTTGCCCGAATCTCGCGCCTGCAGTCGTGAGGTCTTCGGTGGCTAACGACGACAGCTCGACTACTTATGCAATGTACAATATCTACTGACAGGCAGAGCTTCGCTATCGCCGAAATTGTCCCAGGTACTGCTTGCACGTGCTCTCGACCCTTTGCGTCTCCTTTAGGCCCAGAGAGGCTGTAGCTGGTTGAAGCTGTCACTGTGTAGACCGTGCCCACGTGCGCGCACAGCCTTCGTGTTCTCCCTTCCGACGGTCTTCTACCGTGGGGCCTGTCGACGAACGTCACCAGTAGTACGGCGACTACGGCTTGCTTCGGCTTCAGGTGCTTCCGCACGACTTCGTTCGACAGTGGCTTCTTCACTAGCGCTCCTCTAGTTGACTCAAGTAGATGCTCGCTCAGGAACTCAAGTATATTTCTTCGTTAGCTTGCTGCTGCCTGTACCGGCAGGTACGATGCTTTGGTTGGCGCTTGCTTCGCAGCGCACGCTCTTCCGCGTCTTCGGCTTGCCACCGACTCCGCAGATCTTAGACTGAGCCGTCTTCTGGGTTCGCTATCCTTGGTCCTGCCTGAGCGTGTCTTTTGGGGCGGGCGACCTTTGGCAGCGACGTTTGCCAACACGCCTCAGCCACACAATTGTCAACCATACAGACGATGTCATGGCGGTCTGCGCTCGCTGTCACCTTGCTCACCCCTTCCGATATCTTCGCGCTCGCTGGTGCTGCAATCTTTCCACGCCGTCGCCTGCCGTCCTTGATCCGTTACGCCACTATGCTGCTGTATCCTGCTGTCATCGCCGTCAAACACCACATTAAACATCACCTGCTCTCCGCTGTCCATTCTAGACGGTCGTCTTCTCGAATCAGCGTGACCCTGAAAACCACTCTGCTTACTCTCTCTCCCTAGCTCCACCATCGTCCCCGATGATGTTTCCTTTCGGTGGTCGGACGTTAGTCACCCCCTCTGTGCCGTTGGCTTATTTGAAAGCGTCAGCTAATGTTGGTTCGCCTCGTCCTCGTGGCCGATACGACCTTCCCGCCACAGCTGCTCGTATTCCTGCTGGTTAATCGAGACACACTCAGGGTTTTCGCTGCTTGATCGACTACCAAGCCTTTTAACTTCAAACTCCAATACGTAACGTCCGGAACGTGTACGGTAACGACGGCGTCGACACTCGCAGACTCGTTCATCCGGTCGGATCCGAATTCGATTGGGGGCTGAAGCTGCCAAGCTGTCCACACCTCGCCGTCCTCGACCAGCGAAAACGTAGATATGCTCGTCTTCAGCTTGCATAAAGGTTCATTGTTCGCCTGTTCTTGTTGGTTGTTGGGTGGATACTGGACCCTGTGTCGAGGGTGCAGCACTGCTTCTCTTGTCATTTGCGTCTTCGCCTGATATTGGTGCTGGGGTTTCTACCTCGAGCGCTCTGCCACTAGCTCGGGGCCCTTCGGGATCGACTGGTTCACCGATACTGTGATTGTGTATATCCACCCGAGGGTACGGTGTTTGCCGCAACTGTGATCTCGTGCGTCTGGCAATGCTGTCACAGGGAACGTCGTATTGAGGCCTGTCACTGGACGACTCAGCGGCATTTCCTCGCGATGAAATTCGTCGTTTCTTTGACCGTGATCTGTCATTACTACCGGGATCACCATCATGATTTGCGATTCCACTCTCTTGATGCCTTGCACGCTTGTTTGATTCCGCCGGCGTGACGACAACTGGTTCTGAGCCATGGGCATCTACTGTTACTGGGACACAAGAGGGCGGATCTGTGAGTACTGTTGGTTGGATGTCAGTTGGCACTTGTCTTTGTGTCTCGCCTTGCTGGTCACCTGCCAAATCCGCGCCAAGTCCTTCATGTTCTGGCTCCACTGGTTCTTCCTCCCGCCCGGGGTCAAGTTCAATAACGTCACCGGCTGCGTCGGCTTCTTCATGCAGGTCGAGCGCGATGTCCTTGGCCATCTTGTCCAGCAAATTGGTGGGATAGAAATATGGTAATAAGAATGAGCAATGCGTGACTAGCTCGGCTCCTGACTCTAGCATCGTTAATTTGTAGTTGTCAAAACCAGCCGGTTCTATCACTTGCGCTGGACCTCGCCACTGGTGACGGAACTTAGTGATACCAGGGCCTTTGGACGGCCTATAAATCCAAACTAACTGTCCTGGAGCATACGAAGCCTTCTGTTTGACACGCCTCTGATTGTAGTAGATGGCTTGTCTCGCCTGCTCCTTCTCCAGGGCCTCTTTAGCCAATGCTCGTGCTCGCTCGAGATCATCAATTAGCAACTCATGATATGCTTCAATTGGCTGTGTTGGGTGAACTAGACGACTCTTGCGCAGCAATTCACTAGGTGTTCGCAACTTCCTCCCCATCATAAGCTCGTTTGGCTGGTAACCATGTGTCGTATGGATTGATGAGTTATACGCATAGACAGCAGCAGGTAGAAAATCGTCCCAGTCATCATGGCGATCATCAACGTACAAGCTGATCATATCCTTCCATGTCCGATGGAAGCGCTCAACCAGTCCTAATAAATTTGGGCGGTATGGAACCGGGGTTGTTTGCTTCGCTTGCGTCAATTGGAGGAGCTCGTCCATCGCCTTGCTATTAAACTCAGCTGCTCCATCCATCATTACTTCACGCATGGGTCCGAAAACTAGCACAATTCTCTCCATTAAGAACTGAGCGACATCTTTTGCCGTATGTTGCGGCACTGCAACTGCGATAGCATAGCGTGTGGCATACTCAATGCCAGCAATAACGTAGCGATTGCCACGCGGGGTTACTGGAAGGGGACCCGCGACATCGATAGCCCACCTATCACATACATCACCAGTGCGAACACTGCGCAGCGGTGGCACTACAGCCGTTGGTTTAGCTTTTCTGGACCCGCAATCTTGACACGCTGCTACCCACTGAGATACGCTTTCTCGCATACGAGGCCACCAATACATACGTCTGAGCCGCTCGTATGTTGGCGGCCCTCGCAAATGGCCTGCCCAGATGCTGTCATGAGCCTCTTTAAAAGCAAGCGGCCAATATACTGCCGGTAAAATAATCCTATCGCCACCAGCGCAAGTCAAGTAGACAAGACCATCATTATGCACTGTCACAGGGCGTCCTCGGTAACACCCACGCCTCTTTAACATTTGCACCATCACTGAACTTTCTTGCTCACGTCTAATGTCATCATCAGTAAACTGTACGACACCCAGCTCAGCTGCTTCCACTCGCTGCACCTTCACTAATCGAATTGCATCTCCTGCTGCGTCGTTAATCATCTGCGCAGCATGCTCGTCAGTAATTTCGGCGTCATGTTTTTCCACCAGTCTCGCAAAAGTGAGTCCTTCCGGTGTGCCCAGTAAAGAACCATTATTTTCTTTATCCCTGCTGTCAGTAGTTAGATTCACAGAGATCTCGTCACCACTGCAGAAGTTTTCATGAGTCATATTGACAATTGCTTTCGACCCGGTAGTTACCTCCAAGATTTTCATAGCCCACGCAATTGCATCTTTCGCTGCACGCTCGATCCGTCTCGCACAACGTTGGTTATCATGCTTGCTCTAGAGCTTGTTGCAGCATTACTTGTGTCTGTGCGCTTGTTGTCCGGGTCATCGTGGCGTACTGCTTGTATCTCCCGCTGAGAAACGACTTGTCGACCTACTACTCGGTGGACTTCAGCAACTACTTTCACAGCTTCCGTATCTGTGGTTCGATCAGTGGCTGAGACTGGTGTTTGCCCCTCACCGGCGGGAAGACATCGAGATAACGCGTCTGCAACGTGATTCTCTCGCCCAGGGCGATACTGGATATCAAAGTCATATTCTTGTAGAGCTAACGACCAACGATGCAGGCGTCCAGCCAAATCTTTCGCAGTTAGCAACCATTTCAGAGCCACATGGTCGGTCACCTCAGTAAATTTACGCCCATAGAGGTGGGGTCGAAAAAGCTTGACAGCCCACACAACTGCGAGACACTCAAGTTCAGAGACAGTGTAGTTCGCAACAGTAGGGTTGTTCACGCGGGATGCATAAGCTACTGGTTGGTCACCCGATCCTTGATCTTGCGACAACACGGCACCTAATCCTGCTCTTGATGCATCGGTCGTCAACTTGAAGGGAAGATTGTAGTCCGGGTATATCAGTACAGGCTTCTGCATCAACTGTGCCTTAGCCCATTCAAATGCTTCCTGCTGCGCCGCACTCCACTCCCACTTACTAGTCTTACGCAAAAGGCGAGTCAAAGGCGTCATTCGTGCGCCAAAATCACGGATAAATCGCCTGTAATATCCGGCGAGGGCTACAAATCTACGCACTTCGTCTGCATCCGAGGGAACGGCGAAATCGTGCACAGCCTGTACGAGTCTCCCCAGAGGTCGAACGCCATCGGGCGATAACGCATGACCCAGATACTCCATACGTGTAGCTGCGAAGCTGCACGTGCTTACTTTGAGGCTCAGTCCTGCTTCTGCCAAGCGTTCCAGTACTACCGCGAGTTCAACCACATGTCGTGCCACAGATCCTTTTGTAAACACTATGACATCATCGAGGTAGACTAGGCAACTGACCCATGTGAGTTCTCGCAAGACACAGTCCATCAGCCGTTGAAATGTGCTGGGAGCATTGCACAAACCAAATGGCATTCGGCAGAATTGGAATAGACCTCGCCTCGTAATGAATCCTGTCTTTGCTTTGTCTTCAGCTGCAACGGCTAGCTGCCAATACCCAGAATGCAAATCAAGTGACGTATAACGCTCGCTGCCATTCAAAGCTTCGAGTGTTTCATCAATTCGGGGTAACGGGTATACATCCTTGATTGTAACAGCATTTAGAGCCCGATAGTCAACACAAAATCGTACAGCTCCATCTTTCTTCTTAACCAGCACGACTGGGAATCCCCATGCACCTTGCCCTTCTTCGATAACGCCCTGCTGTAGCATGTCGTCCACTTCTTTGTCAATAATTTCGTTCTCAACTACAGCTTGCCGCCGACGTCGGAGCATAATTGGCGCTGCATTACCAGTAGTTATGTGGTGCTCGACCGTCACCCTTGCAAGTGGTGGACAACCAACTTTTTTTTCTACGATGCCAGCATATTGACGAAGTAATGCAATCACTAAATTACGGTCTTCGGTCGCCATCTCTCCAATATCAAGGTCGTCCTCATTGGACAGAGGTGCAGCGTCAGCTGTGCGTAATTTCACCACCCACTCCATCACTCTCTCACGTTCTAACTGCCCATTTAACGTCAGCAACTCCATTGCATCATCTGTGGGTATCCACGAACCGAGTTCAGGTCTGGCGGGCAGTTTCTCTCGCTTGCCTTCCAGGTTAAGAACTGCAACAGGTACCATACCATTTCGCACGGTTCCAACGGTAGGTGCCAGAAACAGATGACGTTTGTGTGTGGGTTTTGGCAGGAAAATGCCGGTCGTTCCATCCACCGCGCCCACACTAACGCGCAGAACGCTACGAGTATTTGTTGTGAGCTTCACAGTTTTGGCCATGCGTACAGTAGCAGCCCATTCATCTGGCCCAGCCACTAGAGGTGTCCCTCCTACACAAGTGAAAGGCACAACCACTTTCTTCCCGCGTTCATCTTGGTATTTGAGCTCCCGCTTGCCAAAATCTAGGTTCACTTGGTGCTCTATCATCCAATCTTCTCCTATTAGCAACTCGTCATCATGAGCATCGACAACCAGTGCGTTGACCACCACTGTTTGTTGATACTGCGTTGTTCCCCTGAATTCCCATACACCAAGCACACGTGAACGACCTCCACCAAACCCTTCAATTATATCTACGGGACTTTCTCGAGTGACACAACGTCCGAACTTTCGCAACCCCGCTCCGGCCACGCTGTACTGGGCACAGGTGTCAAGCCTGGCATCCTGTTTGTGATGCTTCCCCATCGCTAGTACTATCGTAGGAAGACTGATCGGAATACTGCTACCGACAGCACGAAGTTGAGCGAGGCGTAGCATTTTGCTATCCTCGTCTTCCACTAGTTCTGGGTTACTGTACACGCCTTGCCGCTCGTAGTGATACGGTTTTGTGAGGTCACCACCACTCATCGCTGCATCCTGATCCACACCACTTGGCGTCAACACATTTACACAGCGTGCTTGTTTCTGCTGCTGCAGGCGCCGCAGACGTCGAGCTGTTTTCAATTGTTTCACCTCCTTCTTCACCTGCCGCCTTACGGCTCTCATCTCTGCAAGCGTTCCTCTGTCTTCTAGGTATTTTGGGACGCACGCTTCAAACTTGGCCACTCGTGCTGCCCATTCTGCATCAGTGTCGGGTCTCATCGGCTTATCTCTCGGTGGCGCGGAACTCGCGCGTTTCTGGTGGGGCAAAAGCACATTGGTCTCGATGGATGCTCCATGATTGATCACCTTCACTGCTACTTTTCGCACTCGGGCCAACGTGCGCTGAAAGTCAGCTCGTTGTTGACGGGCTGTCGTAATATCGTCACGCTCACGTAGCTCAGCTAACATTTGACGTACGGCAGCATGTAGTTGTTTAGCACGAGCTTCATGACGTTCACGCAGTTCGCCGACTAGGATTTCCTGTACGCGAGCCATGTCGTTTTCAGCACGGCGCTGACGTCGCTTGGCTGCTGACGTTGCTCTACCGCTCAACGCCACACGAGTGTTGAGTAATGCACTCGGCGGTATGTTCGCTGCACCCGGTGTATGCTGCTGGACAGCTTTGAAGTTGGATCGATCTAGTGCACCTGCGGCGGGATCGTTGGCTATGGCGTCGTCGCCTACACTCACTACTTTAGTGTCGGCACTGAGAGCGGTTTCATCCCCGTCCTTCGCACAACGATTGGAACTTGTCGATGTCGCTGCAATGCAGTCATCACCACCAAATAGCTTGCTCTCGAGGGTCACGGCGCTGATGGTGACTTCTTTACGTTGCACGCCCTGTAGTGCTTCTATCCCACCTACACCTTGTAATCCATGCTCCGGACGCTCTTCCGTTTCATCGATTCGATTCGTCGGCTCCATAGCGATAATATCCGCTGCAGCGGCAGGTAAGTTGTGATCCGTCGCATCTCGACACGATGTATTCGGCTGCACTGTGACGATAGTTGCTGCTTCGTCTTCACTGCTTCCATCGTCATTTTTTTCTCGCTGAACTGCCTGTTCTGATTGACTTTGTCTTCCTCCATCTCTTCGATTCTGACCCCGCCCAGAATTCACCCGCTGCTCCACAGCTTGAACGCCTCCGAGCATGCTCTCCCCCTTGGTCGGTGCACGACCCGTTGACACGATTTCGTCTACCACTCGGCTAGTTAAGGGAGTGGCTGGCAGATTCCATCGAGAGTGCCGTCGTCTCCGCTTCGCTGCCCTTTGTTCATTGCTGCTATTCGGAGTCGTTTCATCGCTGGGGTGTTTGTCGTTTACCGACAGTAGAGTCCCCACCTCTACTGCCGTGCAGCATTTCCCGGCGATGACTGCGGCTGCTGTTGCTGGCTTGGATTCTGGTTCGGAGTTGCAGATACATTTGACCCACTGGGCTGTCGTGCTCTCAGCGCTTGTCGTTCTTGTAGATCGGCGATTCTCGCGGGACACTCGCGATACCAGTGGCCGGTTTCGTTGCAGTAGTGGCAGTGTGTGTTTGCCTTCGCGCCTGCTGCAGAATTAGCGCTTCGTTCTGGCCTCGCCCCGCCCAATCAATACCACCGAAGCGTCCTCCTTTTCTTCCAGGATAAATACCACCATATCGGCCTCCTCCATGTCCAGCAAAGTCTCCACCGTATCGACCTCCTCCTCTTCCGGCATAACCACCTCCGTATTGACCTTCTCCTCGTCCTCTACCACCGCAACTTCGGTTGTTATAGCCTCCAGCTGAGTGACTGCTTACATACGGCTGGATACTCCCATAACTTCTACCAAATGACTGGTACGCGCTGTTGTCAAGGATCAACTGATTGTCTTCACGCGGCCAGGTCGATGCCGTCGCAACTTGCGTGCTAGAGTCGAGTGGAAGTGGCGCCGACTTCTCTTCCTCCTCCGCTTTCACCTCCAGCGTCTTCGCGACCCTTGGCTTGGCCTGATTCGTACTGGTCATGGTGGCGGCTGATTTCGGCTCTGCAGCGGTAGCGGCTACTCTTGCTGCGATAACGATAGCTTGTAATGCAGCCAACGGGAGCGAGTTCTCCTTCTCCAGACCCCTCAGGGTAGCCAGTTGCACCCTCTGTCCTTTGCGGTCATATTGTGGAGCTTGTTCTGCTTCGACCGCCCCAAGATTCAACCCCAGCTTTGTCCAATCGAGTTGATCGGGAGAGGTCACCGCAGGCGTCGCTTCGACTGTGGCTGCTTTTCCTGCACTCTCCAGCATTCGCCGTTGCTCGTACTTCTTCACGGCCAGCTTCCAGTCGTTGATCGCACTGCCTTCTCCATAGCGATGCAGTTGTCGATCGCAAAGCTGACGGCTTGCTCCAGCGTCGGCATTCTGGCGGAGGTCACCGTTTGGGACGAGATCGGATTGTCCAAGCCTCTCGCAAAGGCATCCACGTAGGATGACGGCGCCAAACTAGGGTGACCAGCTCCTAACTCGGTAAGGCTGTTCGAGTAGTCCAGCAAAAGTTCTCCAGGTTGTTGCCTACGCGCCATTAACTTGTTTTGTATCTCCCAGGCTGTTTGGCGACTGCCATAGGCCTCGCGCAGCTTGCGCTCCAAGTACATCAAATTGCGGCGCTCCGGGGCCGTCTGCTTGTTCAGCGCGCGGAACCAAGTGTTCGCCGGCCCTTTCAAGTGTGCAGCGACGCCGTAGTACAAGTCCACAGGCGACCATTCCTCGCCGTTCAACACAAACTGAGACTGCACTGCTATTGGGACCGTCTCCAGCCACGACCCAACGTCTTCGGTTGCCTTGCCAGTAAAGTCATCAATATCCAGTTTCTTCTTTCGTCGTCGTGGTTCTGCTTGGGGCATTGTCTGTGGTGGTGGTGTGGGAGGTGGTGGCGGTGCTGCTGCTGCTGCGGCCATTGACGCTGGGGTAATCAACTGCAACGCGATGGTCCGCTGCTGCTCTGGCGTCAAGGTGTCCCACCAGTGTCGTTCTCTTTGGCCACCTTGAGGTAGCGCATCGTTGTTATTGCCACCTCCTACTTGTCGCGTGTCATCGTGTCGTGCTCGCCCGCTACCCGCTCGCTCGCCATGACGTCGTGCGTCTCCTCCACGATTCGCATTATCTTCGCCCCGAAGCACGGAGTCGCGTCGACCGTCATCATCAGCATTATTGTTGTCGCTATCTCCTCCATTATCTCCAGGGTCACCTCCCCCAGCACCCACCGTGACCACCGTGGCACCCACTTCCACGTTCTCATTGCCGCCATTGTCGTTGGGGTCCACCGTCACCCTGGCCGTCCGCTGTCGCTTGTTTCTCCGGCCCAGTCCAGCGTCATCATCATAGTCATCCAGCTCCATTCTTGTACTTCGTGGCCGCGTTGCCGGCCCGAGTTGCGTGATATCTGCTTGCAAATTCTGTGCTCGCGTCATCTTTTCTTTGCGTTATCAATCTCCAACTCTGAATACTCCGCTTTTTTATCCTTCCTCTCCTCCTTTCCGTCTGCAAATACCAGCAGCACTCCACGCCGATACACACTCTCGTTCAGATCGATCACCCCGCCAGGAAGATTCGCAATCCTGCAGTACGCCTAAGCACCACACAAGCGGCCCCCTTGACTTTTTTTTTCTTCTACTTCTACTACTGGGATTCGCCTGTGTCTTGCTTCTCGGCCGCAGTCAGGTCAACGCTGTATCACGGACCCCCTTAGTTGCCCTGCGACTGCTGTGCCAGGTGCTCCTCTTTGTGCCTGCGGGTGAGGTGACAAGTAGGTTACGTTCCGCGCAGCTTCGTCTTTCCGACTCCCCCTTGTCTCGCCAGCGCCTTAGAGCTCTAACCCCCAAAGTGTTGATCTGTTTGCCTGAGTTCGCGCCCGCTTGAACCGAGTCTCGTGAAGGCCCACAACGTAGCCTCAGCAGTAGGACCAACCGTGTTGATCGGCCCCTGTATGACCACCAAGTAAGCTACCTCTGTTTTGCCAGCTACCACCTGTACCTTGCCCGAATCTCGCGCCTGCAGTCGTGAGGTCTTCGGTGGCTAACGACGACAGCTCGACTACTTATGCAATGTACAATATCTACTGACAGGCAGAGCTTCACTATCGCCGAAATTGTCCCAGGTACTGCTTGCACGTGCTCTCGACCCTTTGCGTCTCCTTTAGGCCCAGAGAGGCTGTAGCTGGTTGAAGCTGTCACTGTGTAGACCGTGCCCACGTGCGCGCACAGCCTTCGTGTTTTCCCTTTCGACGGTCTTCTACCGTGGGGCCTGTCGACGAACGTCACCAGTAGTACGGCGACTACGGCTTGCTTCGGCTTCAGGTGCTTCCGCACGACTTCGTTCGACAGTGGCTTCTTCACTAGCGCTCCTCTAGTTGACTCAAGTAGATGCTCGCTCAGGAACTCAAGTATATTTCTTCGTTAGCTTGCTGCTGCCTGTACCGGCAGGTACGATGCTCTGGTTGGCGCTTGCTTCGCAGCGCACGCTCTTCCGCGTCTTCGGCTTGCCACCGACTCCGCAGATCTTAGACTGAGCCGTCTTATGGGTTCGCTATCCTTGGTCCTGCCTGAGCGTGTCTTTTGGGGCGGGCGATCTTTGGCAGCGACGTTTGCCAACACGCCTCAGCCACACAATTGTCAACCATACAGACGATGTCATGGCGGTCTGCGCTCGCTGTCACCTTGCTCACCCCTTCCGATATCTTCGCGCTCGCTGGTGCTGCAATCTTTCCACGCCGTCGCCTGCCGTCCTTGATCCGTTACGCCACTATGCTGCTGTATCCTGCTGTCATCGCCGTCAAACACCACATTAAACATCACCTGCTCTCCGCTGTCCATTCTAGACGGTCGTCTTCTCGAATCAGCGTGACCCTGAAAACCACTCTGCTTACTGAAGTACAAGACGTACTACAAGTCCCTCTTCCTCGGACTTGTCGATATCGCTGTCATCAACGCGTATATTGTCTACAATGCTACTCGAGCTGCTGAAAACCTCCCCTAGCTGAGCCATGTAAAATTCGTGAAGCAGGTACACTTAGAAGAATGCCAACTGTGGGACGAAGACTGGGAAATCCTATTAAATGACGAGAGCCTGCAGGCGACTCCATCAAAGGCTTCAGCTACCTCTAGAGCCCGTCATGGGGCGCACAAGCCACTACAGAATGACGAATAGCACCCAGAGAATAACAACCTCGGTAAAAAACGATGGACGAGAGCATGCAAGGTCCGTTCGCTGCTGAAAGGCACAAATAATGCTCGCGCAGGTGACTCCTCCATTTTCTGCAGCAAGTGCAAATTGCCAACTACATCCAAGCGCCCCATGGCGTGGCGGGTGTTTCGCTGCGAGAAGATGAGACAAAAAGTGAACAGGCAGCTCATGCCTTGCTTCAATATATGGCATAAAGCGCGACGCAATGATACGCTGCTTCCAGAAAGAAAACTATCCGTGCGCGAACGCCGGCGCGACAGAGACACCAATGCCGAGGAAGGCAGTGAGAGCGCAAGTGCAGTGCATTAGCTGGTGAGTCTAGTTGAGATCCAAGACCAGCGCCAAAGCTTGCCCTCCTTCACCGAAGTTGGAGACAACTGACTGAACAACTGTTAGTACTTGCCGAGTTCTATTCCGATTTTGTAAGAACAATTCTCACGTAATTGAGCTGAGTTACATGTGCTCCTATTGTTCAGTTCTCTACGCGTGGTTGCCGCGGCTGTGCTTGCTGTCGGTATGGCTTTATCACGCTAGCTTCCTGCGCTTCTTCCAGATCATACAAGCTATACCCGCTCTGTCATGGTTATAGCACACTTAGAGATGGCCTAAAAAGGTAGACTTCCTGCTTAACAACACAAACAAGCCTGAAAGAGGAAGGAAAATGTAGTTTGTTGGTGCTGTCTGATCTGCCTAATAGCCTACTACAACTGAGAAATCGATCAGTGGAAATGTGCTCTGATATTATGTTAGGATTGTGGGACACTTTCAGAAGGCGATCTCATACTTGTGCTTGTACAGAGATCTCCAGATGTGCCATCCTTAAACCCCTGCTCCGATCGATCCACGGAAGGCCCGACAGCAGCGGTATCGAAGCGATGGCGCTTACTGAGGTTCATACTTGTAAGTTGCATTGGGGTGGCCACTGCTTCCACTCCTGTTGCCATCCTTTTTGGACTCTTTAGTGTGGACATTCGCAATGCGTATAGCTTCCTTTGCTTCAGCAATCGCGACCCGCCTGTCGTCTTTATCCTGTGCCTTTGCGATGCATTTGGCTTCTTTCGATTCGGCGCCGGCGATACACTTGGGTTATTTAGTTTCCGCCTTGGCAATGTGTTTCGCCTCCTTGGCTTCCGCAGCTGCAAAGCGTTTCTTTTCTCCGGCGTCAGCGAGCACTTTCCCTCTTTTGAGGTCATCTGCTACTAGCTTGGCTATTTTCTACTCTTGCCGCTCATTGGATTTAGCTGCTCTAGCTTGCGCTTTTAGTTCCTTCTCACGTGCTTTAGGTGTCTTCTCCTTTTGCAACATGGTGTTCAAAGCTCTCATCGCTAGTCATCAGACTCGCACCACTAACAATATGAGCGTTAATATCACGTTTTGGCTTCTTGTGCATCACCCGCTCTTCCATAATCCAGTGATTCATCGATTCGACACGCACTTGATCTACGTTATCTCCTGATCGAGCTATTTTTCTGGTAGTTCTCTCGGAAATCGTGATTATGGGTTTAGAATAATCGTTGCCTTTTTCGTGGGTGTACGCCGGTCTCCTATAATACCAGCGATCATCTTGTCGCGACTTCGCGGATATATACCTGTCATCCCAAACGCATCAACTAGGTGAGCACGGGTCAAAGCCTCACGAAAAGCTTTCGCTGCAACACCCACGATGTTGGTTTCGTCCACTATAATCTTCTATGACTGCTGGTATATTTCTATTCTCATCACCAAGATTGCGCTTAAAGTGATTGAAGACACTGGTGTCCATAGGTTGTAGAAAGTGTGACGTGTGTATCGGAAGTCCGTACAGCATAATGTCATTATTCCTTGCACACGCCAACGTGCGGACCGAAAAGTGGCATTCATGATCAACAGTACCGACGAATTAGTTTCACGAACCATTCCTCGAATTAACATCTCCTTTCTCTCCACAGCTGCGATAGCCCTCTCCATTTGGTCAAGAGGAGATTCGTTGGGCACGTGCACGTTAGGCTCGATAACCTTTACCATAGTGGCAAGAAAGTGAACTCTGTCGCGGTGGACAACCAGCTAAACTGCGAGCTGTGGAGTTGCTAGAAGATTGAGTCCATTTCTACCAAAAATAACCTGATCATTATGCATAGTTGCTGGTGTCCATGATTGTGCGTCCTGGCAGAGCGGATATCCGGTAACTTGTATTTCGAGATACAGATAAACGGGGGCATACAAGATACTGTAGAGGACAATCGTCCATATTTGAATTGAGGCTATCCACTGTAATTGTTAACAAAACATTATGATTTTTGTATGAAAACCCTTCACCGCATAATATGCATATTAGGTATACACGTTAGAAGACGTACGGTTTAGGAAGGTGGGGAGAACGTAGAACGCTCGAGTTCAATGGGGTTAATATAACAAGGTGATTGTTGGAATTGGATGCGAGGGTAGTCCTGCTGGCCAAAGAGATGGTCACCACCGAGAGTTCCGTTCATCGAGAACATGAACCCTGGCGACGGGTACGAGTTTTTCCCAACTTCAGTGCTGTCACGGGGCTTCTCGGGCCAAGTGCACACTGTGTCGGTGGCCGCGGTGCACGACAGCTCAGTCAGGCACGCGATTGAGTGGTGGACGAGCGGAGTGGACCCCGAGACGCGCTCGAAACCTTTCTTCTCGAACGAGATGGCAGTCGTGGGCTTTGCCAAAGGGGACGCTGGCTCCTGTCACGACGGCGGAGATAGCTCTGCGGCCGGTGCAATCGTGTGGACGATGCTGCAGGCCCAAACTGAATGACAACTTGTTAACGGAGTCTTAGGTGGGCCCTACACAATCAACAATGGTCGACGACACGTCCCATTGCTACAGCGGGTTGACCGTCTGCGTGAACTTGACAGCAGCGTGCCAGGCCTTCATCACCGCGGCCTTGGTGGTCGGGTCCTGGAGGTCTCCGCGGTTCACCCAGCCGTGGATAACGTCGGGGAAGTCCACGACGTCGCTGAGCTCGCCGATGTCGACTTTGGCCTTGAGGATCTTCTCCACGCTGCCACCTTCGCGCACGAAGTCCGGGTCGTTGCCGGCCGACAGCAGCAGCTGGGGCACAGTGATGCGCTCCGCCAGCTTCTCCACTGACCCGGGGCCGTGCAGCATGTTCTCCACCAGCCAGCCCGGGTGGAAGGACACATGGCCCTTGATCACCGGGTTGGCGCTCGCGCTCTGCGCCGCGCCCAGGTAGCAGCCCCAGCAGTAGCCGTAGCTGCTGATGGACTCCACGCCAGCCTCCTGCTGCAGATAGGCGATGGCGTCGGCGATACGCGCGCCCGCGAAGTTGTCGAAGCTGTACTGGTTGAGCCAGGCGAGTACGTCGTCCTTATTGTCGGGCGTCTTGTAGTCCCCGTCGGCGGCGTCCACGACCACCACCGCGTAGCCGAGCTGGCCCAACGCCTCGGCGTCCTGCTGGGTGCGGCCACTGTCTATGCCGAATATGTCCGGGAGCGACAGCACGCCGGCCTTGGCCTTGGCGGGGCCCGTCACGAACAGATTGGTCTTCCCGAAGGTCTTGATCGCGCCCGAGGCGGGGGCGGTGGCCCTGGCGGGCTCCATGTTCACAGGGCAGCAACTCATGCTTCGGAGACTTGTGCGATGCCCAGACGACTGCGAAATGAGAGTCTGCCAGTCATTTGCAGCACCGAACCGGGAAGCACGAATGAGACGGGCAGTCAGCGACGAACGTCAAGTTGACGTTCGTCACTGACGGCCAACTGCGCTAGTCGACGCCATCAAGTGGCTACATCGTGTGGACTCACGCTTGCGGAGAGTCTTGGGAAGCCCCAAAGGAGACCCACCACCAGAAACGAGCCCATGTTGTTCGTGTCACAATCGTTAAGCCGGAAGCACGGCCAATTTTGGCAACCACTTCACGCGATGAGTCTACAAGCGCTGACATTGGCAACAAGAACTGACAAACGCAGCTATTTTCGGTCTTTCCTGTTGTGTACACCTCGATCACAGCGACCAAGTTAATCGGGGCGAACATTGGTATTTTCACCGGGTTAGGACATCGTTGCAGCTTGAGCCGCCATGGAAGCACGACCACCGATCAATAAGAGACCGCAGATGCGCAAAAGCAGTTTGGGGGCCACGATCCGCAACACGGGCATGTCCACGCGCCACATCTACGAGATGCAGGTCAAGACGGCCAACTACGAGGCCATGATGCAGCGATTCCAGCTGCGCAAGGTTTCGGACACGGGAGTCGCGTCGTCGAAAGTCGAGGCCGAAAACCTCGTGCTGGACAAGGAGAGCGGAGGTGTCAAGAAGAAAGCTAGACACCACTCCGTCCGGTTCTCGCTGCAGCGGATGCTGCGCTCGCTCACACGATGGAAGACGTGGAAAAAGTTTTTCCACTCGCTTGGGTCACCGATCACCCCCACCAGCCGAATTGCCACAGTGCACGGTATCGTAATGTATGGCACCTATCATTTCCAGCTTTTCTACTTGCCGTTCGGGTCGGCATACTACCCAAACGGGTCTATAGGTACCAGAGCTGTCAACATTGCTATGGAGCTGATATTCCTATTGAATCTCCTGCTCAATTTCAACACTGCGTACCAGGACCAGAACACCCTGGTAACTTCGCGGAGACTCATCGCCCGCAACTACCTGAACAAGTGGTTTATTATCGACTTTCTCTCGGCGACGCCGCGTTGCGGATTTCAGTACCTCATCACGGGCTCACTGGGAGAGAACACGCCGTTGGTTACTCAGTCGGAGACAGCACTGATGCTGCTACGCGTGCTACGCACCACTCTGATCGACCATGCTATTCTGCTGAGTCGCGTGGTACGGGTCAGTAAGGCGATGGTGGCGTGGCTCCGTTATTCTCGGTTCTCGCACTTGCTTGGCATCGCACAACTTATGTGGCTGGTGCTGCTCATTGCTCACTATATGGCCTGCCTTTGGCATGTTGTGTCCGAAAGAAGCGTTTCGCAGTCTAGACACATTCTCGAGAAATACGTTGCCGATTACTACTATGCCGTGAGTCTCATTCAAGGACAAGGGAATCCCGTAGCCACAACTGAAGAGAATCTGTTCTCCACAGTGGCTATCCTGGTCGGTTCTGTTATACTTGCCATCGTGTTCGGCAATGTGGCCATGCTTGTGTCGAATTTCAATGCCAGTTCTACAAATTATCACCGCAAAATGGAGGCTGTATTCGCCACAATGGATAAAATGCATCTTCCCGACAAGTTGCGCGACCGAATCCACCAGTATTACACTCATGTGTGGACTGAATACGAGTGTCTGGACGGTGATATTGTCAAATTCCAACGTGAACTTACGCATACTCTAGGTCTAGAGGTGGGTCTCTACAAGTACATGAACCTTGTTACCGAAATTCCGTTTTGGAAAGATTGCTCGCCGGATTTTGCCACGCAAATTATTTTGAATCTTGCTGTGCGAGTGTATCTACCCGATGACTACGTGGTACGCAAGGGCGAAACTTGTGACGAGATGTATATGATTAACCGAGGCATTTGTGCGCTCTCGTATATCTGGGATGCTGAAAGTGAGAGCGAGGGCGAGGGTGGATATAGCGACTCTGGCAGCTCGACGGGCTCGACACGGTTCACCGGTCCCGACTCTTCTCGTTTTGCATTCAATAACCAGGTGCGGGGAAGCGCGAAGTTTAAACTCCAGTCAGATACGAAGTCGACATCAGCGGATGATTCAAGCTCACACGTTCGTCCACAGCAGTATCGACTGCCTGGAGATGCTTTTACGCCGTCAACTCCAATTGCAACGGACAGATCAGTAGGAATCGCTGACAATTGCGAGACTCAACTCATGTACCCTGGGGAGACCACTGGTGAAATGGGTTTGATCATGAACCACATGCAGCCAGGAAGCATTCGAGCCGTCACTTACGTGGAAATGTGCATCTTAGATCGAGCTACTTTCCAGCGCCTAATTTCGCGTTACCCGAAAGACCGTCGCACCGTTCTCACACACTTACTTCGCGACAGCATCGAAAAGGGGCAGTTCCCCTTTTCCTGGGAAGAAATAAGCGACGTTGTGCTGAGTCAACGGCAACGCCGAGGAGAACTTGGAGCCACTCGAGAAAATATCCACACTGCCATCACTCCAACAGAAGCAGCACATGCTCTTGTGGATCGCCTGGACGTGGATCTTCATGACAAAACGATCAAATTCGGTTTACAGGGCTCGGATAAACCACTCGAGCAGCAATTGCCACCCCTTCAAGGAATATCACCGGGAAAAAGCGTATCAACACAAGAACTGGGCAATATTCGAACGACAGAAGCGCGCAACCTGGTACAAATGTCTGCTCCTGTTGTTGATCGAGACAGCAATAGTAATCGTGATGAGCTATTGGAAATGGTGCGTGCTATGGCGAAAACCATCTCCAGAATGGAAAACGACCTCAAGTCAATGAAGGAACGGTTTGATCAACTTCCTTCTACGGCTGTTGGTGTATCTGCTCCTAGCAATGGCGTGGTAGCTTCAGTTGTTGCAGCCCCAGGTGCTCGCAGTAGAGCTGCAAATACTGTGTCGCAGCCGCCTCCACTTACTAATAAACGGCTGAGCCGCGCTAAAAGCTCAATTGGGGTCCCTGCGCCTAGAAATCACGCGACCAGTTCGGAAGTGACGTCAGGGCGGCCATTTAGCCTCATACATAAGAGGAGTAGCAGTGCAAAAGATGTGAGTAGCAGCGCTGTTCGAACTACCGACACTCTTTTTTTGCAAGCAGTCGAGCGCGGTGAGACTCCGTCAAGAGAGCTGGCCCACTCGGAGGCACGTTCCTCTGCCTCTGACGCACCTACGAATGACCAAAACGTTGTTAACGGAGCATTGCCGTTTGGGAACAAGCTGGTCGAGGAAACACCTAGCAAGCCAGTTTTGCTTCACCCACGCTCTCGATTATCAGTGATAGACATTGCGCCTCGCAAACCAAGACCTTCGCAGCGCCGATCGTCGATTCGTCGGCTGCTCAGCACGAACCTCTTTAAACAGGCGGGTGGCTCAGTGAATCCTCCGAGTCTCCGCCACTCCAAATCGTCGGGCCGGTCTCGAGGACCTGAGCTGTCGCTTGCAGATCAACTGTGGAGCCGACAAAGTAGTGACCGCAATATAACTGCCGATAGCCCCAGTCAGACAGGTGAAGAATCGACGGGAGTACGGCAAGCTGGACGCTCCATGTATCGATCGGGGTCTGCGAGATCGAACAGCAACTTTAGGCGCCGTGATTCACGCCTTCAAAGCTTTCCTGAATCGCCGCTTGACGCCGAGCAAAATGCTGAATATACGCCAGTCTCACTAGATGACCCTGGACGTGAAGTTGAAGGTGCTTGGAAGAATGAAGGGACTGCCCCCTCGAAAGGCAAACACGATTCAAGTAAAGAAAATTTATCTTGAAAAGGTTGTGCTTGAACTGGTTCTAAAATTCGCCGTCGCCATGAGCTCGGTACGGCTCTATCTTGTACTACTAGTATATATTCACACAGAATTTGTTATCGCGAGATTGTAACCATCTAGTATTATTGCATTCCCTATGGTGATCATGGGGCTGACGGCCGCTATGAAACGTTGGCAGAAGGAGAACCAAGAACACAATGCATTTTCCGTGAACCAGTTAATGTTTTTCCTCGCTGCAGCATATGCGTGGATTCTCGTTGTGGCAGTGTGTCAATCGACTGAAGTGTGGCTGTTTGATGGCGCTGTCACAGTGCACTCCGCAGTCAAATTCAACTCGACACAGCTGGGGGGATGCGTCTCGATCAAAGCCTGCTTCAATGATCGCGCTCACTGGGCGGTGTGGACTAATCTCGCCGATGGAGAACAACTTGTGTTTTACGACGACGCCTCCTGCTCAGGGAAGTCGGTCGCTACGCCTGCGGTCGCAGATGGGAATATCAACTTCTTTGACGAAAGTGTCGGCATGGCGGGGGCCGTGTCGGCGTTTAAGACGTGGCCGGAAGGGATGGTGGGAAGTCCAACAACAGTCGGAGCCTATACCTCACCTGAGAGTACTATAGATGAGCTCATGTCCGTTAAACCGGAATTTCTGATAGCGAGTTCGGAATGTACATGACTTTGAATTTGCCGCTTTGCAAAGCTTTTTTGTTTCTCAGTGCCCAGCATCTAGGCCAACAGCACTAGAGTTGATAGCAATCTGCTCTTTGACATGATCCTCGCATATATTAGTCATCCCTTTGGTGCCGTCGACCAGACCATGAAGGACGACGAAATGCCGAACTTGAACCCTCCGTCCTTACACTTGAGTTTTCCGTGCGGCGTCGCGGCGACCTTGCAGTACTTGCCCTGACACCCCGTGTCTTTGTACAGGACCAAATGACCGTCATCGGGAGCTTCCTGAACTTGAGAGAGTGCGTGCGGTCGTTGAAGCAAGGCAGCGCTTGGAATCGTGAAAAGCCCAATCCAGGTAGTAGTTGTCGTCATCAGCACCATCATAACGATTAATGCGACCGCTGCTCATCGGCATATTAGCAGTGGCAATCGCCAAGACAGCAATCGCCAACGACGCTGGAAACGTGTGCATTAGCTTCAGGGTTGGAACGGGGATAATTGGACAGTGTAAAAGCAAATTCTTTGAGCCACATAATGGATGGCGGATCATCTGAGGTCTATCCGCCTTATCCACAAATTGTGGTCCCTGTGCTGGCGTGAGGATCTAGTAGAGGGTGCGAGTAGAATGCATCAAGTACCTGGGTTTTGCGTTTGTGAAGCAGGCGGATAGACATTCAAGCAAAATAACAGGTTCGAACGCCTACCTCTTGTTCTGAAGCTCCGAATTCAGTTCATTCCCCAATTTGCATCCGCTATGCCAAACTCCAGCAAATTGCAGCTAGCCGTAGCGGTTGTGGCTTCACTTTTCTGTCTATGCTCTGCTGTAGAGCTCCGACTATTTCCAACGCAGCCTGCGTCACTCAACCCCCGGTACAAAAAGTTCACCTTTTCCGATGCCCAAGTGTGCTACTCGCTCGACTCCTGCTATGACAACATTGCGGCCAAAGCTGCTTGGCTGAACGCTCCACATGGCTATCGCTTCACGTTCTACGAGGGTACCGAGTGCTCGGGAAACTCCCTTCGCGTTACCAACGTTATCGCCTCCGGGATTGTCGACTTCTCGAAAGTGAACTTTACCAAAAAATTGTCCTCGTTCATAATGGTGGGGCCGACCGATTATGCAGTTCAAGGACTAGAGGACATTTGCCAGGATGAAAATGCCATGCTGACAGGATCTGTTGCCAACAATTCCCTGACAGCATGACGAGTTTAAGTAAACCCTAAGTAGCATCCTACAGATTGATGGGGGTGGGAGGGTGGGGTAACACGAAGAATACGGTCGCAAAACAAATCTGAAAAAGTGTTTTTTTCGACATTGATGAAACGTTCAGAAAGTGAGCGTTTTTCGCTGTTCACAGAAACTCCGAACCCGAGCACCCGCTCAAACCGGCAGGCTCCGGCAGTTATTTTTCAATTCCGGCGCTCATTCCGCCGTTTATTTCCAAGGTATGGTGTGAACTAACTCGTGTTTTGCTGCAAATTGATGAAACTTGCGTGCGTTGGAGGCACGCAAGCGACCATACCATAGTGCGTCGAGTGACACTTATTGAATCGTTCAGAAAACGAAATTTTTGTTGTGAGGAACTTAACGTTTCTTCCACCTGTTGAGATAAACTAAAGCTACTGCAGTTCAAATTGCCTTACTTAATTGCTGTCATGTACACCGTGCAATCTTCCCCGGTGAGTAACAACCCGGTCCCTGTAATAAATATTTTATTTCTCTTGCCCGCCAGTCAAAATGAAAAATCCGCGAGAACTTGCTATCCCAGCCTAGTATAGCCTAGCGAACCGATGATTGGCTCAACAAGTTGTCGGTAATGACTGAACGTCAGTAAGCGTATACTTGTATATATAATGAATGGCAAGACCGATATCTTATAGCGTATCTGTTATAATTCTAATACGAAGTATTTAGTCTTCGAACCGTAATTCTAGACGACCCGTTTCAGCATTCGTGTGCAGAAGCAGCGACATCACAATGGCTTCTAGGTGCATCTGCTGCTCGATAAAGGTTTCGACTGCAAATTCCCGGAGCAACTCCCGGCTTTCCGGATATTCCACGCGCCAGTGAATCCCTTCAATTGGATCCCACACCTCAAATACTACAGCTTTGGCTAAAGGAACCACTTCTGCCTGTACGCGACAATACACGGCACTGGATTCTTCGTCATCGTTTTCGTCTTCATCGGTGATGCGAAGCACTGGCGAAACAACTCGGAAAATACATCGGTCAAATCTGACTTCAAACGTCGAAGTATCTTCCGATGTGGCAATGATGGTACACTTTTTGCAGAGCTCTTTCACCAAGACGGGCCAGGGAGCTTCACGATTCAATCTGTGGACCTCGTTACTAGCTGCTGCCATAGCCTGAAGTAGTTCATTTCGTTTCTTCTTATCCCTTGAAGACTTTGTTTTCGATGTCTTCATTTTGGAAGAGCCAGATGATCCGTCCGTCAACCTATGCAGCGACTGACGGGCCTCCCCCATGTTCTGATACAGTTCAGCAAGACGCTTAGAGACGTTGGAGGCCGGGGGAGCAACTTCAGGAACTAATTGCTGCTGGTCGTGACAGGCTTTCGTCAGTGCTATGAACTCTAACTTCGAGATAACCCATTGTGTACACCGCATGCATGTACTAGGATCGTACAGTTCCAGTGAAAATAGCTGTTCATCAGTATCCACGTCGTCCGAAACACTGTAAGTTTCAGAGTCTAACGCAAAAAGCGAGTATCGAAGGTGTACTCCTGATATCTTGCAGCCTCCAGACGAGAGCAGCAAATGCCCAGGCCTTATGTGAATCTTTGCTAGCCATGTACGTTGTCCAAATGGTTGTTGCCGTTTGAAGGATGCGATAGGCTGCAGCGCAGTCGAAACTGTCCGCATTAGTTCTTCACCCAACCTTTTACGAGCCCTGTCAGCCCGTCGCTGAGCGCGTTCTCCGGATAGCTTCTCTTTTTCGCTTACATCCTGCAGCTGCTGGTTGAACGCAGATAATTGGGCAGTTGTCAACTTCATGTCGGCTTTTAGCGCTTGACGCGCTGTTTTAAGTACTCGCCGCTCTTCATGCAAACGCTTAACATCGATATTCGTTCCGCCACCTCCTCCAATAGCGTCAATCTCTTCGATTCGGGCCTTATTTACTTGATTCTTTTCATTCAACTCAATTCGTCTAGCCTCGACCTTGGCAATTTTCTGCCGGATCTCGGCACGTTCAGCCTCAGCATCATTGTGAAGACGAAGCTGAGTCATATCCAACTCAAGTTGTAGAGACCGCTGACTATCTTGTAGCATTTTGCTGAACATTTTTTCGCGTTTGTTCTCCTCCGTTTCCACAGGAGAAAGAAGAGGTAAAGCTTGCATCCCTGGTCCATGTCGACCGCCGTCTATCGCAAGCATCATTCGAGCGTTAGACCTGTTACCCTCACGACCAAGAAGTCGAAGTTGCGGTAGCAATCCCCGTGCTACCGTTAAGGTTTGGTCAGCACTAAAACCACTTCGCGGGTATGGGTACAGTTTTACGAGCGATGCAGCCTCCAGCAACCCAACTGTAAGTTTATACGTCATTGATGCACTTGGAATATACGCTGTGATTACCAGATTGCGCGCTTGAGCAGGAAAGTGATGCACCGACACGTAAAACCGCCGACCACGAAGCTTGATTGTCTGACAAAGCACTCGGTGTCGCTCCCGACGCGGCTTAGCTAATAATGCTGCGAGCTCTTCGAGACGACGGGCTTCTTCTTGTCTCAAACGTTCCTCTCGTTCAAGACGCCGAAGTGCCGACTCGTTCAGCTGAATTTCCGGCGAAATCCGCAGCACTTGTACCCTTGTCTTCTTGGGTTTTACGATTTCTTCGCAAGAGTAAAGGCCGTCGTGTGAGTTAAATGCGCCAGTGCTTGGATCGTCGGAGTATTCAAAGTAGAGTAGTGAGATCAGCTGGCGCAGCAACTCCTGCTTTCTTCCTGGAGCCAGCAATGCTTTACGTTCTGGATCAACTCCACCGGATAGAAAGAGCCTTTCAATATCTCGTAGCGTCACGCGGAGAAAGTATGTTCGACTTGTGGCCGGTTCGTATGCTTCTACGTGCAAACGTCGTTTCTTGTCTTTCCCGGTGAGTCCTGCGCCATACAGTCTCCCAAAAATGCCTTCGCCAAATATTGAAACCACGCAATAGCTACGAGAAATCAATGCTCCTTGAGAACGGAGAAGTATTCGTTGCGCCCGTTTCACTGGACTAACAGGAGGTGCTGAATTGTCTGTTGAGCTAAGACGCGGTAGTATATGAAATCTACAAGTCTCGTATCTCGCCCACTTGCCACGATTATTTGCTCCTGGCGCTCTTGTCATACTACAGGACGTTGTTTGAAAATATTGTGAATTACCACGCAGCAACAAGGGCAGTTCGTCTTGCGTCCAGTGTTTGTCTCTATCGCGTACAGGTTCACGCCACCGTTCAACCGGCAACAATTCAAATCTGCGGTGTTGTAACGAATGGCACGGCATGAGTGCAACTTCGTCACCACCCACGCATTTCTTGGGTATTGCAGCAAGCTCCAGAGCATTGAGTGATCTTGTCTCGTGGTACTCCTGAAGCCGAACGAGTTGCTCGATAGCGATGGTGGGACTATGGTTAAGATCGAGTAATAGTCGCGGTCGCTGCAGTGTCTGCATCTCAAGAGGCGGTAAAGGCGCTTCAACATTGCTCGATGAAGATGCTTTTGCTGAGCGGGGGCGTGATGATAGCAGACAAAGGTCTTCGCGCTCCGCAATATCATCAATAAGATTGCCGAGTTTCTCGAGCTCTCCGAGTTGGTAGCGTCTTGGTGTTAAGGAGGCCGAAAGTGGTGTCAAAACTGCACCTGGGAGCGGATACTTGCGCTGCTTCGCTCGTTTTGATTTTGGCGACGGGGGCGACGATTTCTTCCAGAACTTCCAGTTCCACCGGGATACGCTTGCTGCAGCCGCCTCCTTCACCGAATCGAAGGGGCTCGAGGTTTTAACTCTTGGGCCGTCGTCGTTGAGGTCATCGTCGTTCTCACTGCGCTCGAGAAGGAGCTGGCCAAACACTTCTTTTGGAGGGTACGGCAAGTTCATTGCCACATTGGAGTCGACTGCAAGAAGGTAACGGCGATAAGCAAAAAGTATATTTAGTATTATCGGATAGGCGTCAGAGCTCAACAGCAGCCCAACGCTCGTCGTAGACGAGATGCTGCCTTCTCCAGGATCCAAACGCATATTTGTCACTGATTAAAGTGGCGCAGTGCTATCCGCTGGGCAGATTTGGTTGCGGGCGGCCTGGTGATCATCGTCGCTGATCCACCGGCCATCCAGGCGCAGAGGCCTTATCAGTGTCGTGAGTGGGTGAGCACGCGCGTTAACAGTTTGCAACGATCGTCGATTTAGCAGTCGCAGTTGCGGGTCACACAGGCAAAAACGGATTCAGTCGAGCTCCAAGCGATGGCGTCCGCGGTTCCCGCTTGGTGCGAACTCCACAGGCACTGCGCGTATGAGAGTTGACCGCTGCCACAGCTGTGCTTCCTCGTGCTGAGACTGTCCCATCGAGTGCTCGAGGAGCGAGATCCGCCCTAGCTTGGGCTTGTTTTTCGAGCCAATTACCGACTCTGCGCTGCAGGTGAACTACCAGTCTCCCGAGAGATCTATTAGCCCGGCGCGAGATTGGTGCAGTTGAAAGTTTGGACGGAGCCGTGCATGCCATGCATGCTTGGTGCGCGGCCAGCATTGCGCGCGGTGGTAACATCGTGTGCGGCACACAACCAAAATTTTGACGGAAATGAGCGTCCTCGAGGGGACTCGAACCCCCAATCCCCGCCTTCGGAGGGCGATGCCTTATCCATTAGGCCACGCGGACACGCTGATTCGCCGTCCTCCTACCCCGGTACTGCACCGCGCACTGACCAACCCATCCACTTGGATCATCCAAGATCGCCCGCGCGACGCAAAGATGCGCCGTAATGTCGCGCGAAGGTCGCCAAACTCTACCGTACGCGACGCGCGTCTCGCCGGAGCGAACGCCCACTTCACTTGCTTGCTGTGCACGACGCCCCGCCCCCAGCGAATGTGCTCCGTTCTGTTCTGAACGAATCGTCCAGCCAGACAACTACAAGCAGTATACCACGACTTTTGTTCGAAGGACTTTATTTGCATAATGGGGAACTACACTGTGCGCACTGTACTAACACCAGCGGACGACGCTCCCTCGCTCAGCTCAGGCGCCGTGAACGGCGGTGTAGTTGTAGTACACCTTGTTCTCGTACTCGCTGTCGCAGTACGGGAACGACGTGTCCGAGGTCGTCGGCGCGAACAGTGCCTTGCCGGACGTGTACGTCACGTAGCAGCCCAGGAAGCTGCAGATGACGACGACGATCAGCGCCGGCACCTTCTCCCAGATCGGAATATCGCGCCACAGCTTCTTCAGCAGGAAGATAATGGGTAGCAGAATGCTGATCAACGTGATGCATGAAGCCCCTACGAAGTCGAGGAAGTCCGAGAAATGGTCGCGGAAGATGATCGAGACAATCACCAAGATGACCATGATGACGACACGCAGAATTATATACTTGACCGCATTCGATCCACGATACTCAGCAACTTCTGCCTCGATATCATCAAGATAGGGGTTCTCAGCGTCGGCGTTTGAAATGTATGATAGCTTGGAAGAATGACGATCGTCATGGATCACATCCTTGCCGGGCGTGTTTGCGGCATCATAGGATGCAGCGGCATACGTGAGCGCATTCTCAACGTCGTCCTCCTTCTGATGCATCTTGAGGACCAGGCGCTCGGCGAGGTAGAAAGCAGGATTCAGGATGACGGAGAAGGCGATCGTAATGTGTAGCTGCATGAAGAAGTAGGCCATGACGATGGCCCCCCAGCTGGATTTGAAGCCCAGCGTAGTGAGGCCGGTGTCCGAGTCCGGGTAGATGGAGAACAAGATGTTGCCCGAAATCTGGCAGCCCACCGCCGAGTACGCTGTGCTGGCCAGAATCAAGAAGAGGCAAGAGATGAAGGCCATCGTGATGAACACCACGCGTGGCATACGCGTTGGCTCGCTGTGCTGGCGCTGCAGGGCCGGGATCACGATTCCGGCATTGTACGCGAGCGCCAGGTTCCCGAACATGCCTGCGACCTGCGAAAACTTGATATCAGGCGACGGAGGAGTGGGGTGACCGCGCATACCGTACATGACTACGGCCACACCGATAACGTCGGCGATGAGCGTACCCGCGCAGCCGGCGAACGCGGCCCCGGCACCTTCCTTGAGCGTGGGAATGAGGCACACAGGAAGGCACATGAGCGCCATGAAGCAGATCCAATACGAGGTGCTAAATGCGTCCGGGAACAGGCCGTCCAGCAAGGTGCCACCAAGCACCAACAGTACGCAGGGTCCCAATAGACATGAGGCCATCTGCGAGACGACTGCAAACCAGCGGCCCCATTTGCCCATGCACCATTCGCCCAGGTCGCTGTAGGTCTTGACGCTCTTGGGTGCCAGTAGCATTACACGGCAAATAGCCACAGAGGAGTACACGTTGGCGAAAGCCATGAAAAGCAAACCGACGACGCCGAGCACGGGTCCGGAACGCGAGAAGTTGCCGGGCATACCAAGCGTACCGATACCGTAGACGCAGCAGAAGATGTTAAGGGCAATCTTGAGATCCTCCGTGGTGAGAAACATCTTGACGTTCGCCATGGTTCAATTGCAGTCGGTGAAATGAACGCGGTCAGGAGGTGGGGTGCGCCTCAAATGGCAAAAGTGAGAATGAGAACGCCGTTCTCATTCTCACGGTGAGGCACCATGAGTGTGAACGGGTCCTACATTGAAATCTATACGGACTCACTTTGGGGGATGTGTTTTTGCGAGGATGCTCAGGGACCTGTCAGTCATGGGAACGCAAACAGCCGATTCAGAATTCGCGAACGAATCGCGCGTCGGGTTCGCTTACTTTGTATTAATGCAGTAGTGCTCAAGCAACGATGCATGTAACGAACGCGCTTTCATTTCCGAGATTCTGCTTGCTTTTAAGTTGCACAAGCACAAGTCAATGCCTTATTTAACGAAGCAATTATATGTACTGTAGGTTAAGCATTGTGAATTTGTTTAACACGTGATCGATCAGCCACGTGCGCCCGTGCTGCAGTATCTCTACAGATTGAACGTACCTGTACTACAGTATGCAAATGACACGAAGGAATTGGAGAATCTCATTCGAGGATGTTTGATGATAGTACCGGTCTCCAGTGACAACGTATCCACGAGAACCGCAATTCGTTGACATACTTCAAGCCGGCAAGAAAAGCTCTGTTCCAACAGAGCACCGGCAAGTGTTTGCAGACGCAACGGGATACAAAATGTATTCATACCAGCAACAACGGTACATGTACAGTTTTCTTGCTGAAGAAGCTGTGGCGCGATATTCCGATCTGGGAGAAGGTGCCGGCGCTGATCGTCGTCGTCATCTGCAGCTTCCTGGGCTGCTACGTGACGTACACGTCCGGCAAGGCACTGTTCGCGCCGACGACCTCGGACACGTCGTTCCCGTACTGCGACAGCGAGTACGAGAACAAGGTGTACTACAACTACACCGCCGTTCACGGCGCCTGAGCTGAGCGAGGGAGCGTCGTCCGCTGGTGTTAGTACAGTGCGCACAGTGTAGTTCCCCATTATGCAAATAAAGTCCTTCGAACAAAAGTCGTGGTATACTGCTTGTAGTTGTCTGGCTGGACGATTCGTTCAGAACAGAACGGAGCACATTCGCTGGGGGCGGGGCGTCGTGCACAGCAAGCAAGTGAAGTGGGCGTTCGCTCCGGCGAGACGCGCGTCGCGTACGGTAGAGTTTGGCGACCTTCGCGCGACATTACGGCGCATCTTTGCGTCGCGTGGGCGATCTTGGATGATCCAAGTGGATGGGTTGGTCAGTGCGCGGTGCAGTACCGGGGTAGGAGGACGGCGAATCAGCGTGTCCGCGTGGCCTAATGGATAAGGCATCGCCCTCCGAAGGCGGGGATTGGGGGTTCGAGTCCCCTCGAGGACGCTCATTTCCGTCAAAATTTTGGTTGTGTGCCGCACACGATGTTACCACCGCGCGCAATGCTGGCCGCGCACCAAGCATGCATGGCATGCACGGCTCCGTCTCAACGCGGCCACCTCTTCTTCAGAGTTCTGCGTGACCAAGAGTACTTCACAGTTACTGGTGTAACGTGTACAGCACAACAAACCGCTTTAAAAAAATAGGTTTCGTTCATTCATTTGCTTATGCCAAAAAAAAATTGGCGAATGCTTTTTCATTGTCGAAATTACACCAGTAATGGTCGACACGGCCACCGAGTCCACCGCCGCGGCGCCGGTGTCGCCGTCTCAGTCTCGACGCACGGCTCGGCGCCTCGACAAGCGGGCTCCGCCTTCTCTGCGCGTGCTTGTGCGCCTCTTCTCGGCCTTGGAGTTCGGACTCGGCGCCTTGACGCTCTACCAGCACACGCCCGACTTCGCCGCCGTCAAGCGCGCCGTCGAGAGCTCGAGCCAGCTCAGCTTCACGCCCGCGCACCTGCAGCAGATTCTGCACCTGCTGCCGGGTGCCTACGCCCTCGAGTGGAAGAAGAACACGCGTACGGCGCGCCGCCAAGCGCAGGAAGAGGGAGGAGACTCGGTTCAGGCGCAGCGCCAACGGCTCAAGCAGCAGCCGCCCGTGCTCACACTGCGCAAGCAGCAGCTGCCGGCCCCTGACAGTGACCGTGAGAGCCTTGAGGCTCGTATTACGCTGTTCTTCTGCAAGGCCAATGCCTATTTGGAGACTCATGTGGAGTCTATCAAGAAGGAGTTCCCTGACATGACGGACGACGAGTTGAAAGAGGCTCTGAAGCTTGTTGAGATCGAAAAGGCCCCGCTGCCTAAGGTGTCGGCGGAGATAGCCAACGAGGAGAGTCCCGTTGCACTGCTTGAGAAAAGGGAGAGCAGGGAGAAGGAGGAGGACGCAGCCGGAGTCAAGAACAACGCGAAACTAGAGGAGGCGCTCGCAAAGCCCGTGCCGCAAGATCTAAAGACGCTGCCAGAATGGCTCATCAATAGGGTTCGCAAGCAGGAGCTAGGCCGCAAGGACGTAGCGGAAAATAGCGCCAAAGCGTTGAGGAAGCGTTTGCTGTCGACGCTGCCGCAGCTCAGCGACCAGCTGCAGTCGCTCGTGATGGTCACGCGGAAATCCATATTCCCCAAGGCAGAGGTGCTACGCAGACTTGCCGCGCGAGCACCGATCAAGGGGAAAGTTGATGAGCAATTGTATATGCTGGAATCGCTGGTGCCCGAGTGGCTCACCGTGGTGATCGACGACGGCAACGAGTACATCAAGCTCTCCACTGGGTGCAAGTACAACAACGTCAAGGCCTCGCTGCGTCGCGCCATCTCCGTCGCGGCCTAAGCATGGGAGATTTTTTTTACCAAAGATAAACAACCACACGCCATTCCTGCAAACCTAGGGCAACTTCAACAGTAATGCATGTAGCCATTCGTTTTTAAAGTCGCTTTCTGCGGAATCCTGGATCTTTGGATCTTGAAAAGACGCAGTCACTTTCGAAGAGCTCAAGTACGTGACGCAAGCACCGATCGATGGAGGCCCGCTTCGCCTCGATGGACGCAGCCAGCGACGCGCCTACGGGCTGCGCGCGCGCCGTCGTGAAGACGGTGGTGGCGCTGAGTCTGCCGTTCGTGCTGAGCCCGCGCGAGGTGGCGAGCGAGGCGGCTTCCAACGTGGCGGCGGCCTTCACCACGTGCTTCAGCCGCCTGCGTCAGCGCCGCCCGCAGTTCAACGAGGAGCAGAAGGAGGCGCTGCTGACGGACGACGAGCGCTTCTCCGAGGCGGCCATGATGGAGCTGCGTCGGCGCGTGATGGAGGGCGGCGCGCTGGCGACTCCGGCCATGCGGTGGGGGCCCGCGACGGCCAACGGCCAACCGCCGCGGCCGTCGCGCTGGAAGCAGCGCAAGATGCAGGAGCGAGCGGAGCGTGCGCGGGCCAAGAGCAGCCCGTCTCCACAATGGAAGAGGGCGAGTCCGGAGAAGGAGCACGAGGCGTTCACGACGCTGGCCTCGGACACGGAGAAGGCGCTGGACCAGATCCTCGAGTCGACCAAGACGACGAGGAAACTCTCCAAGAGCAGCGAGACGCTGGACGTTGAGACCGTGCGGCGCCTCAGTGTGGACGAGCTACTTGCCCGCGGCACAGGCGAGAAGACTGGCACCATTTCTCCAGAGAAGACCGGGGTCGAGAGCGTGCTGCTGGACCTTCAAGACGACGATGGGAGCTGCGACGACAGCCCGCTGCGGGAGTGGCTCGCGGGGATTGACTCCTCTCGGCCGGAGGAGTACAGCGTGTACGCCAAGCAGTTGGAGGAGCACGGGTTCCTGACGCTGGAGGACCTGGCGCAACTAGAGAGCGACGACGACGTGGATCAAGCCATGAGTGAGGTGGGCATCGCCAAGTTTGCGCACAGGCTGCGCATCAGGAAAGCCATTCAGCGACTGCACTCGTCGGAGGAGGGCGGCACTGCTGTTGCTACTCTTCCTGTTGCCGCTAGCGCATGATGGGTGTGAGGAGGAGAAACGAGAAGCGCGGATCGTCATGAAGAACACATACTCTCAGAAGTTACTACTTAGCATCTACTACTTGCTGCACGGAATGTACTGCTATGCATTGCAATATCCGCTCTCGCTCCGTTCGTCTAGAAATCCTCGTTCAGGTACGAGATGTCGTCCCACGGGTGGCGGTACAGCGGCTGCTTGAGACGCTTCTGGTCGAGGAAGTGGCCGATGAAACCAATGCTGCGGCCGAGCACGAACAGACCGTTGAGGCAGCCGTGCTCGATCTGCTCGTTGGCCTCCTCCAGCGTGAAAACACCGCAGTTACGCAGCAAGTCCACGAAGCAGACGGCAATGCAGCCGTCCACGTTCAGGATCAGGTTGCTGCGCTTCTTCGTGGTCACCTGCTCCACCTCCAGAGCAAAGTCCAGCACGTCCGTGGCGGGGAAGTTCGCCTTTGCGAACTCCTTGATGATGGTCACACGCTTGTCCGGGTTCGAAAGCGACTTGATGCGGTGGCCGATACCCATGATGAGCTTGTTCTGCTTGCGCATGTCCACCACGAAGTCAGCCGCGGACATGCCGGAGTCGTGCGCGCTCGCGAACATCTCGGCAGCCTTGTCCAGAGCACCACCGAAACGGGGGCCAATCGTGACAAGACCCGAGATCAGCGACGAGATCAGGTCCTTACCGGCGCGGGCAGTAACGATCGTGTTGTGGGCACCCGACACAGCCGGACCGTGGTCGGCAGTGACCATGAGCACCATTTCGATGAACTTGGAGGCGTAGGCCGGCAGGTTGCGCTTGAACCACAGCAGACCAATGACGCCACCAACGCCCATGTCCTGCTCGAACACCTTCGAGATAGGCGTGCCAGCGTAGCGCAGCTCCTCGCCACGGTCATCCGAGATGGACGAGATGAAGTTTGCCGGCTTACGGATGAGGCCGAGGTTCTTGGCCCAGGCGTAGTCCATGGGCACCTTGGGCACCGGGACCTCCGGACGCGGCACAATCGCACCGGACGCGACCATCGAGTCGAACTGCTTGCGGATGGCGTTGCCGAACTGGTCAAAGTTTTCCGGGACGATGGCGCCGGCAGCAGCCAGAGCTGCGTTCTTGGCCGAGGCAGTCTCGGACTCACCCGTAGCGCAAGCACCGGCGTGGCCGAACTGCACCTCGAACGGGAAAATCTTGGCGCACGTGCCAATGCACCAGGCAACCACCGGCTTCTTGATGGCGCCCGACTGGATGGCGCGGCAGACGGCAAACTCGTCGGTTCCGCCGACCTCACCGAGAAGCACCATCATCTTCACTTCCGGGTTCGCCTCGTAACGCAGCAGGTGCTGGATGAACGTGGAGCCGGGGTACTTGTCGCCACCGATGGCCACGCCCTCGTACACGCCGTCCGTCGTCTGGGACACAATGTTGTTCAGCTCATTGGACATACCGCCCGACTTGGACACGTACGCCACGCTACCGGGGCGGTACAGCTTCGACTGCACGATGTTGTCCAGCATACCACCGGTGTTACCGATACGCAGGCAGCCGGGCTTGATGCCACCGACCGTGGCGGGACCAATGATGCCCACGTTCAGCTCGCGAGCCTTCTTGGAGATGAGGCGCGACTGCTGCTCCGGCACACCCTCGGCAATGATAGCGTGCGTCTTGATGGTGTCGCTGTGCTCAAAGCCCTCCATCGTCGACTGGTACACGGAACGGAACGACGAGAAGTTGATCAGCACGCTCACGTCCGGGTACTTTTTGACGGCATCCGACAGCTTCTGGAACACGGGGATCAGGCGCTCCGAGGTGCCCCAGTAGAACTTCAGGTAGTGGTTGGGCGAGAACGGGAAGATCAGGGCCGCCACGCTGGGGGTCTTGCGCTTGCACAGGTAGTCGAAGTCGAGCATACCCTGCACGGCGCGCTGCTGCAGGCCGTACACGATGCAGCGTGTCTTGTCGCTCATGCGCACAATGCCCTCGTCCTGGATCACCACAGGCACCTGCTTCTTGGCAATGCCCTTGCCCTCCAGCTCGTCGGCGCTTTCGCCCTCCTCGTTGTCGCTGTTGGCAGCGCTGCCATCCTCCGAGGTCGGCTTGCTAGCGCTGGCCTTGGAACCGCCAATGGCCTTGGCAGTAGTGGGCTGCACCGCCACCGTCGTGGGCTTCTCCACAAGGCCAAGGGCCATGGGGACGACAGCCGTGATGTGCGTCTCCGGGCCGAAAACCTCAATGGGCACGCCCGTAGCCTCGCCCACGTCGCGCATGACAGCCAGACCCTCCTGGCAGTTGGGGCCGCCGCGACGCACCCAGATGTGCACCTTATTGTCCTTGAGCTTCTGCTGGTACTCCGTGATGGCACGGATGATGCCCTTGAACGTCAGCGCGACGTCCGTGAAGTTGGCAATGCCACCGCCGATGATCAGCACCTTTCCGCGCTCGTCGAAGTTGCGCGTCATGAGGTCGAGGATGGTCTTGGCGTAGTGGTAGGTGTGGGTCTCGCTGGGCGCGCCCGAGTACTCGCCGTAGTTGGCCAGCTCGTGGCCGTAGCCCAGGTCGGCGATCGTGTCGGCATACACGACCGAGGCGCCGCCGCCGGCGACCATGGTCCAGATACGGCCGGTGTGGTTGAGGATCGTGAGCTTGAGCGAGGCGCCCGTCTTGGAGTCGAGGTCCTGGATGAACTCCTCCTCGGGGAACTTGGCGCGGCCGAAGGCCGGGGGGAACTCGATCTCGCCCCAGCGGTCTCCGACCAGGAAGTTGGCGGTCTCGTCGAGCTTGGCGGCCATGTCGAGCACGGAGATCTGGTCGCCCACGAGCACGATGGGGTTGATCTCCATGTACACGAAGTGCAGCTCGCGGAACTTGGCGAGCATGCCCACGAGGAACTTGGCCAGGATGGGCTTGCGCGCGTCCTCGACCGAGGCGAGCAGCGCGGCGGTCACCTCCTCCTCGGAGGCCACGGACTCGATGCCGACCTGCAGGCGCTTGGCCTTGGCGTCCACGTCGCCGACGTCCACGCCGCCCTCGTGGTGGAAGAGGATCTCCTCGCCGTCGCGGTTCGAGACGATGCACACGTAGTGCTCGTCGGCGGCCGAGTGCTTGACGAAGGGCTCGACGATGAAGTGCGTGAGCACGCCCGTGACAGTCTCCACCTGGATGGGCTTGTTGATGCGCTCCCAGACCCAGTCCTGCACCTCGGCCCACGAGGCGTTGAGCAGCAGCAGGTTGGCCTTGCCGCGGCGCTTGATGAGCTGGTCGGGCTTGACCACGAGCTTCGTCTCGCCCAGCGTCGTGAGCCACGGGCTGGCGGCCTCGATGGCGCCGAAGAACTCCTCGCGGCTCTGGCCGGCGAAGCTCTTGCTCACGGCCACCTGCGCGAAGTTCTTGTTGAGGGCGAAGGCCGGCAGGCTCGTGGACAGGATGCGCTTGCCGTCGAACTCGCGGATCGCCTTGGCCGACATGGTGCGCGCGGGGGGATCGGGGGCTCTCGAGGAGGTGTCGGGGACGCCGCAAAATCGCAAATGCGCTCTGCGGTCCTGGGCGAGCAGCTCTCGACGTGGGGCTCTGTGGATCGGGCGTGCGCGGCGGTGTGCCCATTTCTCGGAGTGATGGTCTCCGCTGCTTGGGGCCCCCGCCGCGTCAGCAGGGCTTTCACTTGCGTTTTGTATGGGGGCCGTGGAGATGGGCAAATCCTGAAGGGGGCCCATTGGCCTGCGAAGGGGCACGATGACATCATTGCGTGACGCCGGCGCATCACACTCAGTGCATTTCTAACGACAATCAGTGGACTATCCGCATTAATTCACAATAGACTTGAGGTTTAAGGGCAAAAATACTGAAGTAGTGAGAACTCCGATTCTGCAATGCACCCGGCCAATTCGGCATACATCGTCATGAAATGGCCAGGACCGCCGGAGCGGGCATATTCGAGTGTACAGTAGCATATTCAACCAGCAGGGTTCGCGATTCGGATGTTTGTCGCGACTATTTGGCTCGCAGCAAACATGAACTTTACTTCTGCCCCTTCATAGTACTACTAATATCGCACCTTTATCGACATAGTAATACAGAAGTCTTAAAAAATAGCATTCCCGTTTGTGAGCTCATTACCACAATATTATGGCGGAGCGCGTTGTAGGCGTTCGCTGCCAGTCGGGTTCGAGAAAAACATACTCGATGCCAGTCGGGTTCGAGAAAAACATTTTTGAATATTAATGCCGAGCCAGACTCTTGCAAGTTCCGCATTATTTACCCGCTAGAGTATGGACACGGGACGACGCGTACAACGATGAGAACTTTTCAGAGTTCTCAGCCTTCCCGCATTCTCGTGGGAGCTCTGGTCTCTACTAGACAGGTCATAGCCGTCATTTGTGGCTTCAGTTTAGTTCGAAACACTTTAGCAGTGAGAATTCCGTTCTTTCCCTCTCTCTCACTCCTCATCTACAGCACCGAGACCTGTCGCTACTTTTGAGACGTGGAGAATGGCGGCAGCGCAAGTACATGTAAAGTTGCAGCAGAACTATCGGAACCAGAATGCAATCCGACCTGCACTATTGCTATCGTAAACGTCTATAGGATTCGCAGCTGGGCCTGTGTTGCTGGCACCTACTAGGCTGTAGTTTCCAAAAGTTATGTCTACTGTATAGTGTCGGCAAGTCTATTAATGGTAAATTGCGGTCAATGATCGATTTTTCTTGTGTGAGTTATCAACTGGCTTGTGTATATACCTACCAACACTGAAGATCCTGCACAATAATTGATTTCGGTTTCGCAGTCAGGAATTTTGTTTTGGCTGGCACGGTCGAGTAGTAATTTGTTGTGTTACAATAAAATAGTAATTACGATGTACTAGTATACTACTAATTTTGGCGAGTACTATCACGGCGTTTTCCTGTGACGCGGCCACGCACCGGCGAAATCAGGCCCATGACGCTTTGCCGGTTTGACACCATCTTCAACTTGCCGTTTTGGCGGCGCCACCTCATCCAATCCTTCCGATTGCCGCCCGCAGGCGAGCACGTGGCGATCGCCGGGCTGGCGCTGCAGGCGGTACTACCGCTGTTGCTGCTGCTGGCGCTGCTGCTGCCTGCGCAGGCGCTCCGTGTAGCTCGTGCTCATGAGGAAGTGCTGGTACGTCAGCGGCGCGCGGAACGAGCCGAGCTGCTTGCGTCAAATGGAAGCACACGACGCATCCACGCGACGTCAGTCGAGGTAACGACGCACCACAAGCCACCGGGAATGCCTTACCTGCTGCTGCACGCGAGCCGCGAGGGCGGCGGCGGCGTTCTCCTCGTCCTGCTCCTCTTCCTCGGCCGCTGCAGCGGGCTGCTCGCCGAAATCCGCCACGATGTCCGCGAGCTCGGCGGACACCCACTTCCGCCGCGACGGGGACCCAGCGCGCGGGCTGCGCTGCCTGCTGTCCGCCACAGCGCGCTCCGACGACGGTGACGACGCGTCCTCGCCCCAGCGGTTCACCTGCAGCAAGAGAGACGAGCGAACAAGCAACAGCAGCAACGCAAGGCGCGCCAAGATTTACCCGATGTGAGAAGCAGCCCGGAGTGAGCGCAATGGAGGGCGGTGCATCGTACCGGTGCGAGCAGCAGCAGCCTGCGCAGCTCGTCCCGGCGGGCGCGGTGCGTGTCCGCCGCAGTGACGAGGCAGAGCTGGCACGGAGACCTTGCGGAACCAATCACGGGTTAGCCACCCAGCACGGGGCACGCAAAGAGAGGCTTGCGGGCCGCGGCGTCTATGGCCGCTGCGGCCACGTACTCGAGCGCAACATCGGCCGCCGTTCGGATCCCTGCTGTTGAGAGGCGCTTCTGTCTGTGAGCATGCGGTCCAGCGGTGAGCAGCGCTGATACAGGCGCAACCTCGGGCGGGGCTTTGCTTTGCTCGCGGTGGGTCGTACCTGGAGAACTCGCGGCCGTACTGCTCGCGCTGCACCGCGCGCAGCAGCAGGTTCGGTGTCGGGCGCTGGAAGGTCGACGGGATCACGTACGCACCCGGGCCTACTAGTGAGTGCATGCGCTGCATGTAGCTGTGCCGTTCGTCGTGGGCCACCGCCAGCTCATGCGGCAGCGCGGGGCGTGGCCTCTCGGTCGCCATTTTCAGTATCGCTCAGCCCGTGGGGTCGGCGGCGCGAGGCAAGACTGCGCGCCTTCATCGAGGACGAGCATTGCTCAGGACGGTGGGGAAGCAGGCGTCCAACAAGACATCGGTACAGTAGTGGTCCTCTATAAAAGAGATCCACCGTATAGATAGAGATAAGACTGTCCTAAGCCTACAAGTACTACTCGTTGCGAGTGCTTCAACGACGACTGAGCAATGCCACAAAGCTGGCCGTACATGCAATTCCCACAGCGAACAGGATGCACGGAAGTGTCAGCACGTTCCCCGTCCCTAGCGGCGCAAAGCTCTCGGTCCCGTAGACTTGAACCGTCAAGTCTGATGCCGCCTCGAACAGCATGAGCACGCCCACATACAGCCCGTTGTTGTTGAATCCGTGGACAGAAGTCTGCAGCTCCTTGCCCATGATACCAACGACCGAAAAGGGAAAGATGTTCGCAACTGTTTGGTAAAACGCTGTAACGACAAAGCCGGCAAATGCCACCTCCTTGGAAAAGCTCGCCATCGAAACTGCAACCACAAGCGCACAGGCTGCATTACGATAACAATGATGTTAACAGCCACCCGAGCAATCAATTGAAGTGCGCTAGCACGTACTTCCGATCGCCAGCCCTAGCACAGTAAAGCGTTTGAGGTAGCTTGCATCAGGAACTCGCGGCATGATCAGTAGAACAATGAAACAGATTACAGCCACGAGACCATTCTGTGCAAAACACAGCTTCAAATTAGCACGATACAGTATTATTGACACCATCCTTGGGGTTGGTGAACATACCTGAGCCATGAGCGCTGTGTTCGCGACGTTGAGACCTCTTTTGTAAGCGAGTTGGCTGCTATCGTCGCAATCTATCAAAATTAAACGTCAGGTATGTGTTCGTCGTATCAATGCAAGATAATGTAAATGTTGTACCTGCAGTCTTGCAGCCTCCGTACACGTTCGCACCCCACCATTGGTAAACCTCATCCGAGAAACTCAACCAAGCAAATGACAGCACAAAGTGCACGACGCAGAGGAACCGGAAGACTTTGGGTGCGTGAACAACCTGCTGCCACGCCTCACGCCCTACGCGGCTAAGACGAGGCTGAAATACGGGTTTGTCCTGCGGGTGTTCGGGTCGTAAGCAGATACACACTGCAGTCGTAACGAAGATCGCCGCCATGGCGAACCCAAAGGCTTTGAGGATCTCTTCGCCGCTAATGGCACTCGCAAAGACCACCGCGTCGGACGTGCTCCGAAACAGGAGCGATCCCAGCACTCCACCCATGCCTTCATACATTGACAGCGTTGCTTGAGCATGAACTTGAAACTCAATCGGCACCATGTCCATAATGCGGGCCCGCAAACCAATCTATAGACAGAAAATCAGCTAGAAAGGTCAGCATGGGCCTCCAGTTGAAAAAAATCGCCCCGCTGGGCACGTACGTTTAGCAGCAGCACTCCAACGCTGAGCAGCACCAGAAGCAGCTTCGTCAACTCGTGCATACTAGGGAAAAGCACATTGGCCGACCCGTAAAGCAACCCTGTGACTGTGACGATAACTGCAGCTGCCATCAGAAACACATTGCGTCTCCCCCACTTGGACAGCGAGCGATCCGACATCGCGCCGAGAATCGGACCAAGGAAAAACTGGATGAGACTCGGCACAAAGCGCGGCACGAAGTCGGAGATGCCCATGGACTCCATGTACGACAACCGCGTGCTCGTGAAGACTGTGTCTGTAGCAAACGACTGTCAGCAATTACACCCACAAAGCCAAACGGGCCAAACCGTACCGAGAATTGCGTAGGCGGCCCATGGCATGGCCAGCACAAGACACGTGCGGAACGCACGCATTTTCAGCGTCCACTGAATGTCGGGCGCGTGGAGCATGCCGCCGAGTCTGTCGTGGTCATGATCCGACCCGCCCCGGCCGTCGCTAACGTCGACAGAAACTTCGCCTGTGCTCCCAGGAGCGAATCGCACCAACTTGAGCTCGGCGGCGCTGCCTACTCGAGGGTCTTGGTCGCCACATGACGCGTCAGCGGGTTTACGCTCCACGTCGCCTGGGGTGCTGCAGGGCACGTAAGCGCTCGAGTCTTCGCCATTGCCGTCGTCTTGAAGAGGCCGCAAGTGCAGCGAGCTATCGCCTGCCATGGCAGCTCAAGAAAATAACCGTGTGACTGTTTCGAGCTCAGAAACGTTGGGCACTTAGCAAAATCCCTATGTGGGCTGTAAAATATTATATATCGTCGATCCCTCTCAAACAGAAAATGTGCCAGCGCGTTGCCTCTCATTCCGAATTCCCTGGCGGGTGTCCTCCCTTTGAGCCTTGCCAGCTGTAGATAGGCGCAGCTTGATGGACGTCATCTGGCGCTTCAATAACATCTCGCACAAGAGGCAGGCAAAATGATCTTGCGGATTTATCTAACTACGGCGGGCTAGTCGTGAAAAGCAATCAAAAATAGAGCAACATGCATTCAACCGCGACTATTTCCTCTTCTTCGTCTCCTGGTTGTCAATCGTTTCAAAGGAACTCAGCGTTCCATCACCTCAGCGGCAGCAAACCAGTCGGCCGATGCAGCCGGAACGCGCGCGGTCAAGCTCGGCTTCAACGGCGCGGCAGAGCCGACCGCTCCAACCTCCTTCGTCCTCCTCCTTGGGTTCTAAGCGAAAAGTGCAGGTCGAGGCGTGATAGGACAGCACACCATTTCCAGCTTACAGGTCCTCGTCCTCATCCGGAAGGGGCACAGCGGCAGCGGCAGAGCTAGCGTCCGCCTCAATCTGGGCAATCTGTTCCTGGGTGATGGTAACCTCAGGCGGGCGAAGAGCGGGGGCCTCCACAAAGGTCAGGTTGTTGTCGCTGCATACACAAGAACAGCACTGTCAATTCATAGTCCGAAGGACGCATAGCAAATATTCGAGCAGAACGTACCCAACAAGCTTGCGGGCGAGCCACAGGAACGGCTTCTCGAACTGGTAGTTGGACTTGGCCGAGATGTCGAAGTACTGCAGGTTTTTCTTGCGGTGGAACGTGATCTGCTTCGCCTTAACCTTACGGTCCTTCACCTCGACCTTGTTACCGCACAGCACGATGGGGATGTTCTCGCACACGCGGAACAGGTCTCTGTGCCAGTTCGGGACGTTCTTGTACGTGATACGCGACGTCACGTCGAACATGATGATAGCGCACTGGCCCTGGATGTAGTAGCCATCGCGCAGGCCACCGAACTTCTCCTGGCCGGCCGTGTCCCAGCAGTTGAAGCGGATGGGGCCGAAGTTGGTGTGGAAGGTCAGCGGGTGCACCTCCACGCCCAGCGTGGCGACGTACTTCTTCTCGAACTCGCCCGTCAGGTGGCGCTTCACGAACGTGGTCTTGCCGACACCGCCGTCACCCACGAGGATGAGCTTGAATTCCGGGACGTTCTGGGCCTGGGGAAAGCAACCGGGTCTTGTCAGTTAGCTGTTCTGGTTTTCCGTTAAACGTCATCTATTGCGTCTGGCGCCGCCCCCTGCGTCTTCAGTCCCTCAAATCCGCTTCTCCCTTTCCTGCCCTGTCCTGTCCCGCCTGTATGAATGTTCCTAGGTCCGTCCTGTAGCTGCAGCGGTCGACGCAATTATAGATCGCAACTTGGCTTCATTGTATTCGGCCGGGCGCGATTATGGGCTCATCGCTGGGCCCTGACGTCGCTGCGGGGCGCGGGAAGAAGCAGGGAGGAGGACGAGGGTCGTGGGGTCGCGTTCGGTGGGGCGCGGCGCCAGACGCGGCTCTGCAGACACACCTAGCAACGTACCATCTTGTCTAAGTCGCGTGCGCGTAGGGAACTTTACCGACTATCGGGCGCGCGGCAGCGAATGGGAGCCGCGAAACTCACGTCCTCCACCAGTCTGCGCACATAGTGAATCCAAGTGAAGGGGCGCGGTCGAGGTTTTTCGCCGAGGTTTTTCTACCTACAGAGAAGATCACTTTGATTTTGTATGGGTTCACCTTCGGAGCCAAGTTGTGTACAACTTGGCTGATGTGACTGCTGCCACCGACCCTTAGTGATCGACCAATCAGACGCAGGCTGCTTGGGCAAGGTCGCTTTTTGGGTTTCGGAGCCTGGTCTGCAGCTGCTACGACGATGCTGCTGTAGACCGCCTGTGTGGGTATTTCGTCGCCCTAGATGCTGTACCATCATTATTTATCTCTGCGGTTCAGAATGTAAGCCCTCTAGGGACTTGTACCGATTGTTACAAGTGTTCAATAAGGTGACTATGGCCGCAAGCATGGTGCTCATTTCGATAACGACAGATCATGGTTTGTTAACCATGCCGCTACCGTGTTGGTCATGCTTCCTCTGGACACAAATGTATCTTACGCCGAGACAGCAGCCACATCGTCGATCTGCGTGGTTCGAAAACTAATCATGCCACTACGGTCTTTGGCGAGTAAAATTCTCGCTCTCTTTACACTGGGACTACGCGTGTCCTGAGCTCGGTTGGCTTCGTATGTACATGTAGCCGAAGAGCATGCAAAGGGGTATAGATACATGTAGTCTGCCTTGGCAAATTACCTCCTGCTGTTGAAGTGTGGCTGGACCAGACGGTACCAAATTTATAGACCAGCCGGAATTTGTGCACGCCCAATTGACCTTTTATTGTCCCCGCGAATGACTGGGCATGAACGCGCCTCAAATCGCTTTCTGCCCCATATTCGCCTTCGACTCGTGATCCCCAAGCCAAGTCACCATGCACCTCATGTACTACCTCGGCGAGGACGGCAAGCGCGTCTACACGCTCAAGGTACGCAGCGATTGGCCACCACGCATTGCTCTTCTCCGCGGCAGCCGCGCTAACGTTGTTACTGCCTTTGTTCAATCGCTGCTGTGCAGAAGGAGACTCCGGCCGGCGCCCCCACGTGCTCGGCGCACCCGGCGCGCTTCTCGCCCGACGACAAGTTCTCCAAGGAGCGCATCACCACCAAGAAGCGCTTCGGCCTGCTGCCCACGCAGTCGCCCGACCCGATCTTCCAGTAAGAGCTGCCGACGACCATGTTGTGGGGTGGGGACCCTCGAAGAGAGGGGCCACCGATCCGATGCCAGCCTTCCCCACTCGCAGTGCTGTAGATTTATAGACCTAACGTAATAACAAGCCAGTGACCTCGACGATGGATGTCTACAGCTTCACCGTACAGCATTTGACGCAAAAGGACACCTCCAATCCTCTGCAGGTCGACCGCTTATCACGTTTGAAAAGAACCAGTCTACGGTAAAACTATCGACAACGCTACCCGATACAAAATACTCCTTAACAGGAAAATACTCGCAAACGGAAAAGAGCATTATCAGCATAAGCGGGTTCTCATAATCAGAGCTCGCACAAACCAAGGCAGCAGCGATGGAGTTGATGTCCAGCAGCGAGGACGAAGGCGACTCGCCCACGGCGTTTCCAGCGCGCCCAAAGCCGTTGCCAGCCGCCGGCAGCCAAGACAGCCTGGAGGACGAGCTGCTCAGCCCCGCAACGCGCATCAAAGCCACCGACAGGCCCAGCCGCAGCAGCGCAGAGCGGACCGGCCACAAGCCCGTGATCTCTGCGCGAGAGCTGCTCATGAGCTTCCTGCCATCGGCAAAGCGGCGACAGCAGGCCGCATCGCCCGCTGGAACCGCTACAGACGCAGCCGTGGACGCAGCAGTAGCGGCCTATTCGGTGGTCACGCCCAAGAAGGCTGCACCCAATCCCCGAGCTACTGCGCAGAGAGGAGAGGAGAAGGAGGAACGGGAGCTCACAGCTGGCGAGCGCATCGCGAGGAAGTACGGCCTAGTGGCAGCAGCGAGATCGTCGACCAAGGAGACGCCGGCACGTGAACGCGGCGCATCCGGCTCGACGGCTGCTATTCGTCCTGCTGCTAGCCGCTCAATAGGATCTGGAGGCGGTGCAACACCGAGGACGGAAGCTGAGTCGCCGGCGCCAATGCCAGTCGAGAAGACGAAGAAGAGGTCGTTCTGGGACGCGCAGACTGTTGGTGTGGACACCGAGCAGCCAGCACAGAAGGCGACATATGTGTCGCCGTTTAGCGATCCGGACGGGTTTATGAATATGAAGAAGAGGAGGCAGCGGCGGCAGCAACCGTTGGAAGAAATGAGCGAGGAAGAGATGAAAAGTGCACGCGACGCCTTTTATGACGACTCGAAGACTGAGGCGCAGGACGTTGGGCCACGTCCGAGGCACATTATTGGCTCGGCCATACCGGAGGTCGACGACGCTGACGAGTGGATGTCGGATTCGAAGGAAATGCTGTCGGACGATGGAGAGAGTGCAAGAAAGGTAGCCACTGCGGTGGATACGGAGATAATACCCACCCCTCGTCGATCTAGCGCTGCTACGAGTCGTCAGACAACGCGCGATAAGCGATCGCCGTCCAAGCGGCCCGCGCGGAAGCGAGTGCCCAAGGAGCAGAGTGACTCCAGCGAGGACGAGAAAGAAGCCTACACAAGTGAGCGATGGCCCCAGCTTGACCCTCCTAAGGTACGGCCACCTCATTTTCGCCACTTGTGTATCACAATGTTCAATAATGTTTGTCTTGCGTTGGGTAGGTTGACGCTGGCCCCATGGTTCTCTCACCTTCGGACGAAGAGGGAGATAAAACTCTTGAAGTGTGTGCGAACCTGAATAGCTATTTGTTTGACTACCAGCGCGAAGGTGTGGAATTTCTGTACAGCGCCTATCAGCGCGACACTGGTGCAATTTTGGGTGATGATATGGGCCTGGGCAAGACGATTCAGGTCATCGCGTTTCTGTCAGCAGTTATGGGCAAGTATGGCGATCACCGCGATAAAGACGCATGGAGAGCGTTGCTTCATCAGCGCCGCGAGCGATATAGCAATACTGCTGGCGGTCATCCTGAAGATAGTGGCTTCAGCTTTGCTGGTGAAATTGCGCCAATATTTATTGTGATGCCAGCATCCCTGCTTCAAAATTGGGAACATGAACTTCACACGTGGATGAGCTGTAGCACTATTATACTGCGCGGGAAGCCCAGTGATCGCAACGCGATGATCGACCAGATTGCACGGTACTTGCAGTAAAGCTTGATTTTTGTAGATGCATCGTAAGAAAGGGAGGGACTCACACGGTAGGTGGTTGTGCTGCTTTGTCTAACGTAGGGGCGAATACGAAATCGTCATCTGCAGCTACGACATCTTGAAGATGTATTTGGCCAGGCTGCATAAAATACCATGGGAAATGGTGATTTTAGACGAGATGCACTGCTTGAAGAATCCTGAAGCACAGCTCACAAAAGCCGTCAAAGCCATCAAGTGTAAACGGAAGCTTGGGCTTACCGGTACACTGATGCAAAATAATGAGAAGGAGTTGCACTGCTTGGTTGATACCATAGCGCTGGGGGCAATTGGCTCCTGGGCGGAGTTCAGTATGTACTATGGAAATGATATCAAGTACGGAAGAAAGAAGTCCGCCGCCCCTGAAGCCGTGAATCGAAGCCATCAGAAGGAAAAGGAGCTCCGCAAAAAACTACGACCGTACTACCTTCGTCGAGAGAAGGAAATCAATCCAACGTTCCAGGAAGTGAAAAAGAGTGACCAAGTTGTCTTCTGCGATCTCACGCCACTTCAAATGGCTGCATACGAGCGAGTGTTAGCAATGCCTGAGTTTGAGCTGCTTCGAAAAGGGGAGGAAACGTGTGACTGTGGGCGTGATAGTAATGCGAAGCGAAAAAAATGCTGCTACAAGACGCCCATGGATCTTGGTGATGCCCCTGGGTTGCTATACGAGCGCTTTCACGAAAATGAGTCGTGCAAAAACTGCCCAAATTGCATGGGACTTCCGTGTGTGGCTATGCTGTTGAAGCTATCTAATCACTTGGAACTGCTCAAGGTGAATCCGCATGACGGGCCGGAGCTTCAGTATTATCAAGCTGAGTTTGCCAGAACAGCATTTGGTGACGACCTTGACGTTGTTGGAGGTGTGGATCAAGTGTCAAGTTTTCAGGAAATGTGTGCAATTTCTACGAAGACATGCGGGAAAATGATTGTGCTGGAAAAGCTGTTGGCCGTATGGAAAAAACGGAAGGAGAGGACGCTAATTTTCAGTCGAAGTACTCGGATGCTTGACATCATCCAGCTCTTTTTGATCACGAAGGCAACGAGGTACAGCAGACTGGACGGAAATACCAAAGTGGAGGAGCGTTTGCAGATGGTGAACGACTTTAACCGCCCCGACAGCAACACTACCGTCTTCCTGATCAGTACAAGAGCTGGTGGTGTGGGGCTCAATCTCCAGAGTGCAACCAACGTCGTGATTTTTGACCCTAGTTGGAACCCAGCTCACGACTGTCAGGCTCAAGATCGAGCGTACCGTATTGGCCAAACGAAAGATGTGCAGGTTTATAGACTCATTACCCTGGGAACAATTGAAGAAATGATTTACGTCCGACAGATTTACAAGCAACAGCTCAGCGACACGACATTGAAAGGCGCCAATGCACCGCGATACTTTGAGGGTGTTCAGGGCAACCCGCAGCAACGTGGAGAGCTCTTTGGTATAGCGAATTTGATTTGCTGGAAACCTGGCGGTGTTCTGAAGGGTATTCAGGATGCATACCAGCGAAGCCGCGACGGTTTAATAATTCAGCAGAACCGAGTTCGATACGATGCTACTGCGATGAGAAAACTGGCGAAAAAATCGACCCCGAAGCAGCAAGCCAATATTGTGGATGACGATGAAGGGGAGATGATCGAAGTGGCGGACGAAATGGTTTCCGAAATGCTATCAGCAGATGAACCGCCTACACAGCCTACCGAAGAAAAGCCTGCTGCAGTAAGTAGTGATAGCGATGATGATGATGATGATGATATGGACGGACTGCTGAATGGGGCCACGACATTTCGCCACGAAGAGATTGTTGGTGAGCGGGATGATGAGCATGAATCATATCAAGAAGGCAGCACTGCAGTAATCGGCGAGTCAGAATCAGAACTAGATGCGGCCGCTTCAAGGGAAACTTTCGAGCAAGTCGCCTCTGGAGGGCAAGCAGCACCAACTCAATCAACACCCGTGAAGTCTCGTGGCAGCATTTTATCACGCATGGACGACGTAAAGGGCCCCAACGGTGAGTCTACTCCAGACAGATCTGGTCAAAAAAGAGTCTATGTTCCAACTTATCTGTAAGTTCACTAAGATACTAAGTAATCTTATACTTCGAGGCACACGTTGGAAGATGCTCGTTTGGAGGGAACTGCGATGTATTAATATGGACCACAGAGCGAATAATACGATGCAAGGTCGTGGCACTACGAAGAAGTGTTAACTGGATCTGGCGCGTGCATGATGGCGACGCGAGTTTCGTGAGTGTGAAGACTTTTTCGACACTGTAGGAGCCATAGCTGTGTGCTCTTGGCAGATTTCCCTCGCACGACCCATAAAAGACGTAGTTGTGATCGGCACCATCCCGAGCGAGATCATTCTTGTGATGACACTTGATAGCCCCAACATCAGCTCCGGCGTCACGGCACCGAACAGCCAACCCAGTGTTGCGAATTGATATAAGAATGCCAAGGTGAACGCCACGATGAGGCAGCATTTCTGACTGCGCGAAAAACCGACCCATAGCGGGATCGAGCGCACCAAGTACCCAATGAACGCCACAAAGCAGCAACTCTGATGCCATGAACATCGAACCAAATTAGTACTAAATCACAGGAGGAGCTAAACAAAAGAAGCGTCATGAAGTATTATACCAGCTCGGCGAAAATGACAGAGCCGTAAACACCTGGAATGCTGCCCTCGGTCACAGCAAGCGTGGTCCAGGGTGCAGATGATGGTGTCTCCTGCAAGGAGGGCGTTGTAGTAAAAGTAAGTGCCTGGGAGAACCAGAGCAACGCAGAAGTGCGTCACGTACCTGGAAAATCGCAGTGCTCGAGAATTCGTCATCTATCTCCTGTGGCCAAGTATCACACTGTGAGCTCGAAGATAAACGATATCGTAACGGTTTGTTACGTATGTTACCTGGATGCTCGAGCCAAGCCCGTCCACAGCTAGTAGCTCGTTGTGGATTACAGGCAGCGTGGCGAGAGGGAGCTCCTCTGACTCGGGTTGTTTGGAGTCATGGAGCTCTGGGGCAAATTCAACGAGGCGTGAAGGTTGCTCGCTCTCCAGTTGGTCATGATCGCGGTAGATCTCGTTCTTGGCCACACGGAAGTACAAACTCGGGTCAGCGCCGACGACCACAGTGCCGTCCGTGCCAAGCACCACGTGCTGCGAGTTATACGACGTTGCCATCGTGATTGAAGCTGCCAGCAGGCCTTGCAAAGCGAACGTCACACGCATCACGTAGATCGGATAGCTGCTTTGCTTGGATTCACACTTGATTCTTGCGTTGTGAAGCCACGGACAACAAGTCTCCCCCGTTCGTTATGCCGCCCTTGAGGAGCTCGTCGTTATCTCGGGGAGGCCATGAATACTCAGAGCGTTACGTACGACTCGGAGCTGCGGGTATTGAAAGGTCGACGGGGTTTGCGTCCCTCGAGCTGCTCCGATCTTTTCCTGATCATTCGTCGCCGACCTGGACAAGCCCACGATCTCCAGCTAACTAGCCATGCGCCTGCAGCACTCCCAATTGCCAGTGAACCACCACACGGAAATCGTGACGGCGTGCTGCTGGACGCCGGAGAACGACGCGATCACATGCAGCGATGATAACTCCATCGTGCGCTGGCGGATGGACGGCGAGGTGGTTGGTGCCGTGGCCAAAATGGACGCCTACGTCACGTCGGTGCACTGGGTCCCGTCGGTGGGTAAGCAAAGCGCCGACACTTTCGCGGTGTCGTGCACCGACGGCACTTTTCGCTTGATCTCCAAGAGCGGGCGCGAGGAGAAGCGCGTGCAAGCCTGTGACGCTGGAGCGGTGATAGCTCTCAAGTGGAACTACGATGGCACGGCACTTGTCACCGCGGGTGAGGACGGCACGCTCAAGATCTGGTCACGTAGTGGCAATTTGCGTTCAACCTTAGCAACTACTGGTCGATCCGTGTACGATGTTTGTTGGGGACCTGACAGCGACCAGCTACTTTTCACGCACGGCAACAACCTGGTTATCAAGACCGTGCAACTTGGACGTAAGGACATTCAGTGGAAGGCTCACGACGGCTCGATCCTGTGCTTGGACTGGAATCCGATCAACAACCGCATCATTTCAGGAGGAGAAGACCGCATTTTTCGAGTTTGGGACGCCTTTGGGCGTCAACTGTACCAAAGCCCGGCAGGCGAGCATGTCGTCACCTCCGTCGCCTGGTGCCCCAACGGTAGTTGCTTCGCTGTGGGCTCGTACAATATGCTGCGACTGTGTGACCAGACGGGATGGTCTTATTGCCGCCAGCGCCCTCAGAGCGGCTCACTGATGGACTTGGCCTGGGCCTCGGACTCGACGCAACTTGTTGCTGCAGGTGGCAACGGCGCGACCGTCTTCGCACAAGTCGTGGGACGTATGCTGCCTTGGAAGAAGGTGGAAGTAACCCTCGTGGATCCCCGTAAAATCCATGTACACGATGTTGTTAATGAGACGCTCGAAGAGCTCGACTTCGCCCGGGATCGCGTGGTGGAAATGTCGTTTGCTCACGGATTCCTCGTGGTCTGCACTGCTACACAGTGCTTCATTTACGACGCACAGAGCTGGAACACGCCCCACATCTTCGACCTGCGCGCTGCCGTCAGTCTACTTGTCCAAAGCGAGAGCCACTTCTTGACCGTGGACAACTTTAACGGTATTCAGGTCTACTCCTACGAAGGAAAGACCGTGAGCAACCCAAGATTTCCTGGTCTACACGTCGAGTTTCTCAGTCATCGCACCATATCGCTCAGCACTGATACACTGGCCATTCTGGACCATTCGGACCGTAAAACAATTCGATGTTTCGACTTGAACACGGGGAAGCAGCTACCTGTGGTGATAACACACTTGCTGGAGATTCTTGAGCTGTCGCTCAGTCGCTTTGGCCCCATGGAAGACCGCAAAGTTTTTTTCGTCGACCGAAACCGCGATATGTACATTGCTCGCGTCGCTAACAAGGGCAACTTCAAGCTACACGCGCAGGTAGACTCCGCGGCTTGGAATGATGAGTCGGAGTTACTTATTGCCATCGCCGACGCCAAGTTGCTCACATGGACGTATCCCAACATGGTTTATGTGGACCGTACGCTTCTTCCCGACGTGGTCGAGTCTCGAGATGCCGCCGACTTCTTGAAGATGGCGGCCATCACCAGCTTCGTGGGCTCAAGCGTGACTGTGCGACGCGCCGATGGAACTACGCTCGCTGCTAGCGTAGCGCCTTATGCTCCCATGCTGTACGAGTTCACCACTTCCGCTGACTGGGACAAAGCTGTCAGACTTTGCCGGTTCGTGAAAAGTAAAAGCCTGTGGACCTGCTTGGCCGGCATGGCACTCCACCGCCGCCACCTCGAGACCGCCGAAATTGCACTTGCCTCCATCGATTGCGTGGATAAGCTCTATTTCGTGCTGCACGTAAAGAGCCTAGCCTCCGACGAGCGTCGAAATGCCGAATTGGCCCTGTACTCGGGAAACGTCGACGAAGCTGAGGCCATCTTGCTGCAGGCGCACCCCACTCCCCTCGTATATCGAGCCATCAAGCTGAATCTGAGGCTCTTCCGCTGGGAACGAGCACTGGACCTGGCTATCAAGCACACGACCGACGCTGGGACTCATGTGGACACTGTTCTTGCTTACCGGGAGCGATTTCTAGCAGCAAACAAGCTTCAAGAGACCGACAAGAAGTTTTTGCAGTACTCGAAGCAAGTCGCCATCGACTGGGAGACCATTTCGAAGAAGAAAGAACTCGAGCGGGAGAAGGAACAGCAAAGCGGTGGCGGTAGTCGCCGTAAGTAGGCCCGCATTTTTCTTCTTCTTGTTGCGGTGCCAGCTAGCTTCCTCCTATTACGTGCCTACATGCGAAGAGTCTTCACTGAAGACAAACAAGACTAGCACAACATATTAAAAAAGAGGAAATAGGCCTACGTCCATACTACCTTCCTGCTTGACAGAAGAACGCGCCGAGGCGAGGACGACAGCGAAGCAAGCTGCGAGTACGCGCGCAATGTGCAGTCCAGGCCGCGTACTCTCCCTCTTGGCTTTGATGGTCCCCCGCGTGCCTCCTGCTCGCTCGCCCATACGTGTGTAACTGGCCTGCTTGCATTTTTGCCCTGACGTCTACTAGGCCACCCCTGCAGCGCTACTCTACCGACTCGGTCGCTCTTCTCAGCAGTTACATTGCTCAGCAGTGTTTTCCTTCGGAGGCGGTGCCGCCGTCAGTTTAATATCAATCACTGCAGTAGCAAAAGCCAAACACGTCAGCAGATCTCCTCCCAGATCAGCAATGCAGGAGGCAACTAACTGGCCACGTACGGTTCGAGTCTCCGCTAATCATGGTGTTCTCCATGCCAGGCAGCACCGTCGCGAGTTTGCGGAAGAGCGCCTTGATGTTGTAGCCGGCCTTGGCGCTCGTCTCGATGAACATGACGTTCTCCTCCTTGGCCTTGTCGGAGCCCTCCTCGATCGACACCTGGCGCCGGTCCGAGATGTCCGTCTTGTTGCCCACGAGCATAATAACCACGTCCTGCCCGCGCTCGGTGCGCACGTCCTCGATCCACTTGCTCGTGTTCAGGAACGACGCGCGGTCTGCCAATAAAAAAACAAAAAAAAAACAAATAAAAAAAGCAGAAAACAGCGTCAGCAGCAGTAAATTAAAGACGGTCGGGCCTGCGCAGCGCCTCACTTGTGATGTCGTAGACCACCACGGCCACCGACGAGTCGCGGATGTAGCTGGGGATGAGGCTGCGGAACCGCCTGCCAATGGCAGCGCAACAGCAACTCACAACGTCAGAGAGAGAGAGAGAGAGAGGGGATATCCTTGCAGACAGCACGCACTCCTGGCCGGCCGTGTCCCAGAGCTGCAGCCGCACGGTGCGGTCCTCCATGTACATGGTCTTGGACAGGAAGTCGATGCCGATGGTGGCCTGGTACGCGTTGTCGAACGTGTCGTACATGAAGCGCGTGATCATGGACGTCTTGCCCACGCCCTGGTCGCCCAGGAACACCAGCTTGTACTTGGCCAGCGGCGCGATCTGCGGCACGTTCACGTTGGCGTCCGCCACCTCCGTGTCCGCGGCGTCGGCGGCGGCGGGGGCCTCGGCGGCCGGCGCCTTCTGCTCCCTGTCCGTCGCCTCGGCCGTCGTCATCTTGCTCACTCGCGCCTGCCTTCTTCGATCAGTATCACCACAACCCCGGCGGATCAACAAAAACAGAAAAAACCTCGGGGCGAACAACGACAAGCACGTAAAAACCTCGGGGCCCGCCACGTTGATCATGTGCACCACACCATCTCGACACAGTTTTTGTGAAGGACTATTTCCCCACCAATCACACGCCAGAAGACACAAATTTACTCAATTTGCGTGTAATACTCAGTAGCCGAACAGCCTCAAAGGAGCCAAAGAGCAGCGACCATCATGGAGGAAGCTGCTCCGCGCCGCGGAGCGCCGCGCGCCACGCGCTCCACGGCCAAGCCCTCTCGACGCGAGGTGCTGAACCCTGTGCGTATCAGCAGTGGTGGTGGCGGCGGCGGGTCGTCCGCCGACGAGGAAGAGGAGGAAGAGGAGGAAGAAGAAGAGGAGGAGGAGATCGAGGAGGAGGAAGAGGAGGAGGAGCCCCCAGTGGACGAGGCGGACGAGGCGGAACTGGACGCCATCGACGCCGCCTTCCGCATCTCCCCCACGGCCCGGGAGCTGCACACGCTGGAGCAGGGCACGCTCGTGCGCGTGCTCAAGACGCCCGACGTGGAGCAGCGCGTGCCCCACACGGTGCACAAGCTCGGCGTGGTGGAGGAGGTGCCGCAGCACCCCAACACGTGGTTCAAGGTGCGCATCCGCGACGGCGACGTGGTCTACAAGTACCGCCCGTCGGCGCTGGAGGTGCTGGAGGACGGCGACGACGTCAGCAGCCCGGCGGCGTCGCCCCACCACAGCCCCGTGCTGCTTCAGCAGGCGGGGGAAGGAGAGGAACGAGAGGAGGAAGAGCGTCGTCGGGAGGAGGAGGAAGAAGAGGAAGAGGAGGAGGGAGAGGAGAAGGAGCACAAAGAGGAGCAGCACCTGGAGCCCGGCACCCGCGTCCATTTGAAGCTCGAGACGCTGTTCCGAGGCGAGCGGTACTTGAAGAAGTACGACGGCAAGGAAGGAGTCGTCACGGGCTACGGAGACGACGGGGTCGTCGTGCAGCTGGACGGCAGTGAGGATATCGCGCTGACGCTGCGTCGGAGGCATTTGGTGGTGGTGCCCGACGAACCTGATGAGGAAGACGAAGACGACGGCGTGGAGGGAGACCAGGGTGACGGAGAAGAAGAGGAGGAGGAGGAGGAGCAGCAGAAGAAACCGGCGAAGGTCCATAAGAAGAGGAGGGGGAAGGGAAAACTGCTGTCCGTTCTGGATCCGGACATGTGGATCGACCGCAAGTGTCGGATCAATGTTGGCAAGTTCAAAGGTCAGCATGGCCGCGTGCTGCGATCGGGAAACGGCTGGGTGCAACTGAAGCTGGAGAACTCGAGTGAAAACACGGCCAAACGAGCATACGAGCTGACTCTGCTCGAGGATATGGAGACCATCAAAGTGCTGCATGCCAAGACTCTCGAGAAGGAGCGGAAGCGCCGCGCCGAGAGCCGAGCCAATGGCGCTAGCAGCCGCAATGAAGATGCAGATGAAGAAGACGAGGACGACGAAGCTGGCCACAGCGGGACTGATGACCCACTGGTTGGCGAACAAACGGAAGATTCCCAGGGCGAAGACAACGGCACACGCTCTCGCCGTGTTTCAACCCGCGGAAACTATGGGATCTCGTGGATTGAGAAGAAGGTGAACCTGCCAAATCGCAAGGGGTTTGGAATTGTGAAAAAAGCGGACCGTGATACGTGTACGGTGGAAATTCAGACTACGAAGGTGTTACAAGTGTTCAAGAAAAAGGATCTGGAACTTGCCGCTGACAGCCATGCCAAGACTGCTCGTCAGAACAGTCGCAATCGCAATAATGCCAAGGCACGCGAGAAGCTCGGACTGGATGAGGACGCGGTGCTCATGGGCACGACACCGTCGCGCTACATTGCGTTCCAGGACCTTGTGAAGCGGTTCGCAATGCGCCGACGGGAGAAATTGAAAAAGCGCCCAAACTTGATTGAGTGGCAGGCCCGATTGAATTTGAACTATCTTGAAAACGGATTCTGGGACAAAAGCAACCCTGCGGTTGTTGATCTGATCGTGACCCCCCAGTGTGAGATTTGTGGCGTCGAGAAAGAGGTATGGTGTGGCGTATGAGATTAGTTTGTGCTCGTCTCTAATATCTGTGTGTGTATTTGTGCTGCTCGCAGGACATGGATGGCCACTGTTGGAACAACGAATGCCCTAGGTGTCCCGCATTTGATGTGGATGGATTCGACCCCAAGGATGAGTGTGCTTTTATGCGAGTACCGGTGGCGCCATTCGCAAATAACAGCATCACCAGTTCCCTGTGCCTCAAAAAGGAGGATCTGTCAAGGAAGCGCAAGCGTAGGTCGCTGGACGCATCACCCGTGGGGACTGGAAGGAGCCAAGCTGACGGAGAACAAGTTGCTTCGCCTACAGGAGAGACTAAGAAGCCAAAGAGGGATGCTGGAAAGACCAAGAAAACCCCGACGGCGTCTACTGACAAGGATATGAAGAATGGTGAAAAGGGTGGAAGGAAGAAACCCGGAAAAACTTCTGCTGAACAAGGCGACCTGAAGCGCGGCAAAGGAATGGCAAAGAAAGCCAAGGGCGAAAAAAGCCCCAGATCGATGGCTCCTAGTACCGAGACTGAGACCGGAGAAGCGTCACCTTCCAACGCCTTCCGCCCTCACTACGACAGCGTGTTTTCGCGGTAGGAAGCTTTTCTGTGAGACAACACGTGCCGGCGGGTAAGTGCCGCACTCCTGAAATAGGCTGGAGTTTGAGAGCGGTGTAAATGCATATTTCATGGTCTAGTAATTCGCTCGATACTCGGCTTTGTCGCCGTCTAACTCAGGGAAATTGAAGCACTTCACATGTTTTGTATGCAGCGCGTGTATCTTATCGATGCTCCTTGAGCTCTGATCCCCGAACCAAAGTGTATTATTATCGGGTGGGTGACGAAGGTGTGATTTGGCTGTGGCAGAGCTGACACGAACGTGTTGTTCGGTGGCCCCGTTGGTGGGGTAGTTGAGATTGAAACAACTCGGCCCCACTTGGGTTCGGCCTCATCGACGTTATGGCGCCGAAGCGCAAACAATCACAACCATCGCATTCCGAGGGCAAGAATGGACTCCCACCTGTCATACCTCCGCCCATGCTCAAGCGCAAAAGCAGCAGCGTGAGTGTGTTGGATGTTACCGGCGGGGCCTCTAGCAAAGGCGCAGAGCACAACGGAGATCTCCCTCGAGTTGGTCGCGATACTGGCAGTCTTCAGGACCTTCGACCCGATGGAGATAATAACGGTACGGCAAACAGGACACAAAGCGCGGCAGGGAGCAAGCGTGGAGACAAGAAAAAGAAGTTGCCAAAGAATGGATGGTCAAACGAGACTGGAGACGCGCTGCCCATGGTGACACAAACTTCAGACTCCCAAGGAGACAGCAAGTCTTCCCCGTCAAAAGTCCAGAGAGAGAGCACGCGGCGACGGCGTGCCGGGGATATCACCCTCACCCGTCCAGCTACCATTGCTGTCGTCGTGAAGTATCAGTGTAAGCTGGCATGCTTTGTTGTTTAGCGCAGCGACTCAAAACTGACATGCTGCATTATCCAGTAGGGCAGCACGAGCTGAAGAAGTTCAAAACATGCTTCAAACAAATCGATCTCGAGTATGTGCTAGGAACGCAGTTGCATGGCTGTTCTAGGGGCTCACCACTGTCTTAATGCTTTATTGTATTGCAGCGCGAGTGGTGTCATCGATTACGACGAGTTCTTCGAGTTTATCGACGAGACGAAGACACCGTTCTCCGAGAGCCTCTTCCGCATGATTGATTCCGATAGCAATGGATCGGTATGAATTGCAGCCGCTTATGTGGAAATCGACCCATTGCTGACTAGTACGTTCTCCTTGCAGATCGATTTCGAAGAGTTTGTTCACGCAATGGTGCTTTATTGCATGTACACCCGCGATGAAATTCTTCACTGTACGTAGTTTGCTCGAACTTCGAGGCTCTGAATTTCGATGAGTTACTAAGTATCGGGGTGCTGTCAGTCGCTTTCGATACCTTCGACCCTGCTGCCACGGGGTCCATCGGTGACAAGGAGCTTCGTCGCCTGATTAGCATGGTCAACGATGGTCAGTCCAAATTCACAGGCAATATCCACAATGCGCTGGCAGAATTCGATCGAAACAAAGATGGCGTTATCGACTTTGAAGAGTTCAAGAACATGAACAAGCGCTTCCCAATGCTGCTGTTTCCTTGCTTTCGACTCCAGGACCGCATGCAGAAATCTACACTGGGCGACAGTCACTGGCTTCAGCTTCATAAACGACTCTACGAGCGCCTCAAAACGGAGAATTATAAGGTACGGACAAACCACGTGACTGCTTCTATTTGATCACTTCACTGACAAATCTGCTCCACTCCGGATTGCTACAGCGAAAACACAACGGTGCTCTTCCAGCGCTTACTCTCGTTGGTGCCATCGTCAAGTTTCTTCGATTGGACACCCGCGACGTCTACCAGCCTTAGTCAAGATTACGTTGAAGACGATGTCATGTGGACGAGATCAAGCGGATAGATCGGCTTTCCTGAGGCGATATGGTTAAAATACGTGACGGGTTCGGACCCTCGTAGCGGTAGCGATGCAACTTGATCGGCCCGACACCACGTGGCTCCCGCACTTTCGTAATCTGGGATCGACTTGGGCGGCTGGTCGCAGTCCAACGGCTCAGCGTAGAAGATGAAGCGCATGCGCACATATTGACTACCATTGCGGTCTTGTTTGGGGTGGTACTCGAGCTTGAGCAGTCCCGTGAGGCGGATGTCGATGCCGGCCTCTTCTTTCGTCTCGCGGATCGCAGCTTGCGCCGGGTTCTCTCCGCTGTCGATGCGTCCCCCCGGCAGCCAGAAGCCCGAGTTGGCGAACTCTTGCACGAGCAAGAAACTGTTGTACTTTTTGTTGTGGCACACCACGAGCGCGAACGAGTAGAGCGTGCTGTCGGCCATGTTGAACTCGCTCGCCATCTCGTGGCGGCCCGGCGGGCCGTGGGCGTTGTGCATGTGCACCTGGAAGGGCCCCCGCGGGGTCTCCCGGCATATCGGGCACGTGATCCCGTCCGTGTTCTTCTCGTTGATATGGTACATGGGGCAGTGTCTCCAGAGCTGGTCCTCGTCCATGCCGTTCTTGCCGCAGAACGGGCACGTGAAGCCGTCGCGTCCGCCGGACCTGCCTTTGCTCTTCCGTCTGTGGTTCTTGTAGCTGCCGTTGTCCTCTCCACACGAGGCGATGAAAGCCAGCACGTCCCGCACGGCGTCCAGCGAGTCCGTGACCATGTTGGCGCCCTCCTGGAAGCTCTGGTAGCGGCCCATGGGGCGCTCCGCCAGCTGCGGGCTGAAGATGCACAGGAAGATCTGCTTGCTGATGGTGCGGATCAGGCGCAGCAGCGGGAACAGGCGCTGCTCCGACAGCCCCGAGGCGCGGAACAGCACCGCGTCGAAGGGCGCGCGCGTGTGCGTCTGCACGAGCTGCTGCAGGATGTCGGCCTCGAGGTGCACCGCCAGCTCCGTGACGAAGCCCTGCGCCGTGCAGGCGTGCACGCACGCGTTGTCCAGGCTGTCCAGCGGCACGTCGTGGCTCGAGACGTTGCGGATCACCAGCGCGCGCTTCATGATGGAGACCGGGGAAGAGCTATTGTTACACACAATTGCTACACAGACGTATCGAAATGATTGCCGCCGATTCACGAAACGACGCGGAAGCTGGAGATAGGAGACCGTGGAAGCGAAGATGAACGACGAGGACGAGCTGGACGACTTGGAGGCGAAGGTGCTGGGCCGTGTGCTCTGTAGTGATGGATATGGATCGGTGCGTTGCGTGCTAACACGCGTGCTTTGTTGCGCTGCAGCTGGACGACCTGACGCACCAGAATGACGTGCTGCGGCAGGAGAACGAGCTGCTCGAGTCGTATCTGCAGCGCAACGGGCAGCCCACGACCGGCAGTGACGATGAGGAGAAGCAGAGCGAGCGCGACAAGAAGACGGGCCTGGGCTCCAGGCAGCGCCGCGTGCGCGCGCAGGTGATGCTCACGATCGAGCAGAAGAACGACATTTGCAGCACGGAGCTCGAGGCGGCGCAGAAGGAGCTGGAGGAGACCAAGCGCTCGTCCGAGCGGCTCATCGACACGCTGCGTGCCGTCCTGGAGGAGACGGACATCCGCATCGCGGAGCTCAAGAAGGACGCGTACGAGTTCAAGCGCGACATCGTCGTAGGCGCCGAGAACTTCCGCACGGGCAAGACCATCGCCGAGAAGATGATCCGCTACATGGAGGAGAAGCTGCGCCAGAAGGACGCCATCGTGGAGAAGCTGCGGCTCAAGAACGCCACGCTGAAGAGCCAGGCGCAGAAGATCGACGCGCAGCTCCGGCACAAGGAAGAGATGGGCGACGCGCTGCACTACATCGACTTCCATCAGCTGCAGATTGAGAACAAGCAGTACGTGGCCAAGATCGAGGAACGCAATGAAGAGTTGCTACGTCTAAAGCAGACCACGGGAAGCACTGTGCAAGTGCTAAACAACCTGAAGAAGCGGCTGCATGAGCTGCTCGAGGAGAGTGCGTGGCTTCAAGGCGAGATTCGCACGCGTACCGAGCTGAACGAAAAAATTGTGGAGGAGATCGCGCTGGTAGAGGAGAAAAACCAGAAGGACATGCGCCGCCTGCAGTCACTGCAGATCCAGCAGTCAGCCGAGCCAAGCAAGGACATGCCGCAGATTCTGGACTACGTCGGGCAGAAGGCAAAAATGTACGAGCTGCAGCAAGAGGTCAAGAACTACGAGCGCAAGGTGGAGATCGCGGAGCGAGCCGTCAAGCTAAGTCGGGCTAAGGAGGCTAAGCGCTTGCAGGCGCAAGGTTAGCAAGCATGTATACCCAGGAAACATTTGTAGGCTTGTAAGTCACTAGGAATGGATTCTATGTCTAACCGTTTGAGCACGAATACTTGCACCTTATTGTCACTTCAAACGACGCGACCCTCAACGAAGGCTAACCCCACGTTTTCCATGGAGAGAGCGCGCATTCGGCGCCGACGACAGCAGTTCCAGGCACAGCTCGAAGTCCGATCAAGAGAGCTGCGGGATGCGCTAGCAGCTCAGCTTTCGACAAACGGAGCCAAAAATGCATCCGTTCACACACGACTCGTGCTGAAGCTGCAGTATCAGCTTGGCGAGCTGTGTGCAGAGTACGACGAATTCGGGCTTGCAAGCATGTACTTCCAACAAGTGCTGACTGGTGTTGAAGCATCTCACGCAAACGGCGAGCTAGCCAAAGAAATGGACGAGGAAGTCGTGGAGCTCGCGGTTTTGCGATCAAATACCCTAAACTGGCTGGCGGTCACGCACTTTCGGTCTGGAAACCAAAGCGAGGCGATGGAGTTCCTGCTGCAGGCTAAAAAGCTCACTCGAGGCGATTCGTCCCCTACCAAATCGATCAGTCCGCCGGTGGACAAGTCCCTGACAGCTAACTACGCGATCTTCTTGCACGCTAAAGGCAACATCGCAGATGCGCAGAGCGCAGCCCAATTGGTGGTGGACGAGGATGAATCCGATCCCAGCGAAGAATCCCTTGATGATACTCGCGCCCGAAGCACTGCCTTTATGTGTACGTACTTTGCTTCCGAGGTTTTTACTCTGCGTCATTAACCGTTGCAGTCCTTTGCTAACACATTGTATATCAGTGCTAGCGAGTATCTGCAAAGCAAAAGGAGATCCTGGACAAGCTTTGAAGCATGCCGAACGGGCCGTAGGGCTGGCGGATCGTGTACAAGACCCTCGACTAATTTCACGCGCGCATAATAACCTCGGTATCTACTGTCTCGAACAAAATGATGTAGAGCGAGCATTCAACCTGTTTGCGTGTGCATATCGTGCTGCTCGGCAAATCAAGGATTTCCAGCAGCAAGCGATTGTCAAATACCATTTAGGAATTGCGCTTTCGTACCTTGGTCGAAATCTAAATGGAAAGCACGAGATCAACGACGACGAAGAGGATGAAGATGCCCTGGGAGAAATGCAACAAAAGCAAGAACAGGAGCAACCGACTTCACCGGAAAACGGTGACACACTCGAGAGAGAACCCGATACGTCATCAGCGGTGAACACTAACGCCGAAGCTGACCCTGCAACAGAAGTCTCCACCCCCGTGATTACAGTTGCAGCACCACCGACAACCAAGTCACCTAAGGATTTGTTTCTTGAAAGCGAAAATCTAACGGGTGCTTTACCTGAGCCAGATAACTCTCTCCGAGTACTGACACAGAGTTGCCGTGGCGAGGAGGAATACTATGCTGGTGAATTTCATAACGCTGAGGCCGAGTTCACTATTGCACTAGGTCAGTTGAAAGAGTTTACGGGGATCGACCTCGAGGAGAACCAGAAGTTGGATTCAGTGGCAAATGGTAATGCGCAACCCAACGATGAAGATGTTAGGGAGGATGTGGACGCTGAAGAGGAGGAAGAAGATATTGCAATACCTCCTATTGAACCGGAACTGGCAAAACTACATGGTCTATTGCTAAGTTACACGGGATGCACGCGGCTCGTGGAGGGTAAATTTGGCCTTGCCGAGCACTCACACAAACGTGACCTGGCTTTGGCGCTACGTCAAGAGGATCTTCATGCTCAGCACCGAGCATTACGCAACTTAGCTATTGTTTATAATGCCACGCAGCGTTACGTTGAAGCAATCCCGCTTTGGAGGGAAGCGCTCGAGCTCGCAGTCGTTCTCGATTTCCAAAGCGAGCAACTAATGGCGTTTTCGGGTCTAGGATCTGCACTTCGAGAACTAGTGATGCTGGAGGGGCCAGGTGCAGCCGCAGCAGCAGGAGTTGGATCCATGCAACCACTGCAAGTGTTTTTGAAACAACGCGCTATTGCTGAGCAAATTGGCGACCTTCATCAACAGATTTTGGCTCAGCGACACATTGTTAGTGTGTACGAAAGTCCGATCTCGAAACCACAGATGGACGGTGAGGCTACTGAAGCACTTGAACGTCGACTATCAGAGTGTGATGCACTGGTACGGCTATGCGAGAAGTACGAAAACTTGCAGTATCGTGCAGATGCGTATCGATCTCTGGCGAATGCTCTGACTTCACAGCTCGCACGACTGCGAGCTCGAGCTAATGGTGATGGAACTTCACCACCGCAGTATGGTCTAGCGGATGCAATTGCCGTGTTATCTCAAAAGCGAAATAGCGTTTGCGCTAGTTACCAAGAAGCTAATGTGGCGCTCTCGACTGCAGCAGCTCTCATGTTCCAAGACGTCCACGAAGAGGGGTTTGATGACGAGGAAAAAGTGCCAAAGCCAAAATCTGATGAACGTCACGCTCGACCACCTTTGACACGGCTAGAAATCTTGCATCGTCGTTAAGCAGCGACACCACCAATAACAGTAGAGCTACAGCCACTTTAAATCTAATGATGTTGCTATTAGCGTGTTGCTACCAGGTTCAGCTTTATTTGTCGTCTAAACTTTCTTTGGTTGCTTGCGCTTGTCGCTTGAGGCGAGGACTTTGAAAGTGCAGCGGAGACTTTCGTCCACAACTAGCATTGCCCCTGCGTTGTCGAACTCGTTGCAGTAGTTGGGAGCGGAAAAAATGGTCACGAGTTTGCGTCCGGCAAAGAATTCATACCCATCGGAGACAACTTGGTGTGCTCGGCAGACCAGATCCAGGTCGTGTGTTTTTAGGAATTGGTCCACTACGTCAGTACCGAAGATGTACGACACGCCGCGGTCGCTTTCGGTCCAGCCCTGACTATCTGGATCGGGATCCGACCAAAGCAGATCGCACAAGAGTCCTTCGTCGGGAACGTCCGTCGGACGTCGAATGTTCTTAATCTGATCGAGTGTATAAAGATCGGGTGACAGTCCTCCATGCGTGCAGAAAATCTAGGATCCGATAGCACGGTAAGTGGTGTGAGGTTGTATTCGCATCAAGCGAACATAATTATACCGGAGACTCACCTTTCCTGCCACGACAGCTGAGATAGGCATGCAGTTAAAGCAATCGCCGAACGTGCGCCAGACCTTCACGGAGTATCGGCGTTTGCATTCATCATAAAATCCGTAGATGCGGTTGATCGAAGCGCATTCGTGGTTCCCTCTCAACAAATAGAGCTGTTCCGGGTACTTAATTTTGTATGCGAAGAGCAAGCAGATCGTTTCGATGCTCTGCATGGCGCGGTCGACGTAGTCTCCCAGGAAGAGATACCGCCGTTCGTCTGGGAAGCCTCCCATCTCAAACAGCCGCAGCAAGTCCGAATACTGTCCATGGGTGTCTCCGCAAATGTTAATCGGCGAGGGAACCTCCACGAGCGGTGGCTGCTCCAGGAAAATCTGTATATCGGACAAACCATGTTAGACGGCGATTAGATAGAAAGGTGGCCTTACTAGCACTCACCGTGCGGATTTTACGACATAGCAGCAGCACTTCATCCGTGGTGATATCCGTGACTTCGGTCTGCGTAGGTTTATCCTGCACACTGAGCAGCTTGCGGATAACACCGTCGACTACCTGAATGCTCGGGTCTGCCATCGTGAGGTGTCAAATATTCCACCACGTCGTCCGTCAGATGAACGATGCCTGTGTTGCAGCGGAATAGGCGAGCACGCAGTCCGGCAAGAAGGCGAGTTGGCAAGCATGCAACCAACGCGTGCAGAGGCTATTTTTTCGCGGGGATGCTACTGCCATGAATAGCAGGATTAAGTTAGTACACTGTCGTGGCCCAACTGCACCTTGTTTCACGTACGAGTCTGGAGTCCGCGTGCCATAACAGCAGCAAGCCGACATGTTTGGACCCTCTCTAGACGTCTCCACCTTCATAGGTCCAAACGTAGTCACGGTCAGGAATCGCTTGTCATCATGAAACAAGGCGACCCCTTTTCACAGATCCTCAAAGCAAATTTGTATTGAATAACTGCACCCAGCACTGCTTATCACGGTAGATTTCTCATTGCTGTCTTTTGGTTGCAGTTCTTACAGCAGGCTCGCATTGAAACACAGTGTCGATCAATGAGTCACAGTGGAGCGATAATGCTAAGCCTCCAATTGCAAAATGAGAGCCCCTCCAAGCTCAGCCCGACCATGTCGGGGCCTCAGAGGTGCCTCGGCAATGATCAAACAACCGCCCCAGCAGCCGACGGCTGCCGTATCGCGGCGCATTGCCAAACTATCGGCGTTTCAAGGAGCAACTTCCATCCACTGAGCAGTATCCAACGGCCCAGCTCATTCTGCAATCGGGCGGTTTGCTGCGGTCTTGCGCCGACCTTCGACCATCGTTCCTTCTGCCATGGGTGCTGACTAGCAGTGCTTGCGCTGTGCGAATTGCAGCGGCGAGTGTTGCGGTAGACGCCGCCAAGCGCGCGGTCGACCCGAGTGCGTGTTGCGCAGAGCTCGACACGAGTTGCACCTACACTGCGTTCCATAAAAACTGCTAACTCAGACCTAGCCCTCCCTACGAACCATAGTCAACCCAAGTAGTCTCCGACCCGCGGGACGGCCCGCCCGCAGATTCGTGACGCGCCAGACGCGATCTTGCCTCAAATCCCCATACAAACGCCAAGTGAGCGCTTCCTCGCATTCTGGAAGCAGGTCAGTTCCCGATCTGCCGGCCAAGAAAGAGATCAAAGCGCGCGAGAGAGACAAAAAGACCCACTCAGCCACCCACCCACCCAGCCACCCACCCAGCCCTGCAGGATGAAGTTCCACAACAAGGAGGTGCTGAATGACACGTGGACGCAGTTCCTGGCGCTGTGTCTGCTGCTCATGCTGGCCGTCGACTCGCTCAAGTACGTTCGTATACATACCCCCATGCTTCTCTCCGTGTGTATACTACCTGTATACTAACTGTATACACCTCGCTCTGCAGCCCCATCAAGGCCGTGAGCAAGTTCCTGGGCGTGCCGTCCGACTACTGGGGGCTGCTGGCCGTGGGCATGATGCTGGGGCTGCTGTTCCACAACGCGGCGGACGTGATCTACCGCTCCACGCGCGTCTTCCTCAACAGCATCCTCAGCATCTCGTTCAAGAGCGTGGACCTCATCGGCCTGGACAACGTGCCCGCCGAGGGCCCCGTGATCTTCACGGGCAACCACGCCAACCAGTTCGTGGACGGCCTCGTGGTCATGATGACGAGTCCGCGCAAGGTGGGCTTCATGATCGCCGAGAAGTCGTGGCACCTGCCCGTCGTGGGCCACCTGGCCCGCATCATGGGCTGCATCCCGGTGGTGCGTCCGCAGGACTCGGTGGCCGCCGGCGTGGGCCACGTCAGGCTGGCCAGCGGCGAAGCCGTCACGCCCGCCAGCTCCGCCAGCGGCGGCGCCAGCAGCGGCAAGCCCCAGTGGCTCGTGCAGGGACAGGGCACGAGCTTCACCAAGCAGGTGACGCCCGGCGACCAGATCCGCTTCCAGGGCAAGAGCGTCAAGGACTCGGGCTCGCCCGTCAAGATCCTGCAGGTGCTGGACGACGCGCAGCTGCTGCTGAACGCGCCGCTCCAGGACGGAGAGGGCAAGCCGGTGCTCGAGCACGGCCCCTTCGGCATCTTGAAGCGCGTGGACCAGTCCGTGACCTTCGCCAAGGTGTACACGCACTTGAAGCGCGGCAACTGCATCGGCATCTTCCCCGAGGGAGGATCGCACGACCGCACGGACCTGCTGCCGCTCAAGGCCGGTGTGGCCATCATGGCGCTCGGAGTCAAGGACAAGTACAACATTAACGTGCCCGTGGTGCCCGTGGGACTCAACTACTTCCGCGGCCACCGCTTCCGGGGACGCGTGACGGTGGAGTTTGGCACCCCCATCACGGTGGACCAGATGCTGATGGAGAAGTACGAGGAAGACAAGCGCACGGCATGCAACACCTTCTTGCACCGCGTGGAGGAGAGCATGCGCTCGGTGATCGTGACGACGCCGAGCTACGGCGTCATGCAGGAGGTGCTCACTGCCCGTCGCCTGTTCCAGCGCTCTGGCGTTCGTCTGTCGGCGAAGGAAACGCAGGACCTCAACCGCCGCTTTGCCGAGGGCTACAAGGTGTTGCAAGATGTTCCTGAGGCCCGTGAAGACCTTGCGGTGCTCCAGCACAAGCTGGACACTTACTACAAGACGCTGCAGAAGATGGGTCTCAAGGACCACCAGGTGCCTTACATTCCTTGGTGGACTATTCACGATGTACTCGGCTCCGCTCTGTACGGCACGCTGATTCTGCTTCTGGCTTCGATCCCGTCTTTCATTCTGAACGCGCCGGTGGGCATTTTGGCGCGCTACGTGGCGAACACGGCTCAGAAGAAGGCGCTCGAGGGCTCCAAGGTCAAGGTCATGGCGCGCGACGTTGTTCTGAGCAAGAAGATTCAGTTTTCGATCTTGGCGGTGCCGCTGCTGTGGTTCATGTACCTTGCTGCCGCTGTAGCCTTCACGGACTGGTACTGGTCCTCGATCGCGCTGCTCATGGTGTCGTTCCCTCTGTTCTCCTTCTTTGGCGTTCGCTCCGTGGAGGCTGGAATGATTGAGCTGAAAACCGTGCGCCCGCTGTTCTACCGTCTGCTGCCGACGTACAAGGCTACGCAAGATGAGCTCCCGCGCCAGCGCGCTGAGCTGCAGAAGGAAGTGCGCGAGTTCGTCAAGAAGTACGCGCCGTATCTGGGCAAGCTGGCCGAGCCGAAGAAGCTCGACTGGAGCGAGTACATGCACGAGCGCTCGCTGGTGCTTGCTGAGAAGGCCAAGCTGCAGACCGAGACCCCGCCGCCGCCCCCGGCGCACGAGGAGGAAGGCGAGGAGCCTCGCGAGGGCGAGGGCGAGGACCAGATTGGATCCCCCGTGCCCACCATCACGAAGTTCCACGACATCAGCATCCTCGGCAAGTCGGAGAAGTCGGTGGCAGACTTGGCGGGTCTCGAACGCTCCATGTCGTGCCCGCCGGGATACCAGGAGTTGGCTGAGGAAGTTGCCAGGCAACGTCAGGGCTCCGCTTTCAGCTAGATTGTTCAAAGAGAAGTGTGCGCTTGGTAGTCGTCGCACCATAGTCAAGTATCGCTGTGTTTGATCCTTTTGCTTCGAAGTTTCGCGTTGTCACGGTGAAGACACTATCAAATCGAAAGTCATGAAGCGATACATATTCATTCACGTGTTCTCTCTCTCTACCTAACTCATGCACAACACCTGCAAAACTATCCCTTAACTATCTCTCCAGCTTACTTGTGGAAGATGGAACCGCGGCGCAGCGCGGCCACAGCCTCCTCGCGGTCCTTGTCGCTCAGCAGGTTGAGCACCTCCAGGATGCCAGCCACAGCGGCCTTGGGGTCCTTGCGGCCGATCTCCACGACCTGCGAGGCCATCTGCTCCTGGCGGAGCTCAGCAACACGAGAGGCGATCCACTCCTTGTCGCTGGACAGCCACACCAGCACGTCCGAGTCGCCGTGCGACCAGAGCTCGGACACCGACACGTTCTGCTGACGCGGCACACGGCCACCGTTCACGGCCTCCGTGAACCAGCCCTTGATCACCTGCTCCGAGCCCACGAAGGTCGTCGCGCGCGGGCCGCCGGCGCTCGCAGCCACCACCTGGCGGCGCAGCGTGAACTCCGCGAGCTGGCGCTTGAGGCGCCAGTAGAAGAACTTGCGCGAGTTGGACCAGGGCACAACCTGGCGGATGCAGCCCACGGACTTCATGCGGCCAGGCGTGTCGTGCAGGTCGCCGAACTCCGTGGCCACCTGCACGTAGATCGGCAGCAGCGTTTCCTCGCGGGTCTTGATCTCGGCCGAGATCTTGGCGCCCTCGGTCTCCTTCTCCTCCGGCGACAGCTCGGCAAGACGCGCGGTGAGCTGCTTGAGCTTGTCGTCGAGGCGGTGCATGGTCTGCAGGAGCTGCTTCTTGCGGTACTTGATCTCAATGAGACCGGCCGGCTCGAGCACACCACCGCGGCCCTGCGGGTCGGCGTACATCTCCATGATGCCCTCGTTGATGGTGGGGTCCACCACGGCCCACGCGCCACCACGCAGCTCAGCGAACGGCGGGATGTACACGAACACGGGCTGCTCGTAGTTGACGAGGCCGTCCACGATGGCAGCGCCGAACTTGAGCACCTCGTCGAACATGTCGCGCTGGCCACCGGAGAAACCACGCCAGTTGGCCAGGATGAACAGCGGCAGGTCCTCGCCCTTGAAGTCCTTGATGGCAGTGGCCGTCTTGTGGGCCGAGTCCGGGAACCACACCTGACCAGCCTGCGGCATCAGGTTCTCCTGCGAGGCAGGCGTGGCCGGGTCGGCAGGGATCACCTTCTCGGACGTGCGTACCTCCGTCACCACCACACCGCACGGGATGCCACCAAGGCGGCCGCGGCCGACGATCACGCTCTTGGCCCAGCCGTCAAGCGTCTCGCGGAACGAGTCCTTGTCCATGAGGCCCGAGACCCACTTGCCCGTCGCCTCGTCGACCTTACCCGCCAGCAGCGCACGCGGGTCGTACTGCGTGCTCTTGTCGGCGGGGCAGAAGTCCACCGTGCGCTCGATCTCATCCACTCCAGTCAGGTCGCGGATCGGCAGCGGGCCGCGGCGGACCGCCGGCACGAACGCCAGCCACTCGAGGATCGAGTAGATGCCCGAGAGGTGGTTCTTGGCCGTCAGGTGCGTCACACCGTTCGTGTGCATGATCTTCACGCCGCCCAGTTGGTCGTTCGAGGTGTAAACCTCCTTGCCCATGAGCTTGTTCAGGGCCTGGTAACCCGTCAGGATGATCGGCGAGTGCGTGGCGTTCTGCACCGTACGCTGGCCCAGTCGCACCAGGTAGGCGCCGATGCCGACACTGCGGCCGCAGGCGTACGTCAGCGTGAACACGTCCTGGTAGGCGCGCGACGTCTCGCCGGCAATGGTACCGCTGCCGCGCAGGCACTCCACACCAAGATCGATCTCGCGACCCACAATGTCGTTCAGCACGTAGCGCTCCTCGCCCGTGCTAGTGACCAGCAGCTTGGCGTTCACAGAGCCCTCGGCCGAGGCAACCTTGTAGTCCTCGGGCGTCAGGTACAGGTACTCGAAGCCCTTGGTCGGGTTGGTCTCGTCCTTCCAGCACACCTTGTACAGGGCCTTGATGGACTCGGCCATACCGATGCGGGCGCCAGCGTTAGCCGAGAAGAAGAAGCGGGGGATACCCTTCGAGCGAGCCAGCTTCGACGCCAGGTCGAACAGCGTGTCCTCGCGGGTACCGAAGGAGCCGGCCTTGAACGTGATGTCGTTGGCGATGATGATGATCTCACGTCCATCCGGGAACTCCGGCGTGTACAGCGTCAGCAGCCACGCCACCATGCCGATGTCGTTCTGGCCGCGCGGGCGTGTCGTCTCCGTCAGAGACTTGCCAGTCGCGTCTAGGATCAGCTCGCGCGTCTCCATCAGCAGGTTCGGGATGGTGATTTTGGAACCGCCACCGCGCGTACGCTGCTGCACGTACTTGCGCCACTGGCGCAGCAGGTTGTACTCGATGAGCTCCAGGAAGTCGTACACGTACACCGTGTTCGACATGGCCTTGGCCATCTGACGCTTCTTGTCAAACGGGAACACCACCGGGTACGGCGTCGTGACTGGCATGCCGTCGAGCTCGCCGTGAGTCTCGTCACCGATGGAGGTGAAGATAGGCTCGTCGTGGCCAGCGGCCTCGACGTACGCCTGCACACGGACCACGTAGCCCGTGGGGTTCTCGGCCACAAGGCGCACGGGGATCGCCGGGGCCTCGCTGTTGAAGCGCGCGATGATCTTGAGCTCCACCGTCGACACGCGTAGCTGCTCCAGACGCTCGGCGTAGCGGTACGCAAGAATGCGGATCACACCCTCGAGGTACTGCGGGTCCACAATGGCCTGCGGCAGGATGTTCAGGTACACGTGGTTGTTCTTGGTCGGCAGCGACGACTTCTTGACCAGCGGGTTGGCAAGGTTCACCTCCAGGGCGTTCAGAGCGTCAACCAGCGAGCGCTCGGGGCCCGGGTAGGCGTCGTACTGCGAGCGAGAGCCACTGCCATCGTGGTCCAGCTGACGCACCACAGCGCGCACGAAGATGCGCTGGAAGCGGTCGGTCACGATGTGCGAGTCGGACTCCTTCATCTTGGCCAGGTACAGATGAACGTTCTTGTTCTCCGACGCAAGAGGCGTGACGCTGTAGTTCTGAAGACGACGCAGCTCCAGCTTGTAGGCGAGAGGCGCCTCCATGTGGCGCAGGATCTTGTCCTCGCTGTAGTTCAGGCGGCCCGGGAAGGTGTAGATGTTCGGGTACAGGGCCATGTCCGCGTTGTGCACCGAGATGTTCTCGATGTTCTGCGGGCGCACGGAGAACGTCACTCGACGGATGTTGTGCGCGCGAAGGTCCTGGTCGACCGTCTTGAGGTAAGCCTCAGCCTGCTCCAGAAGGTTGGCCTCCTCCGAGTGCTCGTCCACCAGGATGACGTGCAGCACGTTCACCAGCGGGTCCTTGCGCACCGACAGCGTCTTCTTGGCCAGCGGGAACAGCGTCATAACGTCCGTGAAGGACTTCTGGAAAGCCTCCAGGTTGGCAAGGCGAATGATGGCGCCGTGACGCTCAAAGTCCGGCGAGATCTTCTGGTAGCTCTCAACCGGCTTGGCCAGCGGCTTCTCCGCCACCTCCTGCTCCTCGCTGCTCTCCTCGGAGTTCTGCTCGCCCAGGTCCAGCGAGCTGGCAGAGCTGTTGCGGCGCAGCAGGCTCGCCAGGTCGTCGTAACTCTCAGCAGGGGCGACGCCGACCGCAAGCGCATCGACCACGGGCGACTTGAACTGGAACGTCTTGGCGAAGATGTCGTTGAAGCTCATGGTCTCCATGGACTCGATCAGGTACGAGCGGTACACACGCAGCGCGTACAGCTCCAGAGCCAACTCGCGGATCTTCTCGTCCTCGTGGTCAAGGAGCGAGATAAGCAGGTCGAACAGCGGCTGCGACTGGTCCAGCAGGTTACCGCACGCGGCAGCAAGGTCGGTCGACGAGCCATCGGCGATGTAGTCCTTGAGCACCTTCTCCACCTGGCTGAGGCGGTCGCGGTAGGACGGCATCTTGTTGTCGATCAGCAGCTGACGGGCCTCAAGAGCCACGAGCGAGTACTGGTTCTCCTTGAACGTAGCAAGCTTCTCGAGGAGCGGCACGAACGCCGCAGTCTTCATCGACTTGCGAGGAGCCACGGCCGTGCCGCGCGCCATCTGGGCCAGGAGCTGCAGCAGCAGCTTGTTCTTCGCCTCCAGCGCCTTGTGCGAGCGAGCGATGGCGAAGACCTTGTTCAGGTCGGCCGAGTTCTGCTGACGCAGGGCCATCACCACATCCTCGATGTTGTGCGAGTTCGCGTACACCGTCTCCACCGTGAAGTACTCGTTGATGAGCTCGGTCAGCACCGCCTCCTCACCAGACAGCAGGCCGTGCTTGTACTTGGTGGCGATGTCGCGGAGCGTCACCACGGAGGCCTCGAAGTCCGAGCGCTGACGGTCCGTCGAGAGCGTCTTCTTGTGCTCGTCCAGAATCTCAACCACGTCGGCGACGTTGAACTCGTGGGTGGCCGTGGGCTCCTCCGACACAGCCTTCTTGAAGGTCTGGACCTTGTCCGTGATCTTGGCGAACACGTCAAGCGGGATGCGGCCCGCCAGCGACGACATGGCCTCCTTGATCTCCTCGACGGGCAACAGGGGCTCGTTCAACACCTGGAACAGGTCGACCAGTGCCTTGTGCGTGAGGTCCTCGGGGGCGTAGTAACCCTGCAGCACGCTCTTGAGGACAGCCAGCGACTTGCGCATCTTGTGGACAGACTTGGTGCTGTTTCCGTTGGTGTTCTCCGCCGATGGGAGCTTGCCCATGTACACGTCCGACTTCTTCACGCACGACGGGTCGTCAAGCTCCATGGTAGCGATGCAGTCGCCAGGGGCCAGCACAGCACCCTCCGACTTGAGCAGGCGGATCACACCGGCCTCCGGGGTCAGCAGCGGCATGTACATCTTCATCACCTCGATTTCAGCGTACGGCATGCCGCGACGCAGGCTGGCGCCGTCGTCCACCAGGTAGCGAGCGAGCTTACCGGCCGTGTTGGTCACCAGGCGCGTGGGGTCGTACTCCTTGGTGAACACGCACGTGTGGCTGTCCACCACAAGACGCAGGCCCTGGGCCTCCTTGGTAGCGTACGCGACGTGCGACTTGCCGTTCAGCAGCACCAGGAAGCCGCCGTCCGAGAGCGTGCGGATCTCCACCTGCACGTACGAGTCGTTGCAGAAGAGTGTGAACTGGATGGGGCCGCTGCGGCACGCCTTGATGTTGTACTTGATGCCTTCGTAAATGAGCTCCAGCGACTCCTCCTGGGACAGGAAGTGGTTGTGGGGGAGCTGGCCGCGCTCGATCTGGCTGACGTACTCCTCCTGCAGCGCGTTCGACGCCTGGTACGCGCAGCACACGGCGCCGACGAGGACGACCATGAGCGGTTCCGGGCGGCCCTGCAGACGCACTTCGTTGTGGTGCGAGATGCGCTCGTCCAGCCACGACGTGGAGATGCGGTTGTGTTTGAAATCGTCCGACTCCATCATGTTGACGATGTACTCGACGGTGGTGTGGATGTCACCGCGGATGGACAGCTCCTTGAGGGCGAGGATCATGTTCTTGCGGGCCTTCTCGCGCGTCGGGCTCCACGAGAACAGGTGGCCGATCTGCGAGTCGGCGAACTCGTGCACCTGGCCGGACGAGTCCACCGAGAAGTAGCCCCACACGTCGGGCGTGCTGCGGAAGTTGAGCTCCTGGATGGCGCCACTGGTGGGCTGGAAGCCGGCGTTCGGGTCTTCGGCCGTGATACGCGCGGCGATGACGTGTCCGTGCGGGGGCTTCTGCTTCTCCGTGTCGAAGTCGATGGGGGTCGTCTCGAACGCATCCTTGTTGTACAGACGACGCACGTCGGGGATGCAGTGCAGCGGGATGCCCATGGCCACCTGCAGCTGCGCGGCGGGCAGGTTCACGTGGGTGATCATCTCCGTCACGGGGTGCTCCACCTGCAGGCGCGGGTTGAGCTCGAGGAAGAAGAAGGCGTTGCCCTTGTCCTCGGGCAGCTCGCTGAAGAGGTACTCGACCGTGCCGGCGTTGACGTACTCGACCTCCTTGGCGAGGCGCGTGGCGGCGCGCATCATCTGCTCCCAGACGTCCTCGGTGGGGGCGAGCACGGGGCCTTCCTCGACGATCTTCTGGTGGCGGCGCTGCACGGAGCAGTCGCGGCCGCTGAGCGCGATGGCGTTGCCGTACGAGTCGGCCAGCAGCTGCACCTCGAGGTGGCGCGACTTGGGCGCGAGCTTCATGACGAAGATGGGGGAGCCGGGGATCTCGCCGCGCACGGCCTCCCAGGCGCTGAGCACCTTGTCCTCGTCGTGCACCATGCGGATGCCCTTGCCGCCGCCGCCCTCGCTGGCCTTGATCATGACGGGGAAGCCGATGCGCCTGCACTCCTCGAGGCAGTGCTGGCCGTCGCGCAGCATGGCGGCGTCGTAGATCTCGTCGGGGATGCCGTCGTGGGCCCTGTAGTCCACCTCCATGCCGTCGCCGTTCCAGGCGATGGTGGGCACCTTGGCGCTCTGCGCGATGATGGTGGAGCCGATCTTGTCGCCGAGCGCGCGCATGGGCTTGGCCGGCGGGCCGATGAAGACGATCTTGCGCTCCGTCTGCGCGAGCGTCTCGGGCAGGTGCGGGTTCTCGCTGGCGTGGCCCCAGCCGGCCCAGACGGCGTCCACGTTGAAGCGCTCGGCGATCTCGATGATGAGCGCCACGTTGGCGTAGTTGTGGTTGTTGGAGCCGCCGGGCACCTCGACGACGTGCTCGGCCATGCGGATGTACTCGGCGTTGGCCTTGAGGTCCTCGGGCGTGGCCATGACCACGAACGTCACGACGTGCTCGTCCGCGAACATCTCGTAGCTCCAGCTGCGGATGCTGCGGATGGCCTTGACGGCCGAGATGCCGTTGTTCGCGATGAGCACGGACGTGATGGGGCGCGAGCCCTGCTGCAGCCGCACGTACTCGGCCATGCTGCTGTAGCTCAGCGGGTTGCTGTCGCTGCGCGGCGCGGCGACCTCGGCTTCCTGGGGCGCCATGTCGTCTTGCGTCTCGGGCGTCGTCTCCCCTGCGGCTCCAGTTGTGGAATGGCCCGGCATGAAGAGGGGCGGGGACGGCGGGAGGTCGAGAGGGAGCTGATGCTGATGCTTTGGTCGCTGGTGGAGAGCGGAATGCGCCGGCCTAGCACAATTGAAACGGCTAATGGCGCCGCGCGATTGGCCCAAAATGCAGCCATACAAACGCCGAGTCAAGGCGAGCCAGGCGGGTTGTCAGCGGCGGGCCATTTCGACCCCCGCAGCGCGTCATCGTTTTGGTGGCGCGGACTCGAACTGACGTACGCGGAGCACATACAAAGACGAGGTCAAGAGCAACCTGTGGAGCTCGTCGTTCCGGCGGAGCTGGCAATGTCACCAGCACCGCCCCAGATCCGGAGCCACTACTGATTTCTTTACGCTTCGGTCGAAGCGCACGCACGGGGCTGGGCTCTTTGCGCGCCAGCGGATGGCCGCTCTGGCGCTCATGGTTGCCCGGGCGATGCTGCAGCGACCGCCGCAGTAGAAACGAAGCGCGCCCGTGCGGGGGGAGATGCGAGGTCTAGTGGCTTGCTGCCGCTGCGAATAATGGGGAGCTGCAGCAGCGGCAGCGTCCTGCATTCGCTGGTCAACCGGAACGGTCTCCATTGACCGAAAAGTGTGGGGCGGAGAAAGCTTGTCAAAAAATCGCATGACGATCAACTGAATGACGTCACTCCACTGCGCCCCTTCACAGTGATACCAACTGTTTTGGCGGGCGTATCGGAGTTTACAGGTTGGTTAGGCTTGAACTTGCCTCTTGAGCAGCATGTGGTTTCGAAGGCATATGGCATAGACGAGGCATTGCGCTGCAGGTGATGCGCCCACGTGTCACAAGGCGTGACGCGCCCCATGTATCCATCTGGGGCCTGCCTCAGCAAAGGCTGACGAAGGCCTGCATTGCACGGCATCCATTATCTTTAGATGCGGCGGCGGCGGCGGCGGCAGCGAGCAAGGCAGAAGGGTGTAGTACATTGCAATGACACTGTACAGGGAAGATCTGTCTGCACGAAGTATGGCGCTTGCGAGGACTTGACGAGCGCGAGTCCTGGGGGAAGAATCGCACCGTTAACGACTTCTTCGACCTCGTCGGGCCCTTCAATTACCCGAAGGAGAAGATGTCCATCGCCATGTTCACGTCGTCCTTGGGCGAGTTCGGAAAAGTCAGGGCGCTCTTCGCGAACACTACCCGTGGCTATCGGTGATCTTCCGCAACGATTTCGCGCAGGAAGGTCTGACTCGCTCCAACCGCCATGACCGCGCTCGTCAAGGAGACCAACGACGTATGCTCGCTCGATACCGCAACTATGCGCTGCTATCAACGATGAGGATGTGGCATCAGCACGTGGCCTGGCTGGATGCAGACGTTACCGTCGTTCCGTCAGGTCTAGTGCAGAAGTTGGTTCAATGACCGGGGTCTGGGTCGTGGTGGGCTGCAGTTGCTGTTGTCTGCGTTGATCGAGCCTACTGCAAGTACAGATACAGTACCGCTGAGAAACTTTGGCATCTTCAATTGTTTAATAGAGAGTATATTATGCTTTGCAATGCGTTTGTCGTTTTCACCTAGTGGTTTGCCCGAGTTATAATTTCTGGCGCCGATATAAATACAGATGGTCACTAACTCGACCAAGTTATTTTCACCAGCCTCGATATCGATCTCGATTTACGCTATCTGTGGTCGAATTGCCGATCCAAAAACGCAATTCGGGCCGATTTATTTTAAATCGCGATGGCTGTGTACGGATTATAATGCCTCGATTTATATATATATAATTTGCAATTGGACACTTACATCTGGACACTTGACGAGTGGTCGGCAGATCGCGCTGCTGATCTGTCGAAGCACCGCAGTTTCCGAAAACCTTCATCGTGCAGCATGCACTCTATCGACTACCGTTGACGAGCTGTTTTTCTTATGCATGTGTATGGAATCTGTATGCAGTATGTTAGCGATATATTTTTGCCTAACGTGCGAACACTGCAACGTTGGTACAAGCCGATGGTGTGGTTGATGAAGGAGATCGAACTAACCGCTCGTCGCGTTGGCCGAACGACGTGGTAACCCGTGTTCGAAAGTACGTGAAAGCTCACCCTACATTTTATTTAGAGGAGCTACAGCAGTTCATACGAAACGCTTTTCCTAAAGTGAAATGGTAGTGTAGTATCATGTGGTCTTACATGGCGGGGAGCTGCTCGCGCCAAAGAGAAGCGGAAAGCCGAGTGATGCAGGAGCCGCACGTGCACTCACAGACGAAGCTAATGAGCCGTTAAACACATCCAATAGAGCCGTACCGGAGTAGCAGTGGCCGGCGACGTTACCTCGGTGTCCTGAGAACCAACGATGCGCCCGTTATGTTAAGTAGGAAGAGGTGGTGCGAGTTACCTGCGCCTAGAGGTCGATTTACTACCGTCTCGCATTTTTATGTCTTCGAATTATTTTATCTCAGAGATCAATCTAAGCCCTAAATCCGAGCGACAAAATATCTGCAAACCACAATATATAATTAAATAGTAATGCGATATTACAGTGTAATATCGCATTACGTGTGTGTTGTATCGATTGGTGGATCAGTTTCAGTGGCAGGCTCGGCGTCTGGTTGAGAATCCTCAATGGCGAGGTCCGGGATGCTTGGATACTACGAGCGCATGCGGCCGCAGCCATACAAGTTCTCGAGTGGAGGCTCGGGGCCCGGGGCCCGGGTGCAGAATCGCCTCGTCGTCCGAGATATGCGTTTCGTCGCCGTCAGAGTCCTCATCTTCCTGCGAGTCGATTACCTCCAAGGATTCAGTGAACGTTGCCGATGGCAAGGTTGGTGGTGTCTGTTCAACGGTAATCGCCACGGCCAATTCCATCTGAAAGGACTTACTGGAGATGGTGTGCTCAAAGTCAGATCGTCTCTCTGCTTGCCACTCGACACGGTAGTGGGCAATCGCATCCATGTACGATGCCACAAACATCCCGAAGACGTGCTTCCACCAAGTCGGCTTGTACTTTACAAATTCCTCTATCATAATCTTCTTCACTGGAGCCCAGTGCAACCTGTAATAGAAGAGCTCTTTCAATTCGTGCGGTTTTTCGCCGGATAGCCTGGCACTGGCGGCAAGGTTTGTTTTTATCAGCCTACCATAAATCTTAGCTTCTAGGTCCATGGCTCCTCGTTCGGTTATGAGTCCACGGATTGTGCCGAGGCAGACTAATGACACGGTTGTCAATGTAGCGTAACCGGGATCGTTGGAGCGCTTCCCTTTCTTCCACAGCGTCTCGACCCGGTTCTTGCCATCTTCTGGTGAGCTGCCGAGTTTGCTGACTCTAGTGTTGTGCGCCAGCGCTTCGCCTTCATTTGGTGGTGTGAGAACGACCACGTCTTGAATCACGGTGACGGTTCATTGTACCGAATGCAGTAGACAAGGGCCGTCGCCTCCATCTTGGTAAGAGGTTCTTCGTGATGGTCGGCGAAGACGCACCCCTCGATGATTCTGGCGTTTGCTCGCATAAAAATTTCTCGAACGTGCTGGGGGACGGACAATGCCAAATCCGAAGCCGCCTGCAGAGCGAGTTCTGCTTGCCACGCTTGGTCTCCCTCGTGGGTTTGGCGATGGCTCATCTTGATTGGTGGGGTTGTGCGCGACCTTGTGCAAAATGCGAAATGGTAGTGTGTCCGCTGCTGTTGCATGAGCGCACTGGGTTAACGTGAGGGGTAGGTGAGCATTCATGATTTATTAGTTCGTCCTGCATGCTACCCATTGAAACAAAATCAGAACCTATACGTGCCGGTTAAGGGTGCAACTCACTTTCTGAGTTAGCCAAAACCGTGATGGTCAATTTCATCGCCAGAACTCTCCCCCATTTTGTTTTTGGTTCGTCACCGCTCACCCCCACCCCTAACTAACCCATGTCTACTCCACAACACGGCCGAGCCCCCACTGGCGCGGAATCAGTGCCTACCACGGAGGATGATCCGGAGTGGATGAGAGTGCCGTTCGGGCAACGAGTTGCAGCCATGACGGCAAGACTAGTCAAGTCGGACATCGACCGAGCGGTTGCACAAGTCCAGGCCGACATCGATCGCGTCCGAGCCGAGGTGGCCACGCTGCATGGTGAGGCGACCGCGCTTCGAACTGAGGTGAAAAATCTTCGAGCAGAGTTAAAAGGCGAGGTTGGAAGCCTACGCTCCGAGATGAGGGTCCTTTTAACCAACGTGATGATCGCCATCATGTCGAGTAACTCTCTTGAGATTCAGACTCCACGCATTGAAAGCCGTGACCCAGAACAGTAAGTATGGCTGTTCTTTTAGGTACGATATTAATACATGTTGCTACTGTGCGCTATTAATATGAGTACAAAAGCTTGGACTGAGTTATCTGCAATTACGTTATCTTACATTGTAATATTATTACAATTGTATCGAACTGACGTACGTGGAGCACATACAAAGACGAGGTCAAGTTCGGAAAAGCCAGGGCGCTCTTCGCGAACTACATCCAGCACTACCTGCGGCTATCGGTGATCTTCCGCAATGATTTCGTGCAGGAAGGTCTGACTCGCTCCAACCGCCATGACCTCGCTCGTCAAGGAGACCGACGACGTATGCTCGCTCGATATCGCAACTATGCGCTGCTATCAACGATGGGGATGTGGCATCAGCGCGCGGCCTGTCTGGATGCAGACGTTACCGTCGTTCCGTCAGGTCTAGTGCAGAAGTTGGTTCAATGACCAGGGTCTGGGTCGTGGTGGGCTGCAGTTGCTGTTGTCGGTGGACTTATACAGTACCGCTGAGAATTTTTGGCATCTTCAATTGTTTAATAGAGGGTATAGATAATTCAAAGGTAATGCGATATTACAGTGTAAATCAGCCCGATACCGTTCTTGGGGATGAATGGGTGTGTTTATGTGTACCTCCCTAAAATGATTAAATCACATATCTGGGGGTATTAGCTGATCGTGTGCCAAGGTTTAGCAGCGGTATCGGTTTGGAGCAGCGCGAATTTCAGAATAATCTAAATGTTCTAAATATTTTGAATGTTGTGAGTCGAGCAAAACTAAGCAAAATATGAGTTTCGCTTGGCCGTCTCTTCGCCACAAGTTCAACACTCGAAACTGAAATCAGCTTCAAGCCTCTGATGGCGATAGTCGGTAGGCTCGGATCGCCCCAGATCGTCCCCCCTCCCGAGCGAAGGCTTAGGATGCCTTCCTGCGCTCTCACTTCGCGCAGTTCTCACTCGTTGGCATCACACTCCATTCTAGACTCTTGGCAAGAGAAGAGCGGCGCGATGGCTGACGCAACGGAGGACACAACATGGAAGAAGAGTCTCAACAGGAACATATGACGACTGCCCTACCAGTGCGTCGATCTCCCCGACTCGCTGCTCGACGAATTTCAAACTTCCCGCTCGTTCAGGTGCGAGCTCCTCCTGTTCGACCTGCTCGAGTGCCTGGTCGCCCAAAGCATGCGATCTGGAGCTCCTTCGAGAGGATTGCTGATGGATCATCGAAGCCACGCGCCGAGTGCAATTACTGTCAAGTGGTTATTCGCAGCGCGCAGCCTGGGAAGATGTTGTGCTGACGCTCCTGCTGCCGTCAAGCAGTGTGTACGCGAATGGCTCCCGGTTGTCCAACACCAAGTAGAGGCATCTGCATTACCAGGGACAGTGTTGGCTGCTGATGGATACGCTCCTGTGGATGCTGGTCATGACACCTGCGCAGCGCAGTCCGCATTAGCGCCAACACCGAGTCAGCAGCAACAGCTTGAATTTGTATTTGCTACTATGTTTTTCCTGTGTGTTCTGCCACTTACGCTGGTTAAATCCAAAGTATTCAGCGAATCGTTTCAGCTTTGGCTCCGCGGATTCGATTTCCGGGTAGAAAGAGATTGAGTGGAGCATTACTTCGTGGAGCACGCGATCGGTATCATGAGAACGTCGTTACTCTCATTAAACCGCAGAGATATGCGACGATTCAAGACTATTCGAAGTGAGACGTCAGCTATCACGGCACACGTTCGAGACCATCAAGCAGTACTCAGCAAATGTTTTGCTATGTTGCACGAGACGACCGGCAATCGTCATCGCGCATTGGTTATGCCCGCCAATACTCGATGGTACTCCACACGGGCTTTTCGCGTTCTTGAGAACAAGGACGTTCACAAAAAGCTGTTTCTGGGTGCTCAGTTTGCAGATTTGATACAGAACTCAGCCGCGAGTAGGTCAGCAACGGAGGAACTTGGTCGCGTGGAGCGATATATCCGTAGTGAAGCATTCTAGGTAAAGCTGGAGAACGTTGTGGCATATATAGACCCTATAATTGAGGCACTGCGCGAACTGGAGTCGGATATTACCCGACGTCACACGTGTATTCTCGATTTCCATGGTTTGTTAACCACGATACTTACGGTACTGTCGCCCAACGGAATGGACATCAAGCTGCAGCCAAGGCCATAATTAAAGAGCGGTTGAAATACGTGCACACCTATGAAATTGACTTGTCCTTTCGTCTAGACCCGCACACAAATCTCAATGAGTTTATCGGCAGTGATGAAAGCGATACCATCTTCCAGGGGTGTGATTTCACCGAAAGGAGTGGGATTCTACGAGACATAAAGGTGACGAGAGCACAATTCAATGATGGCCTGTACAGCTATGCTGGAGAGAAACGCAGGCGAGCGGATGAAGAAGTAACGCACATTGAGGGAGTACAACCGCGAGACTGGTGGTACTTGAAACAGGAGAAGTACCCGCTGCAGTGGGAGCTTGCCAAATGCGTTTCCGTTATCCCTCCGTCCTCGTCTTCAAGTGAGCGCGCCTGGAGTATTATGGACTTCATCCATTCGAAGAAGCGTACAGATTGACGACCGACAAGGTGAGCTAGCACATGTCTACGTGAATCGCCACACCGTTTCGAGTGAGGGTGTGGACTGGGAGCGACTGCACTCGTACCTGGAGAGTCACGCGGCTCTTGAAAGAGAGCGATGAGTGTGAGCTGCGCAAATCCAGTTTGATTCAGGATAGTTTTGATCTATTTTTGAGCTATTGCGCAATTAATAATGATTTTTCACAGCGTTTTAAATGATTTCAAAAGTTATCCAAACCATCACTATGTAGGTCTGAGTACTGCGGGAAGGATGATGGAGGCGGTTGGAACAGCGAGAAGAAGTCTTGATGGAGGAACTGCGCCAGTGACACTGGAACAAGGCCCGTAAACTCATTGATAAGCTGTTACTGTTGCTGCTGTAGCTGCCGGGTCCGCTCGCGTCACTGCAACTGTTGGAACTGCAGGAACGCTTGGAGCTGGTGTAGCTGTGCCAATTCCTGCTGCTGCTGTACTTGCTGTTGCTGTCTCTGCATCAATACTTACTGTATCGCAGCCTGTTGATGTAGCTGTATGATCTGTGCCGCTTCTTCAGCGGCCTTGTTCATGAGCGACCCGGCCTGTGCTGAGGGTGCGCAGTCTTGTGAAGCTGATTGGAACGGTGGCCCGGATTCAAGTGGGCTCCAGTTGCGGTTTCTGCTCCGTTTGTGCCTCTCACTCAGGTGAGTTCGGCGGGGGTGGCGAGGTAAGAATCGGCGCGTAGCTCCTTGTACTCGGCCCGTAGAGCTGTTAGTAGTGTTTGGGTAGATACCTCGATCGAGGCAACTATTTCGGCCTTAAAATCGCGGAGCCTCATCTGAGTAGAGGCCTTTAAGCCGTCAGTAAGATCATTGTACAAGGTGGATTTGTCGCCTCCGAATGTCGGTGTGGTATTGGTGTTGCGTCCGGCGGCTGTGGTGCCGTTTGTGGACTTGGTGCTGTCTCGAGTGGTGATATGTTTCAGTGGTAGGCTCGGTAGCCGGTTGAGAATTGTCGATGGTGAGCTCGTGGATGCACGATGATTACGAGCGCATTCGGTCATAGGCATACAGGTTCTCTTCTGGAGTCTCGGGGCACGGGTGTTGGATCGCCTCTTCATCGTCCGAGATATGTGTCTCGTCGCTGTCGGAGTCTTCATCTAGTCCACGTGGCTACTGCGTTCGTTACAACGAACCGCTCACCGTGATTCAAGACGTGGTCGTTCTCACACCACCAGAGGAAGGCGAAGCGCTGGCGCACAACACCCGAGTCAGGAAACTCGGTAGCTCACCAGATGATGGTAAAAACCGGGTCGGGACACTGCGGAAGAAAGGGAAGCGCTCCAACAATCCAGGTTACGCTGCATTGACAACCGTGCCATTGGTCTGCCTGGGTACAATCCGCGGACTCATAACCGAACGAGGAGCCATGGACCTGGAAGCAAGATTTCTGGTAAGCAAACCTTGCCATCAGTGCCAGGCTATCCGGTGAAAACCGCGTGAATTGAAAGAACACTTCTATTACAGGTTGCACTGGGCTCCAGTGAAGAAGATCATGTTTAAGGAGTTTGAGAAGTACAACTCGACTCGGTGGAAGCACGTCTTCGGGATCTTCGTAGCATCGTACATGGATGCGATCGCCCATTTCCGTGTCAACTGGCAAGCATAGAGACGGTACAACTTTGAGCACACCATCTCCAGAAAATCGTTTCAGATGGAATTGGCCGTGACGATTATCTCAGTCTATGTTGAACAGACACCACCAAGCGTGCCATCGGTAACTGAATCCCAGGAGGTGATCGACTTCGAAGACTATGACGATCCTGGAGGCGCTGAGATACGCCCTCAGGACTTCTCGATACCTAAATCAATATAGGATGCGGGATAGTAGCGATTCCTTAAGTCTTTCGTCAATATGATCCCTATACTACATTTAAGTACGCCGTCCTGTATCCGGACGAAACTGGAGCGCCCGATAGTTTTGCAATGCAGCGTCTATTAGATTATCTAAAAGACTTCTGCGTAGGCAAAAACATTTCGCGATAAGAAGTTTGTCGCAAGTCGACTCGTGAGCAGTTAGAACTCGTCTCCGGACGCGACCGACATGCGGCCGGTTGCATCGGCGAGATCGCTCAGCGAGGCTGAATCGAAAGCTTCATCCTCTGACTCACTGGTAATGGCCTCAGTATCGGATGAGGCCAATGACTCCACGAGCTCGCGCACTCGAGCAGCCAGCCGATGCTGGCGGAGTCGACTGATCAGGCCGAACTCGGCCGAGGTGGAGTAGCCCCACGCGGCGATCGGATTCACGTTGTTGCGGTGGTAGCGACATGGGATATCTGGGAGTCCAACGCGTACGCCCCGATTGCAAACGGGGCACGGAAACAGTGAGGCGCTGGCTGGTTTCTGTACATGGATGCGATTGGGAGACGCTCAAAGTGGCGGATGCGCTCTCCCCACAGTACAGCGGTGCCACGACGACGTTTTCGATTGGGTGGCGGTGCACGGACGCGGGAGGGAGGGGCGAGGCGTGGCGGGTGCGCGGCTGAGTGAGGTCGGGAGTGCGGCTTGACTGGGACATCACAAATTCGGAAATGAGAGCTTTTCGAGGTCTATTGATGTTAATGGCATAGAAGGGATCGGAAATAGCGTAATGAATAAGATTTTGATGCAAAAGCATGCAAATCGATTGAGTTGATTGCTATTTTGATAAATGGGATGGGAATCTCCGCCTGATGAGATTACCCGATATGAAGGGATAAAACATGTTGATGGACAGGGTATAAAAAAGGTCGAGAGAGACTCTTGGTATGTTTTCGTGAAGAGTGCCCATCGTGCCTATCTAGATGACCTGCCCATCTAAGCTTTACGCATACGCATAGTAACCCTTTCGTGAACGCACATCTTGACGACTGTGCAAAACCTTGTAAAACGCGGCATTTTGCCGCGTTTTATCCGCTCCTTTTACACACGTTCCCTTACAAGCCAACACTCGCTGTTTCATTTGACGGTAGGTTACTCGTTTTGCAACCGTGTAGTTGGGAAGCAGTTGGGTCACTGATTGGTTAAAACATATAAGCTTCACGGATTGTTCAATCTCGACCAATCAGAGCAAACAAAACGAATGCGTTCCCAACGTTAATTTCCAATCCCATATGGTTTTCTTGCATTGTAGTATAAACGAGCATGAACAAGCGGCGCCAGCAAAGAAATGATACATACTAGCTGGGTGGAATCGTGCACGTCAATATTGTCTGTGGCTCAACACAGCTTATTTCGATTCAATATAAGCCGAGTATCTATCTTGTTCAAACTAAACATCGCTGGCATCCCAGCTTGCTTGATTGTATCTAAGCCGAACATGTATTTCGTTCGAAGTGTGCACCACCGATGTGCCAGTTTTTTTTTGTTCTATATAAGCCGAGCATTTATCGTGTTATAAGTATGTACCACCGATGTCCCAGATACTTTTGATAATGTATAAGCCGAGTATTTATCTTGTTTAAAGTATGCTTTTGTGATGCCCGCAAATCACCTCGTAGAAGTGTATAATCAGGGAAATCGTATACATATTAACTTTGAGATGAGTTGCCAAACACTAGAAGCAAACACTCTGATATTTGATCTATTTGTTGCAGCTACGAGAGCCGTTCATTTCCAGATTTGCGATGCCGCGGAAACGTGCGCCACGCAACAGCATAATGGAGATCGAAAGCAATGCCGCTCGCGACAAGGGACTGCAGACAACAGCGCTGACACCGTCAAGTTGGCGTCGACACTGGACTTCCACGGTGTCTGGACAGAGCTGAAGGCTGCTGGGTGGACGTCAAAGCCACCACGTGGCCTTGACAATCGCTACCAATACGTTTTGCCAGGTTGTTCCTACGACGGGCAAGTTGGCCAGAATTACCTGCTAGGAGAGGAAGCAGTATTGGAGTACTTCGTACGGGTGGTATTTACGTTTTACCCCTTTTGCGTGTTGTTGGAGTAATATGCTGAACATTATCCGTGTGTACCGGCAACCCGGCGAACGTACAGGCAGGCAACGGACGCCAGAATGCACCCGATTCCGTTTCTCATGGTGCTGATGGGACAGCACTCGATACCGGTTTGCACACGACCTCGGAAGACAATGTCAGATTCGGGAGCAGAACGGTTCGTTCCCGTGTCAAGCCCTCAGCAGTATACCACGGCACGACATAGCTGGTAGTGCACACGGTGGCCATGGCACGGAAACCAATAGTAGCTTTGAAGTGAGCGCCATGCTGAATTGTGCCTCGTACATTTTAATGTCTATGCAGAAGACGGCCAAAAGGCGGCTGCCGCATTGACGGGGCAACATCCCAGACGCTACTACCATCCACCGTCAATGAACGTGTGGCTCCTCGTGCTGATGGTGGACGCTATCATGCAGCACGCGGAGATGCTGGTTGTGGTGGTGGTATTGGGGATGGCACTAGCTCTGTGGTTGCAGAAGCATCGCATAACTCAGATAACACTGATTCATATAGAGACAACAGTGGTGGCGTTCGTACTGTGTGCAGTGAAGAGAATAATGGTGCGGATAGTGGGGGCCGCTGTGTCCCATCCCCTCAAACTCGACCGGACAGTGTGACTGAAACGCCAAGACGATCAAACGTCGGAAACATCGACCAGAATATCGAACTCCGACAGCAGTGACCTATTCAGCAACACGCGCCTGCCCGCGTAGTCGCACCCCATCCACACCAACGATCGAGCAGCTTTTGTTGAAGAAGATGGGAGCGCTCACGCCTTTCAAGGAGACGTGGATGAAAAACAAGATATACAAGTGTGTAGGTACCGCCTATATTGTTGGTCGTGTATGTCGTCGTGTCAAGAGACCTAAGAATGGAGGTGTTCCCCAAGTAATGTGGGTTGATACCCAGTTTCAAAACGCTGTGGAATCATTGACGGTTGCGACTATAAAACGCGGTATTGAGAACTATCAAGCGCTTATGCGTGTACCAAACAAACCGGCATGGCGTGATCTGACTGACACGGTAGTAGACGAGGAGCAGAATCTGGACTTGCCACTTGACGAACTAGAAATTGGGTCGGACGACGAAGGCTTCGAAAGGTACGATCCCGAGGTGTTCTTGCCGGCGAGTCTTGCGGAGGTTGAAGCGGTAAAGAGTATGCGTTTCGACCCTCACATGGAAATGGACGCCCCCAGTGACCTGTATAAGCACACGGACGACAGCACTGCAACACGCTTGTTACCAGAATATCGTCATCGTTTTGCCCACTCGGCTACTTCAAGCTTTTTCGCCTATATGCCCGTCTACGTTTGGAAGCAAGTTGTCCTGGAGACAAACTGGTATGCTAAGGTCAAGGAAATACGAATCACCACACCATTTACTTTGGAGGAGCTTATGACATTTCTTGGTATGATGTTCTACATGACTCTCACCGACAAAGGGGAATACTCGAACTATTGGTGTCACAGACTGAAGATGCAATCTTCAGTGGTACATCAACAAGTCTGGACAATGTGATGAGCCTACGGAGATTTAAATTACTTCGTCGCTGTTTGAGTTTTCGTGCTGACCCCGAGCCGTCGACGGTACGAGACCCAGTAGCCTGTATTCGGCCCTTGTTGAATCTGCTGAAGTGTACTGGTATCCGATATGTCGAAGTAGGCCGTGACCTTGCATTACACGAAGCCAGCATTGCGTGCAGGTCACGCTATGGCAGACATCTAATTGTGTTCAATCCACAGAAACCTGGTGGCAACAATCATTTTCGAATGTATGAGGTATGTTCGACCACATGGGTTGCTCTGAACTATCGTCTCCATTGCAACAATAGCGACATCGCTGATCAGTTGATGAACGTGGTGAGCCCAGCCGCAATGCAGCACCTGCGTGAAGAGCTCGAGGATGTAAAGCAAGTGCGCAAACATGTACTAGAGGTAGTGCGACCATACTTTTATTCCCGGCGAATCATTAACATGGATAACTACTACACTAGTGTCCAACGCTTGCTAGATCTACGGCTTAAGGGGTTGTACGGGCGAGGAACAGTGCGGGGCAGAAGCAAACATTATCCTAAACACACTATTTTGGAGAAAGAGGACTCGGTCCGTAGTGATTGTCAGCAGTCGGTGGTCGTTGAACATAGCATGCTTGCGGTGTCGTGGTGCGACGGCAGCATTGTGACAATGGTTACCAATGCTGATCCGTCTACTACCACTGCAGTAAATCGACGAGTTGGATCGTCATTTCGAGCATTCCCCGCCCCGACGTGTATTCTGCAATACAACCAACATATGCAAGATGTGGATCGTTTGGACCAGATAGGAGCTAGATTTTCGCTTGCCGACGGCCATTCCTACAAAAGGTGGCATAAAAAATTAGCCTTGGCACTCGTAGATATCGCGCGCTCCAACGCATACTTAACTCGGCGATTGCTAATCAACACTTCAAGAGATCGAGACCCCCACAGAACGTTTTTGACGGAGCTAGTGTCTGAGCTTATATCGGGTAGATGGAAAGATGCACCAAGTGACGGAAGGATGGTGTTTGGTAGCAGCGTAGCCGATGAAACGACAGCTACCCCCACGGTTACTCCCCCGATCAAAGGATACGCACTGTCAAGTGTCCATAGCAACCCAACGCAGTGTGCTGTCATGTCTTCAAAGCAAATGTTTAAAGGCAACGGCAGAAGGAAGCGAGAGTGTGTTGTATGCCACTACGAAGGATGGTACCCGACGGAGGTAACCGATTACTGTCTTACTCATACAGTGTGCCTCTGAAGAGTTGTACACGGTGAAGTTGATACTCCATTCACCTGCTCGGAGAGCACTTGGACCTGCTGGGATACGTTTTACCTTCCAAATGGTCTCTTCAGCGACAAAGGAAATACTCGCAGATCTTCTGCGTTGGCCAAGCTCAAGGCACAATATCAGTTCAATGCCAACACTGAAAACCGATCTATCCCTGACTGTTCGTCAAGCCAGCAAGAACCGCCCCAACGTCCACCAAGCCAACGAAGTCAGAATCCAATGAACCAACCAAATGGTGTTGCACGACAAATATTTGGTGTAGACACGGATTACGAGTAGGTAAAATCTAACTTCAGGGTTTAGTTAGGCTAAATCACTGCAGCGTCCCCACTTGTTTCGCTATGAACAGATCTGGGCAGTTGACCCACCACGATGGCCACCCTAACCTTCGAGCGAACATGCAGAGCTATTATTCCACCCACTAATATGTTGCCGAGCAGCGTATGATGAGCGACAGCGCCACCTTCTCGAAGCTCTCACCGGTTCGCGACAGCGACTTGTGGTGGGGTCGCATCTGTAGCGGGCCGTACGTTAGTGCACAGCGGGAGGGTTTTGAGTTGGGCAGCTGCCGTAGATAGCCTGGCCTTAGGAGCGATGTAATGAGACTAATTCTGCTGCTGGTGTCTCCGCCCGACAACTATACATCTTGGGTGCATTGTTGTAACTTTATGGGTATACATCTCAATTAATATTATCGAGTTCCGTGTATATATATCGATTAAAGTATAGCTGTTAAAGCATAGCTGTAGGTTTACCAAGTTCCGAGTATATATCTTGATTGAAGTATAGCTTCAAGTTGGTCAAGTTCCGAGTATATATCATAATTAAAGTATGGTTGCATGTTTGTCAAGTTCCGAGTATGTATCTTGATTAAAGTATTGTACACCGCTCCATATTGTCAGCGTGTTATGCGTGCTTTCCACTACTTCGTCGACAAGATAGAGGACGACTCCGCGGCGTAAATAAAGAGACCTGTGCGGTGACCAGGGGCGTTATGCGTGGTGTTGATATCCTGCGTTCCTTAGTCGTTTAGTGTTCAGCATCTACTACGCAGTCCTGATAGGCAACGCTGCGCTGGAGAACCAGGGCTGTGAGGTGGAGGGATTCAACATGTTGCAGGACGCGCTCGCACTCTTTTGGCCACGCAAAGCAACACATTCGACGTGAATAGCACAAGCCACAGTGTACTCCCGGCTGCATTCACTGACGAGTCTTGTACTTCTAGATCGGGATCGGGGACGACTTCCAGCTTCCACGGCCATACGTAGTTTCCATTTACCGCAAAATCTGCTTCTACAGGATGTGCAATGCCGAGGGCAATAGCAAGATGTGGTTACGACCACCCGTGCTTTCTGCATCAAACAGTGTTCGCGTTGTACTACTATCTTTGCAGTTTCGTCAAACAGGAAATAATTTAGAAAATAATCGAGGCTTCTAGGAAAGAAGAACGCGACGAAAGAGGTGTATCGAGCACGTCTCCATGACGCAAACTTACTTTACGAAGAAGTTGAGCTCTGACAGCATGTGATCGCAAGCAGAAGGCGCCTCTTTGAACCAACTCCGGCCTTTTCTCAATACCCAAACACCGGTGCACATTCGTTTGGATCGCAAACTGAGTGGCAACGTTCCCAAAGCCAGCACCAACATCTAGAGAGATGTCGTCTTGAACCACATTGCAAATCATTTGAATCACCTTGGATATTACAGTCGGCAACATCTCGCCTGCGTTCTCATCGCGCTTGCCAGCTTGTTGGCGGACGTCAGCGACCGAAACGTCACTGAAAATATCACCAATGACTTCGTGAGCTTGGTTAGGTGCCAGTAGGCGGAATGTCGCCATTTTAGACTCAGTAACCGTCGAGGTGGAGAAAAATCAAGGTGGAAATCGTGCTAGGTCTCTTCCGTAGGTGCGCTTGAGCGCACGCAGTCGATTCTCAAGCGCTTGGGCAGAATACTAGCCCCGCATGGTGCGCGCCACGTTCTTCAATTCGACTCGTTTGTGTTGGGACTCATACTCGAGGGCAAGTACAACAAGCTTCTTGTCGTGTGCGCCGGTAAAGGTAGTCCGCATAATAAAACGGATTGAAAGCGGAAACTGGTATTTCACTTGAGTAACTATACTTCGCAGCGGCACGTTTATTGGCTCTGGAGGGCCGGCCAACCCCACGCGCCAGGGCAGCTGGACGGGTAATGCTGGGCGAAGGATAAGTTTGAGATCGGTTTGTCTCGTTTTCAACCCGTTTACCCATAGCGTTGTCCACACAACCACAAAAATCACACTAAAGTCCGCGAAAACGGTACGATCTAACACGACATTCACGATTCAGTATCACTAGCCGTTCCATTAGTGCCACCTGACCACACAAGTCCGAATATCTCATTGGCTAAAATAAAAGAAGTCGTGCAGTTCGTTATGAGGGGTTGTTTTTCACCATATTTTGTAAAACACGTCAAACGCAGCATTTTGCCGCGTTTGACCACGAAAGGGTTAAAAGTTTCGGTAGCACGTACTACGTGCGATGAAATAGAGTCCAGCAGAAGCGAGTGGGGTATCGCTCTCAGCTCGCGGACGCTTCGAGTTCGAAGCGTCCGATTCGTCCCCCTCATAGGGGCGGAAATTGCCAGCGTGAGGGTCGAGCGACTCACTTGACACTGAGTCTTTGCGCATGGAGGACGAGTCGTTCTCGTCTCCCATATCTTCGTCGTAATCGCCGAAGTCGACGACGTCACCGTACTTCGCTGTCTGGAGCTCGTAGTACTGATCGATGGAGAGATTACTCTTCACCACCCATGAGTCCTTCTTCTCCGTGGGCGCGCTCATCGTTGTATGTGCGCGGGTTTCTTCTCCAAACGCGGAGAATTGACGAATGGTCAATTCCAGGATTGACGTGCGGGGACCCCGCGCGTCTAACCTTAAGGTTGGGATGGTGTAACGGGTTACACGCACAAGTGGCTACAAGCCACTTGTGATTTTAACAGATAAAATATCTGTTAAAAGTTTTAGATACTTCCTCACCTTGGCGTAAGTCACACCAATGGATATATTAAAGTGGGCCACCACAATGCGTGGTCCACACATACCCAAAGATCCTATTGGTAGAAAGCAGCATCTTTCTACCAATTAGAGACGTGTATATCTGACAGCCAGCCGCTGCCAGTCCCTTTCATAGATGATAAACACTTTTAGCAGATTTAGGCGGAAGATCAATTTACAACAATACAGTTCTCATTTTACCCTAATCTAATTAGTTCGGCGTCGTTATTAGGATTAAATTATACTTGAGGACTCAAATATATTTTATTCTATTTAAATCAAAATTACCGCTTCATCATACACGTAGCGCAACGTGTAAGCTAAAGTAGCGAGCCAAAGTAGGCCCACTACAAGATTCGACAACTTTCTCCGCGACTTGAATTATTTCCGCCCTATCATTTTTTTGGCCTCGGACCGGATGCCTTTGCGAAGTTGAACGGTAAATGTATCCGACATATCATTGTTAAACCGAGCAGCAACCGTTTCGGTCATAGAATTGGCCTTAAACGCATAGTAGAGACTCCTTTCCGCCTTGGTAATGCTTACCATTGGGATTTTAAGTTCAGCGTAAACGTCTCTTTATCAGACTTGAAATAATCCATCTCGGAGATATCATATGACGAAATGGGCTGCGATGGCGTAAGGCGAGTGGGTTCGACAATAGGCTCAGCGATCAGGCGATGATCAATGTGCTGAGAGCACCACTCAGCCTTGTGATTGCGCTTGGCACCAGACTCCGTCATTCTGTTGCACATGCTATGGGTTGGTGGTTATTAATTCGATGAGGTTGATAGTGTAATTATATCCTTACATCCATCTCTTAAGATTGAAATTTTTCATATCCCTAAGTAAAGTAAAAAAGAGCTCAGTCGACTTCAACTGGGTCTGGCTGAGTCTGTTGCTTATTCATGCGGGCCTGAGCACGCTTGATGGTAATATAATCTGTGTTGTCGTGATAACATGCTCGATTTTTGAAGTTGAGTACTTTTTTATTGCGTTCGTAATACTGCGCCATAATCGCTTTGCGGTGCTCTTTGATTGCTCGATAATATGCAGGATCATATTTGGTAGGCATCATCGATGTTATAGTTATACTCTTATATTCAGCGCTTGAGATTAATATGTAAATTGTGTCGGTGGGTAGCCAGTCCATATCATCCGCGTTTCCTATATCGAAACGTCGGTACGTATAACTATACTCTGGTATGATCTACCCATGTAAAATATGTTAATGGGCAGACGGGCAGTATCAACCCGCATTTTTTCTATATAGATTTTGCTTCCATCAGTACCTATGGATACTCTGGTACGTCTGCCCATCAAACTTGTCAGATGAGCAATCTGCCCATCAAAATTGCCCATCTACCTTTGCCTAATTGTATAATGCGAGAGTCTCTTGTATGTATGATATACTATCTGCCCATCACTACCCATCTACTTTTAACTCTTTAGAAAAATATATAAGAAAGAACATCATGTTGAAAAAACGATCATGATGTTTATATTTGTAAAAATGGTGAGAGGGTGAGTTTTTTTATGGGAATGGGCACTTGTGTATTTCATCGAACGTAGTACGTACTACCGAAACTTTAATATGCGTATGCGTAAAGCTTAGATGGACAGGTCATCTAGATAGGCACGATGGGCACTCTTCACGAAAACATACCAAGAGTCTCTCTCTCGACCTTTTTTATACCCTGCCCATCAACATGTTTTATCCCTTCATATCGGGTAATCTCATCAGGCGGAGATTCCCATCCCATTTATCAAAATAGCAACCAATTCAATCGATTTGCATGCTTTTGCATCAAAATCTTATTCATTACGCTATTTCCGATCCCTTCTATGCCATTAACATCAATAGACCTCGAAAAGCTCTCATTTCTGAATTTGTGATGTCCCAGTCAAGCCGCACTCCCGACCTCACTCAGCCGCACATCCGCCACGCCCCCCTCCCTCCCGTGTCCGTGCACCGCCACCCAGTCGATAACGTCGTCGGTGGCACCGCTGTACTGTGGGGAGAGCGCATCCGCCACTTTGAGCGTCTCTCAATCGCATCCATGTACAGAAACCAGCCAGCGCCCCAATGTTGCCGTGCCCCGTTTGCAATCGGGGCGTACGCGTTGGACTCCCAGATATCCCATGTCGCTACCACCGCAACAACATGGATCCGATCGCCGCGTGGGGCTACTTCACCTCGACCGAGTTCGGCCTGATCAGTCGACTCCGCCAGCATCGGCTGGCTGCTCGAGTGCGCGAGCTCGTGGAGTCATTGGTCTCATCCGATACTGAGGCCATGACCAGTGAGTCAGAGGATGAAGCTTTCGATTCAGCCTCGCTGAGCGATCTCGCCGATGCAACCGGCCGCATGTCGGTCGCGTCCGGAGACGAGTTCTAACTGCTCACGAGTCGACGTGCGATAAACTTCTTACCTCGAAATGCTTTTGCCTACGTAGAGGTCTTTTAGATAATCTAATAGACGCTGCTTTGCAAAACTATCGGGCGCTCCAGTTTCGTCCGGATACAGGACGGCGTACTTAAATGTAGTATAGGGATCATATTGACGAAAGACTTAAGGAATCGCTACTATCCCGCATCCTATATTGATTTAGGTATCGAGAAGTCGTGAGGGCATATCTCAGCGCCTCCAGGATCGTCATAGTCTTCCAAGTCGATCACCTCCTGTGATTCAGTAAACGTTACCGATGGCACGCTTGGTGATGTCTGTTCAACATAGGCTGAGGTAATCGTCACGGCCAATTCCATCTGAAACGATTTTCTGGAGATGGTGTGCTCAAAGTCAGATCGTCTCTCTGCTTGCCACTCGACACGGTAGTGGGCAATCGCATCCATGTACGATGCCACAAACATCCCGAAGACGTGCTTCCACCAAGTCGCCTTGTACTTTACAAATTCCTCTATCATAATCTTCTTCACTGGAGCCCAGTGCAACCTGTAATAGAAGTGTTCTTTCAATTCACGCGGTTTTCGCCGGATAGCCTGGCACTGGCGGCAAGGTTTGCTTATATCAGCTTACCAGAAATCTTGCTTCCAGGTCCATGGCTCCTCGTTCGGTTATGAGTCCGCGGATTGTACCCAGGCAGACCAATGGCACGGTTGTCAATGCAGCGTAACCGGGATCGTTGGAGCGCTTCCCTTTCTTCCGCAGTGTCCCGACCCGGTTCTTGCCATCATCTGGTGAGCTACCGAGTTTCCTGACTCGGGTGTTGTGCGCCAGCGCTTCGCCTTCCTCTGGTGGTGTGAGAACGACCACGTCTTGAATCACGGTGAGCGGTTCGTTGTAACGAATGATGCAGTAGCTTGGTAAGTGGTTCTTCGTGCTGTTCGGTGAAGACGCGCCTCGCGATGATTCTGGCAGCTGCTCGCATGAATATCTCTCGATCGTCCTGGCGGACCGACAATGCCAGACCCGAAGCCGCCTGCAGGGCGAGTTCTACTTGCCACGCTTCGTCTCAAGTCCATTGCCAAGCTCTCGGCGGTATTGCCGACGAGCATTGAGTGGGTCGCAAGTCAGTTGTACGCGTCCAGATTCATCAACAGCTTCAGTTTGATCAATCAAGTAATTCACGGGTAACTCTGGAAAGTTTCGGCCCTCGTCTTCATCACCTTCGTCCTCCTGATTATCATCATTTGGGGTAGTCTCGGAGCGACCAACATCATAGTCCGTTTGGCTCTGTAGACCGTACGGACAGCGTTCTATTTATTTTTGAACTGGGTTACTGTAACTTTGCGTCCTTCTTCTTTTTCTTCTTCACCCCAAGCTCCTTCAATTTGAGCGCGCTCGAGAAACACGTTAACGGTAGCTTCCCATGTGGCACGAATTTTTTGTGTTGGATGCCTTGATGGCAAACGTTTTCAAGATTCGTGGGTTCTTGAAACGGATTTCCAGGGCTAACTTCGTCAACGCAACTGTCCAGCGCATGCTCGTGGCTTCAATTGTATCAGTACCCGCCTTGCGCGCCGGATTCAGTTGCTTTGACTTCGCTTTTGACGGAGGCTTCAAACCGTGTATCTTCGCTTTGCTGCGGGAAGTTGGTTTGACAACTCGCTTGGAGTCTAAAGGGTCAACCGCGTCTGATTTCCCCTGGCGAACAACGACAACATCATGGCCAGCTCCACCGCGATTGCTGCGCCGAGCTTTCTTCCGCGTATGACTTTTTGGCGCTTGCGTCGAGGCAGCTTGAGTTCCGGCACTGTATTCTCCACACGGTCCCCCGTGCTGCTGGACCAGGCTATTTAATTGGCTATAGCAACTGGGGAGTCACGTGGGCTGACCAGTACAGTGAGAACTTCTCCGTTGCTGTCGATGATCGAGGTCTGGAAGGTCAGCATTGCCGTAGTTGCCGCTGCAGGTGCCGTCTTCGATCGCGTTTTGAAGTGAAAGCGAACTGACCTGGTAGATAGCATCGTATTCGCTATGGTAGGTTTTCTCAAGAAGTCGGCAGTCAGACTTGGCCATGGAGGTGATTTATTTTAACTGGTTTAATTACGCTGCGGAAAATCAAGGCCCCAAATAACCAATTGATTTTTTTATGTGGACATCCCTCTGAGCATTTGGAGTTTGCACTGGATATTGACGTCATATTGCCTCATCAAGATCATTCATTTTCTGATGGACTCGGTGCGGTGCACTTCGTACACATCGTACCAGAAGTTTAGACATAATTTGCCTGGTTTTGCCTGATTTCGCCGTGATGCCGCGAAGTGTCTTGCTATAAGTTCTCCGGTTTCATCTGGACTCAGCTCGTAAGGCTCGTCAGTCAACGACAATCGAGATAATATTGAGATTGAACCAAAAGATCACGGCGTCAAGTACAAGGAGCGTGATCACTTTAATTTGGATCCTGATCTGATACGCCGCCGACTATCGAAACATCTTCAGCATGAACGGGTAGGTGTCTGATATCGTACAAAACGTAATTGCTTACTAGTATTTGTTGAGCCTGGGGCTCGACGGCCTGGCGCGGGTGCTGTGCCAGCCCCGCGGAATGCCAGGTGCGGTACGGAAACCGACTGGGCTTCCCGGGATGGGTACGCGAACACCGGGCCAGACATAATAAGATTAGGTATATTTTGTTTAAGTATACGAAGGCAAGTGTCGATGTTAGTCTACGGTACTACGCCAATGGCTGATATGAAGCCATTAGGGTTAGGGGTACTGCCTCCTCTCTTTGATACAGAGGCAGGATTTGTGCGATGAGGAACAGAAGCAGCGAATCGGAAGCGAGGACGGTGCCCTCACTTCCGCTTTTGCTTCGGACTGAGCACGTCTGTAAGATAGCAGTAAGATAGCGGTAAGTGGCTAATAAAGATAATTGGCAAACAAAACAAAACGTTCTTTCACTTTAACAACATTTCAAGTTAAGAGTGCAAGCGATCATGAGCAACAATGCGAGCAAACCATTCGACCGTCGCATCTTCCCGAGCGACACCAAGCAGTTCGGGGATGTGGGAGGACCTGATCGTTGGGTACGTTCGCAAGAAGAGTGCGGGTATGCAATGTGAAGGGCTAGTCAAGGGCCTGGTAGAGCCAGCGTTCGCCTACGAGGATTTGCTGTGGACAAGCTGCGAAATTCCCCGTCCGATGGCCACGGACGATGCGGAAGCGCAGAGGACGTACAGGTGGCAGGTGGCAAACCTCAGCGAGAAAGACACCTACATTAGGTCGCTGCTCAACCAGACGTTGCCCAGGTCGTACGTGGAGCCGCTGCGCGTCTCGTTCAACGACGAGAGTCTGCCTGTTGCATGGGAGCGACTCGAGACTGTGTTTGGTCAGTCGAATGCGCAAGGGATGGCCGCAATGATTGCGCGGTTTGATGAGGATCTGGCAATGGATATTGCGTCAGTGGGCGAGCTCACTTTGCGTGCCAAGAAAGCGCGTAATCGGATCAATCGTCAATCGCGCGAGGCACTGGACGGCGTGACGATGATTCCGAACCAGTACGCGACGATGAAGGTTCTGGCTTTGTTCCCAAGCCAGTACTGGGGAAACCAGGTGGATTACACCAACGGCGGGTTCCACCTGGACAAGGTTGAAGCATTGCTGCGCAATGTCTTCATGAACAAGAGCCGCCGCGAAATTGAGGGGATGAAAGCGGTGGTTGTGCCCGCAAATCATGTGAGGGCGTCGCAGCATCTCGGCAAGCGCAAGGCGCGTGTTGTTGAGCGGAGGCGCGAAGATGAGTGCTTCTATTGCGAAGGGCGCTACAACCGGGACGGTCTCGCGCACATGAAACGTGACTGCCCCGCGATGAAAAAGGACATAAACTTGGGCGTGTATCGCACCAACACCTTCATGAGCCCCACGCTGCAGAAGCCGGTGCCGGTCGCTCACGTGAAGGGGTCAAAGGCAGCCGCCAAGAAAAAGGTCAAGGCGGCGCGCGTCGAAATTCCGGTTGATGCTGTGATGATTCGGCAAATCAAGAGGGCCAAGAAGGTTGCGGTCGCTCAAGTGACAAGCGATGTGCAAGATCCACGACACAGCGACACGCTGACGCCGAAGCAAGCTAAGGCGGATGTTGATGCGCTGATGGTTTGCCACTGCTGACACCTGGTTCATCGGTCGTTTCGGATACGTCGATGAGTGACGACGACGACGTGGCGGACTTTGAGGCAACGGTCGTTCCGGCACGTGTTGCAAAGGTCTCGGAGGCTTTCGGCAACATCGAAGTGGCGGCAAAAGCCGTTGAAGAGGCGGTAAGAGTTTTGTACCCTGACTTGCTAGAACGAAATGTAACTAACATCACCGGTTATGATTGGGTGTTAGATTCGCGCTGCGGTTATGGACTAACCGTGGATGCAACGCTGTTTTTGAGCAAACGGCCGAGCCGAGAGTTTGGGTGTACATTTGGAGAAGGGACTAAACTTAGCAATACACATGTTGCTCCATACAGCTCTATTTGAGCATCGCGGAGGGAATTCGTCCTTTAAGTTCAATAATATGGCTTTGGTGCCTAACGCAAAGGCAAATATACTTAGTGGATATTGGCTAAAACAAACAGGCTACCAATCGGGAAGTACAAGTTTGTACTTTGGAAGCATAAGTTGGCATTTGTAGCCATTGCAGTAAACGGGGCCTACTATGTGCAGGCGCGCACGCTGAGAGACAGGCACATAAACTGCTCTGCAGTAAAGGAAAACCGATTGCACCATTAAAGGAGCCAGGGTACAGACAAATAAAGGCCGCTTTTAGAGAGTGGCATGTAAAATTGGGACACCTCAATTGAGACAAACTGTAAGAGATAATAAGTGGAAATCTGATACCAGGACTACCGAGCTTTTGTAAAGCAGCACTGACGAAAGCGCCGTTCTTCTGCCATACATGCACCGAAATGAAAATGCGCAGAATGAGTTACAGAAATATGGTGGGATCTAGGGACGAGAAACCTATCAGCACCATACATATGGATACAAATGGTTCCACGAGAACGTTAGGAGTATACGGAGTCCAAGAATCGATTCGTTTTTTTTTATCAGTATCATGACCAAACGTCGTAGCGATGGACGTCGTCCTCCGCAAAAAAACATAGGTTCAGTTAAAGGTCAAGGAGCTACTATTACAGTTGGAAAGAGAGGGAAAGTTCACGTTCGTTGTATAAGATCAGACGGAGGGAAGGAGTTCATGAACGCAGCTATGAAAACATTCTGCACTGATAAAGGAATAACATTTCAGACCTCGAATGTGTACAGCCCAGAGAAAAATGGAGCGGCTGAGAGAGACCATCAGACTAAGATGAGTAAAGTACGGTGTGCGCTACGTGACGCAGAAATGCCGGCTAAATGGTGGCCGGAAGCACTGAAATACATGACGCATGTGCAGAACTGCACACCAATGAGCCGTCTAAAGAACAAAAGTCCCTATGAATTGGTTAAAGGAGTGGGCCCAGACCCAAAGACACTCCAGGTATGGGGATACGTGTGTTCCGCATATGTACCAGAGGTTGTACGAAAGGATAAAAAGCTATCCGCACGGGCGATCAAGTGCAGATTCCTAGGAATATCTGAGGATACAAAAGGATACCGGCTGTTTGATGTTTATAACAGCAAGCGCCTGGTGTCCAGGTCGGTAACATTCGATACAGGGAACTGGTCGAACATAATTACTCGGTCATTCGGAATGAAACCGGATCCGCTCAGCAAGGAGGAGCTAAAGGAGATCGATCCACTGGATACATTATCCAACAACGATGTGACTAATGTGGAAGTTCCCGTGATTGAACAACCGAGGGAGTCATCAGGAGCAGTGGGAGCAAAACGAAAGAAGAAATAGTCGCCAGTACCAGTGGGAGCTACAGCAGGATCAAAGCCATAAACGCGCAAGGACCAACCCAACAGGACGGCACACGGATCATTTCTGTGCTGTACTCGGACTACAAGTGCTTTCAAACTCATATCGATAAGGCAATTGCAGTAGATGCAATTGCAAATAGGATCTCAGTTCCCAAAAACGTCTTCGTGAGGCACTAACCGGAGAACACAGGGCACAGTGGAGAAGGCACTGGATTTGGAGTACCAGTCACTACTCGATAATGCAACATCGAAGCTAACTCGGCTGCCCCCTGGTCAGAAGCCGTTACCACGTCATTCGGTATTAGCAGTTAAGTATAATGCTGACGGCACCATTGAGCGGTTTAAGGCTAGACTAGTGGCACAAGGAAACCATCAGGAGTATGGTGTCAACGGTGATGATGTCTATGCGACAGTTGCATGATTCGAATCGCTTCGTCTTGTAGTGGCAATTGGAACAATCCTGGATTGCCATATTCACCAAATGGATGTGAGTACAGCCTTTCTCAATGTGGCAATGGAGGGTGAACAGCGGGTGTATATGCACCAACCAACTAGGTAAAAGTTAGTAGGACATGCGGATTTGGTCTGTGAGCTCGAGAAAAGCATATATCGGCTGAGCAAGCACCTAAGATTTGGTACAAGGTACCCCACATTTTCATCACCGACCTTGGTTTTGTCAGATGCAATAAAGAATACTGCATCTATGTCGAAAAAGCGGGAGAGAGTTGAGTCATTGTAGTGGTGTATGTGGACGATCTTACGATCATGTCGAAGGATATGGAACTGATTAACAAACTCAAACAGGATCTTTCGGGGAGATTTAAGATGAAAGACCTTGGAGACATCCACTATATATTGAAGATGGAGGTTAGAAGGAACAGAAAGAACAGAACCATGACAATTTCACAGCACAAGTATATTGATGAACTATTGAAAACGTTCAGTATGGGGCATTGTACAGCAGTGACTACACCGCAGCTCAGAGGAATAGAGCTCGTAGCAGAAACGGAGATGTCAGCTAAGGAAATAGCAACCAAAACGTTTGACTTTAGAGGGTTAGTCAGATCACTGCAATATCTGGTAAGAGGAACAAGACCAGACATTGCGAATGCAGTGAGAGAATTGAGTAAATTCCTGTCGTGTTACAATAAGCCTCACTGGGAGGCAGCGAGGAGAGTGCTCAAATACTTGAAAGGGACGTCGACGTACGGTCTCCTTCTTCATGGGAATTCGTGAACGGTGACGTATGAAGTGTACACAGACGCAAGCTTCGAGAGTCAACCCACAGAACGTAAGTCCGTAACTGGGTAAGTGATCACTATGGCTGGAACCAGTACTTCATGGTGTAGCAGCAAAAAAGGCACCAGTTCCTGTCTCAACTGCAGAGGTAGAACTCATTGCACTAAGCGAAGGAGCAAAAGAAAGCGAATGGCTATGGTACCTGCTGAGTGAAATGGGATTTCCGCAAGAGCAACCAGTACAGGTGTGATGTGACAGTAATTCTGTTATTAGTACGGTCAAAAACGCAGGAAACCATAAGGCGACAAAGCATGTTCAAATTCGCTATTTGTTCACTAGAGAACTGGTAGAAGAGGGAAGGCTGCATATCCATTACTGCGGTACGGATGACATGACAGCAGATATTCTGACAAAGGCACTACCGGCAACACAGTTTGCTAAGCTCAGGGAACTGATAGGGATGAAAAATCTTAAGCCTACTCACGACACTTAGTGGGAGTGTTGAGCCTGGGGCTCGACGGCCTGGCGCCGGTGCTGTGCCAGCCCCGCGGAATGCCAGGTGCGGTACGGAAACCGACTGGGCTTCCCGGGATGGGTACGCGAACACCGGGCCAGACATAATAAGATTAGGTATATTTTGTTTAAGTATACGAAGGCAAGTGTCGATGTTAGTCTACGGTACTACGCCAATGGCTGATATGAAGCCATTAGGGTTAGGGGTACTGCCTCCTCTCTTTGATACAGAGGCAGGATTTGTGCGATGAGGAACAGAAGCAGCGAATCGGAAGCGAGGACGGTGCCCTCACTTCCGCTTTTGCTTCGGACTGAGCACGTCTGTAAGATAGCAGTAAGATAGCGGTAAGTGGCTAATAAAGATAATTGGCAAACAAAACGAAAACGTTCTTTCACTTGAACAATATTCAACTATGTAGATTCAAATTGACGGTAGCTCTCAACAGTGTTGCGTTATGTGCTGTTCGCTAAATCACGACATCGAGAATGCTGGCCACACTCGCAAAGCTTTCAAAACTAGATTCCAATGCAACACATGAGGTGTTGCACTCTGTCGTACCTCATGATGGAACGGGAAGAAGGAGTTATGCTTCGAAAAATTCCACAACGTAAAGGCGCTACCGAATCCGTGTCAACTTCCTGGTCAGCTGTGTTCTACACGCAAAAACGACAATCGAGCTCCACTACCATCTCGCAAACCATCCAGTACATCGTATGACAGACCCAATCGATGTTCGCCTAGTCTCAGCTTGCAACTGCAACAGCGGCAACGCTCGTTGCGTAGCTCTGGCAGAGCCGCACAGATTTGTCCTTAGAATAAGGACCAAACATCGCCCTTAAGTTAAGGACAAATCCTCGGTGGCTAGCTCTTCGCGACGCCTAACTTCGGCAAATTACTACTATCTCCTACCTAATTACATACAGTTTTGAATGAACGTTTCTAGTCTCTTAGCACGTTTCCTCTCTGTTGGTGCAAGGATTCCACCTCCAGGTCACTGGTGTAGTCAATTGGAACCCTTAGAACTTGGTCATATTTTTGTCCTTAACTTGGGCCCTGTTGGGGTAAAAAAAATCCTGAATTATCATTTTTCGATGTCCCAGCCCGTTCTTACAACGCCTGTTGAGCTTCCGACCCTCAACGCAATATATTATTTAGCCAAACCATGATGATCAACTTCGTCACCAGAAATCTCCCTCATTTTGCTTTTGGATCGTCGCCGCTCACCACCGTCCCTAACTAGCCCACGACACACGATATTTACTCCACCACGCGGCCGAGGTTCGAAGGCCGAACGCAGTTGGGTGTGTCCGGCCCAGACGATCATCAAGTGCCCCGTAGCAATCTAGCCACCATCGACAACAATGGGCGAGATGCCACCAGCGCGGGATCAGTGTCTGTATTGGAAGATGATCCAGCGTGGATGAGAGTGCCGTTCCGGCTTCGAGTTGCAGTATGGCGGCTCGGCAAGTCAAGACGGACATCGGTCAAGCGGTTGCACAAGTCAAGGCTGACATCAATCGCGTCTGTGACCACGCTACATGGTGAGGCGACCGCGCTCCGAACTGAGACGAAAACTCTTCGAGCAGAGTTAAAAGTCCAGGTTGGAAGTCTACGCTCCTAGATGAGAGTCCTTTAAACCGACGTGAAGATTTCCCAGAGCAGCAAGTATGGCTATTGGTTTAGTACCTTTTTTGGGGATAGCAGTGACCCCGGAAGGAGTGCTGTGGCCAGATCAACACACATTAATTAGGCGTCGCGTGTACCGTAAACCATGGGTTCACCGTAACGCACGGCCTCAATGCAACACGTAAAAACTGTCAGGTTTTCGGCAAAAACGGTCCAGGGATCAGATATATGGGGGTGACACAACGTCTTTATCTTAATATATGTATGGAAAAGGCTAAGAATTTCTTCAAATCCGCAAATTATGCGATGGCTGGTCACGTTTAGGCCTTACACCGTAAAACCTCAGATTTTGCCAACAAACTATATAGGACGGGAACGTTTTACGAGCGTTGCAAATGAACCCGTGGTTTACGGTAACTGGATACAGTAAAACTGAAGACGGTAACCGGTATTGGAATTTTGGGACCCATTCCCATACGTCATATCCAATTTTCACCTTTCTGCGTGCGTAGGCAAAGGATCTCCAGAAGCTGCGCTGGACGTGTGCGTGCGACGAGTACATCCGGAGCAATTGCAACAGCACATGAATTCACGCAGGGGGGGGGGGCGTTCTACGGCTTCATACAGTACCAGGACCGCTCGAGCTAGGAGTTCGGTGGCATAAGAAGACCGAGGTAGACCGCGATGAGCGCTACCTGCGGTTACGTCAACCTGTGGCTGATATTGCGACGGAGAAACTGGGCGCTGACATCCGAGGGGGGATCAAGATGACCAACGGCGTCAGAGTGACGGTGAAGGAGAGTGTGGTGATCGGTGGGAAGAAGTCGGCTTTGTTTGGAGATACAGGATCAACTATGTTCGGTGCTGAGAAGAGGAGATGAGAGAGAAGGACAGAGAGGTTGAGGAGAAAGCAAACGGTTTTGCGGTCGTCAGGCGCCGTTATGGATGAGGAGAAGTGGATTCAAGGACGATTGGAACGAAGACGACGACTGGCATGGAGGGACAACGCGTACGCGAAGGTTTCGTTCCGAGGCTGTCGGTTGGTGCCTGGATGGATGTGGACAACATCGGTTACAGATTGATGACTTCTAGGTGTGTACTCGGATGGATGCAATTGCGGGTTGATGGTCGTGAACCAGAGCGGGGTATGAAGGTGCGAGAGTACTTTCATACTTACACTAGGATGGACAACCAAAGGCGGGCGTCGCTCGAGTTTCAGGACGAAATCGGTGAGGCAGCCGGTAATGCTCCTGGGCAAGATGTTGTCGAATTTCAAAGTGACGCGCACTAGCATGTGCGCCGGAATCGCCAGTGCGTACTGGTATCGACTGAACAACCAGCAGCGGCCGCGGCCGCAGATGCGATTCGAGATCTGAAGAATGCACAGTAGCAATTTGCGTCAGGCTCGCCAACGCGTATCCGCGCCGCCGAACGACCAAGAAACCCTTTGATGCGGCCCGGGAGCGCAAGAAGACGATGCAGCAAGCGCGGCTAGCTCAGCAGCGTACTACTACCACGAATTAATGTGCCGATGGTGGATCGGGTTGCCGCGGATGCGGCTCAGGAGCGAAAAAAGGCACTGCGGTGAGAGCCGCGAGCTCGCCAGCGCGAGAAATCTGGGGTGGGGCTTGCGGATGAATCTGTAGATGATTTAATCGCGGATAATACAACTCGGGTGATGTACAATATGCAGCTCCAGAATCGGCGTGTGGAGGAAACAGAAAGTGAACGGCAGCAGCGCTTGGAGAAGCAGAAGATGAACCGCTGAGCAAAAGCAGCTAGCTGTCGGGTGGAAGATAGACGAGCTGGAGAACTGTTGAGTGGCAGAGTTCTCAAGACATTTGATCTTACTAATGAAGAAATTCAATGGATGAAAAGAAACGGATATGAAGGATCAGCGCTTCGCGCTTGTATTTACTATTGTTGCAGTACTGATCCTCGCTCGTTTTTTTGGCGACGAGCAGGTAAGAGGAAACGAAAGGACTCCTACTCGTGATTGGATCGCTGAACAACTGAATGATTATCCGAGGGTGAGCGATATCGCGGGTTGTCAGCAGTCGGTTAACGAACAAGCTTCGGAGTCAACCTTCACTGCGGCATGTGCGGCCTGTGAACGAATTTTTCTAGAAAACACGTCTGAAAACGTGTATTTTTCCTCGTTCCAGACCTTACGTGCTACGGCCATGTTTCCGAAACCGAGTTACAATGTCTTTACAAAGATGTGTCGGAATCTGTGGTTCATAAGTAGTGACAACTTTCATTTTATCATGGGGGCGCGTATTATCTGCTTCCAGAGCTCGTTTGATATACCAAAAATCTACCGGTGTATATTACGTACGGCAGCTTGTTCTCTGTTCCTGAAATGCCTGCCCCTTCGACTCAACATTTCCAAATACATCGTCGCGTTTCGCTTCAACCAATTATAATATAATACGAATAGCGCATCACGAATACGTGTTGCTTGACGGAGTGAACCCTCAAAATATGTGGACACATATTTTTGGGCGACGCCCCCTCACATTTCCTGGAATATCATCCCCTCCATGGCGAAAATGAAGACGACACCGACAGGCGGAGGCAAGCAACGGTCCGTCAAAGGAGGGGACAGCGGACAGCTTAGCGGTGTGTGCTTTGTAATATGTGGTTGTACCGTGACGCGGTGCCACGTGACACAAGAGCACTCGGGATCTACTGCGGCTGCTATCGAATTACTCTCGTCGCTCAAGCCGCATACCGTCCTATTGGACGCCTGCCATATATACATTAACGGGCTGTCATAGTTGCAGCAGGTATGTCGCAGCATATCAGCGCATAAATCTGTCGGGGCCCAGATCTGGTCTCAACAAGCTGCATATATGCCGTGTAGCCATCATAAAGGTTTGACTTGTGATTTAAATACTTTACGTTGATCATCACGCCTAGATATGAATCTTTCACTCTGTGGTCTTATCGCTATGCTTATATCTTCCGACAGATCGAAACCACGCTCATTTGCGAATTCGCCTCCAAAGGCACGAAGCCGGTAGCGAGCTCTGCCTCAAAAGGTGTGTTAGAGTACGGTCGAAGGATTGTATGCGCTCCTCGTGGAGGGATACTCGCCTGTTGTCTGTGCGCAGGTCATGGTGCGCCTCACGCATGCCGCTGCTCACTGCCAGTCTTGCTGCATCTTTGACACGTCCAGCGAGGACGTGAACACCGCCCAACGTTCTGGCAAGCCCCCAGCGAGGCCACTGCAACAAACTCCGCGAGGCCGCCAGCGACTACGCCAGCTCCACCGGCACCGCGACGCCTCCATGTTTGCCGACGGAGAAGTGCCAGCACCGCGCCAAGGCTGTGACGAACCGAACATCAAGCCCGGAAGTGACACCGGCACCTGCGTTACCCCCACCATCAACCCGGCCAAACGCCAGTCCTATCACGTCGTCGCCGATTTTGCTGAAGACGCCGCCAAGGTCGCTCGCGCGCGCAAGTACGCGCAAAGCGCTTCGGTCCCGCCAAGAAGTACGTCGTACTCGGCGTCAGGCTGTCGCGCCTTATGCCCGTCGTTGGTCGGTGCCTCCGCGTGCTGACCGCGCCACCGTCAACCCACGTGGAGTGATGAGTTCCAGTACGGATGTGGTGAATAGACCACCATCGCAAGCGCAGCGGCTACGTGATCAGTTCGTGCCAGCTCGGTGGCCACATCACGTGGCCCACCTCCGCGAGCAGTTCAATCCACTGGCGACGGTCTTTCCGACGGTGCCTCACTTCGGGTGGTGCGACTGCCCGTCGCCGTGCCGTGTGGGCTCCTGCCGTAACTCTCGCATGCACTTGTACTGCAACATCAACTGTTGCCCCTACGGAGGCCTCTGTGGGAACGCGCTGGTGGAGTCGAACAAGATCTACCTGGGGAGGAACGTGCGCACAAAAGCGCTCGGAGTAGTTGCTGCCGAGGACATCGAGGCTGGTGAAATACTTGGGCAATATCTCGGTGAGATGGAGCATGTTAGCGCTTCTCGCGCAAATCGACCGCGCAATAATAGCTATCGTTTGGCGATGAAGCTGTAGCCGGAGGGCCCCACGCAACCTGTTCATGTGGTGAACAACGCCGAGAAAATGGGCGGCCTCATGCGGTTCGATTCGTAAACCACTCTTGCGAACCGCTGGTTAAGTTCATCGATGTATCCAACAGACACCGCACCACTGTGGTCGTGGCAAGCATGCAAGATATACGTCAGGGCGAGGAGGGGACGGTCGATTATGGCGACGATCTGTGGTTTATCTGCCGGTGCCGATCGGTCAGTTGCCGCCATCGCAATATTCAAGATGCTCAAGATCCGTGAGGACGCTGAGGAGAGAGGAAGACAGAGGAACCAGCGAGATGAAGGAGCGAGCAAGCCGAAAGGTTTATTGACATTTGGGTAGATGAGTAATGTCAACAAATGAACGATTGCATATAGTCTCTCATTCGGCTGATGGTGGTCGATTTGCATCTACGCGGCGGGCCGATGTGAGTGCATGTAGTTCACGTTCGTAGTTCACGCAAGTAGTTCGAGCCCTGTGTTGAAGCTCGGCAAGCTCGCCCTGATTTTCGCACCCATCGATGAGCAGGCGCATTGCGGGGATCGCGCGCCAAATTTCGCGCCTAATGGCGAGTTGATGGGCCCTTCGTAGATCTTACGCGAGCGCTAACTGCATTTTGCGCGCGCAGCTTTCGCGCGCACCTCGTGACCTAGTACTACGGATTTCAAGACCGACGTGAACTGGTGGCGGACAGGCATTCACGCCATGCAAGTTGTCACCGCCGCACAGCTCTCATTTTCGCTTTTGCAAAACCCCAAGCAACCTCCCCAACCCAACTGCGCAGCCGACGCCCCACCCACAATTTCGGTACGCCAGCCCAGCCGTTGTCCGCACCCATCCGTAACGTGGCTGACTCTGTTTTACTCTGTGCTTGTAGATGCCGAAGCACTCTGGAACCGCTAACTACACGTTGTCGTATGACGAGCGACTTCTCACGCTCGTCGAGAAGATGCAACCGCTTGACAAGGACGAGTGGGAGCGGTTGGCGACGTCCTACAACTCAAGCCGTCAACGAGGTGCACCTGAGAGAGACTTTGAAAGCTTGCGGCGCAAGTTCAAGATGCTTTACAGCATGAGGAAGCCAACCGGCGTACAGGAGATGCCGTGGCCAATTCCACTGAAGGTGAGTCGCTCGGCTCCGACGAGTCGGTCCAATGCGAATCGATGGAGTCCAACCGCTCAACGAGTCGAGGCGAGTTCCAAGAATTGCTCAACTCACCCCTGGGCATTGAAGGTCTCGATGACCTTGCCCACACGTCACGTCCTGCACCTAGCCGAACGGGCCCAAGTGCACATCGTTCAGGTTCTGGGGACCACTACAGCCACGCCGGACGGCTGTCAACGCTGCCAGTGGCGGAGCTTCGCAGTCGATGCAGCAGCGATTGGCCCAAGCTGGTGGTGCCGTCGGCAGTGACGAAATCGAAGCGGCCACGTATCCCAAGCTCCAGACGTTTTCGAACCGCTATGGCGGCGCTGATCTGTCAAGCTTCCGCGACACCGTGGGCGCCAAGCGTGCACGAGAAGGCGACAAGGACACGGTCGAGACTAGCTACGCCAAGGCCAGGAGGATCCGTGCCATGAAAGCGACCACCGCCCTCAAGTCGAAGCTGGATAGCATCGATAGTAGTGCCAGCAGCATGCGCGGCAGCATCCTCGAAACGCTGATACTGCGTGAGGAGAGCGAGAGAAAGGTGGACGCTCGACGCGCGGAAGAAGTTCGACGTCGCCGCGACGAAAAGACCGCAAACGAGGCTCGCCTTATTGAGGCAAAAGCCGAGGCGGAGGCGCGCCGCCGCGAGGAGAAGCTGGAAAGAGAAGCTCGTGCGCGTCGTAACAGCCAGGACGCGCGCACTTGCACTCAAGAGCTGCTACTATTGATTGGCGCGCTGACCAAGAAGGTGTGAGAAGAGAGTCCGCGAGTGTGCAAGCGCTCTGAAGCGAAGCTAGCCCTTCACATTTAACTTGTAGTTGCTCGTCACTTACCGCTAAGCCTTCAAATCAAACGTGCTGTTCGTTATCTCGTAGCATCCCCATTGTAGCGTTCGATTCCCAGTCATATCGTTCTAGTCAAGTGCAGCAATCGCGATCAATGCGTGTAGTTCATGTAGAAGTAGGTGGATGACAACGCTGACAATGACAGATCTCACTTCTACTACAAAGAGAAATGTATTGATCATGCCTTACAAACAAAATTAGTTAAGGCCCTTCTCACTTGACGGCAGCAGCTCCATTTCGCCCGAGAACGTCGTTCGTATCTGCGAGATGCCAACCGTGCGTACACGGTAATTAGCCATTCGAATCAAGTTGCTGATCCTTTGCCCGCGAATGATGAGATCGTACGGCAGCGTGAGGTTGAGGCGGCTGTACACCTTCTGCATGCTCCCCATGCCTCACTCCACCGCCTGCCGCACCGATGTAATTGCGTTGTGGAGTGGCCGTGCGGAACTTCTGAGCGATGACCGAATTCTTTCCAGGTCGCGGCGTCAGGATGCGGCCCACCATGGCGGTCGAGCATGGAAAAGCGGAGTCAGACACCACGTTCATACGTATATCAGGGCAGTACGCGGGGTCGATCAACTTGGTGCGGAAACCGAGTGAGGTGTCCGAGTCGTTCCACGACCCGGGATAGTTATGCTTACTCCAAATGATACAGCCGTCGGCGGCAAAACAGATCGTGCCAGTCACGAAAACAGTGTGGAGCCACCCGTTGTGCATGGCGTTTTGTAGGTCTGCATTCGACGGCTGCTGGACCTACAGTGCAATACTACCTCCGGTCCGAAAAACAATATGCAGTCACAAAATTGAACTATTAGCGACAGAGCAATCAGAATGAAGGTAATATTTATGCTTAATATTACCGTTACCAAACCGAAGTTTTATTAAGCTTAAACATCAACAGCTGCAACCGCCTCAGCCGAGCACGGGAGACAGTGAGGCAATCTTTCGACTCTCATTAGTGCGTCCTTTTTCAAGTGGGGGATGTTGTAGCTGTTGCCACCACCAACAAGCATCGACGCCTCTAGTACGCTTTGCAGCGTAAGAAAGCAGTTGGTGGTGGTGGTACTTAACATCTCCTCAAACGCGGCCTTCACGGCTGCGATGAGCCCGTCGACGTCTCGCGTCTGCTTCTTGTACTGCAGCGACTGCAGCAAGTTGAACCAACCCAAGTCAAGCACGTTGAAGTCGGGGCTGAGCGGTGGCTGGTTGGCGAACTTGATCGACCAACCCCCCCCGCTGCAGCAGCTGCCTTCACCGCGGTCCGGCCCGAGGCACGGTGGAGTGGCGCATTGTTCTGCTGTATTGTCACCTCCTCCTTAGCTACTCACAACAAATAGTCAGCACAAAAAATCGTCAGCACAAAACAGAATAAAATACATGCAAAAACAATTTCCTGGCCAAACTCGCTTGATCGCGGGGATGACGTGCTGCGTGAGCATGCGCTCGTAAACGTCCTTGGTCATCTCGACTGGAGTCGTGACCGGAGTGCCCTTCGGCCGGTTCTTGTTACTGCGAATAGCCAGCTTGGTTTTCACCACAGGCCACAGTCACACCTTTCCGTCAAAGATCATGCACTGATGCTCATCGTACCGTGGGCGGGCAACCGCCACCAAAACCATTACCTTTGTGCGGTGGGTTTTGTTCTTGGTGACGGCGCGTGGCGCAGTCTCGCCTCTGGTGAGGTAGTAGGTGTTGCGGTTCCGGTGCACGTAAAACCATTTTTCGTCAACATGCACCACATTCTGCATGTCATCGAATTGGTATCTGAGCTCACCCAAAAAAACATTACGTTACATAACGTCAGACATTATATCAATTACTCATAACAGATAACTAGGCAGTCAAAATTCTTATCAGGAAGCTTCGTCACAAAAGACCGCGCGAACTGGCGGCGCAGCGCCATATGCTCAGGGGTGAGCAGCGGCTTCGGCACGACGGTGACTCGCCTGACCACGCTGCGATCCTGCAAGCGGCGAAAGAGCTGGGTCCGCGGAATACCGGTGGCGGCGGCGAGACCACGCAACGTTGTCCGGCTCCCCACCGGGGCCGACTCAATATTGGTCTTGATGGCCCCATCAGTGAAGGCCCTGGGCCGGCTGCGGTTGCTTGGCCGCTGCACGGCAATAGTGACGCGACCACTCCTCAGCTTGTGCACTGTATAACGATGGCAACGGAGTCGTGCTGCAGCCTCAGAGATAGCCCCACGTGGAAGCTTTCCACAGGTGGCCATGTCCGAGAGAAACAGCATGAAATCTCCAGCTTCGTAGAAAGTGGCAGATCTTTGGCGTTGGGGGTGCGCGGCATCTTGGGAGGGTCTGGATGCCTCTTTGGCAGATTTGATACTGTGTTTTGGCGGGTTTCGGGCGAACTTTGGCGCCGCCAGTGCTGCAAAAAAATAATGGCTCTGAGCCAACAAATTAAATTGTCTAGTTTTGTCCAATGGGAAGGCAAAAAATAATTATGTGGACACACCATGATTGAAGTGACCATTGTTTTTCGGACCGGAGGTAGTAGTTGTTAGCGTGTAGATTTTTTATCATAGCGAACAATGATTTCATAAATGTAACTTACCCGGAAGTTCTTCCCGTCTATAAAACCGAACGTGTGCTTGAGAGGTGGTTCGCGAGCCTCGATCATCTTCGCCAATTCCACTTGGCGAGCGGGGGGTGGCCACGAGATCCGTGCGGGGGTGTATCCGTTCAGCGCCAGTGCCAGTGCTTCCTCAGAGCGTCCTAGCGCTCTCGATAGCATGCTTGGTGGAGCCCCAAACAGCATGCAAAGGGAGTTTTGCTCCATTGATGTAACGTAGAAACACAGCACAAGGCCCAGGACCTGGTAGTGGTGGCCCAGCTTGGTCGGGCGTCCGCGTGCCGTGCGGTGCGGAATGTAGTAGAAGCGGCTAAATCACCACAGGAGCTGGTTGGAAGCCGACCTACAGCTTGGCATGTCACATAGAGGATAGCAACACGGTAAAAAAAAATAGAAAACCCACCTGATCAAACTTGTTGTGTTCAGGAAGTTGACGTCGCTGCCATACATGTACAGCATCATCCACGCGGAGTCGCTCGGCGTGTCGAGGCACTGGGTGGTCAGGTAGTGCCTGCTGCGCATAGCGACCTTCCAAGCCTCCTCTACCTAGACGCGGTACACCTCTCTGCGAGTGTTGACCAGCGTCTGATCATGCTCGAGGAAGCCGCTGACGAGCACCAACAGCGCATCGACATTCTCGGCGGGCATCCTCGTGGCCGACGCGCGCCAAATTCGAAAGTTGCAGAATCTTGAAGCTTCATGGCGTAAGTGATGTCCATGGCAAAGTGACGGGTACATCCTAATTTCCTGTTGCTATTGCCTGATTTAGGGCGTTTCCACACGGACACAGATGGTAAATGTATGACGTTTGTGGTAGATGATTCGAGCGATATGCTAACATATATCTTTTTAAAGGCTGTCGTACCTGCTGCAACTATGACAGCCCGTTAATGTATATATGGCAGACGTCCATTGTCGTCTCTAATGGATCTGATTATTCGCTAATGCAGGGCGCCATAGGGCTGTCTCGCATCAACCGCAGACGTTTTACGCCAACTTCTTACGCTGCGTCGTTTTTACGAAATAGATTAAGGATTGCAGTGTTTTTGGGCTAAATCAGGACATGTTAAGCGGTCTTAACAGACCTTCAATTGTGTTAAACTTTGCGATTTAAGCCATTTCCGCGGATAAGGCGTTTTTTCTGTTTAATAACTTCTAACATTGTGTTAACGTCATCTGGTCACTGTCACCGGTTCGGCTGGCGCAATACAGATGGTACTCTCCCTTCCGGCACCTCCCAAAACAAATAACCTTAATAATTCGCTATCATCTTAAACAGGGACGTTTAGCGCACGTCCACCACTCGACGCAGTCTGGCTTCTGAGCGCCACCGCCCGAGATATGGGGCTCTGGATGACGATCGAGAACAAGCGCTCGCTCATCGACAAGAGCGCGGCTGAGCCTGGCATGACACAGTCGGAGCTAGCGGTGTGGGCCAAGCGAGTATTCCGCTTGCGCAAGTCCCCCGCCCGCAACACAGTGTCCGACATATTGAAGAACGCAAGCACTATCATGAAACTAGAGTACGGTAAGGGCAAACGGCGTAAGCCACTAAAGTTACCGGCACCTGCTTTGGAAAAGAATTTAGAGGAGTGGGTGGGTAGGATAGAAGCGAGGGGGCTGTGTCTAAACACTACCACCTATCTGCAGCCTCCGGACGCCGGTGTTATTGCCTCCTTCAAGGCACGCTTTCGGTCGTTACAGATTGACCACGGGATCGAAAGGTATGAGGCTGATGCGAATGTTAACGGACAGTCTGCATACAAAATTGACCAGCTTCATGCGATGCAATGGAGCTCGCTGCTGTGGTCTTCAACGGAGGCCAACACTGTGGCGCACTGCTGGCAAAAGACTGATCTTGCGACCCCCTCCGTGGAAATACGACAAAGAAAGCGGGGACGAAGCCAGCGAGAGTGATGGCGTTGAAGAGCGATGTAGATGGCGACATTGTCGATCTTATGCTCAAAGTGGCGTCGATTAGTCTGTAGTAGCTGAAACCTGCAATAAATTTTCCCGTGCATGGAAAATACACAGCAGCTGGTGTCGGAAGTGAGTGTACCATCTGTACAACATTTACCGCAAAAGTTTCCCATTCCACAAAATGTTCGTAAACAGTTTTTTTGTTGTGAAAAACGGTCTCTAGTAGAAATTGTACACCTAACCCATTCCCAAAACCGATCAGTCCCGTCGTAAAAACGTGAATCAGAATGTAAACCAGAGTAATGTACAACACACAAATCCAAAAAACAGAGTGGGGGGCTTCGTAGGCAGTATCTACGTCTTCGTATTGGATCGTAGGATTTTTGGCCTACGTTTTTGCTGACATCGTAAATGGGGAGAAGGCGAATGACTTGACGTTTGTATAGCTGCTGATTTGTGATTAAGTGGCGTGTGTTTCGTCGAAGTAAAATCCGACGGGAAATAGTCGACAGCGATTGGCACAAACGCAAGCACCAAACGGCAAGCCAACTTCGCGCACTTCTCGCACGATCCGCACTCGCAGCATGCAGAACAGCCTCTCTCCCGACTCGTCAGTCACCACCCTCTCCGGCACCACTCCCAAGCGCTTCCAGACCGCTGCAACCGCCTCAAAGGACGCCTCAGTGTCCGCAGCAGTCACCCGTCGCTCAACGACCAGTACGTACTCCCCCAACACCGCAACAGCTGCCACTTCGTCTGCTGTAGCTTCCACCTTGACTGCTACTAAGGATGTCAATGCCATCGCCTCTCCGATCTCGAAGCCCACAAATTGAACCCCCGTGCTCGATGACGCTGGTGATGTGTCTCAAACGTGGGGCAAGCTGAGGCCCTGTAGCAAAGAGACAAAGTGCACCTCGGGCGTGGACAGCACTCCCACTCCAGCGGTTGCTACAGGAGCTAAGGAGCCTACGACAGACTACGTCTACGAGTTGGCTGGTCTTTAGGTGGTGTGCAAGACCGGTTTATTCGATGCGGATCAGCTGAAGACATGTACTTTGGGCGTGTCGTTGCTGGGCTCCCGCTTAATCGCGCGAACTTTTCAGTCCGTCCTCCCCATTTTGAAGACAATCAAGATTTTAGTATGCGTAACTGTAGATGAAATGTTCCCTGCACTTCACACGACTAGCACCTTCAAGATAACTTAAATCTGTGCGTAGAATCTCTCGTCTGTCATGCTAACTACCACGGGGAGACATTGCCAGCTTCTCACCCGCTGCTTTCAACGTTCTTGTGTTGATATGGTGACGAATTGAGTCAACTACGATCTAGACTAGTGGTGGGCATGTCTTCGCGGATGAATCCAACGCACATGTAGACCTGTACAAGCAGCTACATATAATGCAAAACTCTGTTGACAACTTTCCACCAGTACTTTCGGAAGGAATCAGCAACCTAATTGAGGAAAAGGGAGTTGCAGCTGGAAATATTTCCAAGGAGCAGCTCGATTCGACCATTGATAAACTACTTGCACGCGCAGGATGGCGCATCCTCCAGCGATAGCAGCCTCTAGTGATGGGGACATAAACACCCGCCGAACAGTACACTACTATGACCGGGAATTTCATCTACTTCCGCAGTCTTTTAGTTTTCAAATCCTGGTCCATTTGGAGCATGGACGTCGTAGTTCGGCGATTCCCACAAAGACTATCCTCCATTTAAAACTATTCGAGCACATGAACTACCTAGCGAAGCACTGCACAAAACTTTCTCTGACTGGACTGTCATGATACGGTGCATGCGCGTGTCGGCTGGATTGGCTATTCCACCGAGTATGTCTATCGGCCTCTTATCTCGGTGCGAAGCTCGCTTATATCGGTGCGTAAGCTTTCAATCTTTGCGCTCATTGCGACTTCAACGCGAGTAGCGAACTGCTCGCAGGCAATCTTGACCAACCTTGACCTCGGCAGCTGACTGCTCGCATCGAACCTTGATTTCTGCAGCGTTTTGCTCGTACGTAGCTTTGGTCCCTGCAGCTGCACGCTCGTAAGTAGCATTTTGTCCTGCAAGTTGCACATTGACTAGTTCTGCAGTCATTGCTGCGACCCGCTGTCCGAACGGCAATCTCATCCACTCCGGTTCACCTTCCGCCGTGGCTATCTCCGATGGTGGTTCAGTGCCGCAGAACTCGTCGGCGCTCCTTTCATTGTTCTGACAGCAACCGTATCATCAGCATAGCGTAGTAACGCACGGTGGGCGCTCCCTGGGGCGGACGAGCTCGATTGAGTTCGCTGGGCCTTCGTAGCGCGCTCTACAGTCTCGGTTGGCATGAGCAACTTTCGAGCTGAGCGGAGGTGTGAGCACTGAAGAGCAGAATGCAAAGTGAAGTGGATTGCGCTCCTTTCGCCACGCCTACTTTAAGCTGAATGTGGTTGTTGAACAATCCTCATAGTGGCTGCAGAAGATCACTAACTTCATATATGAGGCCGCAAAATTATCGACACGTTGGTATGTCATCGATCTACCGCACTAGCGCTCGGTTATCTAGGTGCGGCGCTTCTTCGCTGGCGCCTTGCGGGGCGCCTTCTTCGCCCCAGCTGCTGGGGCCTTGCGCTTTGCGCCGCCACGAGCCTTCTTCTGGAATTTGCTGACATCCAGGTCCTCCTCCTCGTGCTCGCTCTCGGCATCGGACGGCGGTGGTAAACCGTCATCCTCGTCTTTGGCGGCGGCAGCCTTTCCTCGACCCTTTTTGATCGTCGTGGATCCGAGCACAGACTCCACTACCGCCTGCGACTTGTGCGACGCCTTGTTGTACCTGCAAGTAGGGACCAAATCGTCAGCACAGCCATGGCTATCGTGGCTAATAGCATAGGCACATCGTACATTCGCGTGAAGGCCGTCTTTGCCTTCGTATCAAGCTCTGAGTAGGAGTGGCGTTTCACACCAGGGAACTTGAAGCTCTCCATGGACTCGGTCAAATCTTCGCGGGTGATCTCACACTCGTCAAGCAGCTCAATCACTTCCTCGATATTCTGTAAGGCGTGAGTAGTACAACCAGTAAGTACGCAGCTGATTCAGTTTCACATAGTTAGATGGGCGTACCTCCTCTCCTGACAGCAACTTTTTCAGCAGGATCTCCTTCATGTACGGCACGTAGTCGAGGCGAATGACTGCGCCCACAAAATCGCGTTAGAACAAAGTGTGGATGGTGCAAGATAACGACAAAGAAAAAAACACGGACCTTCTCGGGAACCCGATGCGTGTGACCGCATTCGAACGGACAGCTCACTAAGCAACCGTTTTGATTTGGACGCCGATGAGTTTTTGCCCAACCACCTGTGTGCGCACAGCCATATTCCATGCGTTAGTTTGTACAATCAGATCATCACGCTACAAGCATGAGCAACGTACTTGGAAAACTCTGGGTGGCCAATAAACCCAGCCGAGTACACGCAGGCTCCAACGTTCATCGCAGCCTGCTTTGTAAGCAAGTCCCACCGCTGCTCCACGCGAACATACGTGTTCAGCAAATCGCTCTCCGAAATAAACTCGGAAGCATGCATCGCAGCCTCCAGGTTTTCGTCCGACGATGTTCGGTTGTTCATGATGCTCTGGATGTAGTTTTCTTGGATCATCAGAGGCATCAAGTCGTAGTCAACGAAATAAGCCTCGTTCCTTGCGTCGAAAGAGAGGTCACGTTGGAAAATCTGCTGTGTCGCACTGAAAGGGTTCAAACGCAAGCTCTCATCCTTGTTGTGCTGTGAGGACGGATTGACCATGTCTGCGTAAGTGATTTTGGTGGTGGTTAGTCGCCAGCGTTGCATTTGCGTGAGAAGTTGACGAATATCGTTGCCACATCGGTCGGCGGCTTCTTCAATTGCGTTTTTCTCAATGTGCAGTCCTTCTTTCAGGCCGATCTCCATCAACCGCTTGCCGATTTGAATTTTCGTGGGACGACGCATGCGCAAGTCGAACGAGTGGTTTGCCAGCGAACGTACTTTTTGGCTCTGGCGGTCGTTGCAAATGCAAATAATCGGAGTCTTCGACTTCTTGATGAGCTGAATTAGCTCCGCCGTACCACCGCGGTCACCGCCGGACATGCCGTCGACCTCGTCCATGATGATCACACGACGAGCGAGGTGCATCTTTTCCTTCGACTTTCCTGTAGGCACGCCAAACTGGAGCGCTTGTGTGCCAAGCACGTCCTTGAGCCCAGTTTGCAGCATCTTCTTGCTGCGGGTATCGCTTGCATTCAGCTCAGTGCACTCGAATCCGCACTCGCGCGCAACCAGGTTCGCAATAGTCGTTTTACCGATGCCGGGGGGTCCTGACAGCAACACCGTCTTGGCTCCGCGGTTTTCAGAGAGCTTTGTCGTGAACGGGATTTTCTTGGTCCCTTTCACGTGCATCGCCTCCCAGTCCATCAGCCACGTCTTCAGCTTCCTGCCCAGCTCGATGTTGCCAATCATGTGGTCCAGCGTTTGGGGCTTGTACTTGTCCGTCCACAGCTCGTCATTGACTGATCTACAACGCCACACAAAAAAAAAAAAAACACACACACACACAGTACCAGTAAGCATTGCACCCCCGAAACCAGCAACCATACTCCACGCACGTGTTGAGCTTCTGCTTGCCCTTGGCAGAGGCGGCCTTGGCGCCCGCAGCTTCCTGCTTGCTCCTCGCCTTCTCCGCCGCCAGGTCCTGCGCCTGCTGCGCCGCCGCCGCTTCCGTAATGAGGTTGTAGAACTCGTTCTGCGTCAGGATGCGGACGTTCTTCGCCACCGCCTCCTTGTACTTGGACCCGTCCGTGACCTTCCCGCCCTGCTCCAGCGTGGCGCCGGCCACCAGGTACTTGGTGGCGCGCGTGACGCTGCTGGCCACCGAGCCGCCGCAGCACTTGACCAGGTGCACCGCGTCCTCCCGCGAGAGGTTCTCCAGCGCGCCCGAGAACGCGAACGTCTTGCCGTCCAGACAGCCGGCGCACGGCGCCGGCACCTTCTTCAGCGCGCCCTCCTGCCTCACAAAGGCCTCCGGATCGTCCGCCTTGACCTCCGCCTTGGCCTTCGGCTTGATCTCCAGCACCTGCTCGTCCCCGTCGCTGTCGTCCTTGGGCGCACGTCGCAGTCGCTTCAGCTGCGTCGGTGGCTGCTTCTTGGGCTTCGCGTCTTCTTGCTCCTCCATCTCAAAGTCCGAGTCCGAGTCCACGCGCTGCGTCTTCTTCTTCTTCTGCTTGGCTGGGGCCTTGCGCTTGCTGCTGCTGGCGTCTCCATCCTCGTCGCTGTCGTCCAGCACCACCACGTTCTGCTTGGCGGCGCGGCGACGCGGCGGGGGCGTCGGCTCGGGCTCCGCGCGCTTGGCGGCTGCAACGGATACAGAGCGTTAGAGTCAGGCCAGCGGGCGGAGGGAGGGAGAGCGCCGTCGTGGCGTACGCTTGGCTGGCGTGTCCGCCTTCTTGCTGCCGCCGTTGCTGCTGGGCGGCTTCTTCTGGAAGAAGGAGCGGATGTCCATGGCTGCGGCTCTTCCTGCTGCTTCGACTCGCTTGCTACCAATTACAGCTCGGAAGGTTCTTGTAGGGGAAGATTCCGGGCAGAGATCCTTTGTAGAGAGACGTGGTGTGCTGCACACGAGCGTGGGATATCCCTTTTAACAAATCCCGCCAGCCAATCCCGCCGCGTGAAGCCACGACTTTCGCCCAATCGCCAGGCACCCCCAGAGGAAGTTCAGCACGTTATCATTCGTGCGTAGGCCGTCTCGACGCCTCTTGCCTTGCAGCCATGGAGCTCTCCCCGGCGGCGCTCAAGTACGCGAGCCTGTGCGTGCTGTGCGTGCAGAACAGCCTGCTGGCCATCCTCATGCGGCTCTCGCGGGTCGGCAACTTCCCGCGCTTCAACCCGGCCACCGCCGTGTTCGTGGGCGAGGCGCTCAAGCTCGCCACGTGCTTCGCCGTGCTCTTCCACGTGCGTCTCCTTCTGCTCCGTTGCCCATACACACTAGGCTCGTTGGTCTGACGCTGGCCTCCTCCCTGCTGCAGGAGTTCAACGCGCTCAAGGAGCCGCAGCGCCGCAAGCGCATGGGCGAGTCCTTGCGCACCATCGCCAACGCCAACGAGCTGCTGCGCGTGAGCGTGCCCGCCATGCTCTACGTGGTGCAGAACAACCTGCAGTACGTGGCCGTGTCCAACCTGGACGCGCCCACCTTCCAGGTCATGTACCAGCTCAAGATCCTCACCACCGCCATCTTCTCGGTGGCGATGCTGCGCAGGACCGTGCTGCCCACGCAGTGGGGCGCCATCGTCACGCTCATGATGGGCGTCGCCCTCGTGCAGCTGGACGAGGATTCGTCCGGCAGCAGCGCCGCAGCTGCAACGGCGAAGTCGGGCCAGAGCACCACCAAGGGGCTGCTGGCCGTGGTCGCCGCTTGTGTGTGCTCGGGCTTTGCAGGCGTGTACTTTGAAAAGATCCTCAAGGGCTCCGGGTCGAAGGCCACACTGTGGGAACGCAACGTGCAGATGTGCTTCCTCGGACTGGCACTGTCTGGCGGCGGGCTGGTGTACAACGACCTGGAGTCGATCCTGAGTCTTGGCTTCTTCTACGGCTACCGCCCCGTGGTCTGGGCGGCGATCTGCATGAGCGCTTTCGGCGGTCTGCTCACGGCCGTTGTGGTCAAATACGCCGACAACATCCTCAAGGCGTTCGCCACGTCCATCGCCGTGGTGCTGTCGGTCATCATGTCGGTGTTTGTGTTCGACAAGGTGCCCACGGGCCAGTTCGTCATCGGAGCCATCCTGGTCAACGGCTCCGTGTACGTGTACGGCAAGGCGCCGGAGTGGCGCAAAGACCACCTCGAGCCGGTCCTGCCGCTCACGGGCGGCAAAGACTCGAAGGAGGTCAAGCACATCGCTTAGAACAGCACGGCCGCCATTGAAATTCTTCTACCTACTAACAAAGTGTGCCCTAGGGAGTACGCTGCACTTACAGCTAAATACCATAGATGCCATACAATACGAGCCAATGCAACGCTATCCCTCGAGTTGCCAGCACCTGCAGCGTGCCGTAGCGTGCCTTAGCCACTGCGCCACAGCAGTAGCACGTCGAGCCAGCGCTGAATTTAGTCGCCTGTCCCCACGCACACTAGCGGTTTTACACTGCACCACGCACGATGAAGCAACTTCTCCTCCTCGTGGGCGTCATGCTGGTGCTAGCTCCGCAACTGTATTTCTGTGTGAGTGCAAGTGGAGGTGCGGGGGGTGACTTGCAAGAAGTGGCCATCGACAGTGATAGCGCTCGTGTCGTCGAAGTGGTCGACCACGACGGTAAACAGCAATACGAAACGCTCTGGAGCAAGGTATCCGACCTTACCATGAGGGATATATTGTCGCGTTGTTCTCACACTATTTTCCTGCTGGTCAGGCTCGATCGGGGCTTGTTGAGCTCCAGTTTGGGCTGTCTAGCAAGACTCTCGTCGTAAGGAGGCCTGAGCGTCGAATGTTCCGGTTGTGTGTGAAAGCTTTACAAACGTTTTCTGGTGCTTAGGACTCATCCGACGAGACACTGGGGTTGCTGCCGAGACGATGGGTCGACCTCATTAGTACTACCGGTAGCTGGCTGGACGAGTTCCTTGTGCAGTGTGAACAAGATCCTGAGTTCAAGGCTGGTGTTACGCAGAATCTCAACGCAATGCAAGCAGTGAGTATCGTAATCCTCCTATGCATTCACCTGACACCTCATGGCTTACGATTCCTTGCCTGGCCTTTCAGTTCGTAGCGTTCGTATCGATTGGATACGCCGCTATCGCGATGTGGCTCGGCTCAATAAGGCTCACACGCTGGCAGAGACGCACCGTCTTGGTCACGTACACAGCAGCAGGAACTGTCGAGGCAATATTTCTTCTACAAGCCTTCGGCCTCGTGGCTATCCACATCGCGTACCCTTCGACGTTGGCATTGACAGCGCTCTTCTTCGTGGCGTTCAACATCACTAACGCGCTGCTAGTGCTCGAATCTGAGGAACCTGAAGCTGCATCTTCATCGGCAGTGTTGGCCCCGCGGATCATCGAGGCTACCCCTACGCGTATCGTGACCTCTCAAATAGCACCTTGCTGCTGAGGTGGTCACTATTCTAACCACCACAATGTCAACAGCGCTTTTTAGTCGTCGTTCTTGTTGCTGAGCGGTAAGAAAAAAAAATCGTTGTGATTGCCTTCTTACTCGCCCATTTACGAATGCAATGCGTACGCGAGAGTTTCTCCCAACCTCAGCGGTTTCTATACCGAGTTCCTTGCCGACTGGAGAAGATAGCACCGTGTGATTCGCACTGCATTTGCGTGCAGTGCCAAAATGGAGCGTCGAACACTTTATGGCCCACATATCATGCAAAAACCATGTCCGACGATCACGCCACTGACAGAACGAGTTAGGGCCGTGCCAAGCTGGAGAAAAGCGTAATGCTTAAAGTTGTGCAAGGAGTCGTCCAGCATACATGGGATGGAATAGATTTGAACAAGATTAAGAATGGCTCATTCTTATGCAAATCAACACTCATGTTTTAACGTTATACCGCAAACCGCGACTCAAATAGCGGCTAGCCTACCTTTTCGTTTGTCTAGAACGACGTTTGTTTTTTATGGTGAGGAGAAAACACCTGGTGTTAACCTCAGATTGCCGGAAAAAGTGCTACTGTAACAGAATATGGCGACGAACCGTACTTGTTTGGTTATGCTGCTACATGGCAAATATGTCTACTCTATTTTGTGGAAATGGTTCCGAGGTGAAAAAGCATCCTATCAACTCATTCTGCATTTCCGAATGATACTCGCCTTTTTGAATTTGTCTCTACTGTTCCCCGTCATCTCGAAGCTTGCGCAGATTCTGGCAAGGACGAGATTATCACAATTCACCGCTCGTTGTGCGACTTTACCCAACATTTGTTACGAATATTTTTTTTGTATTGTAGTCACTTAGATACTCTAACGACTTCTACTTCGAAGTAGAATACTAAGTAATACAAAGTCGAATGTTGGGTGCTGCTACCCTGTATCACTGGCACGTGTCTACATTGCTCTGCAGGAAGGTAACGTGCCCAACGTCGATCGTCTCGCGGCGCTGGATTTTAAACTGAATACGGCAACAATTGGAACGACCATCGCTGCGCCTCCTGACTTGTTCACACTATTTGCAGCACAGAGGGATGTTCTTCAAGCGCTTGTGGCAATGCATCGTTTGGGATGGATCCATCGCGATATTCGCTGTCGAACGTGATCAAGCAGTGAGATTGTTGTGCTTCTTCAAGTCGTGGCCCCTAGAGTGTAGACCAACACGCCCACTTGATCGAGAATAGCAGCGTCGAATGGGATGCCGAGTCCAAAAGAACGGCGTTCCATATGTCGTTGGTGCAGCCAGACAGCGCAATCCAGCGCAGAACAAGTTTTGCGAGAGCTGACGGTGCTTCAAACAGAAGCGTTGCGCAAGCTTGAGGTAAAGAGACAATGTCGGTTGAGCAAGCGAAAGCATTCGTAATGGTTTTCCGGTTGAGGTACATGGTGATGATTTCGCTGGAGGTACCAGCATTTTCGCCTCCAGAGCTCTTGGATTCACCTGATCGTCGTTTTCTTGGCGTTTCGGATGAAATCTTTGTCACCCGTAAGTCGTCGAGCGCTTGGCGTGCCAAAAGCGTCTATGATTCGCTTCCATGGGGGAATCCGACTCAGAAGATATGAAAGCTTAGAAGCTGGGAAGGGTGATCAGATTCAAGACGTAAAAAAACTACTAAGTACTTGTAGTGAAAAATTCCATCTGCGTGAAGTTACTCTATCAAGTCAACCTTCCATTTCGTGACTACTGCCAGGAACACGTCAAAGTTCCTCCTTGACTTGATGTCGCCGGATGCTTGATCTTTAGCTTGTACCAATATACTCGTCAGTTCCTGGACACACTTGCGCATCGTGGTATCTCGATATGGAGTCCATCCAATCGTCGCATCCTCCATCAAAGCTTCAACAGCGCTCTTTAGTTTAAGAGCTACCCTAGAGGAGATACAGTTTCTCTGGAATTTTTGCATTTTCCCGAGAAGTTGGGTTGCACGGATATGAAGCTTGCCCAACTGTTCGCGGTTCCTCGAGTTCGACGGGTCTGAGATTGCTTCTGACATGTTCTCCAAAAGTCTGTACCAAAACGATTACTGTCATCAGACCAGCAACACCAAAACTTCGATCGCAACAGCGTACGTACCCTGCAATAGAATCTCTTGTCGATTGATCTGGTAGCTGTTTTGAAAACTCTCCCATTGCGTTCAGGATCATTCGATGCAACAATAAATGGAGAGGCTCGCATAGGTCGTAACTTAGCCATCGAGACATCCTCCCGATAGCCTGTATCATCCAGTTTCCGAAAGACTTGGCAACCTTGGCTGCAGTTACCTTTTTGAAGTCAAGAAGCAAACGGAGTAGCCGCTTAAACTGCTTTCTATGGGGTAGAGCGTAATGACCGCCTATCGAAAATGCCGGCCTCTTCTTGGCAACCTTGAGCGCAACGTTAACTGCCGACTCTTTCTTTCCAGGCATGCATAGTCTATCAAAACTTTCAATCCTAGAAAATAAGGACTCCATCAACCTACAATGTACATAGTAAAATGCACTCCCGGTGTTAATGTACGTCCTCACTGGAAATAAGATGATGAAGCCATTTTTAATACTGACCTCTTGGACTCGGGCTTTTGTGTTGCACTCGGAAGTCGACTCAGGTACGACTTCACCACAAAAGCGTACTCGCGATACAATCGCACGTGCTGACCTTGATATTTGCAATGGCACCAGTCAACCACAGTCTCTAAAGAGCTGGTCACTTCGTACTGCTGCACACCATCGACGTCTTCTTCCACTGACGCTTTCAACTCAGTTACCACCTCTGGGATAATAAACGACCGATCCAACGGAGGTAATAGGTTCACCTCCGCGACGATGGTCTTCATGTACGTGGCCGATTTTTCCAATGGTTTCAATGAAGTGCTTGTATCTGCTTGATGTGAAGCATTCTTTGTAGAACCTGGTAACGAGTTTAATTTCGATGACGGAATATTATGCTTCACCATGGTCGTGAGCGCCTTCCAAGCTGCTTCACTGCCTCCAACTTTATCTGTATCTTCATCACTTTCATTCTCGGCAGCATCACTTTCCGACTCGCTCGAAGAACTAGGCTTGGGGTTAGATGCTGCTGGCATTTCTCGCTTTATAACGACGAGAACGCCTTTATCCTCGTTCGTCGCGGTCATCTTCGTGCCTTCCTCCGAGCTCCCTGAGCTCAATAGAGCACCTCTCTTGGACGCCAGGGCCTTCCGAGACGCTTCACTTCCGCCTATCTTATCTTCATCACTCGCACTATCCGCCACAGAGCTAGATGCTGCTACCACTTCTTGCTTTACCACGGATGAGGCACTCCTCTCGTTGCTGATTGATGATATCCGTGGGCGTCGACTGATTCCTCCCTCCAACCTATCGGAGACCAAATCAGCCTCAGTCTGAAGTGGCTTTGTCCTCTTGACTGGTCCATTGCAGCCCGGCCTCCTGGCCTGATCGCCAACGACAGTCGTCACTTTCACCCCCTCCTTCTCCTTGACTACCCGCTTCCGCTTGCGCTCTAGTACATGTAGCTGGGCCACTTCCATGCCAACTGCGAGTTTTCCAACTCGACGCTGCAACTGCCGCTGCAGCTCCATCGCATCGCCTATTGACACCTTCAAACTGTCGCTGAGGCCGCTAGTCGGCGGGTGGCTCTGCTGCTGCTGTAGTTTCGACACGGCATCATGCACCTCCTCCAGCTTGGCGAAGGCTGCCAATGCGTCGCCCAAAGTCTGGGAAACGGACGCAAACTCCTCGTGCAGTACAGTGTTGTAGTTCTTGTGCAGCTGCGACGTTGGCACGTGCGCCAGGACGCGCTCGTACAGCGCCTCCATCCCGGCGCGAATTGGTGGTCGACCGAGTGAGATGCTAGAATTTGGGTATCCATTTGGGTACGGTAGTAATGGTGTGAAAATGGGCTGCTAAAATGAGTATATTTCTGTCCTCGGCGTATTTTTGACAAGCAGTTTAGGGCAACAAACAGTTCTAGGAATGTTATGCGAAAACTGTTACGCCTACTTTGTAGGCGCTCTTACTAGTGTTGGCGGGTCCTCAACCTTCCATCTCATAACTATAGAAAAGCACACTTCGAAGCTCCTCCTTGAGTTGACATCACTGAATGTTTGAGCTTGTACTAAGATATTCTTCAATTACATGACACACTTGCGCATGGTAGTCTTGATATGGATTCGATCCAATCGTCGCATCCTCCATTAGGCCTCAACAGCTTGAATTTCGTGTCGCCGAGATCCTTGCGAGCAGACCTCACGAACGAGGCTTTCCTTGTTGTGCGTATTACCCGATACAAATTGCTGGGACAAATGAAGATACAACCTTTTGGAGAAAACGTGATCAAAATCTATTCATTTTTCTGCATAGTCTTCAATCGAATCTTCACTGGGTGTACTCGACATAAAAGCAGAGGAATTCTTTAGTGCATGATGTCCTTTGTACATTCCCACACAGGCTTGCTGCTTGCTTGAACAATGCCGCCCAGAAAGGATCGCGACAATACTACTGCAATAGCGTATTGAGCGCTGGTGTGTCTTCCTCGTCACGTGACTGGGCTCAACAAGGTTGTCCATATACACATGGTTGAGACCCACCCGCTGTGTTTGTGGTTTTCAACGCCAACCGCACCTTGCTACAGAAGTGTTGGATTCCAAGGAACCCGATGCTGCTGCAGGTGATGCCTTCAACGAGAAGCTTGCAACATTCACTGCATCCAATGGCAGCAGCTTCTCACTCGTCGTCCATCGAGAACGACAGCAGCTTCTTGTTGCTGAGCGTCGGTCGGTCGGCGCGTTTGCGCTTCTTCTTCGTCTTGGCTGCGTCCGTGGCCTTGCCCATCTGCACCACCGTCTGCCCCGAAGCCTTGCTTTTCTTCTTGTCTTTCTCGTCTTCCTCCTCCTCTTCTTCTCCTTCCTTCTCCTTCTTTTTCTCCTCCTTCTTGGCCAGGTACTCGTCGATCGCCGCCTGCTGCACCTCGTCCAGTCCCTTCGTCCTCCTCGTCCTCTCCAGGCTTGGGCAGCGTCGCGAACTTGGCCTGGATGGCCGGCGGCTGGTGGTATTTCTGCAGGAACTTGGGGATCACGCGCGTGAACTGCGGCCCTTTGCCCTTGCCACGCGCCTTGCCTTTGCCGCCCCCGCCGCCGGCGTTCAAGCCCCTGAGGCTGCCGTCCTCGCGCCAGTCGTCGTCCATGCCAGCAATTATGGGGAATGCAATATTGACAAAAGGTGTGGGCACCCTAAACCAGCAACGCCAGAATTTGTTCCTTTAGATTTGTGTTATTAGTTGCGTGTTTGGGGTAATAATTGACTCAATTATTCATTTTGCTACTGACCGCTCATTCGCAAGACACCACCAGCATAGCAACTGCGCTGGACGATGGCGGCTGGGCTCAAGGGCTACCTGTGGAGCCAGCGGTGGAACATCCTGCTCACGACGCAAGCCATCTTCACCTGCGGCATCGTGTACAACCGCTACCAAGAGAACCAGGCCGCGCAGCCCACTGCAGCCAAACAGCAGCAACAACCTCGACGACCGATGCCAGAACGTGCTGACAAGTGACCACAGCGATAAACCTCAACGCCATCGCCACCACCACATCAATAGACTTCCTTTCGCACCCTGCCATGCCTTCCAGCCGCGTCCTGCGTCTAGAGCTTACGTCTCAAGCACAACGAGGGAAAAAAGCGTCCATACGCACACATATATTGTCAATATATTCTCCACCAATTATAAACGCATTTTCGGTTTTTATTTATTTATTGTGCGTATGCCTGGCCAGGTCGACAAGGAGCAGGTGAAGCGGCGACTTCGCCTCGAGCAGCAGGCATGGTGCGCCCTACATTCACTCCCTAGAGCGCCGTACACACCGCCACTAACTCCATCTACTATTCGACAATTGCAGGGAGGCGGAGCAGCTCGCTGCCGGCTGCTCGGAGGCCCCGACGCTGCAGTTCTGGAGCGTCGGGAAGCTCCTGCGCGTGCTGCAGGCCTCAAGATCCGCCGAAAATGCTCTGGAGATGCTGGCCCAATGCGGAATTGTCAGACATTTGGTCGGCAGTGTGGACCCGAGACGGGCGACGTCGCAACCCACTGCGGAGAGCCCTCAGACTGCCCCTAAAGCGGACGCGGTGACGTACACGTCGAGTCGCGTGTGGCTCACGGGCTTCCTGCACTTCGGAGAGGACGTGGACGCTTGTGACACGCTGCATTTGTGTGATAACAACGCAAAGTTACCGAGTTTCCTGCTGGACCCGAGTCCGCAGCTGGTGGATCAGTTGGTGCTCGTGAAGCGCTGGGTGCTGGTGGACAAGGCGTTTGGCGGCGTGCGAACGGCGGGCTCCATGTTCCTTGAAGTGCATGACGAGAAACCAGTGTCACTCATGCCGGTTGAGGGCGACTTTGTGGATTGGCCACGAGAAAAAGTGATGGAGGTTCTGGAAGCTAGTTATGAGACTAAGGATCCGCCAATGTATACGGGTACTGAGCCGTGGGCTGCCGTTGCTGCACGGTCGAGTGGAAGTGGCGTAGGAAACGGTATTTCGGTATTTACAACGGCTGAAGGATGTGATGGGCTTGAGCAGCCAAGAAAAAGCAAGAAGCGGAAACGTGTTCATTGCGTCTTTGGTCGTGTGGCGAGCGTGAGTCCGATTTCAAGGCAAAGAGATCGCGATAGCAGCCACTTCTTCGTGGAAATCGAGCAGCATCAGAGCTGCAATGACTCAACGACGCAAAGTGCGGTGACTGTTATGTTTACCGGAGTCCGGAGCATGCGATGGCACCTGTTTCTTTGTCCTGGGAAGATTGTGCTGCTGACAGATTTGGTGAAAGTACTCTCGCGAGAGTGTGAAATGTTCCTGCTTCAAGCGACCAATGGGCACCAATCGGGTGACCCGTTTGAGTCTTTAAAGGGGTCGTTGAAGACGTCTGGGCTCGTTTGGCAAGGGCCAGCTTCACCTCAAAGACATTTAGCACAGTGGATTAATGATTCTTTGCATAGGTATTCGAAGACATTCGCATCTCTCTGCTGCGGAAAGCTCTTCGATTACGAAGGCCAAGTGTCTCGACTTCTGTGGGATGAATGCATTGAACTTTTGGGGAGCGATGGGACGCAAGTTATCGTTTGTTTGTTTCACTTCCCATATACACACGAGCTGGTTCGGATACGCAAAGGCGCAACCATTCGAGTATGCGGGGCTCATGTTCTCCGCTGGCCAACTCCAGTAGGCGGAAAGTTAGTGATTGGATTGTGTCCAAGGAGTTACTTTGTTGTCACTGCTTTCAGTGATCCGAGTAGTTCCTGCATTGCCGTGGGTACTCGCTCTCGCCGAAACAGGGCTCACAAGAAATGGTCAAGTTTGGGCGATTTCCACAGTCAGTCTATGGTGCTGTCGATGTGGCTTCTGGAGGTGCTGGAATTACTGGATTCAAAATTTTTCTTCGGAGAAGACGAAAAAATATTGCTGTTTGGTTCCTCTTTGCTTTCATTTTCACGGATTCGACGACGGCAAGCAGTATCACATGTGGCAAAGAAGCTGGGTTTGAAGTTTGACTTCGGTCGTGATCAAAAGACAGCGACACTCGGTACACTCTTTTTGAAGTGTCATACTCATAATGCGAACAGTTGTCCCACAATTCAACTTCCTTGCGAAAAGCTCTTGACATGTAATCGAGTAGTGACGATTCGTGAGCTGCAGGCATTTGGAGAGTGTAAAGTGAAGGAATTGTTCAAAATGAGAGCTGGAGATTCCAGCACGATTAATTGTCCTGTTTCGATACAGATTCCAGCCGAAAGCTTAGATTGGTGCCTTCTTTTTGGATGCATTCGGGGAAATGTCGATAGCGGAGATTTGGAAGTCTATGATCGTACTGGATCGATCTCGTTGCATTTGAGTGGCAATATGGTGTCTACAGATTTTGATGGCGAGCGTGGCGTGTATTTAATCCGAACTTTTAATCTTACTACCGAGGACTACAATCAAAGCCAAGACGTCGATAGCTTACCCCTGATATGTTGTGTGAGCTGCCCGGCAGCCAATATTGAGTACATCCCGATGCACGATGGAGACGGAATCAGTTTTTCACCGGATGACAAAACTCAAACCGAAACACAGGAACTGCTGATTATGGTGACCCACGTTGACGCTTTGCCACGTTCCGATATTCGGCGGGCTGGACTGTTACCTGAATATCGCACTGTGCATGGGATCTTGTTTCCTATTGCCCAGGATTTCCAAAGTGACCTTTTCATGATGTCCGCTGTCGTTGCTGACTTCTTGATAAATACCCGGTGCATTAATTGGTATCTCCAAAAGGGTGGCTGTTACCGCATAAAAGCAATCGAAGACAGTCAAAAGATTGAAAACCGCTCCCTATCCCATTACAGCAAGGAAGACCAAGCAATTAAGGCGTCGGTTGACTATTTGGAAGCAACAAGTTTCGCTGGAGGAAACAGCGTGATTTGCTTCGACACCTTACCGAATTTTTGTGGTGCTAGTAGTGGAGAACCGAACAGAGAAGAACGCCCGTTTCGAGTCTATCGAGTTGAAAATGGACGCGATTCCATTGTCCCGATCATTATCAAATGTGGTGACTTCACGCAAGCGCGGTGCGAGAAGCATAATAATTGCAAAAGCAGTGAGCAAAATCTAAGCGGTATTCTGGTTCCTCCAAATGGCGATTCTGTGCATGGCAACCTCGCTGCGCTCTTCACGAAGGAACAACAGTTTGTGAACCAAACGCCGATTGAAGTATCGGTATCGGAACTCGTGGCTATAAGCGCTTTCAGATATTTCATCGAGCTGCTAGAAGGGGTATCTCAAGTTAGCGATTTACTTCACCATCCATTTTCATACCAGTCTCAAGGATCAGTCGAAGACGATGATGAAGAGCAGCCAATCGTGATGACGGTGGACCCAGGTTTGCACAAAGCTCACCTCATCTCGATCATTGGTAAAATCGCGACGAAGAAATATTTCTGGCAGGCGTCGTCAACCCAGCAATCCTCCAACGGAACAGTAGGCACGAAGCGAGCTCGAGAAGTTGATAACGAGGAAGGTGCTGCTTGTGGCTCCAGTCAACGACTGCTATGCATCCTGCACGTCCGCGATCTCCAACACCTGGATACTGTGGAGATTCGCGTGGATGCATCGCGCTTTGGTCTTCTTGCTACGCTTCAAGTAAACAGAATCATCGAGTTCACCCGGCTGCAGGGGTTCATCGCTCGATCCAGCTACAAGGTGTATCTGAAGTGGAGCCACCTGACTGCAGCTCGACCGATTCCGGACGATGCCCGCCTACCAATCCCATCAGACGCCATGCTTTACGGCTCCATGACCACGACATTCCTGAACGACCTGTACCATTCCTCCTACGTCGACCGACGACTGCACCGATACGTGGTCGGTGTGATGCACATCAGCTACGTGTTGATGAGGCGGAAGTGTGGCTCCTGTCATCAGGCGCTGCAGCTCATCAAGCGACGCGGTTGCTGGAAGCACGCCGAGCCGCAACCGGGGGTTGCATTTTATCGGGAGTGCAAGTGGAGGCAGCAGCACTGGGCGATATCTGATCCCGCGTTCAAGACCCGCACGTACCTGGGGACCACGGTGCGTTGCGTCATCGATGACGGCTCTGCCCAGGCGGAGCTGTTCCTGGAGAACGACGTCGCGTGGGAGCTGCTGACTTGTCCCGCCGGCCAGCGCCGGCGCTTCGAGGACATTCTGAGCCACTACGTGGACGACCTGAGCTACTTTTCAGGACGCACAGCGACCGGCTCGATCGCGACCAGCAGGGCCGAGCGGGAGCGGGAGTACTACCAGAACGAGCTGCGGGCCTTCGTGGTGGGCGCCATCCCGGCGCTGCGGTCGGTGGCGGTGTTCGCCCGGCGGTTCTACAAGGCCCAGCAGCAGCGCGAGGGCACGTCCGTGCTCACGTTCGGCAAGGACATCCACCTCACGACCCAGACGGCGCCCCAGCCGAAGCTCGAGGCCCGGCGCGTGGACCGCCTGCACGTGCGCAGCGAGCTGCGGCGGCGCCTCGCGCAGCTGCGACGGTCAGGTCCCGACTAGGGCGACATTCGCCCGCTTGCGGCGAGAGTCCTGTCCGAAAACCTTTCGGCGGTCGACTTCAGAAAGAGGAAGTTCGTACTTAGGGGGGTGGGGATGAGCACGCACGTTCAACCGGTCGTAATACAAAAAAAAGCTTACGACCAGCAGAACGTGCGTGTGCGCATCCCGCCTACACTTTCGCTGCTCGCGCCTCGGTGGTCGCTTCAGGACCCTCGAGGTTCGGACTGGAAGCCCGAACCCAGCCTAGACTGGAACCTCGACCTAGAACTCGAAGCCGACTAGATCTGGAACTCGAGCGCACGCCACTGTCCTTGTGCCAGTTGTCGATGCAGCGCGCGGTGCAGATCCATGCAGCGATGAAGACCGGTGCGCGCCACACGAAGAGCATCAGGGACTCGTGGTCGCCCACGCGACCGAAGCGTGACCGCAGGGGAAACTCTTCCTCTCGCCGGCGGGGTCCGTGCACAAGTTGGCAACTCCGTCCCAAGCAGCGTCATATCGCGACGTGGGAATTTATTTCGCGCCGGCCGCAAATCCGTCCAACCGAGCCAAACCTCGCTTCGCCTTCGTAGGCGGAACATAATCGATTTCACCTATAGCATAGGTAAGGCTGGTCCTCTGCGTCGAGCTCAAATGCCACAACTGCAACTGCTATATTATAATAGTGCGTTATGAGTTGGGTTCGCGCGTGGGTTGGCTGACTTGCTGGCTCGAATTGTCGCGGCATTTTTCTCTAACCAAAGCGTTGCAGTTGCCGTCCTCCACCCTCGATCAACTCGATCAGCCAGTGTCGCAGTTGCCCACAGAACGGGTCGAGTGTCTGCCACTCGGCCGGTTGCCTTCAACTCAGCAACTCAACTCAGCAACTCAACTGCTCCCGTTCCGCGCGCTGTGATTGGCTGAGCCGCTTGCAGAAGCCCAAAGGTCCCCAGATCGGAAAGGGCCATCGCCAGCCAGCGGCGCCGCAGCCGGTCGACGTGCGTCAGCCCCGACACTTAGCCAGCCATGCAGGCCGCCGAGCCCGCGGCCGAGCCCCCGCAGCAGCCCAGGAAGCCTGGCTCCGCGCGGGCGCGCAAGACCACGCCGCGCGCGCGGCCCAAGAAGGCGGCGGACGGCAAGAAGGCGGCCACGCCCAGGCGTCGCGCCAGCCCGCGCAACCGCAAGCCGCCGCCGGACGCGGAGCCCAAGAAGAAGGAGAAGCACCGGCAAAAGGAGGAGAAGGACAAGAACAAGGAGGAGGACAACGAGCAGCTCGCTCCGCCGCCGCCGCCGTCTTCTTCTCTTGCTACAGTTAACGAGGAGGAGGAAGGAGAAGGAGAAGACATGAAGCAGGAGACCAAGGCGGAAAAGACGGAGGCGGAGACGCAGGAAGCAGCAGCTGCTGCTGCTGGGGAGGAGCTCCCGCCCGCTCAAGACACGCAGCTGAGGAGAACCTATCTGCAGAGAATGTAGGAACGCTGTCGGACTTTCTAGGATCTGGTACGGGTGGCTGAAGCGTTTTTTTTATTGTTTTTTATATTTTATTTTACTGTAGGTACCGCCAGTTGCAGAGCACGCACCCGAACCAGGACGACGCCATGATCCGGCAGATCGCCACGAACGTGGAGATGGAGGCGTGTCAGAAGGCGGCGACGCGGGTGAGTTCCTCGCCCGATCGTTTCTTCTTTTGTGGAACAACGGGCTCACGCTCTCTGCGGCTGTTGTGTCGCTGCGGCGGACTATAGCACCAGTACGTCTCGGCGATGGACCACGAGATCCACAAGCTCATGCAGTTCGAGTTGGAGCAGGCCAACGCGCCGGTCTATACCAACGACCCCGCGCAGAGCTACCAAAGCGAGCAAGGTCAGCAGCCTGCTGTGTCGAGCGGGATGGACAGTGGATACTCGCAGAACCAGATCTCGCAGTCTCACAGTTATGAGTACGCCCAAGCACTCGCGAAGGCGCAGGAGCAGGAGCAGGTGAACTGCAGCGGCAGGTCGTCGTCGTTCTCCACCCCGCGCCAATCGATGAGTGGCGATGTGTCGTTTCAGTCTCTGATGGAGAACCAGAACCAAGGATATGGACGCGACGGAATGCAATCGCACCAACAGCAGAACACTCCGAGTCGAGTCATGAGCATGCAGAATCTGCAGCAGATGGGGAACCAGTTCTATCCGACTTCGTCGATGACGCCTCCAACCAGCCAGAATTTCGCAATTCATAGCAATGTCAGTGAGATGGCAAGCCAGAGTATCCCTCGGAACATGATGGAGGTACAGCAGCAGCAAGGCAACTTCCACATGCAGCACCAGCAGGCGCAAATGCAACACTCTGGATCGATGCGCCCCCAGTCGCGAGTTACAACATTCCAGGAGTTCACGGCCCAAATCCAGCATTTGGACAAATCGGTGCTAATAGAGCTGCTGTGGAACCAAAGGAGCGCACTGGCTCGGTGGCAAAATCAAGCAAAGCAACTTGAGCTTCGGCTTGCTGCACAGCAACAAACTGCTGCGAGCAACATGGGAAGCCCAGCTGGGTTTCAGTCTCCATACAACTCGCCTATGATCGGCGGAGGGACTTTTGCCAGCCCGAACATCGCCGCTGAAGCTGAGATGGAGCGAGCTCGGGACCGCAGCAACTCGCGAATGGCGCAACTGCCGCACCAGCAACAGCAACAAATGCCGCAATACCCATACTCGCAACAGCAGTCAACCCCAAGCAATGCAACCTACTCTCAAGCAGACGGGACCTGGGAGAACCCACAATTGTATTGGCAAAGGATCCGAAACTTGAAGACTTCGTATGAAGATCAATTGCGGACTGCGCAGCGAGCGTTAGCACACAATACTGCACCTCCCAACTCGATCTACAGCATGAAAGCCCAGTCAATGATGCAGAACATTAGCATGGTGTTGAACATCCTGAACGAGCCGCCAACAAATGTCCAGCCAAGGAAGTTTGAAGTGCTCAATTCTATTGAGCGCTTCATGCACGTGAGCGTGATTCCAATCGTGCAGAAAGTTTTGTCAAGTGGGTCAACACCGCAAGTGTCCCAGGCTGCAGTAACGTCGAGGTCATCCCCAGCGATGCGAGCAAGTGTTGCAACGTATTCACCTAGTGTACCATCCACTCAAGGCAACGCTGTGGGAATGTCTAGTACTTTGACACAAAGCTCAGACAATCAGTACACTGGAGCTCGGTGGACGTCTTTCAGCGAAATGGACACTCCGCGGCAGCATTCACGAGGCATCTTTGGCGATGCGGAATCAGGAGAAGCTAACGGTCCGCCTCGGATGATGGATGGGTTGACAGCAGTCGAGAACAGTCCGAACAACGCGGGGTGTGAGTCTACGGTGTATGCACCGGTGAGAGCGGAAAATGATACCCAGTCCGACACTTCGATGGGTCAGCAGAACATGTTGTACGAAGCTCCAACAGTGACTTTGAAAGAGTCGAGCAGTTTGTCTCTTCCCGCGTTAGAATCTCGTCCATCAACAATTACCGACACGCGCCTTTCATCTGATGCTAGTTTAAGCCCCGGAGGTAGCGCGCGAGATAGTAGCAGTAAGGTGATGGATTCGACTAGCGTAGACGACGATTTCTCCGACTTTCCCGTGCTGGAGTTTGAAGACCCAGTGGCTGATGGCAACAGTTTTGTGAAAGAAAACAACCCGTCCAATGTCTCGAGGAAGCGCGGAATCGAAGACGTGTGAGTCGATCGCACACCCATTAAGCACCGTGTGGCCTCGCTGGACTTCAGCGGTATTGCCGACGACGAGCTTCTGGCCATGATATCGCGGTACATTTTGCTATGAGAATCAAGACACCATCTGGAACCATGGCGGTAGGCGTGCAGTTGGAGTCAACGTCAAAGAGTCTTGCTTGCTACGAATGCAGACTGTCGATCAAACCTCAGCCAGTGTTGTGTGAATGTTTTCGTATTTTGCATTAACTTTTTCTTAAATATCTCGCATGCGTTCCTCCAGCTTCCGTGCCGTGATAGATGGGAAGTTCTTCCATCACGCCATTGCCAAAGAACCGCTCGAACGATGTTCATATTCATACCCCCTAGCGACACAAGCCCAGGGCGAGATTCACATGATGCGCTTGGCTGAGAATAAACCTCGCGCGTTCACCGACAGCAGCAGTGCGGCCACCAGGGAAGACGGCACTGGGCAGGTCGTTCCACGAGCGGTAGTTGATCTCGACTTCCATGCCGGGTTTCTTCTCAGCAGCAGCGTCCAGCTCCGTTGCGAGGAAGTACCGCGTCGCTGATGTCACGCAATTTCTAGCGAGCTCCTCGTTCCCGGCATTTCTGGAAGCGGGCGCCCGAGAAGAATGTCTGCGATCTCCACGCCGAGGCTGCGGCGACGGGGGTGCGTTGATAGTGTATCCAATAAAGTAGTAGCCGACCACCTCGTTCTCCTTTGCTTCGGCCCCTTGTGGTCGAACGATCTCAGGTAGAGGGTGGAGGGTGGCCACCGAAGGCGTATGCTGCAAAGTTTCCACTAGCTTGCGAGTGCGGCTGGCGACGAAGCTCGACCACTCGGCCAGAGCTTCCTCGTTCGGTGCGCGCAACTCGATGGCAATGTGGTGGTCGTATCGTACAAGCACCTCGGTGGGGGTGAAGAGCTGGTTCCACGACGACGGGTGGCTGAGACTCCGGCGGCGCAGGTCGTCCATGATGCGCTGGCCGCGCGCGAACTCCTCGCGCAGCACGCGCAGAGTCGATATGTTTACATTTACAGCCGTGTTGACGGCAGGGAAGCCCGGCGTGATGATCGGCATGAGGTGGGCTCGGTCGTGGATGTTGTGCTGCGGGTCCCACTGGACATTGTCGGCGTTGCCGCCGTTGGACGGGTGCGCCACCAGAATGGGCGTCGGCCAGCGCCACGACGCCAGCACCGAGAAGAACCGATGCACGATCGAAGCCACGCTCGCACGCGGGAACATTTGGCACACGAAGCAGACCAGCAGAGCCCACGAAATGCCGCCCAGGTAGCCGGCCTTGTTCGAGTACAGGCCGCGGCGTCTCGCCCAGAGGCGGATCACGCGCAGACACGAGCGGAACACGCTGGCGTTGGGCACCAGCTCGAGAATGAGGGACGCCACGCGAGCCACCGACAGCGAGCGGACCGACGTCGCGTCCATGCCGCGCATGACCTGCATTTCATCTCCAGGCAGGAACGGCAGGTGCTTGGGCACTGCCTGCTTCTGCGCGTAGCGGGCGAACAGCAAGTCCACGCGCACGCTGTTGAGCTGGAAGGACAGCACCGGCACGGCCGCCTTCCTCCTGGCGACGAGGTCCGAGACCGAGGCCTCCTTGCCCAGGTGCTCGCACAGCGAGCTGAAGAAGATCTCGGACGTGACCGCGTGCGGCATGAAGGCCACGACGTCCAGGTCCGACTCGGCCATGCCGACCTTGAGGTGCCAGCTGCCGCCCAGCAGCAGCGTGGCCGTCTCCGTGGACTTGGTCTCGGGCGCGCCCTCGAGCGCGTCCAGCGTGCGGCGCAGCCAGATGTCCACGACGCGCTGCAGCTCGTTGATCACGAGGTGCTTGGCGCTCAGCTGCTCGGGCGTCGGCAGCGGCGCGATGGCGTTGACGCACTTCATGAGGCCGTTGGTGCTGCGCAGGTCGTACTCGCTCGGCGGCGCGAGCTCGGCGGGGACGACGATGGGCACGACGCGGCGCAGCCCGGCGGCGGCGGAGCGCAGCGTCTTCAAGTAGGCCTCCTGGTCCTTCGTCCTGTGGGCTCCGGGCGATCCGCTGGGCAGCGGGGGCTGCATGGTCTGCTGTAGGAGGGCCTTCTGCTCGGCCCGCTTCTCCGTCCAGTTGGCGTGGCACGCCTCGAGCGCGAGCTGCAGCGGCTCCGAGGTCGGCGTCTTGCTGGAGACGGGCGAGCCGCCGCGCGAGCTCGAGCTCGTCGAGCTGGAGACCGAGCCGCCGTCGTCGGAGCCGGCCGTGGACACGTCGTCGTCATCCCAGAGGGCGTCGTGGCTGCTGGAGCAGCTCGTGCGGCCGCCCGAGCACGTGTCGCTGTCCTTCTTGTGGGCGTCGAAGGCGCCGCTGTCCTCGGTGCGCAGCGCCTGCTTGAGCTTGCGCGTGCGCTCGGCGTCTCCCCAGCACATGCAGCTCATGATATCTAGCGGTGGTGTATTGCAGGGCAGTAGGTCGATCGATGGATTCGGCTGCTGTCTGGTGCTGTCTGTACACAGCAGCAAAAGCTCGCTCGGCCCACGTCTGCAATGTAAAAGTGTCTGGGCGGGTGGATCGGCGTTTTTCGCTGCTCCGGGTGAGAGCCGCACTGCGGTGGTCAAGCTCTCTCTTGTGCTGCAAGCCGACAACCGACTCGACAGTCTGCAGCCTTCTGGCAAAACAGCCTGCCACCAGCGGAACCCGCAGCCGCGTCAGCAGGTTCAACGATCCGGCGCCAGGTGGTGGCAGCCGAGCTGCAGAGGACAGCGCGGGCCAAGAATCCCGGCCGCAAATCCGACAGCGAGCCGAGCTGATGGCGATGGCGAAGATCCGAGGAGCGGCGACACCCCCCGCTCGACTCGCACCAGGAAGAGCTGGACTGGCAGGAAGCGACCGAGGCTTACAAATTGCCAGCCTAGGTTACAACAGAGAGACCCGGGGCTATTTCTGTCCAGCCCATGGAGAAGAGCCGGGGCCAAAAAGCGACATCAAAATACACAAATTCGAGCCGGGAGCGGGCTGGCAGGAATAGGGGCTCGACTCATACTATGGCGCCGACAGGCCGTAGAGGCTGTGTCAGCTTTTGCTGTGTAGCGGGTGAAGAAGACAAGAACACGAGACGCCGCTGCGTATTTGCTCGATGGTGATCAGCGGCGGCGCGGCCGCGACGCTACACACTGTAGAAGGCCATGGCGAGGCTTTCTCGGTTACGGGCGTGTGTGGACATTCGTGTGCACGCACCGACTCTTCCGCTGCAAAGAGCACAAGCGCACGAAGCTGCATCCATGAGGCAACTCAGTGCTCCCAAAGTTGCGACCTGGCGAACCAGAATCATCCGCTTCTGGGGCAGTATGGGTTGTGGTTTCTGATGGGACGATGATTTGAGCGCTGTGTCATGTTGTGCTGGGATGCAAGAGCCAAGTCCAAATCTATGGCAATGCTACAGAGGAAAACGGCGGGAGAAGGAGCATGTTTTGCGCATTGGGTCCGAACGGCACTTTCGTTCGTGGGGGTGGATTCCCTGGGCTGCGTGCACCCAGTCGCCGCGATTCGCGCAACAGCCTGTCGTCGCCTGGTCATCGCCTCGACGACTTTTACGCTGGCAATACGCGCTTGCGTCCGCGTCTTAGCGTCGCTGGTAAGCGTTGGCTGCTGCTGCGGGGTCGGTATCATTTCGCACACCGGATCGCCGAATGACACAAGGCGCCGCGATTTGTACAAATCGCGGCCGCTTCAACTTGCGGCCCGGCTCGTGGCCGCGGGCTGCTGGCGGCGAAGCAGCCCGCGCAATGCACGCCTCGCCAAGCTGGCCGCCGTGTTCACGCGTTGATGTGGACGCACTGCACAGTAATGCGGGCACATGGCTCTCGCGACTGCCGCACCCCGCAGCGCTCGTTCGCTCGTGCGATCAGAGCCTCGTGCCGGGAATTGCCGGCGCCGGCACGTGCGGGTGAGGTGAGGTGAGTGAGGCGGTGCGGGGCGCCCGACGCCGGAGCCGGAGACTGGCGAGAATTCTTTCGCTGCAGCAGACTGGCGCACGAGCGCACGAAGAGCTCCGCTGTCGTGGCGAGGGACCTGCTTTGCGACACCGCTGGCCCGGTGCACGCGCCCGGCCTGGATGCAGAGGCCGTTCATGCACGCGTCTTGCCGTGCGACCGCGGACACGGTGCCGGCGCGGGACCCTACAATACTGTTCCCTGCCTGATGAACGTTGCACTAGCGCCACCCAGACGGCCGAGCGCGCCCTGCACAACTCGGCAATAGGGCAGCAAGGGCCCCTGGCCAGGGGCAACACGCGCAGTCGAAAATGCGCACCAACAGCGCCCTCACTCACCCCTGACCTGCGCAGCACACTGTGCTGAGCACAGCGAGCATTGTTAAGCGGCAATGACCCGACTGGCTTGTCTACTCCGTCACCTGACGTTGCTTATTAATACTGTAATCTCCACGGCGATGAACGTGGCGCGACGTACTATCGATTTGTTGTGGACGTCTTCGGATGAGGACATCTCTATGGCAGCGTTACCAAGGGAAGACTTTGCACTGCAATTGGCAGCACGGAAGACACCCCGTCCCATTGCGACTCGCAATGGTTGACTTGCTTTCAACATTCCCCGCGCCTAAAACAAGGTATCCGATAAGTGGAGAATGCGTTATCGGATACTGTGCAGTAGTCATTTGTGGAACCCCGTTGCAGCGTTGTCGGTGTCCAAAACCCGCAGCGATTCACCAAAATGCTGCTTCGACCGCTGCGTCTGCAGAGAGCACGCTGCAACTTCAACTCGTTAATGATACTTTTCGTATGACCTGACGTCAGCCTACCGGCGCTGCATTGCATGCTAAAGTCTAGCGCTAGACGCTGACCGCCCAGCTCTTCCCGGCCCGACTCGCTGCCTTCTTGGCCTGGGCCTCCTCCTCCTTCCTCCGCTTTTCCTCCTCTAAGCGCCTCAGCCGCTCCTGCTCCTTCGTGAACTGCTCCAGCTCGGCCGTGGCCTCCGGGTGGAAGTGGCAGACGTCCTCGAAAATGAGTCGGCGCAATGTGTTCTTGTCCATATTACCCTTGTTCTCCCGCTCGAACGAGAAGTCGAACGCACTCGTCGCCAGACGCTCCGAGCCCATATCAACACCATCAGTGCGGCATGGCGCCAGGAACGGGTGAGCGATGGCCTCGTCCACCGTGATGCGCTTGCGCGGGTCGAACTGCAGCAGCTTCGTCATGAGGTCCAGTGCCTCGGTTGGGGCATTCGGACACACGCTGTTCAGCGGCTTGGCCTCTTGCTGCTGCTGACGCGCCATCCACCGCTTGGCCTTCATGTTGGTGACGAAACCCATATCGTCGGGAGGCGGGCTACCCACAAGCTGGAGGATCAAGTGCAGTTGATGTACGTGGTCGTGGCCGGGGAACAGCGCCTTGCGGGTGAACATCTCCGCAATGATGCATCCTACAGCCCACAGATCGATCGCCGTCGAGTACCGACTCGCCAGCAGAAGCTCAGGTGCGCGATACCACCGGGTCACCACGTACTCTGTCAAGGCTTCGTCTAATGCAACCTCCCCATCTTGGCTGCTTGGTGTGCTGCTCCCATCGATACTGTTTGGCGTGACCGGACGGATGTCGATGCCCCGTGCCAGTCCAAAATCGCAAAGCTTGACCAGGCAGTCGCGGTTGATCAGCACATTGGACGGCTTCACGTCGCGGTGAATAATGTGCGCGGAGTGAACATAGCGCAATCCGCACAGCAACTGGTACGTGATGAAAGCGATGTGGTCGCTTGATAGCGCCTCCGGTGAGTTAATAACTCGATGCAAGTCGGTTTCCATGAGGTCGGTGACGATGTATGTGTCCTCAAAGTTAGCAAGCGATGGCGGGCGCATTACGTCCAGGACAGAAACAACGTGTGGGTGGCGCAAATGCCTCATGAGCCGAATCTCGCGTACGATGCGCTTCGCATCTACGAGGTCGTCAAATGTACGGGGGATGTTCTTGATTGCCACCGAGTTTCCTGTGACTTGGTCGCTTGCCGCAATTACTACCCCGTACGCGCCATGACCGATCGCACGAATAAGCTGATATCGTCTGTACACGCGGAACTTGGTCGATGCTACTGTAAACGTGTACATTTCTTCCTCCTCCTCCGAAGACTTCTTGTTCTGCTTATCCGCAGCATCTGCAGCCTCTACCATTTCAAAGCCACCGGGGGCATCAAAACCAGCATGAGAATAGCGTTCAGAAACCCGTCGACCTGAGCCGGTTTGCTTGTGTAGTTCCTGTAGCCTGTCGAAACTTTTACGATGTCTTGGCGTTCTTCCACTCATTATAGGAGTGCTTCCGTCCGTCGAAGTGACAGACAGCTCTCCTTCTTCACTCATGCTCACATCGCCATCTTCGTCCATCGAGTCATCCTCCTCTATGTAAGCGGCAAAGCTGATACTAAGTTCTAGACGCCCACAGCTTCCATTATCGCATCCCCTCGCCCCCTTCTCGAATGTCTCGGCTCGGTAGATATCAAACCACTTCGGTACAGCCACAGATGCGATCTGCTCTTCCGTTCCCTCGGAGGAGCCCAAATAATCAGCCAAGTTTACCTTAGCACAGCCTACAAGTTCATCGCCGATGACACCAAGGCTCCACACGTCGACGCATAACGTAGCCGTTGAACCAGGAACAGCGCCGGAAAACTCTAGGTGCAGTGTTTCAGCCCAAAACGGTCCTTTGCCGCCACTGCTCTTTACTACCCGCGTCGAATAGGATTTCCACGAGCCCACACGGTTCAATCCGTCCGTGCTAATAGTGGTCACATCCCTGCTGCTGGTACTGCTCGTATTTTTCGTCCCAGGTGCTTTGGTCGTGAGGTGTGGGAATTCATTTAGCCCAATTATCACCTTGTATCCACTACCTCCCCCTGTTGCAGGCTTGCGTCTTCGGAAATTCTCACCAGATATACACACCACACGAATCTCGCCTGGTGGACATGTGCTGGTTTGCCTTTCACGCTCGCGCGGAAGTGCAGCCAATGCTGGCCCTTTCACCTCACTCGTCACTGCACCTGTTCCAGTTCCTCCGCCGTTGGCAAATGCCACGGCCGCGGCCGTCTTATCCGCTAAAATATTAATATGGCTTATTCGTCCATCAGCCTCAAACCGCAGTTCATGCTTCCACAAGTGGCGAAATCGCCTTCCGCTCTCCGCACTTCGTATCGTTTCGCGGCCAGAAACGACCGCCAGATCCCCACGTCGTGCCACGTGCTCCACTTCATAGTGCGATACATCCATGGAGCAATGTAAATTCGCGAAAAAGGCCAGCACACCCGACAGTCCGTGATATTCGCCCGCAATAGGAACACTCGGCGGGTAGTTCGACGTCAACGTGATGTTCGGATGCAAACTCGGCATCAGCAGTGCAAAATTTCCTTTCCGCGCTTGGATGCATCCCCAGCCGTCGTAGAACATGCTGAGCTCCACACTTACGGGCGTGCCCAGCAACGTCAACGTCTGCACCCTCGGTCTCCTCGGAGTGGACAGCGGCGCCAAAGTCATGGTCTTCCTGGGCGAGCTCTCGACCTTGGAGCCCACGGCTTTCAGCCTCCTCTGCGCCTTGGGCAGCACCTCCTGCACCTGGTCCACCACTGCCCCGAGCAGGTGGATCCACAGCACCCGCTCCAGCTCGCTGTCCACCACGAGGTGCAGCGGCTTGCTCTTCTCCTTGGTCTTGACGTGGAAGCCGTGCGGCCGCCCCACGTTCTCCTTGTCCACGGCCGTGACCGTGTAGCAGTGCTTCTTGTCGATCACCACGGGCGTCTGCGGCTTCGCGGCGCTGTCTTGCAGCTGCTGTTGCTGCTGCTCCTGCTCCAGCTCCAGCACCTCCAGGAAGCGGCCGCGCGACTCGAACACGCGCAGCATGACGCCGTCCAGACTCAGGTACACGTCGTCCCAGCGCGGCAGCCAGTCGCCCTTCTTGCGTGCCGGCCCGTCCCAGTGGATGGGGATCAGCTGCATCAGCAGGTTGGCGCCCACGGCGTCGGACAGCGACGTGGAGGTGCCCGACGCCGCGCGCTTGTGCCGCCGCTCGTGCGGCTGCTGCGGGTCCAGGTGCGGCGCCACCGGGGCCGGGGGAGCGTCGGGAGACGCTCCGGCGTCTAGGGACGCGAACGAGCCCCCGCGCACGGGCGGAGACGCCGCGGAAGCCTCCATTCCCAGGCCTCGACACGCTGCCTCACTCACCTCCGTCCGAGTCGGTCAAATCAGTTTCGAGTTATTGCTGTTCCTAACGTCACAAAAGCGGGGAGTGATCCCCGATAGAGTGGCTGTAGCCATCTCGACGGGACGATTTGAAACATGCTGCGGTTTGTATGCTGCGTAGCCCTAGCCGCGACCAGCTCCTCCGTCACCTCACGTCAACAGTCCCCTTCAACTGGTCAAGCCCGCGCATCGATCGGTCGGACGGACACCATGAGCTCTGCCGGCGCGCGCAGGTTCGTGGAGCAGAGCGTGGTGACGTCGCTGGTGCCGCTGCTCAAGCGCAATCTGGCCAAGCAGCTGCCGCCGCGCCACGACGCGCCGTTCGTGGTGAGGACGGGGGAATTCAACTGAGCTGAGACCGTCCAGAAATCCTCCACTGACTGGCGTTGCTGCTGCTATTGTTGCTATTGTTGCTACCATTGCAGCGTGCGAGCGTGGCAGCCGTATTCCGGTGGAAGGAGAAGGAGCAGCGCTCGCTGGAGCTGCTATTCGTGCGGCGCACGGTGAACGAGAAGGACACGTGGAGTGGCCAAGTGGCGTTCCCCGGCGGCCGCCGCCAGAAGAAGACCAAGATGGATCTTAGCGCGCTGGACGACGTGTCGGAGGAGTGGACGGACTGGGAGTCACTCCGTGAGACGGCGCAGCGAGAGACGATGGAGGAGGTCGGGCTGGACCTCACGAGCCCGTACGTGAGGCGTCAGGGGTGGATATGTGATGTGACGTTGCACCTAACTTGACAAATTACCAAATGGTAATAGGCATGCACACTGGATCGGCAACTTGCCGCCTATCAACACACACCTGCGCTCGCTCAGCGTCAGCACGCAAGGTAATGGAGGTTCGTTTGACTGTCGAAATCGACAGAGCTGACATCTGTTGCCGCAGTCTTCTTCATTGACGTTGCAGCAGACGAGCACGACTACAAGCCCAAGGTGCAGGAGTCCGAGATCTCGGACGTGTTCTGGGTGGACGTGCAGGAGATCTTCAATACGCGGCGATACCAGATCCTCTCGTACCCGCTGGAAGACAGTCTCATGAGTCTGCGCATGCACCCGCAGATATTGGCGCTGGCGAAGAAGGTGCTTGGCAACATGCAGTTCGACTGCATTTACCTGCCGAGACCTGACCACCCGCCACCGGACGACGAGCGGCTCCCGCGTCGCGAGGTGAAGGACTTTGTCCTCTGGGGATTGACGCTGCGCAGCGTGGTGGAGCTATTTAAGGCAGCGGGCTCACCGCTCCCCATGCGTCCGGACGCGCAGCACTTCGACTCGAAGCTGCTCGGCGACATTGTCCTGTACTGCATGCGCTACCCGGACAAGGTCGTGGCGGGCACCGCCACCCTCTCAGCCATGCTGCTCGTCGGCGTCGTGTACAGCCACCTGTAGCAAGAACCCTGTAGGCACTCACCTTCGACGGCAGCCCTGACGTCGATGTCTTAGTCGACCCGAACGAACTAGGGCTTCGTGTAGGCTGGCAGGAGTGTTTAGTACTTCAAGTATTTGATTCAGAGCACATGGGCCAAGTTCTTTGTGTTGTAGCCACGTCAAAAAATCGGCTCAAAGTTCTCACAAAACTAAGAAAACTAAAATAATGTTGAATCGTTGTTAGCGCCAAAACGTAACGTAATTATTCTGATTCGCACATTCAGCGCTAAGCTTATCGTTGAATGAGAGGTTTCGTCTCAAATTGTAATCGGATTTGGGCTGCGCTGGCACTGCCAGGCAGCGCGGTGCTACATGTATTCCACTACGCTGTCTGTATCCGTCGCTGTTCGTGCTCCAATCTCTCGCCGGATCAGAAATATCGCGTTGGTGCCCAGCCACGTGCTGCGGGGTGAATCGGGAAGCCAAGTCATGGGCAGCGCGGCCTTATCTCCGGCGAAAGCCTCGCGCTGGATTCTTGGCTTGCCAGAAATCAGAACGTGGAGCGCGCATTGCTCCGCGTCCCGATGGCTCCAATCCAGCTAACGGCATCTACAGCTTGTACTTGTAGAGTCTGCAAGTACAATGTAGACTGCACGTATTACCAGCTCCGTACTCGCTTCGGCGGGCTGGTCGCGGCTTGACGGCAACCGCGTCTGGCCTCTACACCAAAACCCGGACAACCACCATAAAACTCGACATATTCTCATAAGGTATTTACCCAATCATTGTCGTTATGTACAGTCTTCGCTCATTATGATTGGCTGGTGAATCCTGTCATTATGGGTATTTTACCTGAATTCTACGGCAGAGCCCGCGCTTCCGTGCCATAATCGAAATCGCTGACGTTAGTCGACAAGTCACGGTCTCCGGGCTCTCCCTGCGTCCCGTTCATGATGGACCTGAACAACCTCAAGAGCATGGCCAACCGCGCCGGCAACACGCTGTACTTCGCGGGCGCGGCGGCGGCCGAGATGGGCAAGGAGAAGGGCACGCAGGCGCTGGCGGCCGCCAAGAGCTCCTCGACGTTCCAGAGCGCCACGGTGGCCGCCACGCTGGGCCGCGAGAAGGTCAAGACGTCGCAGGCCTTCCAGGTGGCGTCCTCGGCCGCCACCGTGGGCAAGGAGAAGGCCACGACGGCGGCGTCCACCGCCGCGACGGTCGCGTCCGCCGGCCGCGTCAAGGCCGCGAGCGCGCTGGTGCTGGCCAAGAACCGCATCGCCGGGCTCAAGACCGGCAAGTCGCCCACGTCGCCGCAGCCGGGCAACCTGCCGTCAGCCGAGAAGGAGTTCTACAAGTACGAGATGTCGGAGGAGGAGAAGAAGAAGAAGCGCGCACAGGCGCGGCGTCGCGCCGAGAAGAACAAGAACCCGGCGTCAAGCTCCAGCTCCAGCTCCAGCTCGCGACGAGAAGGTAGCTCCAGGTCCGGGCTCGGCTCGAGCAGCAAGTCCAGCAGTAGTAGCTCCAGTAGCAGGAGCGCCCAACGGTCCGCCGGAGGCAACAGCCGACGACCGGGCAGCAGCAGACGCAACAAAGGAGAGCACCAATTGTAGGAAGAACACGATGCTAGCAGCTCCAACTCCAAATGCATGTAGGTACTGGTGGTGCAATCAGTTCGGTTTGGTCCGTCGTCTGCACGCGCACGATGGTCGTGTGCTTGCGAGCAGTTCGACTTAGCGGGAAGCGTTTCGAGGCAGCAACGACGCGGCCTAAATCTCATAGAGGCCTCTCACGAACTGCACGTAGTCCAGCTCGTCATCGTTGCGGGCGGTTCTCTCTGCGAGCAGCACTTCAACCACGAACTCGCCCCACGGCTTCCCCGGCCGGTCGTACGGGTTGAGGCTGCGGAAAAGCGTGCTGTTGCTGGATCGACCGTCAGTGTGCACACGATCGTTGTTCTGGCCTCGCTGGTACTTGCGGCTCGGTTGTCGTGCTGGCGACATGCTACGCTGCCTATCATTCATAGTTCGCGCTTGCTCGGCTAAATCTTGGCGACACTTTCGAACTTGGCTACTTTCGCGCGGAGGCTCACGCTGTTCAACCGGTGGGTCTTCACTTGTAGGAGATGGTGAATGCTCAGCTGGTGAGTTCTGGCGAGGAGATGGTTGTGCTTCAGTCAGTGGTTCTTCATGGTGACTTGACGCGTAGGAAGGCCGCTGGGTTTTACCGTGAGGTCGACCTTGACCTGCAGAGGTAGGGTTGATAGAAGTTGGTTGCTCTGCTAGCTGAGGAAACAATTCCCCTTGACTCGTGACCTCTTGAGTAGCAGGGACACTGTCCTCCTCCGTCTCCAATGGGTGCAGCCAGAACGCGTCCCTGTCTTCCTCCGATGTCGGGTCATGATATGAGTCGTCTCCATCCGACTCAACACTCCTCTTACGGACTCTCTTCTTGCTCTGAGCCTGGCGCGCAGATTTCGATCTAGTATTTCTGCGTGTCGCCAGCGGCTCATCATCACTGTCATTTCGTGTAGATTGCGATCTTGTGCTTCTGCGTGGCACTAGCGGTTCATCATCACTGTCCTTCATTGCTGCCGTTTGTCTGGTCACGTTTGGCCGGTCTTCCGGCTCCGACGTTCTCCGTGTCTTCCTCGTCTTGGCCACCGCAATAAGTGGAGCGTCATCACTATCGGCGTCTTCCTTCGCCGTCTGTGCCTGCCCTTTTGGCACCCTCGTTCGCCGTTCTTCCGACTCCGGCGTCAGCGTCCTCCGTGATTTTCTAGTATTGACCATGAGAACCTTCTTACTGTCCTTCTCCGCCACCGTCGTCGCTGTTTGTCTCTTTTGGGAGGTCGTTCGACTTTGCCGCTCACGCTCCAGGGTCGGCGTTCGTGTCTTTCTGGCCTGCGCCACCGCAGCGTCCTTCGCTGCCGCCGATTTTCTGGTTTGAGATTTCGCCCTCTTTTGTCGTTCCTCAGGCTCCGACGTTGGCAACCTCTGTGCTTTTCTAGTGTTGCCCGGTGAGGCTAGCGGCTCACTACTACCAGCGCTCTTCGACTCTTCCGCGGTCGTTGTCGTTTTCTTTTGTCGTTCTTCAAGCTCGGGTGTCGGTGATCTCTGTAGGTTGCTGGTGTTGGCCACTGCAGCTCGTGGTACATCGTTGCGAGCGTCCTTTGACGCCGTCGTTGTCGTCCTGTTTTGTGGCTCCGGCGTTGGCGCCCTCCGCCTATTCGCCACCTCCGTCGGTGGCGTCTTGCCGTTGTCTCCGTTCGGGTCGATGACCCGCAAGATCGGGTCGGGGACGTACTTGCCCGCGCGGACGGCAAAGTCCTCGACCGAGCGGCCGTCGATGCTGTAGCTGGCGTCCTTGGCCCTCATGGCAGCCACGAACACCACGAGCTGCGCCGACCAGCGCGCCGTGGGGAGCTGGCCGTCCACCACGCGCCGCATCTGCGCGCCCAGCTCGCGCATCTCGACCAGCGACCACTGCGCGCAGCCATCGGAGCTGCGCGTGGCGCGGCTGAGCTTCATGTTGACGGTGCCCGTGCGCAATGCGTGCAGCATGGCCACGCACGCGCCCTGTGAGTTGGCCGGCCAGCGGCGCTCGGCGCACACGGCCGCGAACGCCGTGTACGTCTCCTCGTGCCAGCTCCAGGCCGCGTCGCCGCGGTAGCCCACCCAGCCCTCGTCCACCTCCAGCAGCAGGCGCGCCACCTCCGCCGTCCACGGCTCGTCGTGGAACACTGTAGTCGCCTCGCTCGCGCCCGCCCTGGGCGGAGCCGCAGGTGCCGCCGCCATCGTCATATCCAGGATGTACAGTATTGAAGGCAACTGTGGGTGGATGACGAGATTATTAATTTAGACGGGGCGATTTCTATACAAACTCCAGTCATTTCGGTTTTGAGTTGGCTCGTTGGTTTGCTGCGTACCTGTCACGGTACTGCTCGAAACGGGAACGGTAATTTGACGCTACGGGAATCTATCTAATAGCGTGTCTACATTGGTCTTAGTATCTGTCCTTCTGCTCTCGATACTAGGCGTTCACTGGCGGTATGCAGCTAACTCTGCTTTGCCTCGGCTTTCGGGGCCTGCTTGGGGATCGGCTCGGCCTGGAGGTTCTTGCGCTTGTAGAACAAAATGTAGGCTGCGTTGGATTTGACCTGACTGGGCATCGCCGGTGTCACGAGACTGTCGTCGAACGTGTACCAGCCCGGGAACATCTCGCCGTCGCCGTCCTTCCAGCTCTTGGCATAAGCCGTGTAGTGGCCGAAGCCCATGCTGCCGTAGTGGTTGCTCACTGCGAACAGGTCGTAGCTCAGGTGGTCCTTGCCGCTGCTCTTCTCGAGACAGTACGGCGACATGTCCAGACCCTCCAACGGAAAGTCCACGTACACGTCCAGCTTGTCGCGCAGGATCTCATTGCGGTACTCGAACCGCTTGAGCGACAGCACCAACACGTCGGGTAGGCGCCACATCTCCATGGTTTTGCGCGCTTGACGGTGTTCTTTGCGCTTGCTGCAGTACCATAAGTTTGCCTGATCAAGCGTCTCTGGTTTCACGAAGTTCCTGAAGCAGTCATCGAGAGAAATGCCTTCATGTGCGCGATATCCGCTCGACTTCCCGCGTATGCTCTCATGGTTGACGATCTTTTCAACATCAGGCCGAGGAGACGCTGACGAGGACAACATCGAGGAGGACCAGGCAACCGTGGCGAACACCAACTCATCAGATGACTCGTCATCATGTAGCGTAGCGAAGTCGGAAAATTTAGCGTCAGTAGCGAAAGGAACGGGTTCGTTGCGCAAGTACATACCATCGCGGTCCGAAAGATACACGCATTGAGATAGCATGTTGCTGGGAATCTTCGCGCTTGATTTTTGAGAGACGTGTGAACTCAATAAATCACTCCACTTCTCCAACATCTCCGCACACGTAGATGAAGCAGTGTAGGTGAAGAGCAGCGGGTCGCCCGTCAGGGAAGACTCAACTCGGTGATAAAGAAAACCGTATTGCACAGTTTTGTCAGTTGGCATGTAGTCCACTTGGTACATGAGGATCCGATCATCTTCTCGTAGTCGGTTCAGCCGCTCCGTATCCCCGATGACCCGGTAGCTCATCGATTGATAAATGTCGGCTGCCAGGAGAGCGCTAGGGCTCACTCCACAGAGCTTGGCCAGCGCTCGCTTCAGCAAGAGAACACTTCCCTTCTTGGGTACTTCGACGAGATACCGAGTCATGGACTTGCCAGGCTCGCTTGGGACGAAAATGACTTCTATGTGGCGGTTCAGTTGCTGCGGCAGTTCCAGTTGAATGCAATTAAACGGATCGAACGTAATCGACACCTTGTTGCAAATTGGACACACAACCGTTGACTTGAACTGACCCTGAACGTGATCCACGAAGATGCTGTCATTTCGAAGCAAATGGCGCTCCCACGCTTCCTTCGCCACCGCAGCATCGTCCTGCGAACCATCTGACTCTTTCACCTCAGTGTACGGCTTGTGTTTGACACGGTTCAGATCTTCATGCAAGCCATCAATGATGTATGCAAGCAATTCCTGCGAATCGTGCTGTTGGAAACCAGAAAACTGGGGCGCAAAGCGACTGATGGCACGCTTTAAGCTGGCCGGGGACGTGCTCGGCACAGTGCCGAACCATAGCTCCTTCAGCAAACCGTCGTACTCTTCAGCGAGATTTCCACCCGTTCCTAGCGGGTTATCGCGGTTTAAATCCTTCTTGTACTTGTTGCTCAAGAAATAACGAGTAATTAGCTCCGCGTGACTCAAGCATTGCAGTGCCGAATTCATGAAGCAAGTATTGCCCAGATTGCGAAGACCCATTTTACCTCGCCTTTCTGCTTTCAATCCCTGCAAGATTTCGTCCTCCTTCTCTTCAGCAGTGAGCGTCGAGCGGCACACGCCCTTGTGATACTTCCAGTGGGACATCTGGCAGTTCGCACCGCAGTACCAAATGAGCTGACAGTTGCCACACCGCTTCAACGATCCTGTAGTCTTCCGACAGGCTCCACAGAGCTTCGGGATGGAACTGTTCACAGCGCTCGGTTTCCGCTGCACAGCCAGCTTGCCGCCAGAAGCAGCATCATTTTTGGTGCCATTCAACTTCGACTCGGCGGGCGTGTCGCATTTTTTCTTCGTGGTGGAGTCTTTTGTCCCATTTGTCGTAACTTCCGGCTCGTCATCTTCCGGTTGTTCCTGGAGGACAAACATTTTTTTTTTCATTTAGTCAACTCCAAGCTACCAAATAAAAATCGACGTAATAAAAAACCATACCCGGTATAAACGTACCGGGTAGACGTCCACGCGGTTGAAGGCGTTGCCGAGCTCTGGGTCCCCGACCTGCTTGACGAACCGAGCGATGGTGGGGCCTCCGCCGTACCAGATCACGAGCGCGTCCCAGACCTCCTGCGGGATGAGCACGTAGTGGTAGTTCTCCTTGAGCTGCGGCCGCAGCGGGCCGCCCATGAGCTCGTCCAGCGGCGTCTCCGCGCTCACGTGGAGCAGCGGCAGGTTGTTGATGCGGCTGGGCGCCGGGTTGGCCGCCGCGCCCGCCGCGGGCGCGTCCTGCTGGTCGTCGTAGCCCACGAACTCGCACCAGCGCTCCCACCACTTGGCCGAGAGCACGAAGCGGCGGTCTCCCACCTGCAGCCCCTGCTGGTCCGCCTGCGTCACGAGGCGCTTGACGATCGCGCGCTGCTTATCGCGGTCCAGGCGCTTGGCCGCGCCATTGGCGGGCGCGTCCTCCGCGGGGGCGCCGTTCTGCTTGGGCGCGTGGCGCTTGTGGCCCTTCCTCGACTGCTTCTTCTTGCCCTGACGACAATAGCGCGGCGAAGGTCAGTCAGAGCTTCGGGGCGGAGGCGCATGCGTCTACCCGACGTACCTTGGCCATGCTCCCCCAGGTGGTCTGATCTTTTGGTTTACTGATGTAACGCACACCAGAAAAAAACACTAGTTAATGTGCGCCACATCACAAAGTGGTGTGTCTCCACACCATCGCACCGGGTCACTTCGATTCCGCAATGGCTCCACCTGCTGGGGCGCCGGCGTCGGCGCCGCTGCCGCGCGTGGAGGAGCTGGTCCTGCGCGGCGCGGACGTGAGCGTGCTGAACCACACGACGCTGTCGCTGTGGCACTTCCGGCAGCTGGCGCTGGAGATGCTGCCGCCCGCCGAGCGCGAGGAGGACCAGAAGGCGCCCGAGCCCAGTCGCGGCATCGAGCTGGGCGAGGGCATGAGCGTGGCCGCCGTGCTGTTCGAGCAGCCGCCGAGGCCCGAGAAGAGCGAGCAGGAGGACGCCGGCCACAGGACAGGGCGCGCCAGACCCGCGCTGCAGCTGCAGACCAGCGTCCAGGGCCACTTGACGCCGGACACGCGCGTCGCCGCCGTGTTCCAGCGCTACCGCTGCGTGCTGTGCCTGGACGCGTCGCCCTCCATCCTGTCCATCGACCCGTCGAGCGGCCGCCTGTTCCTGGACCTGCTCTACGAGAGCGTGGAGCTCTTGATCTGGAGCATGCTGCGCCCCATGGAGGTGGGCGGCCTGGCCTTCACGCCGGAGCTGCACGTGTCGGTGCTGGTGCAGGGCGCGCTCGTGGAGTCGCTCTGCGTCATCATGCAGGGCTACATCGTCACGCCGGCCAACGCCGCCAGCTTCCTGCAGCTCATCAAGGACCGGTTCCAGCTCATCGAGAACGACTGGGCGGCCCAGGCGCAGGAGCTCGGGCAGTGGGGGTATCTGGGCAACGCGACGCCTGCGTCGCTCGACTGGATCTTGCAGAACGCCGTCTTCGCGCTCAACTCGCTGCCTTCAGATTGCGCGCCGATGGTGGTGCTGGTCACGGATGGCGTCGTGGATGTGCGGGACGCGTACTCGTACGATAATTTGCTGATGCAACTGGTGCGCCATGACATTCAGTGCCACTTCTTGAGGATCGGCGGAGGCGGAGAAGACGAATTGAGCGCCACGTTTGGATTCGTCCCGGATACGCACCTCTTGCGGTTCGTGGCGGAGTACACGGGTGGAACAGTGTTTGATTATGCCGCTATCCATGAAGCTTGCTATGGGACGACGAGCACATGCAGTAATGTGGCGAAGAAGATGACGGGACTGCAAGACTCGTGTTTCCTGCGCAAGTCGAGTGTGCACGCAAACTCGGCCCCTGTGGTGAAGCTGAACGAAATGGATAGCACCTCGTTCGATGGCAGAACGTTGCTGCCTCTCCGCCCCTATCGAATGTGGCGTGAAAAAGTGCATGAATATCGTATCTTTGCTGACGTGAATCGTATCGTGGAGGCGCGGCTTTGCGAAGGGTTTTCAATTAACAAGGTCCACGTGAAAACTTATCAACAGCCACTGTTGGCGGACGGAGGGTCTAACCAAGCTACTACAGACTCTCCGCGGCATGCTAACAATGGCAGTGGAGCTGCGAACGCCGCTAATGGGCGCTCCAACGAAGTCACAAAGATTTTGATTGTGTTCTTACTGCAATGGAAACAGAATGTGTGGCTTGAATATGTTGTGTCGACAACCACTGACAACACCGCAACCCCGGCGACGTCAGGTACCACAACGTCCCATCCCGGCCGACGGCCAAGTGGACAAGGATTGAAAGGACCACCGTCCTCATCAGCAAGGAAAACTGCATCTATATTTTCTAAAGATCAGAGAACTGCGTGGAGCGAGTGGTACGTCAAGATGAACATACTGGCATATGCAGACTTTCTCCGTGCGTTTGAAGATACGATGCAGCGACCTTCAGGAGGCGGGGAAAGGACCATAGGAGCTGCAGCCCGGGGACGGGGTGGAGACGTTTCCATGGCATCACCAGTTTTCGTTCACGAGTTTATCCGCAATGTTCAGGACGTCGATCGTGTGTTATTGCACTTGATGACAGCGACGGCTAGTATTAGTGAAAGCAGTGATTCCGTTGCCAATCAGTTCTCTTTTGGCACAAGCGCGAACTCGTCGTCAGCGTCTGTGACTCCGAAGATCACCAGCTCACATCCAGTCTTCAACATTATTGGTGAACTTTCTACGGTGTTGTGGCACCGGTGGTTTTCTGTGGAACGATTTGAGATTCTTTGTATCGTTAAAAGTGATGCTTGCACAGATCTATTTTATCGAAATGAAATGCATGGAATGGTAGAGCGCGGTATCACAGGCTCGCATTTGCGCGGTGCAGGAAATACGTCACAAGGAATGATCCACAACCATGGTGCAAATGTGTACGGGACGAACAGTGCGAATATTCCTATTGGAGTCGAGAGTCTTGCTGAGCCTCTGATCGCCATTCTTGTCAAGTGGTCGTCACAAAAGCTGTCACAAGATTTGTTCTTGAAGTTTCTATGTTCAACTGCTGCAGACAAGGCTCACGCTCCTCCAAGGGCCAAGGCGTCGCCGTCATCAGCAACGGCATCAGGGGGTATTGCAATGCGACGTCGTCAACGCAGTCAAAACAACAATGGAGATGATGCCGCGCAAGGCGAAGAAAGCAACAGCACAAAAGAGAGTAAAGCAGCTCTCTGCTTTGTGCGGCTCGAGTTTAAAAACAAAACGCTCTGCGCAGTTCACGTGGCATTCTTTGCGACGAGAGCATCAACCCGCCGACAAGTGCTGAACGATCTGAAGAGCACGATTTTTGCTGGTATCAATGAAGTTGCGGTGACGCCCTCTCCAGCAAAATTACTGTCGCCTTCAATGGCAGAAACTCCTGTCATTCTCTGCCATCGCATGCTGAGCCGTCTTCTCGTGACACATGACACTCTCCTGCTCCATGGTATTGACCAGGAACCTGGCCCCTTCGACTATTATGTAGCCTCACCGACATTGGAGGCTGAGAAGAATGCAGGAGCTATTCCGCCATCCAGTACTTGTTGTGGAGGTAGTGAATTACAGCTGCACCGGGTTTTTGGTGCATACGTGTGGCATTCGAGTTGGAAATGGGAAGTGACAAACCTAACGGCACTGTTGGACGTGATGCGTCGGCTACACGATGCTCGAATCAGCTGCGGATTCTGGGTTTTGGACTGGAAGATGGAGGAGGGGGACGATGGTCAAGCTGCGCACGTTGAAAGCGTGGTGTTTGGTAGGGAGATTTTGATGGAAGACGAAAAGGGCCACACAAAGACGGCGTTAGTGCAATATGCACTTCGCCGCGTCTCGGATACTTGCTTGATGACTTCTTTCTGGATGGAACCGCAGCATGGTACCGTGAAAACGCGGTTATCCGACGAAGTCGATCATAACGACAAGTTTCACTGGAGTTTGAAGCAAGCGATTGGGCACAATACGCCGTTTGAAAACTATGAAAGCCGTGGTGCGCATCGAAATAATACGCCAAGAGGAACTGATCGAGTTTCCATATCATCAATTGGTTCTGTAGAAGAAGAACAGAAGTCCATGGAACAAGAGGATGTAAGTATTGATTGGGATGGTGGATCTACGTACTTGGGTGAAAGTGAACTGCTCCACCTAATCCGCGGCTATATTTTCAAGAGTGACCGCCACTTTCTTTCGTGCTTGTACACGTTTGATTGCATTATTAATCTACGTGAGAACGTCGAGTTGCTGAATCAGTTGAGTAAAGATGCTGATGGTATCGTCGGCTCCAACTGGAGTATGGATAGGCAACTAGCAGCTGAGAATGGCATGATTCTTCCTCCATTCAGCACAGCTAGGCTTCTGGCTACTTCAAAACGGTCAACAGAACATTTCCTGATGTATCTGCAAAATGGCAGAATTTCTGCGAGCGGATTGGAAGAATCAAAAAGTGCTGGAAATTCGCCTTCGGTATCGTCAGCTAACGAGAACCTCTATTCTATGCTGGAACTAACTCTCAGAGGGCTGAGCGACTGTGAAGTCTCATGGACGGATTACAACGGAGATGTTGTTGCGGAAGCTGGCATGTTTATGAATAATGGCGTTGAAGACGATCGTTTTTTCAGGGAAGGCATGGATGGGCAGTTACCTCTGTGGCTGAAGCACCACCTGTCGCTGACCTTCAAGGATCGCGTACCCCACCATGCCTTAAGCAAAGGCAAATGTTTCGCTAAGCTTGTGAGCGACGATTGCGTGGTTTTGGCATTTTTCCCTTCATTGGATACGCTGCAAGTGCAAAACAAAAGTACAGGCAAGGCGCCCCCATCATTCAAAACCAGTGATATTGAAGATGCATTTGAAAACAGATTAAACCTGCCCAAAAAGGCACCTGGAAAAGAAGGAAATCGTGACAGTTCTGCACAACAGCAGTTCTCTGTTCGCGCGGCAGAAGAGGATGGAGCGAAGTCTAAAGTTGTGCGAATGTCAGTGTCGGCGGATGATATCGTGCTTTATCAAGAGCGCCGACGCAGTTTCCGCGAAGGCTACAAATCTTGGCGAATGGGGCATTATCAAGGATCACGCGACGAAAAGCAAAGTTATGGCCGTGATTTCCAAAAGCTCCGCCTTCCATCTACCCCGGAAGATCATGAATTCTGTGAGGAGATCAGTCGTCGTGCATCATATGGTTGCGATTTCCACCTCCTGATCGAAAATGCCAACGGCGTTATGGGATCGGGTTTCTTTCAGGTTGCATTCTACGAGTGTTCGCTCACTAGATTGTCCACAGACTTGCATGATAGTGGCAGCCAAATGCTGGATCGTGTGGATTTGCCTCACACTATTTTGAAGCAGTTGTTCTTCTCAAAGCCGTGTGGTAAAGTAAGAGATGATCGGCCTGCGTTGCCTCTCGATCGAAGCGGGCTTTGGAAAAAGTCTCCTGCAGCGCGACCACCTTCCGACTCTGTCGGAATGTCGCATTCTAGACAGAGCCCTGACAGCATCCTTGCGTCTCGTCGATTCCGCAAGAAAGTAAAGCGGGCTCATGAGCATAATTTTTCTCGTGGCGTGTACATGGCTCTACGTGAAGGAGGGGCTGTTCAGCATAGTGATCTGTTGCAGGCACTCTCAAGTTGTATTGAAGTTCCCGTGGATGTTGACATCACTCTTCTGTATCGTATGATGGAAACTGCTGCATCTCACAAAATTCCACCTCTGAGCCCAGCAGCTGCCGCTGTGGTTTCAGCGGGCATTGGTGCGGATATTCTCAAAGACAAGCTGACAAAATCCTTTGAAACGATACTCTCGAGTGCGTTTGTTCCCATCACTGGAACCAAGTACTATTACTTCACGGGTAGCGAAAATACCGTGTATGAAGACCCGTCCTCGAGTGAATATGATCTGCATGTTCTTATGGAGGATTCCGACGACAACGATGGTGAAGCAGGCCAGAAAAGGGATGACAACCAGTCTCACCACGAAGCTGGTGTCAACACTGACCAAAGTTCCGGAGCACAACTCAGTCGCACTGCTGAAAAGAACAACAACACGATTACTGATAATCGCCCTGATAAACTCGACTCTGAATCGGGACGAGACGGTGGCGAAAAACGTGTAAGACGCCGACGTGGTAGTTTGGGGCGTGAATTACCACCGCCAGTCATTACTTCGCCAGAAGACAACTCAAACAATGAACAGCATCAAGCAACCGTGGAAGAAGATGCAGAGTTTAACAAAGAAGTAGCTGTGGCCACATCCAGCTTCTCGGTGCCATTCTTCTTCAGGTTTGAATGTCGTGTGCTCAACGGCACGCGAGATACTCGGTCAAATTCTGCCGACACACACGCCCCAGGAGTTACACCTGACTCTGATGTTCTACGTCGGTCTTCTAGTACAGCCGCGTACGAGGATATGCGGAAAGATATGGTTGCACAAGCTCAGTTGACTTCCCCCAGCAGCCGACAGGAGGAGTTTAACGCCTTTTTGGCGTCGATAAAGGCAAGTCAGGGGTCCCAAAGAAACACCACTTCGGCTGATGTCATGCATGTTGCCGAGTCATTTTCGGATACGCCATTGGGCCGCATCGCGTTGCGCTTGGTGACGCTGACTTTGCCAAATGAACGAGCGTTTGATGGTGGGCGTGTGGCATCTCCGATGCCGTTTGAAATGGATAACAACCGCGTTAAAGTCAACAAAACCAACACATTGCCGTCAATGCGAACCCACAACTTTTCTACGCTCCATCTTTTCCAGCGTCAAGTTCTAACCCGCGTAAGGAAAGACATCAAGGAGTGGTGCAGTGTGGAAATCTTGTCAATCTTGAAGTCAGCGAACGAAATTACGCCCGCTGTCGGTTCACTGGTCCAGCGATTGTTTGATGACTTGCCTGATGACGCCGTTACGAAAGCGAGGTATCCGCTGGAATTCGTGGCTCGGAGCCAGGAAACGCCAGTGAATCCTATTGATTTGTTTAAGCGGGAGTTCGAGAGGGGTGATTTGCTCAGTGTACATCACTGTAATGGAGTGTATTTCGTGGTGGAGAATAAGCAAGCCGTTGATACCATTGAAGATACTTTGGTGAACATGAACCTGGAAGACCAAGAAAGCACGTCCAACCCTACTTTTGAGATACCCTATTGGGCCTACTTTGAACTGGGAAGTGATCATATTAGCTTGCGGTTTCACCATCCGGATCGCTTTGGGGCATCTTCTAGTGGTTTCAATCGGTTGGAAGTTCTTACACGTCTTCAACTCGGTGTACGCGCGGTTTGTCGGCGTGTTAACCAGTTTTTGCTTTTGCTGCAACTTCACGAAACACGTACATGCAATGGTCTTCTGCTACCACCAAATGGCAATTTACCATCCAGTCCCCGTTCACCCAAACGGCGAACAGGGTCAATGGGCACTTTGGATTCCATGGGAGGTCTAGATGGACAAAGAAAACAAACCAGCTTTTTCTGGCCTGGGCAGTTCGAGTGTGACTTGCGGTATTTTGCTTTCTTCAAACTCCACGAGCGTTTAGCACCCAACTTTGCTCTCAATATGCTGTGCACTTCAGCATTGGAGCATTTTCAAGTACACAACCGCCGCCACATTTTTGTATATCGTGACCGCGATGGGAACGTTTTTTACATGAAGATCAGCATTTACTATGACAATTCGCTCTCGTCGGTTTCTGGAGGGGAAGCTGTTGAGGAGCGTCAGGAGCGTAATGGTCTTGCTAGGTCAAGTACTGGAGGAAGTACTGGCGGTACAACTGTAACAGCCGCAACAACACCTGCAGGGGTGCCTGGAATTCGACTGGAAGTATTTGGTGTATCTGATCCGGGTGAAGAAGTAACGCATGAATTGTGTCGTTTGTTGGAGCGGAAGCTGGACGAAGCTACGCAAGTCGTGCTTATGAAGCTGCTCGCCCGAAATACTAAGTTCCAGTTAAGCCAGACAGACTTGGCATTCTTGTGCCCACCCGCTGCTCCTCCAGCAAGTATGGTGGAGTATATTTTACCTGGAGAGGTATCTGAGTGCTCGAGACTGCTGCACTATTTATCTCAAACGCTCAAGCTGTCCCCATACGTCCGCCCTGTTGCAAGTGTTGGGTCATTGCCCGCACGTAGTTCACGAGATCCAACTAGTGGATCGTTTCGTAGGGTACGTCGCGGGAGCCTGGCCTCTGCCGGTAGCACTGTTAGCCTTCCTGGTGAGGAGCTTTCGAAGGCAATAATACAAGGGCATGATGGAGCAATCGGAGACAAACAGCGATCGCGTGATGCAGTTGGGCATGACAGCTCCCGGATGCATCCTGCTTGCTTCAGAGATTACCGGAAAGCATTGACAGAGCTTCAAGAGCAAGATAACGATCCAGTGGTGTTCAATGCAGCGATTTTATCCCCTGTTTATTTCTTGAAGACACAGGAGGCGAAAACTGTGGCTTCTAGCGGGGTGGATCTTCCAGCTGAATCAGCGTCTCCCAACCCTGAGGTTGTGGCTCAAACGTCTTACGTTCTCAATCTGAACCCAGACTTGCGACTGTCGCCAGGATTTATGTCCCGAGTAGGCAAGGGTCTTGCACTTCTGCGCGTCGATCTTGTCCGGAACACTCCTGGTAGAAGCGAGACTTTGGCTACAACGAAAGACGAGATTGGTTTGGAAGGCACACACAGAGTCAAACGCGTGCATGATATCCCCGGACTCGCAGCATTGTACCCAGAAGCCGATGAAAGTGCCCAAGACGCTATTCCGCTGGTAGCCAAGTGCCAAGTTTGGATTCGTGGATCTATCCATAATGCAGAATTAAGTCAGGTTGTGGAGACATTCTTTGATGAGGCTCTTTACGACTACCACATTGAAGCAACGCTAAGGAAACTCGGAATTGCCATGCAGCGCCAAAATGCCGGCAGTAGCGACATCGTTTCCGGTGAAGAGGCCCATACAGATATACTAGATCTATCTGAGAGCCATGCCAAACTACCAGAAAACGTGGACAAATTGGTGTCGCTTTTCAAGAGCGCATGCCTCTTGCCTTCGTCCTCTGTGACAAATCTGGGTGTGAACCTGTCGATCTCACCCTGGGATCTCGAAAACGCCGTGGCACAAGTGCGAAGCTTTTTGAGTTGTCTCCCTCACCACCTTCGCCCAGCAGTTTATGCGAAATCCAAGCTTTCTGGGGTGTATGAGAGTATTGGGAACCGCGGAGACAGTGTGCACATTTTTTCGAACTCGAGTGAGCCTTATGCGGAAGACTTCCGACTCGTTGTGAAGCATGCTGGTGATTCAGACGCATACGATGGTCAGGACTCAAGCGACTCCGACACCGAAACAACGGCGTCGATGAGCTCAGCGCTCCATCACATTGAGCCGCTGATGCGAACGGATTCGATTCATTCTGAAATTTCGGATTTGGATTCTGTTTCAGGGCGCATGCCACTTGCATGGGCATCAACTGGCGCAAGCTCCGACTCGAATTTGGTCTCGCAAGTACCAACAGCGCCTTCTCTATCATCGACAACGTCTTCATCCATGGTTGGAGTTATGGCAGGTCTGTCACACCAGCCACACCTCCCAAAGAACGCGAGTTTTTCGGAGAGAGATGTGTTGCTACATTCGAACAGCAGTAGCCACCATCACCAGAAATCGGATTCCAGTGAAACCGCGGAACTAAAGCGGTCATTTTACTATGTTGTGGACTTGTCCACAAGCAAGGGTTTACAGCTGTACGGATACAACATGAGCTCTGCCTTGGTGGAGGCGCTGGCAACGCATTTGGCGCGTGTACTGACCTGGAGTATGCTTCGTGAAAAACTATTACGAAGTCTGCTGTTGGAAAAGTCAGGCCTCACAGCGGCAGCTCCTATCGGGTCTGTCGTGCTACAACCTCGCAGTTTGTTCCTGACCGTCGGAAGAACGGAACGAACTGGGAAGAGCATGGGCAAAAGTACGGCCGTACTATGCAAAGATTCTTCTGTACATTTCATCGAATATCGCCCACCAGTGTTATCAATCCTGCACTCCAATGAGTGGTTTCCAAGAGTATTGGATGCAAGTCGTCTGCGCTCGATTGACGGCTTTGCAATGGGGACTTACTTACGTGAAGCACAGACGCAACCAGCCTCGGAGGCTCTTGATTCCCAATATCAGCGACCTCGAGGTAAAAGCAACACGAATATGGGCGCACAGTTGGGGCCACCGAGTATACCTGATCTTTCGCGAGAGGTGTCGGGGCCTTCATTGTCGCAAAGAAGTATGCACAGCAGTGGAGATGGTACCAGCCATTCGGGAGGACAACTCGGCAGGACAAAGAGTGGTGGTATAGTTACTGGGAGCAACGCCTCCGACAGCGTGTCATCGTCTCCAAATAAACGACCAGGCCCTGGTATGCCATTCCCAGGGGGAAATCGAAGCGATGTTGCAGCGCGAATGAGAGGGGGCGCAGGAGCTGCCACGGCACTGATGGCAGCACGTGCCCGGGCACGGGGTGGCGGTTTCCCTGGCCGAATAGGAGGGGGGCCAGGAATTAGTGGAACAAGGGGTGCCAATTCTGGTTCAACCTCAACGTCTTCAGATAGCGTTGCACCATGGGACTTACCGCTTCATAACACCAAAGGACCGCGTCTGCATACTTCAGCTGATGGAGCGGATTCGAATGTGGCTACTCGTCAAGGCACCATTGATACAGATTCGACAGGAAGCAATACTGGTACAGCAGCAGGAACAAGTATGCCACTACAGGCGAGCACTCGTCGAAGAGGGTCTGGGCAGACCGATTTGGTAACGACGTCATCGTCTTCGTCGCTGTCAGGGCTACCATTGCCTTCACCGTCAATGCAGCGCAGAAGTAGCAAGGAAACAGCGGCACCTGACCCCGGCCGTATTCACAGTTCATGGAAAAAGCGCTTGGAATGCGCATGGGGGCCTCGGTTTTTGTTTCCTGGAAATGCAGAACGGTGGTCTGCAAAGATTATATCGGAGCGGCGGCTACATTTCATGGAGTTAGAAGATGACGAAGAGGGATCTTTTCCCAAGAAGAGTCACGCTCCATTGCCTTACTTCTGTGGAGCACTGGAGAAGCGTTGGGAGGCTTTCGAAACACGATCAACCAGCCATACCGTGGGCATTAATTTGTTGGGAAGACTTGGGTCTATGAATTCTGATGAAGAAATGGAGGAACCTGTCGCGAAGGATGTAGTGGCAAATATGATAGCAAGTGGACATCTTTTGCTGCATCAGCGTTTCCGGGCAGCATTTGTGGAGCGATGGATAGCTGCAGAAATGGTTGGGACGACTGCAGGCGAAGATGGAGAGGATAGGAGCAATCGTCTTCGAGCGCTGCAGTCTTGCATGGATCTGGTGAATTTGTTGAGTTATAAGCGCGAATTTGTATTTGACAGTGACGAATGTTCCGTGGCGAAACTATACACAGAGCACACTGTACTTAGCATGGGTGCGGGGGCTGGTGCGGATGTTCGGGGAATTAAACAGCAGGTTGCCGCCAACTTGGAGCCGTTGCGACTAGAAGTGGCAAGCGAATTTTACAAGGAGTTTGCTGTGCACTTGCGAACGCTAGGGTTCCGACAACTTCGTACGATAAATACTAGTAGGAGCCATGCCCGAGCGTTCCCAGTCGACCACGTAGCTGCGAATGAAGGTGATATACCTGGCGGGGAGGGGTTTTCGGAGTACTTTTACCACCCTGAAAGAGCTGCTGCAGAAGCTGGAGGCTGGAAAGTGGACCCGAAAAATGCCAACTATGATGCGTACCCGCTTTCTGTGGTGGTGCTAGAAGTAAAATGCGACCACCGAGGTGTACGATTGACTGCAGTGCTTGTAAGCATGCACGACTTAGAGCAGCAGGACTTGCGATTCCAAAACCGTTTGGCTGCGAAGACGGGAAAGAGAACTATCGCTGCGTCGGGTGCACGGATCCAGTGTGTTGCTGCGTGGTTACGTGCCCAGCTCAAGACGCAAGCGCTCATTTATGGATTTACAATTCGCTACTTCCAGCAGCATCTGCTTCAGTGGGTCGGTGCCTCTCATGATTTCCATGAAGGTCAGAGTGGACCTAGCCACAGTGTCGGCAAGCACCTCGGCGAAGACGACGCATTGGTGGCAACTCCACCCGTGGCGTGGAAGAAGACGTCCACGTTCCAAAACATTGTCAAAGGGCTTCAGTGCTTTCTACACGCTTTCCCGGACCCACCGGAGGAACCAAGAAAACCTACCACATCGGTACTGGGAGCCTCATTCACGAACAAAAGAATTGCAGAGAGGGGGGTTACTACGATTAAACCAAGCGATCCAAGGGGATCAATGGCCCAAGCGACGATCACACCCCCAGGCAGTGGCGTCCCCCGGTCATCGTTGCGCCAGTCAAGATTTACGCGACGTGCAGCAGGTAAACAGCATCAGCAGCAACCAAACCAGCAATCGTTGGCCCTTGCTTCTCGCGATGCAGCTCCCAAGGCTGCTGCACCTTTGTCATCCCTCTGGCATGACTGCGTAATTCGGATGGAAACGGTGGCATTGCAACCTTCTTCGCTGCAATCGAATTGTGTCGAGTCGATTTTGGTACAGATTTTGCTACGATACATTGCTTGTCATGGGTCGCGTTTCGAAGTACTTGATCTACTGCAGTTTGGCACACCTGATGCGGTTGTGTGTCATTCTTCGTCTGGTAGTTTCTTCCATCGACCACCATCTACGATTATTCCGACGATCCAAAGCCGCAAGGTGGAGCCCTCAGGCGGATACTCATTGGTGATCACAACGCAGCCGTTGACTCGCAAACCTCTGGACAAGGATTCTGTGCAGCTCCTGCTGTTGAAGAGCACGCCGTCAGCGCTCGGCGTGGGCAACGCAGTACTTCCGGTAGAGCGAGCGCTACAGGAGGCTCAGTTGTTTACACGTGAACTGTTTCATGTTGCTGCGCAACACTACGAACGTGATTTGCTGTGGTCTCGCTTACTGTTTGACGATACGCGTGGGCCGGGAGCTGAAGTCGCACGCACGCTTGCATTGCCGACCGACTTGTTCCGAGTGGAAGTGGGGCCGCAGCAGCTGGAAGAGTGCCTGCGGTTGTCCATTTGCACCCCGTTAGAGACGCTGGACCCGCGTCTGGATGAGCTTCTGCGCGTGTCCGGCGTGTGCTGGCAGGAGCTAGCGCTACGCTTACGGGACATCTACGCAGATCAGTTGCGCGAGTTCCAGTTCCAGGAGGAAGACGAGAACAGCAGCCACTTGCTGCTGTTGTGCCCTGACACGTTCGACCTCATTATCCACTTGACGTTCATCACGCCCAAGGATCAGGCGGTGGCCCAACCAGGGACAGCCGACGACGGAGACGTCAGTGCCAGTGGCGACGGAAGCATCGACAGCTCAAGTAGGAGCGCCAGCATCAACGGCAGTCACGTGGGTAGCGTCAGCGAGCAATTCAGCGATGGCGGCTTCGAGGCGGAGGTCCAGGGAGACGTGCGTGTCGAGATCTGCCGCCGCGAAGAGCCGCCCAACAAGCAGTTCACGTTCGCGCAGCGGCGTTCCATCTCGGAGTTCGTCAACTGCATCGTGCACTGGCAGTGGCGCAGCCTGATCTACGATTGAAGCGACATGGCTACATCTGCAAGTTGAAGTTGTTCGGAATGAATGTGTAATGACAAATGAACGCAACATTGCATTTGTATCGTGTGGAGGTGATACCAGACGCCAAACAAGAGTCTTTGGCGACCAGGACTCCCCATATGAACCTGGGCAATTGACACCACAGAACTTCGCTCCATACAGTGAGTGAGTGATCGAGTCGCCGCCTCGTACACTGTGTGGGGCTTGTCTTTTTGCGTCTACACGCAACTCCAGACAGATGGCCTGGGCGAACGTGGCTGGCGTTGCCTGCTGTACATCGTCGCCAGAGTTGCTGATCGCAGCGGCTACGCTGCTGGTCGTTGCTTGCTTATTTCCGTGTATACGGTACGGAGGGCAGTCCGCACCACCAAAGAACTGCTGTACATGCCATCGCCTATCGACCAAGGCGAGCTCGCCCAAGCCACTAACGCCCGGGACAGCCTCGACCACTTCCTGCGGTGGATGGCCTCGAATTGAAAGTTTCAACTTTCACTGCGCGCGTTGGTCCACCACCTCGCTCCGAAGCCTCCTCATTCGCGACTGCGAGTGGATTTTCCAGGCAAAGCGCATGCCGTAAGACAGGCTGAAAGTGCCGCCTGTCTGCCGCTTGGCTTCGTCTTACTGAACCGAGCGGGATAAGCCGCGTGTGCACCACACATGTATGCGTTCCGGCAGTTCCGCGCGGACATAGCGGCCCAATTGTTTTTGATGGGCATTGCATCCGCCCGTTACAAACAGTATCGCGTTTTGGTGCCTCGGTGTGATCACTTCGCAAGAGGACCCCTCCCGCTCCGCCCGCGCCCGCCCCGCCCCGCCTCCCCCGATGGCCGACCACTTCGACGTGGTGTGGCGCCAGGACGCGCTGGGCCTGCGCTTCACGCCCAACCTGAACGACCAGCCGGTGGTGTGCCAGGTGCCGCCCAACGCCTGCCCCGCCGTGCTGGCGTCCCCGCTGGCCGTGGGCGACGTGCTCGTGGCCTTCGACCTGCAGCAGCCTGACCAGCCCGACGGCTTGCAGCCCGTCACGGCCTTCGACCAGCTGGTGACGGTGCTGCGGCGCGCCAAGCTGCCGGTCACGCTGCGCTTCCAGTCGCGCGAGAAGGAGACCCCGCCCAAGGTGGACGAGTCCGACGTGGCGCACAGCTACGTCTTCTGCTGGGCGCCGCAGGCGCCGCTGGGCGTGTCGCTCGCCATGGACCCGTGCTCGCTGCACGCCGCCATCACGGCCATCGACCCCAACAAGATCTCGCCAGCGTTCCAGAGCCTCAAGCCCGTGCTCGGCGACGTGCTGGTCGCCATCGCCCCCGACAGCGACAACGGTGAGGTGACGCGTCTCGACGAGATGCGCTTCGAGGACATCATCCAGACGCTGCGCCAGTTCCCGCGGCCCTGCCGTCTGACCTTCGCCAGGCTGGTGGAGGAGACGGCGTCGGACTCGTCGGGCTCGGAAGACGACAACCCGCTCTTCCCGGCGAAGCCCCTGGCGCCGATCTCGCGCCCCAATGCGACCTCGTCCTCGAGCGACAGAGACGAAGAAGCCACGGACATCCTGAGGCCGCCGTTCCGCATGCGACCGCAGACTCGCCCCTTCTCGCGCTCCAGAGCGGGCGTGCCCCCGCCGCGCAAGCAGATCCCGATCTCGATGCGCCAGAGCTTCCGCATCGACAAACCGATTCCCGATGGCAGGGGCCACGCTAGTTCCACGGCGTCGAACGGCGGCAGGGCTCATGCTGGATCCACCGCGTCGAATGGCGGCAGATCTCACGCCGGATCGACCGCCTCGAACGATGGCAGACCTCACTCCGGATCGAGTGCAGATGACCGAGGTTTCTACACCGTCATGTACAGTGGCGGCGCGGTTGGCCTGCAGCTGCGCGACTGCACGCAGGACGACAAGGGTCTCAACAAGAGCAATGACAAGACGAACCGAACCAACGGCTACACCGTGGCGATTCGCAACGTGACGGACTCCAAGTCTGCCCCCGGCCTGGAGAACGCCACGCCGGACGACCTGCTCATGGCCATTGGCCAGAAGGACCTGCAGCACTTGTCGTTCGAGCAAGTGCGCGCTGAGCTCGGAGCGATCCAGGGACCGACTCAGCTGCTGTTCAAGAAGCGCAAGCGCGTGACCGCCAGCTCCTCGGGCGCTTCGCTAGTCGACACCTTGCTGCTCTTCCTCGTGTAAGAGGCGAGGACAGTTGACGCAGAAACGCGTCAAGACTTGCACACTGTAGACGAAACAGTCAGCCCGCAAATCGTATCGAGCGGCAGGACGCGACGTAGGTTTTGGACTTCTTGTTTGTGCGTGACGTCGTCGATGAAAATATAAAACTGGCTTAAATGAACTGAATTGTCGATCAACCTGTGTGCTTGGCTATTCTTGCCGTGATAGGTAGGCGTTCCTTCAGCATGTGACGAGGCATTACCTTTGGATACGTGTACGGCTTTGCGTCTACAAAGGCAACTTTCTTGTCAACCAATTTGCATGACGTTATAGACATGGCTACATTCGCCACTTGAAGTTGCCTTGCGTCTCGACAACCGTGCACTGTCATGACACCGAGCGCTGAAGCCCGCATCCGCGCCAAGTCTTCGGCAGCGTCCTCACCTCCGCGGCAGATTCGCTCGCCCTGTGCTCCCGAATCTCGCCTCGCGCTAAGAATGCCTCGCCAATGTTAGTCGCCGCCCAGTGTACAAGTCACCACAACCGCAGCTATTCAAGGGCTCCGCTACTAAAACGCCCTTGCGCCCATTGGCCAAAACCTCTGCAAAAAAAAAAAAAACTCGAACTCGAAACTCAGATATAAAAGGGAGTTCCAGACGAGCAGCTACGATAAGTCGCTGCATGCCCGAGACCTCCGCGCCGCCCATGCCCAGCAACGAAGAGAGCGTCGCGCTGCGCGCCCCCGGCCCGAGCAGCAGCTCGCTGGCGTCGCCCTCGCGCGCGCGGCTGCTGGCCTCCGCCGGCGTGGGCAGCGGGCCCGCCGCGCCCGACGAGGCCCACGCCGTGCGGCTCAACGTGCTCAACAGCAGCGTGCAGGAGGCGCGCGACGCCCGCAACTCGCGGCTCATCATGTGGGCCATCTCGCTCGTGAACGTGCCGCAGGTGGCGGCGGCCGTGACCGTCCTGGCGCTGCACTGGCAGAGCGAGACGCTGTGCTACCGCATCCAGGTGTGGGTGCTGCTGCACACGGTGCACCTGGCGCTCACGCTGCTGCTCGAGTGGACGCTCTACTACCTCAACGGCGCACGCAGCAACGGCGCCATCCGCCTGCGCGAGCACTACATGGCGCCGCTCAGCCAGCTCAAGTACGGGCTGGACCTGGCCGGCCTCTTCTGGTTCCTCGTGGGCAACATGTGGGTCATCAGCGACGGCGCGCGCTGCGACGACGGGTCCGCCATGTACCAGTTGGCGCTCTGGATGATCGTCATCTCGTACGCCAAGATCTTCCTGCCCTGCCTGCTGCTGCTGGCGCTGCTGCCCGTGCTCTGCTTCTGCCTGCCCTGCGTCATCCGCCTGCTCAGCAGGTTGCAGGACCCCATGCGGGGCAAGGGCGCCACCAAGGAGGTGAGCTCTCATTGCTGTTGTTTATTGTCTTTTGCACTGGGCGGAGGTGCTTACATTGCTCTTCTCTTTTTGTATTTTGTGCCAGATCATCGACCGGTTAGAGACCAAGACGTACGCGGCCAACATGTTCCCGCCCGAGGACGCGTGCTGCTGTATCTGTCTGAACGACTACGAGCCGTCGCAGTCTCTGCGCGTGTTGCCGTGCGCGCACCACTTCCACAAAGACTGCGTGGACGAGTGGCTGCTCGTGAATTCGACGTGCCCGACATGCCGCAAATCCATCTTCGACCCAGCAGGGCCCGCCGGGGAGGCCACGGCGACTAGCGAGGAAGACATGCTGCGGCGCGTGTGATGGCAAAAAAAAAAACGTTTCTACATGCCGACCAAGAACAAGTGATGCAACTACGACTCCCATTATTTTTCTGCTTTATGGTGTTGATATTGCCGTCAGAAAGTGAACCCTCATCTTTTTGCGTGCTGAATTACGGTCTATGAGCTTGCGGATGGTGGCGCTGGAAATACAACTTCTGCTTCGGCAGCATCCACTGTTGCCTTGCACCGCTGCAGTAATTCTGCACAGAGTTGACCAAAGGCTGGTGTCAGTAGAGATTCCAGGGCTGACAACCAGCACCAAGCCACACTGACCTTGCAGATTCCGGGTACTCTCGCTGATGAACTGCTTCACTCCAATGTCGTCATCCTCCGTCGAATCAAACTCGTGATCATCAGTGAAATCGACTGACGAACAGCCATCGTCATCTGATGTACTAGAGGGCTTTCCAAAGTCGTCAGCTGAAATTTCTTCCAAAAGATGTGTGAGTGTGAGTGCTTCGCCGTTCAGAATGAACAGGTCGGGAAACGCTCTCGATGCTTTGGCCGCAGCACTGCTATCCACGGGATTGCCACTGAAGTCGAGAACTCGAAGACTTGGTAGCTTCATGGAAAAAGGTAATAAGTAAGCAAGGTTTTCTGTCAACATATTATACACTTCAACGTGTACCTTTGTCGACAAATCAGTGAAGTCGATACTTCGAATCTGGTTGTTCTGTTGAAATGAGTGAGTAATATTTAACGACTTATGGCGCACATGGTCCTTACCGCAACTGTAAGCTCTTCTAACAGAGGCAAACGTGGTAGGCAATCTGTAGGTTACGATACAAACACACAACTTAGCACGGTATCAAGCGTTTTACAAGAACACCCGACCTCTTTGTCCACGAACCGAGTGAAGTGAGCTGGTTATTAGAAATGTGAAGACAGCGCAGCAATGGTAGCGAGGGGAACCCTTCCAACGAGCGCAGCTGAGGTTCATATTTGTCAGTAGCTGTAAGATGGTCATCATTTCCAGGGAGACAAGCATACCTCATTGTGGGCCAAGTTGAGCTCGAGCAGGTTCGAACATGACTCCAGCTGGGACAGATACCGGATTCGCATCCGCGAGACGTCCAGCAACGCCACCAAACTCACATCGTAGTGACCGCTTCGGCGCTTAATGACGTCAGCGGTCAGCTCCATAGCTCTGTGGGGTCTTGACTTTTCACTGTGTCGGTTCCCGTGCTATCAGGCACGACAAAAATACTCGAGCGCGACAGCCCGACGCAGGCAGAACGCTCAGGGCATGGAGCACAAAGCCACGGACGGGGTGAAGCCCACCCCAAGCTCTCTCTCGACCAGCTCCGGGATATGTGAACAACCAGTGTTGGGCTTGCAGACGAACTTCAACAGGGCTCCGGATGCTTTAAACCCGTAATGGATGGAGCTGCAGCGAGCCGTCAACTGCGGTCGACTCAGCTCGAGGGAACGTATCCCTCAACACGATTGCGAGCAGTGCCGCTCCGAGCACGCAGTCCGCCGCGCAGGCTCAAGGACGGAGAGATCTCTCACCTACCATACCCACTTGAGGCCGGCTTCACAGTAGAATCGAGGACCTTGTCGAGCGGTCGACGTTGCGGCCGTCGACTCGACTGATTCTGCTTGGGGCAGCGGCGCAGCGAGGCACGTCGGCTCCACGGCTCGGTTTAACAGCGGTCTGCCGCAGACTCTGCGTACGGTATGGCATGTTCAAGACTGACATCGGCCGACACGCAAGGTGCTTTCGTTGATCGAGCTTAGATCGCCGAACGGGTCAACTTCAAGCAGGGATGAGCAGCGGCTACGTCGGCCGCGCTTGTTGTCGATGATGGCGCCACAGTGTTGCTGGCAGCAAGTTGCTGCGGCTAGCTGAGTCTTGGCACTGCTTGACGTCTTACGGTCGCCCCACCCCATTTCTAGTCGTATCCACCTCAACCGATGCCCACCACATGAAGGTAGCGCCGACAGGCTGACGGTCAGCTCGTAGTCGAGGGCCTCTACTAGAGGCTGATTCGATGAAGAAATTCCAATGGCGAGCGGCAAAGACAACGCGCCAGCAGACTCTGCTCGCCTACAACTTCAACCACCACCCTCGGGACCGAACGCACTTCGCGTTCAGTTGAGATGGCCTCGACGGCACATCAGGCGGCGCGTTATTAGCTGCTGTTATTAGCTGCTGCGGATACCATCGCAGCTTCAGAGCTGAGCTTCAGAGTACGGAGACTCCCGGCTCAAAGGGTCAAATAGCAACGCAAATAGTCTCCCGTAGCGCTAGTCGACACTAGTCAGCAGCCGCTAGTCAGCAGCCGTGCATGTTGCCTTGCGCGCCAGCAGCACCACCGCGTCGCAGCAAATTAACGCAGGATATCCATGGTTAATCGCGCGACGTCCCGCACCCCGGCACCTATCGGCGTTGCCATCAACTTGACGCTCTGATTTCCATCCGAACGAGCTGCCATCGCCTGACACGCAAGGGCCGACCTGTTAAACGGCGAGTCTCTCGTGCATCAAAGCTCCGTCGCTCGCCGCCCCGCAGAAACGGGGTCGCTATGTCGCTTCAACCTGCGTCCTTTCCACAGAGGACCGAGACCACCACCGCACAGCACAGGCTGCAGCTCTCACTCGAAGCGAGCAGCACCTTCCTCACTCGCTCTCTCATTCCTCAATTGGCGGCGTCGCGCGCACTTGCTCCAGCTCCTGCATCTTCGGTCTCCTGCACCACTTCTCCACCTCCCAGCCACGATGACCGATGCGTCCGTGCAGCAAGTGACGCCCCCCGCCAAAACCTGCGGTGACAAGGTCACGGGTGTACTCGTCAAGCACTGGACGGTGCCAGACAAACACCGCTCCGAGGAACAGGACGCGGCCGAGGAATACCTGCTCACCGTCTACCTCTTCGGCAAGTACATGACGCTGCCGTGGATTAAGTTCAACCGCTGGTACCTCTTCTTCGCGAGCTTCATGGTGCAGTTCTGCATCGGCTCGCTCTACTCGTGGTCGGTGCTCAACAACCCCATCGACCTGCTCATCTACAACGACAAGACCAAGGGCATGGCCGTCAACGCCTTCTACATCGCCGTCGGCGTGTTCGGCACCTCGACGGCCATCATGGGTCCTTGGATCGAGCGCAACGGTCCGCGGTACGGCGTGATGCTCGGCGCCACGTCGTTCCTCATCGGGTGCGTCGTCAGCTGCATCTCGCTGCACGCCAAGTCGATCGCCGGCCTGTACGTGGGCTACGGTTTGTTCTGCGGCTTCGGCAGCGGTCTCTGCTACATTTCGCCGGTGTCGGCGCTGCAGAAGTGGTTCCCGGATTACCGCGGCGCTGCTGCGGGGTTCGCGGTGGGTGGCTACGGTGCTGGTTCGGTGGTGTGGGGCAAAGCCTACCTGCCTATCATCGACTCCACGAGCGTGCCGGACTTGTTCATCGTCATTGGATGCGTCTTCGCCTTCATCCTCACCTGCTGCGCGGTGTGTCTGCGCACCCCGCACGCTACGTTCCACGTGGGTGGTCTCAACATGCACGGGGAAGCGGTGCGCGAGGCGGAGGAGTCGTTCCAGCGCGGCGAGAAGATCAGCGTCATGTCGGCGCACGAGTACGAGTCCATCATGACGCCGACGGCCAAGGAGATGGAGGCTATGGTGGACCCCAACTCGCACGACACCAACTCGCAGGTGAAGAAGATGACGCTGATCCAGGCCATCACGTCGCCCGACTTCATCTTCCTGTACATCATGTTCTTCGGCAACCAGCTCTACGGGCTCATCGTGCTGTCCAAGCTGTCCACCATGTGCACGACGCTGTTCGGCAAGACGGCCAACGAGGGCGCCGACATCGTGTCCATCAACGGCGCGTTCAACTGCGTGGGGCGCCTGCTCTTCCCTCTCATCTCGGATGTGATCGTGCGCAGATTCAACGTCGAGCACGCCTTCGGCCGCAAGTGCCTCTTCTACTACGGCTTGGTCTCGCAGATCACGATCATCGCCATCTTCCCGACGCTGATCCGCAACGAGAGCTACACGGCGTTCGTGGTGCTGGTGTTCCTGCTCACGCTGTCGTACGGCGGCGGCTTCGGCACGATCCCGTGCTTCCTGACGGACATGTTCGGCGCCTTCAACATCGGCGCCATGCACGGCTTCATCCTCACGGCGTGGTCGCTGGGCGGCGTGGCCGGCGGCCTGAGCTTCAACGCCAAGTACAACGCGGCCATCAGGGACGGAGACTCGCCCGTGAACGCGTACGTGGACGGTATCTACAAGATCCTCATCGTGGTGTGCGTCACGGGCATCTTCATCTTCATGGTGCGCACGAACCCGCGCGACCGGTTCGAGAAGGGCTACCACTACAGTCTCTTCGGCAAGCGCGTGATCAGCATCAAGCCCAAGGACACGGCCTCGAACAAGGAGGACCTGCTGCAGAGCGAGGCGTAAGAAGACAGGAGGCGCCGGCGGCAAAGGAGAAGATGACGATGATGAAGAAGAAGAAGACATGTTCGTTAGTACATGTAGTAGTATAAGTAGGCTACCGACTGGAAGTACATGTACATGTAAATGAATTGATCGGTTGTAGCATGTGCCCTCTGAAGCTTTCGTTGAAGTTGTCAAGATGCGAGGTGGGGCTGCAGGCTCTCTTGTCCGGCGATGGCCGTTCGCTCGCTCAGCGTTGACACAGCAGCCATCTGACCGGAACTCCACCGCAACGATGGTCAGGAGGGGCGATCGGCGAACGTTTGCTACGGTTACTATGAAGGCGTGCGTGAATTGTGTGCTCGCATCCACGTTCCAACGGTGGCTGTGCCTTCCAACGATGGCTATGCCTGCCACCGCATCGTCGACGATGTCGTGGGCGAAGTGGTGCTACAAATTGCAGCCTGCAACGACTCGGGTGCACCTTCGATGGTGGGGCGGGGCGACAGCCGCATGTTAAACGGATGCGGAGGCCGCTCAGTACCTTGCGTTTCCGTGTATGAGCATTTCGTTGACCGGTTTGAGTCACCAAGGGTGCCGTGTTAAACAGCAGTGGAAGTGATCTTGTGCCATAGCGCGGCGGAGAAGTCCGCTATAACGCACTGCGTCATATATTACTGGTTTCGTAATTTATTACGGTCACGTAATTTATATTTGTTGTGGTACGACGGCTTACGGGACGGCTTCAAGGTGAAGTTTACGGGGCGACCCGTCAAACTAACAATTGCATTCAACAAGGAGTGGCCATGAAGTGAGTAGCCGGTCTAGAGTACAAGAGAGTACGGACTTTTTAAAGTCCGTACTCTTTACGAGCCCAAGCTTCGACTACATCACATCCGCTGCGACGACTTCGCGAACCTTGACGTTTTGTGTGTGCATCGCCACAGCCGCCGGAGAACTCGGCGGGTGCTGCACCATGTCGCTCTTAAGCGGAGGCTCTGTGCTGACCGTCGTGCTAGCGAGCCAAAAAATACGGGGCTCGACTCGACGAGGTGGATACCGTCGCATTGCAGTGGCACGACTCGGATATCGGCGGCGACATCGCCCGACGCGCAAGACCCGCACGCCGGTGGTGTTGACGGCCCATCTCCTCGCAGTCACTGTAGTTGTTGCTGTTTAACCCTTTTAATTGGGAAACAGAGCCACACAGCGAAGACATAGCTGCGAGTCCCAGCCTCCTAGAAGTGAGCGGCATCAGTCTTTCTGCCGATGGAGACTACAAACCAAAAGCAGCTAACTACGAAGCCGCGCACACAGCGTACGCCCCGCATCTGCATATACGTGATCTTGACCGGTGTCGGTGTCAGTGTCGGCGGCGCATGTGCCTTCAACTCGCATTAATCTGCGCATTACAGCGCCCGGTGTTAATCACCGGCCAAATCTCCTAGAGGTGCAACCACATACAGAACACATATTTCGCAAATCCGTTCCTATCGAATTCATCCAGATATGCTTTTCCAAGTCCGACATCTCGAGAAACGCAAATTATGTCGCCTCGATCTCGTTGAAGTTGGATCACGTTGAAGTCACCGCCCGAAAAAAAAAGCCCAAGCCATTGTGCAGCATCCGCCGGGATCGCTCGATGTTCGCTCTTGGCTGCTCACTGTGGGCGCCAACGAAGTTTTCGCCCCGCCAAGCTATGCTCATAGCTCAATTGGCTCGCTCCCCCGCAAGCCACAGCCCGCCACCCCGTTCCACCACCCCTACAAGCCTCTCGTTGTTAAGCTCTCACCATGGGCGTGGAAGACCCCTCAACCATCGACTCGGCGCCCAAGAAGACATGTATACGCGCTACACAGGACGCGATCGCCGGCCACTGGACGGTCCCACCCAAGCACCGCACGGCCGAGCAGGACGCGGCCGAGGAGTGGCTCATCACCTTCTACCTCGGACACAGCCGCTACTTCTCGCTACCATGGCTGCGCTTCACGAGATGGTACCTTTTCTTCGCCAGCTTCCTGGTGCAGTTCTGCATTGGCTCGCTCTACTCATGGTCCGTCTTCAACAAGCCTATCGACCTGCACGTGTACGACGACAACAAGGCCGGCCGCGCCGTCAACTCGTTCTACATCGCGGTGGGCGTCTTCGGTACAACAACAGCGATCATGGGTCCGTGGATCGAGCGTCACGGCCCGCGCGCCGGTGTCGTACTCGGCACGTCGTCGTTCCTCATAGGCAACATCATCGTTGCCATCGGAGTACACTACAAGGCCATCGCCGCCATCTACATAGGCTACGGTATCTTCTGCGGCTTTGGCATGGGTCTCTGTTACATTTCACCTGTGTCGGCGCTGCAGAAGTGGTTTCCTGACTACCGTGGAACGGCCGCAGGCTTTGCCGTGGGCGGCTACGGAGCTGGGTCGGTTGTGTGGGCCAAGGTCTACCTCCCCTGCATCGACGCCGTGGGGCTTTCGTCCACATTCATCTTGATTGGCTGCATCATGGCTTTCGCCATGTACGTGTGCGCCATTGTGCTTCGCTCGCCGCACCACGAATTCGTCGTCAGCGGATTGAACATCCACGGCGAAGCAGTCGACGAGGCCGACGAACTCAGCCACCGCGGCGAGAAGATCAGCGTGCTGTCGGCACACGAGTACGAATCCATCACGACACCTACGGCCCAAGATGTTCAGGATATCGTGGAGCCTACGACGGCCACAAGCACGTTGGTACGCAAACTCACGCTGATCGACGCCATCAAGACGCCGGACTTCTTGTGTATGTACATCATGTTCTTCGGAAACCAGCTCTACGGCCTCATCGTGCTGTCCAAACTCTCGAGCATGTGCACAGACATATTCAACAAGTCGGCCGACCAAGCCTCCGACATCGTGTCTGTCAACGGCGTCTTCAACTGCTGCGGGCGGTTGGTGTTCCCGCTGCTGTCGGATGTCATCGTGCGTAAATTTAACGTCGAGCACGCCTTTGCGCGCAAGTGCTTGTACTTCTACGCGCTGGCGTCGCAGGCGGTTATCCTCGGCACGATCCCGATCCTCATGCGCAACAACAACTACTCGGCGTTCGTGGCCGAAGTATTCATCCTGACTGCGAGCTATGGCGGTGGATTCGGCACCATTCCAGCATTCCTGACCGATATGTTTGGCGCGTTCAACATTGGCGCCATGCACGGACTGATACTGACAGCGTGGTCGATTGGCGGCGTCGTTGGAGGCATCACCTTCAACCACACCTATGGCAACCAAATCGCGGACGGTTGGGAGATCCACGAAGCGTACATCTACACCGTGCACCGCATCTTCATCATCGTGCTGGTTGGCTTCGTGGTGCTCTTCTTCGTGCGCACGAACGCTGCCGATCGCTTCGAGCCAGGATACCACCTCAGCATCTTCGGCAGGCGCATCGTCAACATCAAGGGGAAGCAGGAACCGAAGAAGGAGGAACCGCTGCTGGAAACGGCGTAGTCGGTTCGATCGCGCGCTGCGAGAGGATCAGAAAACTGTACCGACCCAATTCTTTCGTCATGGTGGGGGTGACGTAGTTGAACTTAATGAAGGCTGAGAGCAACGATTCATATACATGTAGTAATTTTAAAAGCACATACGTGGTTGAACTGTCGAGGGGAAAGGCTTGGTGCCGCCGCTGCAACAGTACCCATATAATGGAGCGTGTTGGACGGATCAAATCGGACTAAATTCCAAATCTGGTTAGGTAGGAAGCAGTGATGCACTGCGAGATCGCACAAAACTGTTTCACTTGAAACAGAGTTCATTTTGCAAAAAGCTTGACATCATGAATCGCACCAGTTCCCCGACCGCCTCATCGTCCTCAAGTCGCCCTTCGTCCCGCACGCACTGCCTCCACATCAGCCTCCGCGTCAACGCGTCAAGGCTCAGGGTCACGCGGTCGAAGTTCGAGCCGTTCCTAAACCGCCTCGAGGTCTTCAAGGCGTGCGTTCGACGGCCAAGACGCACATTGAGCTTACCTTCAACTACAAGAACGAGAGGCGGATCACGTTAGCAATCGCGCCCGCCACCACCGTGACCCACTGCCTTCAAGCGATGGTGAAGAAGACTTGCCCCACCCGCTGCTCGTCACGTTCCATGACAGCATTGACAATGAGGTCGTACTGCCACGACGAACTTTACGCCCTCTGAGATAGAGCGGTTGTACGGCTTTCTAAACTGACGAGATGGAATGGAGACAGGGGGAAAGGTGCAATAAGACGGCTGCCGACATGCTTTTCTTAATTCGGATGACGAGGATAGTGAGGTATCATAGGAAGCGACGACATCGAAAACACACTGACGCAGTTAAGCACCAAGTATTACGTCTGGAATAGTTCCGTAGACCAACGTCAATATCGGGATTCATGCGTTTGATCAGATAAAAGCCTTTTCCCTTAGAATCGCTCCTGTTAGTTGGCTGCCAGTATGCTATAGGATAGCTCGTTGAACTCACAATGCTGCCTAGCAAATGCGCACAACAGCATCAATCAAACGTAGTACGCATATTTCTATCAGCACTGCTGAAATCTCACTTCAAATTTAGGGAACTTCTCAGACTTTTCATTGATAATACGACCCAAATTCTCTTCCCTCATTCCAGAATCCACCGCCTCGAGGAAAGATGGTCAAGCTCTTCTGTGCGATCGTTGGCGTGGCGGGTAACGCGTTCTCGGTGCGAGTAGACGAGAGCGACTGCGTGGGTGACTTGAAGTACGCGATCAAGAAGAAGAAGCCGAACGACTTCAAGGACATCGACGCAGATAAGCTGCGGCTCTTCCTGGCGAAGACGAAGGGCGGCGTGTGGCTGGATGGAGCTGGCGCGGCATCTGTGGCACTTGATGAACGTGGACACCCGCAAGGCTACCTACAGATGGATCCCGCACTGTGGATCAAGTACCCCAAGCACTTTGGAGCGAATTTTCGACCAGGTGAGGGCCAAGTTCACGTGCTGGTGGTGGTACCGGGTCATGTTCGCGTTGACATTGGTGAAACTGCTTCCAGAGCGCTGAAATACAAGCGTACGTATTCTCGCCCCTAATTATTTGGAGGTGCTGTTGCTAATTTTCTTTTACAGAGCAGGATACAGACGGTGGTTCGTCAACGCTCAATGTTTCGCACCTGTCATTTTGGCGGTCATTACAATCATTGTTTTGGCCGTTGGAGAGAATCCCACCGACGAAAAAGGATGATGCCTAACAGCTCCTGGCCGTTCGCTTATCGTGTGTCACTTTGCGGTGGGGGTGATTCTGTCATATTCGCAATATTGGAAATTGAAGCTTGACGACTTGATCGGGGAAGCGAAGAACAAGACAGTGTGACCAGCCCTGAGACAAGAAAAGACTGACCTGACTTTTGGTGCTGGAGCGCAACATCAAGAATTGACCGAGCACACTTGCTGCTTCTTGCTACTGAAGCTCAGCGACAACCTCAACAACAGAGCACAAAGAGAACCAGAAAGAAGAGGAAATGTACACATGTAGTAATCGTAAAGGCGCACACATGGTTGAACTGTGGAAAGACTTGGTACCGCCGCTGCAACAATAATAACTAGCGTACTGGAGCCTGATCCGTTGCAATTGCTCTGAGTTGAACCACCCCAGTCTGATTTTAGCGCTATTGCCGCTGAGCTCGGTTATATATCGCTGCCAGCACCATCTATCTACAGCATTCTCCCACCTTTTTCGGGAAAACTGTAATCCCAGATAAGAACGCATTTGACGCTCTCTGCATTCCTGCTCACTCCCAGCTGTAAGAATACCTTACCATCATCCTTCTGGTACAGCATCTCTTCTATCCACAAAGGTCAGTTATTTAGAACCGTTTGGCGTGTCCAAGTGGCGGGCTGCTCTCATTCCCTCATCGGCTTGCTCAACACAACTCCGCTCGTCGATTGTTGGTCTCCCAACTCTACCGTGTGGTTTTCGGCGATGGCGCACAAGGACAACAACACTTGCATCCAGTCGGTGCAGGCGAAAATCGCGAGCCACTGGACGGTGTCGAGGAAATCCTGTTCTCCAGAACAGTACGATGCCGAGGAGTGGCTGTTCACCTTCTACCTGGGCAAAGACCGCTACTACTCGGCACAGTGTTTGCGGTTCTCTCGGTGGTACCTCTTCTTTGCAAGTTTTCTGGTTCAGTTCTGCATCGGCTCGCTCTACTCCTGGTCGGTGTTCAACAAACCCATCGACAACCACGTGTACAACAACCCAAAAGCGGGCTATGCCGTCAACGCGTTCTACACCGCGGTGGGCGTCTTCGGTACGACAACGGCGATCATGGGCCCCTGGATTGAACGCAACGGTCCACGGTACGGCGTGGTGCTAGGAACGACTTCGTTTCTTCTGGGTCACGTGATCGTCGCTATTGGCGTGGCGCACAAAACGATTGCAGCTGTCTACGTCGGTTATGGCTTGTTCTGTGGGTTTGGCATGGGTCTGTGCTACATCGCTCCGGTGTCGGCTCTACAGAAATGGTTCCCCGACTATCGAGGCACAGCCGCGGGCTTTGCTGTCGCGGGGTACGGTGCTGGCGCTGTTGTGTGGGCCAAGGTCTACCGACCGTGCATCGAAGCAGTGGGTGTGTCCTCGACCTTCTTGGTCGTTGGTAGTGCGATGGCCGCTACGATGTATTTGTGCGCCATTGTTCTTCGCACGCCGCACCTCGAGTTCACCGTCGGTGGACTTAACATTCACGGTGAAATGGTTGACGAGTCCGAGTTGGTCACGGACAGCGAGGACCGTGGCCAGGCAACATCGAAGTATCCGTTCGAGTCTTCGGCGTCCGAAAACGAGATCGACTTCATCGTTAGTACGAACGCTCAGGTGCGCAAACTCTCGCTGATCGACGCTATCAAGTCGCCGGACTTCCTGTGCATGTACCTGATGTTCTTTGCAAATCAAATCTACGGCCTGGTGGTGCTGTCCAAGCTGTCGAACATGTGCACAGACATCTTCGGTCGATCGGGCGACGAAGCGGCCAACATCGTGTCAATCAACGGCGTGTTCAACTGTTTCGGGCGGCTGTTCTTCTCGTTGTCGTCCGACCTCATGGCACGAAATTTCAATATTGAGCACGCGTTTGCGCGCAAGTGCGTATTCTACACGACGCTGGTGCTACAGGTGGTCATCGTCGGCACGACGCCCAAGCTGATCCGCAACAACCAGTACACGGCCTTCGTGGCTGAGATCTTCGTACTGACGGCGAGCTACGGCGGTGGCTTCGGAACGATCCCAGCATTCTTGACGGACATGTTTGGCGCATTTAACATTGGTGCCATGCACGGTCTCATCTTGACGGCGTGGTCCATTGGCGGCGTCGTGGGCGGGATCACCTTCAATAACGCGTACAGCAGAAAAATCGCCGCGGGGGTGTCGATCAGCGATGCTTACATTTCGACGGTGAACGACATCTTCATCATTATCGTGGCCGGTCTGGCGGTGCTGCTGCTCGTCCGGACGAACCCGATGGATCGCTTTGAGTCTGGCTACCACTTTAGCATCTGCGGCCGACGTGTTATCAGTATCAAGGGCAAGGAGGAACCTCCGAAGAAAGCGGAACCAGTGCTACATATCATCTAAGGTTAAATATATTGTGTGCGTTTGTTGGTTTACATTATATGTAAAAAACAACTTAGGTCCTAGGTTGCAATTGGTGGTTACCTTTTCACGAGTCTGGATCAGATTGTGTTTGGTCCCATTTGTGATTTGTGAATACTCTAATCGAAAGAATCTGATCACAATCTAGATCCCAGATCTGAGAAAAAGTTTCTAGTAGCCTACATAGACAACCTTAGGACTAGAATTGATGAGACTATAATTTCTAATTTGTGTACGAAGTACCCAAAGGATGTGCGTGCGGACTAAAAATTTGAAGTATGCTGGTGAAGCTCAGGTAGGTCTTCGGGAGGATTATCGTATAATGGGAAGCCATCTCGACAAATGAGCTCCTCGTTTGCACCACCAATTTCTCTTCGCTCATGGCAGGCAAGGCGTCGGTAAACAGATAATAAATACTTCGCAGTGCAACTACTCCAGCCCACGCACTGACCACTGCTGATCTCCGCTTCGCTGCGGTTGCAAACGGTCCCTGTGAGGCCTCTTTGCACAGATGTCGCCCATCCTATGTTTCTTTGTCTCTGCATGACGCCGAAAATCACCTAGAGTTGAGGCCGCAACAGACGTATAGGTACAATTCCGTCGCCCGAGCTGCAACAGCAACAAGCCAGGTGTACGGTAAATGCACCGCAACATTTCCTCTTCAAAAATTATGATCTCAAACGATAATGCGAACCCTCCAAACAAAGTAAATGTTACTAGTTTTAGTTGTTACAAACTACGAAATACTCCGGCTACAAGCTACGTACCAGTTTTAGTTGTTACAAACTATGAAATAGTTCGTCTATAAGCTAAATTTAGTTGACCTAAATTTCTTTTGAGTGTGTATATTTCCGGACCAATTATAATGTATTTTCTTGATCTGTTCATCTGGTCAGAATATATTGGTTATATAACCGAATATAACCTGTCCCTGACCCAGTTCAAATCGGCAACCGATCTGCTGAAAAGTCTACCGAATACTCGTTGCTCGTCGTCCCGTGCGAAAGGTGTATTGTACTCGGAAGCAAGTGTAGCCGTACAGGTGTCGCCCTCTCGAAATAATCGAATCAGTCCGCTTCGTTCGCGCAGACGACGCACGGAGTTGGTTTCTCTTTCCTTCCGTGACTGTGCTTCTTGATTTTGGATTTCGCCAGTTCACATAACAGTGAAAGCTATCCGTGACCAAGGGCATTTTTGATAACTTCCCCGAGATCTAACATGTTATAAATCGAGTAAGTGCCAGAGTTGATTCGGGTTCCACTTCGGGTTGACCACAAAGGCTGATCACGACAGCCTATGGATGTTAGAGGCCCGAGTTTCGACCTTGGCCCGAATTCCATGGAGTTGTTTCGAGGCAATCGGCTCGCCACTTCTCAATTGGCATCAAGAAGTGTAGTGACGATTTCTTGGGCAACATGTCCCTTGCTCGCTCCACGCTCGGGCTTTTGCTGGCAGCTCTCGTGATGGTCGGCTGCTCCGCTGTCCTCCCGGACTGCGACGCAACGCAGCTAAACACGATTAAAAGCATCGCCACAGCAACCCCTCTCGCCAACTACCTCGGCATCTGCAAGGTTCTCAGCTCCTACGAGGTGTACCCGTTCAAGACGGCCCCTACTGGCACAGAGCAAGATTACATCTGCACTCACCTTTTCTGCCGGACCGGCCTCAAAGAGTTTTACAAGGCCCCGGGCTTGCCTCAGTGCTACATCAAAGTTGACGGCGAGTCGATCACTCCTAACGCGCAGCTTCAGAGAATCTGCCCGGACTTGATGACCAAGTAACCCCCTTCACCAGGGCCTGGTGACCAGGCCAATCACCCACGAAAAAAAGTGAAATGAAATAAATGTAACTGTCGTTTGTGCTTGAACGTGTAATATGTTGATCAACTACTTCCTTGCCAGGCCTCTACGTGCGGGTCGCAAGCGTCCCCGACCCGACGTTGAATCTGTAACTTACGCATCGCAATGTAACCCGATGTGGTTTCGCACTGGATGACCATCATTCTAGTGTTGAAGCAGATGCCTTGTTTGCCGTTCAGAGCGCACTCCTTGTACTTGGTGCCGTTGCAGAGCTCGTCCGTCGTGTATTTGCTTGGGGCTGTCGCTACTCGGTTGAGCGGAGGTGACGGGGGCCAGATAGCGCTTCCGTATGATTCTAGGATTAGTTTGTCCTCGGCTGAGATTCATTCGTCCGTGCAGGTCAGAGGGTACTTTTCGCCTGAAATTGGCAAACACTGTGACTCGGTCATGTTACACGTGCCAGTAATAAACCCGTTGCAGCAGACAGCCATTCTGGCTCGGATCACCAGGGATTTCAAGCGAGTCCGTGGTGTCAGGGAGGCAAAGTGGGGGCACGCGGCGCATGTACAAGGTCAAGGTCGCCAAGTTCGGAAAGTCCTTCGAAGCTTGGGATTTCCTTGAGAGAGTCCACGACTGCCAGCGTCAGGTAGCGCAAGCGGGTCAGTGAAAAGAGGGACGGAAGTTTCTCGACATTTGGAATTCCACCCAAGTGAAAAAATGTAAGATGGGGCATGTTGTCGAATATACCGTCGGCAACAGTTGCGAGCCTTCTGCTTGTGAAGTCGCCCTCGAGATGGCTATTACATCCATGCAACAGATAAATCGTAAGTTAGCTTTGAACCCTATTCGGAACTAAACGAGACAAAAGCGTACAAATATTCGAGGTGTGAGAACTCAGCTACCCACTCTGGAATCGACGTAGTTTTGGTGTAGATGAGGATAAGTTGCTCAAGATCCCGGCAATTCGTCAACTCTTCTGGCAATTCGGGAACAGCACGATTGATGATTTGGACAATGCGCAGCTCGCCGGCAATTGCCAATTCAGCGAGATTAGATGTGGTGTCCTCTGGATCCGTCCATTTAGAATACGCTTTTGGTGAAGTTTCGCGGTCAACAAACACGAGACAGGTGCAGTGCTTCTCGTTGAAATTCCAATGGTAGCTAGGGATGACGCATTTGTCGTACTTGCTGCACAAATCGGTGGTGGACTGCATGGATCCGACTGTGTAGATGAAGTTGCAGATACAGCTACGAAGAATATGAGCGAGAGAAAGAGCTTCGGAACGAAATGCTTCCCAAACTTTGGTTTCGTAAGTGTCTCTGAAAGTCTTTTAGTTATGGCAGCCTTGATGCTCCCCGTACGTGATTCACGCTGGACTGGCTTAATCAAGCCTTGCGTTTCCGTTCTATTTGGCGTTCGAGGTGGTTATGAATCAATGTCAGAATGATCTTCCGCCACTTGTATAATGACAAAGCATTGAGAGCAGACTTGTAAAAGAGCGTAGTTCCTGACGAGAACTGCAAATAGTGGAACGCTTTACAAAAACTCAAAATTTGCGACGGGTCACCAAATATGCGAGCCACTATATCAAATGAACCGGGGCTGATAGTTTCCATACGAGTAAGACACTCTGCACGATCGAACTTGAAGGTATAGATGAAGTAAATAAGGACCACAAGAGGTGCAAACACCGCAAAGAAGAGGTCAAAGCTGCATCAAAGCATACGTCGCAACTTAGTATCCAGCGCATAACCACAAATTTCAAGCCAAAGATCGTACGTGTAGTAGAGCCGAGCAATAATCAAGTCGGGGTCTGACACATATCGCTGACTTCGATAACATGCTACCAGCCAGTTGCAAAGTAACAAGACAGAGTAGTAATAGATGATCGTCGTCGGAAATCCGTTTCGCAGATACGTGTCAAGTGTGATCGTTTGAAAATAAGCTTCGGAAGGTCCAAAGCTGTAGTCTGTCGTAACAAGTAGGCAAAAATTAGTGGGGCAGTCGACAACTGAAGATTCAACAAGGAAACTTACAAAATAATGTTCGCGGATATCGTGCGGTAACTCATGGATCCAGGCACTCAGGCGTTGAATACGTGCTGTTTTCCCGGTATCTTTTCCTGCTGTTGATGCATCCACATTATCGTTGGTGCAACTCGTTGGTGCGTCGTTTGTGCTTGATGTGCCTCATCATGCTGATCGACTCGCTTGAACAAGATCATTGTTACTGCTAACGCCGAGTAGCCAATCCCAAATATCGACACAGAACGATGGAGGAGATTACCAGCGAGGTATCTTGTTGGGGAAGCAACCAAAACTCCCCGTTGTCAAACTGGGTCGTATTCATGATGGAATTTGCCAACGCATCACCATGAATTTGAATGGCGGCTAGCAGGAACGTACATGCCGCAGATACGACGAAAACAAGGATCATAGGCACACCGAGTACGCCGAATACGTCGTAGAATGTAGCTACTTCGGTGGCTACAAAAGTAACCACAGCGTGGCCTGGGTACTGCTCGGTCCATGACCCTCTCGGTGAAGCGGTCGCAGCTTGAGGCGCCTGTGTAGTCTTGAAATTTTGAGAGACCGGAATCGTAGTCTTGAGCTTGGCTGGTGACATCATCAGTCTGGTGCACTAGAGATGACAACAGATCCACGTTTGCACGGGCTTCAGAGCCCGCAACGCATTGAGGAGGGTCTTCGGTCTCGCTCCGCTGTGGCAACATTGGGAATAGCGATGTAGCCACGCGTGGAATGCGCCGTGCAAGAGTACACGAAAATAAAGTATTGATGTTCTAGGAATAACGCAGTGTGACAAAAAACTTAGCTCGACAATTTTTAAATACCACATTAAAATGTGGTATTGTCGAGCTTGAACGTGCGCGCGTCCTATGACCAAATTTGGGTCTACAACGTAGTGTTGACTTTTTCTGTCTTTGTAACTTTTGTGAGCGCCTGGGTTTGTTAAGGGCTTTAGCCATATTTACTTACAGGTAGACTAACATTTGCGGTCTTGGCTTCTCGACAGACTGCAGCGCTAGACCTCCCAAAGCTTACTTTCCAGATCATAACGCTCTATACGTACCTACGCAAGCGATTTCCAACTCCAATTATTTAATACTACTCGGCGTTATAGTTTTGCAACTGGCTTATCACCAGCTTAGTGTTCACAAACGGCTTTTGGTAACCCTCGACACCAACGAACACCGCGCTGAACGAAGTTCACTGCTAATCTTTTTTCAGACATTATTGCCTGAATAATCGAGGTTTTCGAGGTTTAGATGAGGTGGTGGCTGTGTCGCTTTGCGTTAAATCGTGTACGTTTGGAGCGCTGGTACGGCAGTGAAACACCATCGTTACTGGCAATGCCGTGTATCCAAACGAACAAAGTCAGCAATACTACAGCGGCGATAATAATTCCAATATTCGCTCTTGGGAGCAGCCAGAACTCGCCGTTGTCGAATTCGGTAGTCTTCATAATCTTGTTCGCCATCATATCCTTATGCAACTGAATGTGCAGCCAACATGAACGTCCAAGCGGCTGACGCACCAAACAGAATCAACATGGGCACCCCGAGCACTCCGAACACTTCGTAGAACGTGACCACTTCGGCTGCAACGGCGTTAACAACTGACGGTCGACCTTGTGACAACGTTGGGCGAGACAATCGGTGTTTGAGGGACGACGGTCGTATCGAACGTATGTTCGCCGAACTTGGAGAAGGGGGCGGTTGTTGTTGTTCACCTCTGTGCACGACTTCCCGTGCAGTAGCGATATCATCGGTTTGGAGTACGAGAAATGGTACCGCATCCAGTGCCTCTAACGAGCTCCCTTGGCTTGGAGAGGTGGCGTCATTTTTGACGCCTTCATTGCTAGGCGGAAACATCTTCGCTTACCACAACTTACCAGCAGTGGGATGAAGCAACTTCCAGCGTGTTCGTACACGGCCGGTTGCAATTTTCGCTTTCCGTCTGGGGGGTCTCTAACGGACTGAGTGGTTAGCGGGGACGAAGCAAGAATAACCAAAGTAACTACAACAGTATGCTTGTGTCGTGCTAGGGTTTGTTTTGATCTACTACTTCCGTCGCAGCAAACTCGTGCTCATTCTCGAAACTTCTGCGTGGTCGTTAACCAAACGGATAACCGCAATGTGCCCTTTAAAGGCCATTCACCCCATTTTGAATGTTTATATTGTCTTTGTGGTTAATATTGTTTTTGAGTTGTCTTGACCAGCTAGCCGATATGGAACACTACGATTAACTACTTGCGCAGCCAAGCCACGATTCCACGTCTGGGTTACATGCCTGTCCGACACCACGTTTGATCTGCAGTTTTCTCATTGCGATATACGCAGCAGTCGTCTCGCACTGGATAACCATCATCCTCGTGTTGTAGCATATGCCTTGTTCGTCGTTGAGGGTGCACTCCTTATATTTTACCCCATTGCAGAGCTCATCCGTCGACAATTTTGACGGGGCGCTCTTTTCTCGATCGAGAGGGGGTGAAGCAGGACAAATTGTGGGGCTAGCGAGAGATTTGATAGTTACTTCGTCTTCATCTGAAATGCGTGCGTCCGTACACGTGAGAGGGTACTTCTCACCGGCGATCGGTAAGCACTGTGACTCGGTCATGTTGCATGTTCCAGATAGATATCCATTGCAACAAACAGCGCTTCTAGCGCGAATGACGAATGAGGTCATACTCGTTAAGGGCTTCAACGAAGGCAGGACTGCCGCTCGAGGAGCGTGAATGATGCTTAAATCGCTCACTGCCGAGAGCCCCTCAAAGCTTGGTAGCTCCGGAAGTGAATCCAAAACAGCCAGTGCTAGATATCGTAAGTTTTTCAACGAGGATAGTGACGGCAGCTTTTCCACGTTCGGAATTGTTCCCAAGTGCAGGAATGTGAGGTGCGGCATATCGTCGAAGATCCCTTCTGCTATCGTTACCAACCTCCTGCTTGTGAAATCGCCTTCAACGTGACTGTCACGTGCGAAATGAACAATTGTTAGAGCGTTACCTCATCATCTCATGGACGCCATAAGAACGGGATACTTACATGTACTCGAGGTTGGTAAACTCGGACATCCAATCCGGCAAATACTCGGTTTTGGTGTAGACTAGAATGAGCTGCTGGAGGGAATGACACCCTTTTAGCTCTACAGGCAATGCTGGCACAGCACGATTGATAATTTGAACTATTCGCAACTCTCCAGCAACCGCAAGATCTGCTAGATTAGATGTGGTATCTTCGGGGCCGATCCACTCAGCATACGTTTTCGGGGAGGTCAAGCGGTCGGCAAATACAAGACACGTACAGTGCTTGTGGCCAAAGTTCCACTGGTAGCTTGGTACAGCACACTTCGTATACTTCCTGCACAGGTCTTGCGTTGAGCGCACACATCCGATTGTGAACACGAAGTTGTACATGCCCCACACAAAAAATACAAGAGAAAGTAGGAGCTTAGGTACGAAGTGCTTCCCAGCCTTCGGCTTCAGTCTTGAGACAGAAAGCGCCTTCGAGACTATGGCTTTGAGACTTGACTTGCGAGATGAATCAGTAGATACTGGCCCAACCAATGCTTTGCGCTTCCTTTCGAGTTCACGTTCATGGTAATTGCGGATCAAAGTCAGAATAATTTTTCGCCACTTGTAAAGGGAAAGCAGGTTCAACGCAGACTTGTAGAAGAGTGTGTCGCCTGACGAGAACTGTAAATAGTGAAAGGCGCTACAGAAGCTTGAAATTTGTGCTGGGTTACCGAATATCCGAGCCACGTTGTCGAACGTACTCGGGGTGAGCGTTTCCATTCTTGTCATGAACTCGGCACGATCGAACTGGAACGAGGTGATAAAGTACACAAGTACCACGAGCGGCGCGAACACAGCGAAAAAAAGGTCGAATCTGGCAAGGCAATCAAATATGTTAGCAATAGAAGCACACAGGAAAGAGAAGCGTCGCTTACGTGTAGTAAAGTCGAGCGATGATCAAGTTAGGATCATTCACATAATGCTGGCTTCGGTAGCAAGCCACGAGCCAATTCAACAGCAGCAGGACGGCGTAGCAGTAGATGATTGGTGTTGGGAATCCATCTTGGAGGTACGTGTAGAGGGTAAGGGACTGGAAAATGAGCTTTGGTAGATCCAACGCCGCTGTCTGTAGTGAAGAAGTAGCATGGTTAGCTTGACATTTCGAGGCTTAGACATAGGGCCAACTTACGAAATAATGTTGGCGAACGTCAACGGGCAAGTGGTGTACCCACAAAAGCAACCGGTGAAGTGTATTTCGTGGCGGCGTTGAGTGAGCTTGAGTCAGTTCCTGTCCTGTGGTTTGGTTAGAAGCATTATTGTGTACGTCCTCTTCGCTTGGGCGGCCAGAACGATAGAAAAACACCATGGTGATAGCCAGAGCCAAGTAGCCAACTCCAAAGAGCAAAAGTAGAACCGTGGAAGAGATGACTATCTCAGCCTCAGGCTTCGGAAGCAACCAAAACTGGCCATTGTCGAAATGGGTGGTGTTCATGATAGCGTTTGCGATGAAGTTTGCATCCACTTGGATTGCAGCCAGCATGAAAGTCCACGCAGCCGAGAGAAGGAACACAATGATCATTGGCGTCCCAAGAAAACCAAACACGTCATAAAAAGTGGCCACCTCAGTCGCAACAATATTGACGATAGACGGCCTCGGCTCTGACGACTCGGATCCCTTGGTCGCGGATAGCCGTGGTCTCGGTAGTGAAGCTCTTGGCGTCGCTACATGTTCTTTTGGCGGGAGTGTTAGGTTTTCTTCGTCCTTCACGACCTCAATGTCGTCCGTTTGAGCTACGAGCGAGGATAGAGATTCCAACATGGAAGGCGCCGCAGGTGCTGACAATGGACTTGAAGGGGCAGCTTCTTCATGCGCCTGAGCCATATCTTGCCACCGTGAGTGTGGGCACAGCAAAACTAGGGGATGAAAGGAGGGTGGAGAGGCAGCGGTTCGTTTCGGGCAATGAAAATAAAAATGAAACTACCGTCAGAAGGAGACTCCTCCGATATATTTCAAGGTTACTCAATCATTACCACAGTTGAACTCAACTGAATGACCAAGCAATTCGTACAGTACTTGTGGTGTTTGTGTTGTTGTGAAACAAAGTGTAGTGTTTGAATTTAACTTCTTGACATAACCACCATTCAACTTTGCTGCGGCGCGTGGTGACTGCATAGCCAACGTGTACGACCCAACGCAGAAGAGCTAACCGGAACTGTATCACAGCGCCGCAATGTTGCCCAACTGCTGCGTTCGGCTCGAGATGATGACAGACTTTCATCGCTAACCAAGGCGTCCAGCAGATTCCGCACGTACTCGCGCTTATCCTCGCTGAAAATGAGCGCTGAGAGTACGTCGAGCACCTGCTGAGCGTTTGTTGGATCTTGTGTCTTTAGCTGCTGCTCCATCGGTGCAAGCTCCACCTCATTGACCGGATTTAATGTGGCCAACTCCATGCGTTCAAGTGCTTGATAAAATGTGCGTAGTTCTTCCCATTCTCGGGGGCCCGATAATCCGCTGGTTTCGGCAACGCTTAATCCATTAGACAAGATGGCGCGGGCTTCGAGGAACAACATCGTTTCTCGAACGAGCGGCATGACCAGAGACAGCAACGACGTTGTTACAGTCGCCCCCGACTTGGCTGTGGTAGCAATGCTGCACGGTACAGCGGCATTGGCCTCACAGGACTCGCACATGAACACAAGCGGGAACTGTAGCTCCTCGCCGCGCTGCTGCTGCAGACGTTTAAGCTTTGAAACCCACTGATCCACCGAGTAAAAGCTGGCACGCTGGGTCAGATCAATCTCCAGCTCCACCGGGGGCAGGAACAACCACAAGCTGGGTGGCAAAGGCTCGGGCTCAGTGTCGTCGCAATTGGCGACATCCTCAAGCTCCCTGTCGAGAATCTTTTCCGGGACCTGGTCCTTCCCGCTTGCTTCGCGTTCAGGTTCAGATGACGCTGGTGTGTCTTTTTCTTCAATAATGGCCGAGAGCATTCGAGACACAACCGCACTCTTCACTGTGGTGGTTCGTGAAACCTCGCGCTCCTTCCCCTGGAAAATCTTGTGCTTCGAGATCGAGTCAACTGAAAGGCGTGATGTCGGATTGCGCTGGAGACACTGGCGCAGCAGGTCTTTCATGTCGATGTTCGGCACCAATTTCGTGATAGAACGCTCAAAGCAGCAAGTGTTAGACAACTCACTGTCAAGGTCGGAGGTGGTAAGACGGTCAAACACGTCGTGAGGTGTTGTGCAGCCCATAAACTCTTCCAGTTGCCGACCTGACGCGTGCATCTTCAGGATCATCATCCCGAGACTCCAGACGTCTAGCGAGGGAGAAGCACGTGAACTATGCTTCTCCTCCAACACGAGAGCAGCCAATTCAGGGGCCACGCACTCAGCTTGCCATGTTTCAAGGAGGTCTGGGTCGGGGCAAGGGACTTTGTGACCAGCTCTCGATGCGTGCTCGAGGCCCCAGAACTTCAAGCGGGCATCAGGTGAGCAAGCTACCAGGCTATTAGCGTGTAAAGCGCCATGGACAAGCCCTCGACCGTGAAGAGCTCGCAGGGCTGACACAACACGCGAAATCTGCTGAGCTAACGATTCCCGTGACGTAGCCATATGAGCACGCAGCGTTGTGCAGCTCGGAGTCTCCAGCACCAGAATACAGCAGTTTAATGTCACCGCTTCAACGTCGTCATTGGTGTTCCCGAGCACAAGTTCGTATTCCAGTGCAGTATCATAGAGCCGAGGAGCGAAAGCTCTCGTCAGCTCGTCATGTTGTAGACACGAAAGCGCGTAGCTCTCACGTCCTGCTAGATCTGCATCATCTTCAATAAATATCTTCAGCACGAGTGTGACGGGTGGTGCTGGCTCGGAGTTTCCATCCTCTGTGCTGTTCGCTGCAACTCGGCAGTCGATAAAAAATGCGAATGGCGTTTCCTCAACCTTGACACCTGACCCGAAGAAATACCGGTGGGCGTTCACAGTGAGCATCGCTGGACCATCACCACTGGGCTTCGTTACCAGCGCTTCAAGTGCCGATCGAAGAGCCTTGCGGGATGCAAGCCGAGTTTGAGCCGGTGTCGCACTAGCAGTGCTATGGGTGCTGAGCAGTTCCAGTGAGTGAGTACTGTCTCCCGCTTCCCGGAACGAGGCTTGGCGCCTGGTGTTGGTCACGGCGAAAGTCTGATAAGAATCTTGTGGCGACGCGAGGTTGACGTAGCCCACATTAGCGGATGTTGATGTTTCTTGGTGGTGGCCAGATTCATCAAAGGCGTTGGTGGGTGTGACGGCAATGGCACAAGAATCTCGGTCTTTCACGTCGTGGTGGTCGATGTCACCACTTGACATCCGGCTTCGAGAGAGTTCACTGTCGGCAATGGTGAAATTCCCCGAGGTTTCAGACCTGTCGCGCGACGACTTACCAAACGGATGAGGGAAATCCAGGATGGCATCCGTGTCTCGATCCTGCATTTGTCTTCGTTTGCGAACGACAAAGGCTAGCGTGATGCCAACTGCCAACACCGCAGGCACCATGACAGCAACGATGGTGATCGGGATGGCACTCATGTTGTCACCATCGCGAGTGGATGTGACACTTTTACCACTTCCCGATGAAGATGTTGGCAGGGAACTGCCGGATTTCGACTCGGTCTGTGTACCTCCGGTGCTTGTGACGTCCATGATAGAGCTTCCCTCGTTTGGGTTCGAAGAGTCCAAGGTTGCAACAACGACGTCGTCGGCCTTCAGAACAGTGTCATCAATCCACGTTGCCAATTGCTTTTTGTGAGCAGCGGTCTCAGTGGACAGACTCAGTTTATCATTGCCACGCAGATCGATAGCTGAAATCGTGCTTGGTAAGGAATAGAGGGCCGACGGGAACTCGCTCAAAGCGTTGTGGCGGAGATCACTGTGCCAACAAAGGGTACACGGTAAGATAACAAGTACATTATTCAGGTAGAAGGTGGACTTACATCGTCGAGAGAGCGGAATCTGCTGCGCCTGAACCATCCGTAAACTCGAACGAGATATTTTTGAGGCCACAGTCCACAATCGAGCTGTCATTCGAAAGAAACAACAACGCATGAGAGGTTATGAAGTAGAGACAGCCTTTTCCCGGAACGCACATTTGTTGGGTGGAAGCTGGTAGCACCAAGTGTAGATCGTTGTCAGCGAGAGGTATGCCATTCAAGTACCTGATAAGCCGAAAAGAGGACAAGACGACATCAGATCTCAAAGCATAACCCAGATCCGAGGCACCCTCCTGTGCTCGTACAATATTTCGAGGGCGGACAGCCCAGCAAAAGCTGTGGATGAGATCGTTACCGGAACGGTAGGTGTGAATCCCGAAGCAGCCGAAAGCGAAAACTTCGTGATTGATAAAGATACGAGCTCGTCCACCTCGGCAAAGGTGGAGGACAGATTCAAGTCGGACGAAGACGCCGCGACGGATGCTCCACTGTTCACGAAAAAGTTTTGCACCAACGACGGATTGAAGAATGCCGACGAAGCGCTAGCCGCTCCCTCCGAAGAGCAGCTTACGACCCACTTGGTTGGAGACTGGGAGCTGAGTGCTACGCGGTCGCAGGAGATTGTGCTCGATGCCGTCGGCGTTGCGGCATCGGCAAGATTGCTCCAAAACGCCAGCAACAACGCTGACAATAGCCCGAGCTGCATTATGTGCGGCTATGGCGGTGTCGGTGTACTTTGGTTAGTGTCGGAGCCTAAAGCTCCTTGAGACTGTAATGGTGTACGCGCTGGGCGTGGGAATGGCTTTTGCGCAACCTGCAGCAAGCCAGGACAACGCAGACTGGAGAACGGGGCAAGAAGGCGGCAGGAATCTAAGTGAAACAGCCCGGCGGTGGCTTCCGGAAGCAAAACCCTCTTCTGACCTCTAGATAGCGCTCTTGAGGCACCAGTCGGTACTTGACGACACAGGGTGCAGTTCTTTCCGTTTTCAACGGTCGACTGGCGCTCACCAACCCAACGGCGGCCCGTGAGTAAGCCGCGCGAGCTTGATCGTTCGTTGATACCTTCACCGCTGGCTGAATTCCGTTAGCGTAGCAGTGCTGAGGTATCTGATAGCACAACACGGAGACTGTCGATCTCCATACTTGACTCCAAAGCCCAACTGCAAAGCAACGAGCATGGATGGTGAGTGAGATCGACAACGCAGAGAAGAGCAGCAGAGCTGGCCTTGAAGTAGGAGTCGAAGGCCATCGGCCAGTACTGTTGAGCTGCACTGCTGAGCTGCACTGCAGCCGTTGAAAACCGTTGCGGCCGCGTCGTTTCGTGCGCAATGCACGCCTGTTCGCCCGGGGTGTGAAGCTGAACATCTCGCTGGACGGCGGACCGACCTGAACACTGCATGAAGACCCGATCTGCTCGGCCGACCGGTTATTCTTCACTTTGCCGCGCGTCGTGGACTGCCGAGAGGTGGTTCTTTGCCGCTGCGGAGGCTGCCGTCAGCACGACGCATCTAGTTTGCGCCGTGCAAGAATCCGACCTTCGTCTTTCACCCGAGTCTGCAGCCTCTCACCCCAGCAGCGTCTTCTGCCGTCATACACACATCAACATCAGCAGCAGGTTGGACTGATAGCAAAACTCACGAGGATGTATTTAGCGTGAGTTCTTCGCACTTGGGCGCTGCGTTTTTGCAGCGCGCACGTGCCGTCACCTGTCATCTCCTCCTCCTCCTCTTCTGCACCTCCTCTTGCTGCGTCGCAATGTCGATGCGGTCGAGTATTTCCTGGATCATATTCCGGTCGATGCGTGCTCGCGATCGAGCTACTTTACACCACACCCTGGCGGAACATGGCGGCAGCCACGCTCATGAAAGCCGTGATGTTAGCACCCACGTGGAGGTCGCCCGAGGCGTTGAACTCCTCGGCAGTGGCCGCCACGCGGTCGTGGAGCCCGTACATGTATTCTGCACACGGAGCATCAAAGACAACACAGGTGTTAGTTAGCACTCGCACCACGCCTCGCATCTCCAGTAAGTAGCTCAACCGCACCCTTCACGATCTTGTCCAGCTCGTCGTCCGACAGCTGCGTCGAGGCGCCGAGGTTCTTGGTGATGAGCGCGAACGAGCCGCCGTTGGAGGCCTTGTTCGGGCCGAAGGCGAGGCCGTGCTGCTTGATGAGGCTGATGGCCTCGTCCGTGCAGGGGAAGTTGGCGCCCTCGAAGATGCCCTTGCAGCCGTTCTTGACGAGGAGGCGCACGGCGTCCGCGTCCAGGTCGTTCTGGATGGCGCACGGGAAGGCGTAGTCGCAGGGCGTCTCCCAGAGGCGGCCCTCCTCGCTCGGGTGGTAGTTGGCCGTCGTGGACGACATGATGTAGCCGCCGAGGCGGGCGTTGCGCTCCTCCTTGATGCGCTTGAGCTCGGCCAGGGCCTTGGTCGTGAGGCCCTGCTCCTCAATAATGTAGCCGAAGTTGTCGCTCATGCCGATGGGGATGGCGCCCAGGTCCAGCAGCTTCTGCGCCACGTTGAGCGCCACGGTGCCGCTGCCGGAGATGAGGCAGCGCTTGCCCTTGAGCGTCTCTCCGCGGCTCTCGAGCACGCGGTTGGCGAAGTGCGCCACGCCGTAGCCCGTGGCCTGCGGGTAGTGGTAGGCCCCGCCGCTCAGGATGCCCTCGGTGCCGCCCGGGTGCAGCTGGCGCAGCCGCTTGTACTGGCCGAACATGTAGCCGATCTCCTGCGGGCCCACGCCCACGCCCGACGTGGGCACGTCCGTGTGCGGGCCGATGTAGTTGGCCAGCTCCGTCATGTAGGACTGGCAGAAGCGCATGATCTCCGACTCGCTCTTGTCCATGGGGTTGAAGTCCGAGCCGCCGTGGGCGCCGCCGAAGGCGCCCGCCAGCGCGTTGCGGAAGATGGTCTCGAAGCCCAGGAACTTGGCGATGCCGTGCGTGGTCTCCGGGTGGAAGCGCAGGCCGCCCATGTACGGGCCCAGCGCGCTGGAGAACTGCACGCGGAAGCCGCGGTTCACGCGGCTGCTGCCCTCGTCGTCGATCCACGGCACGCGGAACTGGATGACGCGCTCGGGCTCCATGAGCGTCTTCATGACCCACGCGTACTTGGGGTAGCGGTCGAACACGGGCACGACCGAGTTCACGAAGTTCTGCACGGCCTGCACGTACTCGGCCTGGTTCGGGTCGCGCCGGATCACCTCGTCCGTCAGCATGTCGGCCGCCTCCTGCCCGTTGCGGAAGCGCTTGTCGCCGCCGCGCCGGAACAGCGGCTTGTTCCGCCAGTGCTTCTTGCCGTGCGTCGTGCCGTGCACGTCCGACATGAGCGACGACGCGGCGCGCGCCAGCGACGGCGGCAGGGAAAGCGACGGCGACTGCGAGCGGCGCACGAGCGACAGCATCACGGACGGACGGACTCACAGGCGCGTTGTATGGGGAAATCCCGACTGGCCGATCCGGAGCCTGAGGGGTCCAAGCGGAGACCCTCTCGGAGCGGATGCTCCCGGTGGTCCAGGTTGCGCGATGGGGGGAGATGTTGCGCCATGTTGCGCGAAGTTGATGGATGAGCGCTGAGTTGCGCGCAAGGTGCGCAAACACTGCGGAAGTTGCATGTGAACTGCGAAACAGGATATTTACTTTGGTGTGTATTGTTAGAGGATAGTGCTGAAGAGGGAGCGTTTTGTAGGGAATAAGCGCCGGGGCGATCAGGTGGCGAGGGAGAGATATTGGGATATGCGGTTGGGAGGGGGTGCGGACCGGCGCTGTGCGTGTTTGTTCAAGCAGTTGAAGCATCCCCACTGACGTCACTTTGCTTGCTTGTCGCCTGCCACTGGACGCGGTGGTGCCAAGGTGCCGGCGGTACATTGCGCCTTCAATGCCAAGACCGGCACGATTTCATGGCGAGCGAGTCTGCGATTCTGGCGGTAGGGGCCAAGATTGGAGTGTCTTCGGCGTTGTGGGGTTGAATAGAGGTTTGGCGAAATACACTGCGCCAAAACACCCGCCAGCGTCCTCAGTGGCCTATCTCGATTTTTTACGTCGCTCCGTGGGTGTTTCACGCAACGATGCGGGGCTTGTGGAGATCTGGCGTCGAGCCGGCAACCATGCAAAGTGCCCAAAGGCTCTGCTTCCGCGCGAGCTCAAAAGTTGGTAATGATGTCTCTCGGAACCATGCTCTTCTCCAACCCTGGTCTCTAGTGCCGAATTGGCCCGAATAGCAGAAATGACGCTGCCATCCCGAGCTGATTAAACAAGATGACAGTCGCCAGATCAATTCGGAGAAGCCGTACCGGTAGCACCGTGTAGATGCCGCTGCTGCTCATGTCATTGATAAGAGCAGCCTTTGAACTTGTTGATCATCCCCTTGAATGCGGTGAAAACTGTAACCCAGCCTGGTTCCTTTTGGTGGTTGTAAACCCATTCAGATAGCCGCCATCAGAAAGATTGCATATTAAAAAAGAACAAAGCTATGTTCGGCATGCAGAAGATAGTGTTGTATTTGCACTAATTGAATGCTGAACGGTTGGTATCTGGAAACAATGCGAGCAGCGTTATGTCGCTACTGAAGATACTCCACCAGCGATGATCTTCCTGCGTTTGGAGTAGCTGCGCTTTTAGATCGCTAACCACCGCTTTTGTCATCATGTACTCCTTCGAGATGTATTGACAGAGTTGGATGCAGCTTTTGTCATTGCATTTCATCATGTTAGCCAATTTTCATTAAGAATAAACACACAAACCGTGAAAAGAAAATCATACCCAGAAAACGCTTTTGTTTTTTTCAGGGTAACGGTCTAGAGTTTGCTGAACCTCTTTGAGTATCATTCATGTAAAGCGTATTTCCTCCTTGGTCATTCCGCGTTTCAGATTTACCACAGTAACAGACACGAGCAATCGCATATCTTCCAGGTGTTGCTTTGTCTTAGCAGGTTTGACTTCATGAGCTCCAGTCAGCGTATGACTTGTCTCCGCAACTGTGGCAAGAAATGACTGCAGGTCATTCGCTCCAGCAGTTCCGATCTCCTCTAGATTGATCGCTGCATTCAGTGCTGAACGCATAGGCTCTGCAGAGCATTGCAAAACGTCGCATTCGATCGCTTTTCCAGCCGAGTGACTGCGGTCTTGGTCCGTCGTTTGGCCGCTTTTGATTTCGATGTCGTCGCTTTTCGCTTCCGTAGACTTCGTGGGGCCAAACAGGTATCAGTTTGCAGTGTGACCCGATTTTATCCGTACACGCCATAGGTGCTCGATGCTCTGTAGAAGACACCTCATGAATCTTATCATACTCCTCACCTCCATCCCTAATGGTCTTGAATCCATCCGTGTGTTGGATATTCTTCAACTTGAAAGCAGAGGTCTGAGTTCAACTACATTATCGCTTTAGCCTGTTGTGTCGGAATTCTGGATGGCCTCATTGACAAACGTCGCGTGTGCGAAGACTTGACGGACGCGGACGCTTCTCCGTCACCGCACGCACTGCAAGCTTACAAGAAGTTGCTTCGAACCTGTGTGCTCTGACCAGTCACGCGAAGAAGTGCGCCGTACTCCTCATTATTGCGGAGCTCAAGGTTGCAGGACAAGATGCTGGGACTTTGGTATGTTTTCCTACCCGTGCGCGTGGTGCCAGCACCGATGTATGGTACATGTATGCACGGTTTCGAGATCTACAGACCGGGCCGTATCCACCTCTGCGAGCGTGTGATCGGGGGATGCCGAAAATTCAATAAGTACTGATTGCTCATCTAGGCATCAAATAAGTAATTATCTTCGATAAGGCCATCAGCCATAATAAATAATTGAATTTTTATGATCAGGCAAATAAATTATTGAACATGTAATGTAATGTATTACGTTATCCTGTAGCCACATTACGCCTGCATTATTGAACATATCCACCTCAATTGGTTATGGGCATTACCCACATAAATCAACAACAACTATACATCTCCATCGTTGGCGTTCACTTGAATATCACTTGAATAGCAGTAACTACAACATCATCGAGCGTGCCGGGTTCAACAGTCTCGCATTGAAAATTGGGGTTTACGGATAGGTATGGTTGGGCCAGATAAATTATTGTAAATTTTCAAGAAAACACGAGAATCAATTACCGTTTCTCCCCGTAAAATGACCAATATATTTATTTTTCGACTTCCCTGCGTGGCGGAGAGCTGCCTCAAGCTTGCAATGGAGCCCAACCAAAACGCACAGACCAGCTAATCACAGGGAAGCAGCTTTTCAGCTCCCATATTGCCAAGTCGCCTGGTATCTGATGGACAAGTAAAGCAACCGAATCACTCATGAAAGACCACAGGTAATTTTTCAGGTATTTGTATTTTTATCGTTACTGGAGGAAGCGCTTTGTGCTCCTCGACATGCAGGGGGGGGCTACGTGCTCGCCGCTACTTCGCCATTGACTCTATCAGCGACGAGCACGTTACAATGTGGTACTGCGCATTCAGCAGCGAACCAACTCCGGGCGTCTACAGGAAGTAGGTGACGACGGCGGCGGTGACGGCGGCGACGCTGCCAGCAGCCACCGAGGCGGCGCCCGACGAGCCCGAAGCGGAGGCCGAGGCGGCCGACGAGGTCTTGGAGCCCGAGGTAGTGGCGTCCGAGGAGTCCGAGGTCGTCGTGGTAGTAGTACCGCTCGAGCCCGAGGTAGTGGCAGTGGTGTCCGAGGCGCCCGAGGTGGTGCCGACGGTGGTAGAGCCCACGGCAGCGGAGCCGGCGGCGGCCGAGCCAGTCGTGGTGGTGGTGGTGGTGGTGGTGGCAGCCGACGACGCCGTCGAAGCGGCCGTCGAGGCAGCAGCCGTCGTGGAAGCGGCCGTCGTGGAAGCGGCCGTCGTGGTGGCGGCGTCCTGGCCGGCAGCGACGGCGATGACAAGAGCAGCAGCGAGGAAGCCGAAGACCTTCATGGTGATACTTGTGGAGTGGTGGGGAGTGGTGGTAAGCTGCTTGGCAGTTGCTGGTAAAAGTGAGAATGAGGAAGATCCCAGCAAGCTCGGCGCCAGGCCCAGCTGCAAGGTGGCGCCTCGACCGCATGGCGCGCCTAGCGCATTTGCGACGGCACGGCAGCAGAAGATCGAGCGCCCCCGCATCCATCGTGGCGTTGAGAGCCCCGGTGCTTGGCCAGCTGGCCGCGTCACACGGGAGCAGACAGCTATAGTGAGACCAAGTGTGGCAGAGTGATGGCCAGCTTCAAGTTGGACCCTACGACTTGTTTTTGTCAGTTGATATGTGCGACGTGCCGTCGAGCGGAAGGCAGTGCGGTGCCAGCACATTATTGTCGTTGCTGTTGGCGGCTTTGGTGTCGGATGCGCGGACATGAACGATTTGGACATTGTTGTGGACATCCTAGACGACATGTCATCTTATTAGGCGTATCAGTTCGTCAGTCACGGCGGCTGGCAGTGCGATTAATATCTCCTCTCCGCCTGGCAGCAGCAGAATGCTAATAGTTTGTGCGTGCTGTTGTTGAGGCGCCCTATATGCTGGCTTCGTGCGCGCAAATCGTGCGGGGGCTTTCGGCGTGTGCGCAGCGTGTTGCCCACCGGCTGTCGGCGTCGATCCACACAACTCCAGGCACGGAGACCTCCGCCTCGACAGACGATGCTTGACGCATCCGCTAATTTTCGTGGCGAGGAAACTAAGTGTTAGTCTAACCCAGACAAACTAAGTGCAGTACAGTACACAAGTGTAAGGCCCGAGGCTCCTACACGACAGCACGACGGTCTCGACTGACTGGATGAGCTCAAGGTCTCGGTGGCTTGAGACAGCCTTGTGCATCCGTCCTTGTTGCTCGCTTTGAAAGGCGTGCCGAGTCACACTGCGTGGCGGCAAGTCAGTGCAAGCGCGTTCTTTTCGGCAGTCTCTGCACGGTGCATTTGCAGTGAGTGCACTTCACATCCAGCCCTAGCGCACGGATGTGCATGCAGAACATGTAAGACACAAGCGTCCGCCAGAGCGTTCGTGCGACACTAAATCCCACGCCAATAAACGGCTGATAAATCCAAGCAGGTCGTCGTCGACGGCAACCTTCCTGGACGAGCCTTTTAGTCCGCAGCGCTCTCGAGCAAGGCTAATACACTGTTCAGTGTACGAGTCGCCGGGTTCCTGATCTTCGGCCATCCTGTTTGCTTTGCAAGTTGGATCCCTGATAACAGAAAAGTAGCCAGCCACAGACGATCAAACACGGAAATCGTGCGTCGAGATTAGCCCGATGGGGCGATTATGCAGACCCTACAACAACCGTCTTCAAGCTCGGAACTGCCTAGGGAGGAGAGGAAAATCCACTGCAACCACGTGCTCGTCGACTCGACAAGACAATGTCGAGTCGTGGGCATCGTGCGTGCGCGTCTCCCGCATCAAAGCATCGCCGCCAGTCCCATCAGCACCGCCACGCCCAGAGCGCTAGTCGTCGCGAGAGCACGTGCTGCGCTCGAGTCCTCGGACGGGGTCGGCGTGCTCGACTGGGACCGCGACGAGTCCGGCACCTTGCGGGGCTTCCTAGTCACGGGGGTCTCGATGTCGTCGAAGCTGCCACTGCCGCTGTTGGCCACCGGGGCAGGGTTACCCGCCCAAGCAGGAGCTGCCGGTGCAGCAGCCGGAGCCGGAGCCGCTGCACCGGGCACAACGGGGTTCGCTGCAGCAGGTGCAGCCGTCGGTGGCGCAGTCGTGGTGCTCGGTGGAGCAGTAGCAGTCGGTGGAGAAGTGGTGGGGGCAGCGGGGTCTGCAGTCACACTGCCGGCTTGTCCTCCGGCGTTGGTCGCTTCTTGAGCAGCAGCAACCGCGATCGCACACACCAGCAGAAGTGAAAACACGCTCAGTTTCGTCATTGTCGAGACAGGGAAGTAGCGGTGAGGATGGAGGTTGGGATGAGATGAAATGGCCAAGGCAAATGCGGATATGAACTAAGCGGGGGCGAGTTCCTCCATTGAGGGCATCGAAGCGCATCAGTTAGCCTGATTGTAAGAATCTAAACACCGCCGCGTCCCAGTTCTCGTTCTCAGCGCCATCTTTCACAGTCGATAGTTCACGACCGTTTGGTCACGACATGAGCGGAGATCTCAACTCCCCGATGCGTCGTGGTCGTCTGAGCGGAAGAGATCGAGGACCCTTCGTTAGCCAGCTTGGCCAAGGCTTTAGCTTCGCGACACAAAATTCGCACAAGCCTCGAGACCAATGTACCGGCACTAAACTTGGTGGAGAACAGCTCGTGGATCTCTACGACCTGGAAGATTTCCAGCTGCGAGATACTGTTGAAGGCGATGGGATTCGGCAAGTACTAATGGAATCGTCACGCCCGCGTGCACGCAGAGGAGTTTCACGACACTACACCGAACCAACAAAGATTAAAGTCCTAGCTCCTGAACGTGTCGCTGAGGAGACTAAAGACTCGCTGGCTGCAGCAACTGCGAATGACCCCAAGTACAAGAAGGTGGTACGTGAAGTTGTCCGTCGAGAAGATGCTGACGAAGTTGACAACACGGAACAAGACTCTTCGTCAAGCTGGACGATATTGCAGTGGGCGGGTTCGCTGCTGATAGGAATGTCTATCTTGCTCACGTGGCCTGTTGGCCTTGCTTACATGCGTGGCTGAACGCGGTGACCGTTTAACATTCACGTCCGCCGATAGCAGCTTAACTCTCGAACAACAAAGCAATATATGTATTGAGTCTCGCTTGCAATGGAAGTGTGAATGTACAGCTAGGTGGATCAGGAGCAGTGATTTATTTTTTTGGAACAGACACTACAAAAAGCGGATGTAGTTGATGTGCTGTATGTACACTGGGAAGTAAAGTTCTCCAATTCTCCGTGGAGGCTGAGCCCGATATCAGGGTGGACCGACTGAGGGAAATTATTGTTAGCTTGCAAGTGGATATGACTCCGAAACAGTTGAGGCTGTGCTGGGTGCATGACTTCGTGCTGGCCGAGAACGACCGCGACTTAATTATTATTTTTTTTGTGAGCAGCAATTGACAGAGGCACTCTTGTAGAAATGCAGGAATTTCTCTGCTTCGCGGACCAAATCTGCCATGCTAATGGTATTCAACTGAAGTTGCAATGGAAGGACCCTGACGAGATGGGAGAGAACTGTTTCAAGAGTAATAGACAGCAGCGACAAGCGGGCCTCGTTGTGCTCTGCAATGAATCATCCGGATACATGGCAACATGCCCCAGCATGGCGAAGGCGCCGCCAGAATCTGCCCTTGTGGTATTACCAGTAGCAGCTTCGACTTGTGCCTATTTGTGCCATTCGAGCTCGGGCGAGCGTACATGACGACTCGTCATACATTGACGAGGGACGGTCGTAATATCGCAATGGGACCTGCACAGCTGCGAGAATTCTCAATCTATCCGCTTTACCACTCCATTAATCAATGCATGGCGAGAACAGTGGTTACCGAATGCAGTTACCGGTCCTGGCGTTCGCGAACTGAAGTGACTCGGGGCCAAAAGTTACCGGCTTCAGTTACTGAGCCTCCAATTAACATGTTTTGGCCATCAGCATATACTACTTACTTTTAAGTAAGTTTATAAAAGTACACCAATGAGATCGCGTAACCTAGACTTCAACATCATGTTGCCGACTACCAGCCAGGGGTACACCATTCTGCAACAAGTCAAATCTGACTACTTATCTAATGATGATATTGGATATCGCTGCGCTGTATGGCCGCATCCTGGCACGTTTACTAAGGAAGAGCTTGGACGCGGCTACAATGAAGTCCTGCGCGAGGAAATATCGTCCGTGAACCGCGCAATGAACGATGCTGCGTTCGCCAAGCTGGAGAAAGTTCAAGACGCGGTGACCAAGTTGAGTGGCGGATCGACTAGTGGCCGCAGCGAGAGTTTGGTGCAGATTCTGGACCGCACAAAGGTGTTACAACGAAACTTGAAGCGAAAATCGAACTCGATGCTATCTGAGATGGTTGCAGTAAGCCGCACAAAGTTGGATTTTACCATCGAGACGTTTACAATTTTTTTTACCTTTGTCCATTTACATGACACGCTGGATATAGAATTATCAAGAGAAGGAAGACGGGTGAAGCTGGAGGTCCAGGCAAGAGAGAAAGCAAAAAGAAGGAGGCGTCGATTCAGCCGCCTGCACCAACTGTACACTCACTTCGATTGGATGGCGGAGATGGTGGCAACATAATGAGCAACGTGGATGCATCTTGGGCTTCTAACGTGACCGAACAAAACTACATGCAAGTGGTGCTGAGCTTGACAGGGCTATCTGTGCTGGAGCGGAGTAGGCACATGCGGTACTGGCAGGATTGAGGAAATGTTGCCCAAGATTGGCTCTACCAACGCTATCAACGATATGAAATACGTGATACTGTGGGCTCATCAGAGTTCTAGACAGGAGAATGCCCTCGAAGCGCTTCGCAGCTTTCGTGATGCGCTATTGCCGTGTATTGACCATGCTCAGGGCTCCGAAGCCATTGTTCTAAGAAGGTATGTAGCTTTGCTTGGCATAACTTTGTGACATCTGAACCTTTTCTGATATGTGTCGTTTTCAGGCTCGACGAAGCATTGCACGAGGTTGTTCATCGCCCATTCATGCAAGAAAATGATGAAACTCCGGGGCATGTGCATGTGTGCCTCAGATATGACTTATACGTCTGGTATGTAAATGCTATGATACCCGCGGAAAGAAGAAAACACATTGCTCAGGTTTTCAACGCACTACAAAACGTAACGTCGGGACCTGTTGTTTACGAGCGACTGACCAAGATAACCAAGCTGTTGAAGTTGATCGTGAAGTGGGCTCGACGTGATTCTGCTATTCGGAGCTTCTTCCAGTGTATGACCGTCTCGTTCAGACGCCACGTCTTACGCCGACAAGGTATTGACGTTCAGAACCAAAGTGGAGCTGTACCGGTAACTCTGTCTCGGCTCACCCCGAACAATCCTATTGTGTACATACGCGTCTAACTAATCTATGCTCTACGTAGTGAGATTACACAAATTGATTTTGCTGTTTGTGAACCGCTCAAGACGACAGTGCAAGAGAGAGTGAACGCGTTGAATGGGTCTCGCCAGCTCCACAAAAAAGTTCTCTCGACAGAAGGCCTCGATAAGGGCATTAAATATGGGCATTATTCTAATGCTGGACGGGGTGATTCGGCACATTGAACTGGAGTGGAAGCCTCGAGAAAATGAAGTCGTGTTTGAGTGCTACGCACTATTAAAAAAAAGGAATATGCAATGCTTCAGGAGGGAACGCGTGGCCCACGTTTGTCAGTGATAGCGAAATGGAAACGCCCTCGCTGTAAAAATACTTCCTAAAAATCTAAGCGAGTATCCTATAACAAATACATGTAATACAACGCCTTGCCTGCGAATACATCCTCCACAAGCACATGCATTCCTTGTTTTCAACACATGTTTTTCTGCCTAGATTCAGCACCAGCCAAGTAAAGCCCCCTTTTTGCAGAATGGCCACATGGGCGGATGCGCTTAATGCGCGAGTGTTAGCGAACGTGTCGACCCCTGAGCTCCACCGCAGCTACAACGTCGTGTTTGAGGAAGAATTTTCAGGTGTTACCGAAGCATTGGACGGCGTGACGGCGGCTTTCGCCAAACTGGAAGAAGTTCGCAATGCTGTCTCCCAGCTCAACAAATCGACTGTGGGACACAGCACGAGCCTTCAGGCCGAGTTGGATAGCGCGATGAGACTTCGGCAGCAGCTGAAGAAAGCGGTCAAGAAAGTGGCGACGGACTTGACTGTGGTGAGAAAATCTACAAGACGCGGGAATGCATTTTTGTACTTATTCCGCCTAGTTGTACTCACAGGAAGACAAGGCGGGAAATGAAGTCGGCCTCGCTATTAGTAGTAGCCAGAAGTTGGGTCAGGGGCTGCCAAACCAAAATGACAAGAAACCTGAGAAACGTACCTCTGAATCATTGGGGACGCCTATCACTTCCGACGGGGAAAACACTCGTAAAGACAAGAAGAAAGCGAAGAAGAACCACGAGACGGCGACAATTAATTCGCCAGGCTCGTCGCTGACACTGAATCCAATCGGCTCGAAGTTGCAACACCGGACCGACGCGACCAAAACAACTGGCAGCAAAAGCAATCACGAAACTGCAACCGCAGTGTCCAAGATAAGCAGACACAACTACTTAATAGTCATGGCAGAGCTCTGCGAGTTGGACATGCTGGAGCGAAACAAGTGCCTGCCAGAAATACTACAAAAGCTGGCAAAGATCGTGGAGCAGATTCCAAGCAGCCAATTGCAATCATCCGGTCACAAGATTTTGAAGTTTGTGATTGTATGGGCCTTCAGATGTGAAGCCCGAGAAAAGCTTCTTGAAGATTTTCTACATTTTGCAGACGCAATAAAGACGTCGATCTACGACCTGCCGAATGACAGCAAGACTGTAGGCATTAGAAGGTACGTGAATCCCGTAATTCTTGTATCGCTGGTAGTCCGCAATACGATACACTAATTCGCATGTTGTGGCCCACAATTTGCGCTTTACTCCAGGCTGTACTGCAGACTTCATGCTTTCCTCAAAGGTGCGACCCGAGAGGTCAGTGATGCACACCCGGAGCCCACCAAAGAAAATCCAACCAATCATGACATCTTGCTGTGGGAAGCAGACTTCTTAACGTCGAAGAAAAGAAGCCCACTCATCCCTCAGATCATTCTGGCGCAGGAAAGTGAAATGATGCGGCCAATTGTATCTTCGGAACAGTTTAGAGAGGTGTCCAAAGCTGTGAATACGTTGGCCTTCTGGGCGCAGCGTGAACGCGGCAATCTCCAGCTGAATAAACTGTTCCGGGGCCTTGCTCAAAGCGCAAAGCTATATGCAGGCAAAGTGCCGAACTTCACTGTCAAGGCTAATTTGCTGGGGTACGTAGGAGAGTTCTGTTAGTGCATGTGCCTGCTTATATCGTAGACTGACGATGCAGACGCCTACCATATTATTGTACTTGCGCAGCGACGCTCTGCGAATTGAGCTTGCTGTCGGACGGCTGGCCAATTGGACGATTCGAGAGCGGGCTCAGCAAACTTTAGCTTTTGTGAACCAACTCGCAGCCAACCCCCCATTGGAGGTCATCGATGTTGCCATATTGATGACAGATGAGATCATTCGTTTCGTGGAGAGAGGTTGGAAGCCCACACAGGACCGTGCAGTGCGCGAATGCTATAGCCGGCTGAAGCAGCTTGTTGATCAGCTAAACGGACCAATTCAGCACCAGCGCCAGGCAGTACTGACGCAGTGGCAGGTGGACGAGCCATGACTGGAACGACCGCTCCAGTACCGTACTGGAGCCCTGCAAGAATTCGGGGTCTAGAGCAATTTTTGGTGTTACGATTTCTAGAAACCACTTCAGCAAAATGGCATAAATTTATGCAGCCTGCCACCACTGCGACGTTGGATACACCAACCCAAACTGATCCAAGAATTCCCTTGGATCAGAGCTTGTTGATAAGGTAAAGTGAGTCTTTGCCACATAAATTGGCGCTAGCAGCGACTCTAGCAAGATGATGCGGCTACGTGTAGAGCACTTTGGAATAGTGCGCCACAACACGATGAAAGTTCAAGCACCTTTCATTACCTCAGTTCACCGACAGTTCCCATCTTTTGGGTATCTTTTGCTTCAGACGTGCGGCGGTTACTTATGCACAGGTTTGGTTCACATGCGATACAGTCGATGCTCGAACGCCTGAATTCGAGAAGGCAGGTTGTTTATGGCTCTTGACGCTCTGGTTTTCTTTCACCTATAGATGGCTGGCGAATCAGTATTTCGAGTAAGCATCGATCAACACAGTCGTGACAAATTCGACGCTTGTAGCACTTCGTCAATCCATGCCCTTTTCACATGACGGAAGCGCTTTTGCAGGTGGGACGCCCCCTTTACAAAGAGGGCGGCTAGTACGCCGGCACCTCTAACGTTAGCCGATGATCGGCCAACGACAGCATCAGCAGCACGGCATTGTCCTTTAACGAGTCCGTAAAGTCTCTTTCTTCCTCGTTTTCGTTGCTGTCGTCATGGACAACCTTGTGCTTCCTCAACAATCGGTTGTCGTTTACGGTGTTCTCATTATTGCTAGCCATAACATTCACCATCTTTGACTTGCTGAGTGTGGCGCCACTAGTTGCTGACGTAGCATCCATGGTCGCGACGAGGGTAGCTGCCGCCACGAGAATGGATCCCCCGTGTTGATGCATGGAGAGGAGTTGAATGCGTATGCCTGAAGAAGCAAAAAGTAGATTGCGAAGTAAGCTGAGCGCGTAACCACGCATTTGCTCGCACTTGCGCACCCCTGTGATGTGCGGCATGTGGCAAGTTGGCGTAAGCTTCAATCCGAGGTGCTATATATCTTCGAGAGCAAGAAGAATAACGACATGGCATACGGAAATTGAATACGCTGGCCGTTTTCTTCTTCTTCTCACTTTGGCATTGCGGATTGGCACCAGAGCAACACACTTACCAGTGAAAGTGACTGAACCTCCTTTTTTGAATCGACCAAACGACTCGTTTGAAACGAGTTGAAGACTGGCGACGACTTTCAAAAACTGAGGAAGTTGGGTGTATGTCACATTGACCAACATTTGCCGAACTATATTCTTTTAGCAAATATCATATCTGATACTTTCATTGCGTTTGTGTTCTGGTATATCGAACGTGACGGTAGGTTGCATCAAGGTTTAGATGAAGCAGTTCCTTGGAATAGCAAGAATTGCACTAGATCCCAGGAACGTAACCTATGGTTACAATTTATACCCTCTGGGGTACACTTTGCAATGCCAACCATCAATGGAGCCTTCCACCCCCGAATTGACAGCGCTGTACGAGCGCATCTTGGCGCTGGTACCTGCGGACGAGCTACAAGAAAGTTTCAATAGCGTCCTGCGCGATGAGATATCGACGCTGAGGACTTCGGTCGACGGCGTCGCGGCGGCTTTTGCTAAGCTCGAAGAGGTGCGACACGCTGTCAACAAGTTGGAGCACGGCAACGGACCAGTTAGCGGGCGAAGTGCAAGCCTGCTACAAGTGATGGACAGCACGATGGAATTGCAGCGAGAGCTGGAGAAGGCTCTGGAGAGAGCCGTCTCTGAGATATCAGACGTAGGTACTGTAATGTGAACTGGTGAAGTCTTGACGCTAACGTGGCTGCGGATGATGTAACCAGGCGAATAAGAAGAGGAAGCGAGTGGAGGACAAGACTGTCGTCAAGAGGGGGATGATTGGCCGCAAGACAGCAGAAAATATGTCTAAAGATCCAACTACATCTTATGAGAAGAATGAATCTACGGAAGTCTCCAGTGTCAAAGGGGAGAAGGGTAAGGCCGGCGAGTTACAAATGGATACACGAAGTGAAGACGATGCTGGAAACTCTTCACGGGCGTTCAGTATGACTCCTGCAAATTGTTTGGAGGTGATGCGGATGGTGACGCAATTGTCAGTGCTGGAGAGAAATCAACACGTTCCTGGGGTATTGGCCAAGTTGGAGAAGATCGTACCAGATCAAAGTGAGCCCAACCGAGTCTCCATTCTAAAATACGTGATTCTGTGGGCCAACTTTAGTGCTGGACTTGGAAGTAACTTGGCGGTATATGGAAGGTTTAACGAAGCGATGGAGAAGTTGATTGAGCAACTCCCCAAGACGGACGGATTGGTCGGCATGAAAAGGTAAATCCATCGCTTTTTATTAACATGCAAGGCACATACTTAGTGTTGTCTGTGCTGCTTTCTAGGCTCAATGATTCATTGACAGCATTCCTGAAAAAGCAACACGCATCAGCGAAATCACATATCACACCTGGAAGTCAACGCAAGGATATTCGTTTGAGCTATGAGCTGTTGGTGTGGCGAGTGAACGCGATGGCACCGGAAAAGAGACACCAGCACACTCAAGAGGTCGTGAATGCTTTGAGCGATCAAATGTCGTGTGGTGAGAACGCGGTGCAGTTTAGAGAGCTAGCGAAGGCAGTGAAAACGGTGGGGCAATGGGCTCGAAGTGACCCTATGGATGAGGCGATGCACAAGCCGTACCGAGAACTAGCTGTGCAAGTAAAGCGCTACGCCGAGAAACTTGACAATTTTGGTTGGAAAATCGATCTGCACCGGTACGTCCTCCTGAATTCCACTCTGATAATTCTACCCGCCCTGACATTATTTTTGGTGTGCACAGTGAAGTGGGAAAACTGGAAGCTGTCACTAACAACTCACCTCATCAAGACGTGCAAGTCAAAACGGATAAGCTGCAAAGGTTGACACGTAAACTGAAGCAACAAGCAACTACAGCCTCCATTGATAGCTGCATCATGGCGCTGGACGATGTGATTCGCCACCAGCAAAAGGGATGGAATCCCCGAACGAATCCTGTCGTCTGCGAGTGCTACCAGCTATTAGCACAAAAGGTTAAAGGCTTGGCACGCACGACTCGTCAGCAACGTACCGCTGTGATGAAGAAGTGGAGAATTTGACAGCCTTAATGGGTTATTGCACTGAAGCAAGGCAAGAGTAGCTTGAGAGCAAGTCGCAATATTTCAAAGTGTAAATAAATGTTGGACTGGATAATTGTGTTTTTGCACATAAACGGGTGATTGTGTCATTGGTCCCCAAGAGGAATGGAGCTGGACGCGCAGTATGAGCGCATCGTGCGTCTGATACCTGTAGACGAGCTCGCGTCGAGCTACAACCGCGTGGTACAGGAAGGCGTCTCCTCTTTGCACCATGCAGTTGATGACGTGGCAACAGCATTCGCCAAGCTCAAGGAGGTACGCGATGCAGTGAGCAGACTGCAGCACGGCAGACTCGAAATCAGCGCCAGCCATTTGTCGACCGTGAGCAGCATCTTAAAGCTGCAATTGGAGCTGGAGACCAAGTTGGGGCAGGTGGTGGGACCGGCGGTGAGTCTGAGCTCCTATTGTGACTCTTTTAGAAAGCGGACTAATTGGCTGGTGGTGTTCGTTATGATAGAAGACGCAAAAGAAGAGAAGGCGGCCACAGCAGGTCAGCCAAGTGATCGCACGAGTTCTTTGCGACGAGAAAAGTGCGTCCGACTCGGTTACAGGCTCTAACTCGGAGTCAGAGTCAGAGTCAGAGTCAGAGTCAGAGTCAGAGTCAGAGTCAGAGTCAGAGTCAGAGTCGGAATCGGAGTCGGAGTCGGAGTCGGAGTCGGAGTCAGAGTCAGAGTCGAGTTCGGCATCGGAAGATGAAGGCAATGCATCTGAAACCGGGGAATGTGTTGGCAGTCATAACGACGGGAGTGGACCAGAAGAAAACGTGCGGTCACGTGATGAAGAGGGGCGTGCTGGAAGTTCTACTAGCGGGCTGTTCACTAGCCGCGGTGTGTTGGCAGTGGAAGCAGAAAAGTCTGGTACAGCGCGTCGGTTAAATCTGTCGGCACCACTAGAGTCTGCAAAGCCATCCCCAGCCTCAGCTGAAGTGACCAACACCGCGAAGATTGACTCGACCTCAGGGAAAACGAGCAAGAAGTTCATGGAAATGGTGGAAGGAGTGGATAAACTACCAGAGGATAGAAGACTTCCTCAAATTCGAGGAGTCCTTCTTAAGCTAAGTGAGAGGCTCGAAACTCACGGCTCAAACAGCTTCCGAGAGGGACATGCCGTGAATATTCTGAGATGCGTCGTTAAATGGTCCAGAGAATCCGCTTGTCATCGAAGTCTCCTCGACGCATACCATAGATTTCTGAAAAGAATGACCATCTTTGAGCGCGATGCCCAGGATGTAATGTCGAAGGCCAGATTTAAAGGGTGCGTGGTGGAGATACAGCGTTTACTTTTATCGCGCTCTTGCAGTAGATTTTACTAACATTGTACTTGTCGCTGTTTGTTACATAACTTTCATTAGATTACACAACAAACTTTCTCGTGCAGTAAAGGAACTGGATAAGGCACTCCCTCGCTCAATCTCTAGAAAGTCAGAAATAATTGCCTTTGATGACGCTGCTGAACGAAATCAAAGGAAGACCGGTGGTGATGGCGGCAGCCCTGGTGAAAATTTTGTACCCAGTACGGACGATGTGAATTGTGCATCTGCGGAAACCTCGTCTAAAGGCTTATTATCAAAACCTCGACACCAATCAGGGAAACCCCCAAGCTACTACAGACGCCTCGTTGAACAGACGAAACTAGAGCCTCTGCAGCGCAGGACTTCCTATATGCCATCACTTCTTTTTGCGCTGATAGAGGCAATGTTGGACGACAATGGTTCTGGCCAGCAGAAGTGGCAAATTATCAATTCATTTGGTCAAATTACGGAATGGATCACCGACGGATTAGCTTTTAGAGGCCAGAAAATTTATCATCGGTGTGCCGATACGCTGATATCCTACGCGAAGCAATACCAACAAACGGAACCACTGCAGAGGTGCGTGCACAGCCAGTTGCGCTGGAGAGGTTCCTCTAAGCATGTGAATATGTGTTTGTCTCTGTGCAACTATAGGGTTGCCGATAAATTTTCCCGTGCTATTGGTCACTCTTCGTCGAACCAATTACCTGCCGTTAACGTAAGGCTTCCCCGTCCTCTAAGCGTAGGAAAATCCCTTTCCAGCTCTGTATCATATACTTGTAGAAGACCAGATGTCGACCAAGGAGGTCAGCCACATTTTTCGAGGCTTGTGGGGGACTTGTCGACCGCATCGTTTGAAACGAGATCCCAGCATATCGTGGAGGTGGTTGCGGCTTTCAAAATGTCGATATCCGGTGACAGTGAGGGTCGACATTTGGTAAAGGCAACGCAAGCATTAGGACAGGTTGTGCAATGGATTCACCGAGACCCAAGTCGACCAGAAGTCGCACAATCTTATGGATCATTGTTCAAGGCCTTGAGTGCTTATTCTACTCGTCTGCAGCGCGAAACCCAGACAGCTGAACTAGACAGGTATGCATATAATTTGTCATGGAGTTCAAAAGACTTCTGCATACTAACGAAATGCTAATGTTTGCCTGTCACTATCAGACTATTGATCGGAATGTCGGAGACATTACTAAACTCAATGGATCTGAGCTGCATGGAAGTGCAGGGTTCCAAAGAACGAAATTCAATTGAAGAAAGTGAAGCAAGAAAGGAGTTGGCTACGCAAACAAGTGAAGCGATGTCGAACAATTGTGAGGCGGCGCACGTTGTGACATCCGACTCGGACTCTAGTTTCCAGTCTGATTCGGAGTCGGAGTCGGATTATGAAGATGAAAAGGAGGCAATCGGTGGAAGCGAAGCAGCTTGGAACTCGATAATGGCCGCAGCCGTTGATCCAAGCAAGCCCTAATTTCACGATTTCATCCGAGCAAGGATGCCATGATATGAAGATCACTGCATGGTGTTGTTCATTTAGTGAAAGGGTCCCCATTCTGTAGGTTCTACAGCGCAAAAACCAACAGAGATTGGTCTGCCATTGTAATTGGTGAAGAGGTAGCCACTTTCACACTTACCAGCTCAGTGTTGTGAAGAAAATCACTTAACGGATCACTATGTATTACTTCGCAGTACACAAATTGGGAATCGCTAGCTGTGCATGTATCAATACATAGATGACTCGACTACGTGTACATGAACGTTCCAACACCTTCCCGCCTGGTTGTGTACGCGAGGCTTCTTCTTAATGTACGTGCCGCCTCTTTTGGTGGTAGATAAATTCCCCTCTGCTCGTGCTTACGAACTGTCATATTCCGCAATCACCGACCGAGATAAGGACGTGAAAGCTCATTGGCTTCAACCATACAACTCGTGAGAGTGAGATCGTCCTCGCCCACTTCAAGACAAAGCGGAAAATCATGCACGGGCAGGCTTTCAATGTCATTCGTCGACTCGCAGCCGTTGCTGCTGCCATTCAGTACCTCACTATTTCGCTGTCTGCAACTTGGTGGGCTTTGCCAGTTTTAAGCGGTGCAAGCAATCCGACGGAGACGCTACAGGCGTTGCAGTCGTCGCTAACTGCAGGCTACTTGGGAGAAAGTTTGATTCGTGACAGTCCTCTCATGCAGGACGTACTGGGAGGTAACACGACGCCTAGTGACTACGCTTTGTACGTTGAGTCCGAAACTCAAACCTCCTTCAGCAAGTGCTCCATGATGCCACGCATCGACCCAAAAATTCATAACTACGTAATTTTAAGCAGTGGGTATTCGGGGATGGTTTCGAATACAAAGTACAACATCTCCGAACTTGGTGATCAGGAACTTGTTTCACTTGTGGTTGACTGCACGTTCAGCCAGCTGAAAGACGGAGACCCGTCAGAAGTCCGAGTTTACAACCTGATCAGAGCGAAAAGCGACTCAACTGAATTGTATCTGGTCACGGTGTCCCTCTCCGTTCGAGAACGCGAGGTACAGGGTCATCACAACCCTGAAAACTCTTATCACAACGAGGAAGCGTGAGTTCTACAACAGCGACAGTATACGAACATCCGCACAATGTACTCAGCTAGAGGGACTGGACGCCAAGAATGCGCTAACGAGCTGGGAGGGATAGGCGACGCCGCGGCAATCGGTGCGTGGGCTTGGGTGCATTGCATCCACTTCTTTTTTGGTGAACGAGATCATGGTGTATCTCGAAACTCAATATAGCAATGGCATCGCAAACGTCTCGAATATTACGCAGGTTTGTCTCCCCTACATCATTTGAAATCCCAACGGAGAACCAAATATTCCTGGCTGCATCCTTCTTTCCCATGGCACTTTGCTGGTGGTGGTCTCTTTCATCGCAATTACACGCAAGATTTATCATATCTGCTATTTCACCAAATATCACAGACCAATCAGGGAACGAGAAAGCTGTGATGACTTTGGGAGGTATAATCTCGCAACAGATGCCACTCATCTCCGACTACGGTAATTACGTGTATTTCAAAGGGATGAAATTTGCATCGGTCGATGGAGTCTACTGCTCTGGGTGCGTGACTGTCGTTTTTGGTCGGAATTAAGATTTGGTTTCAGTCATGAACATTACAAATCTGAATGGATAAGTCATAAAACTTTTATGACTAAGACAAGACCCCGTAAACACAAACGACATAATCTGACCCGTAAACGACTCTGTCAAAAACAAATTTCAAATGCTGGACACCCAGGACTAGGACTCCAGGTCTATGTAGGCCCAATCGTTGCGATATTGAGGGGAGAAAATCAGCTGGCACATCAGAATGTAACGATGATACTCCATGTTTGATACTTCGAAGTATAATGATAAGGTGAATCCTGCTGTTTGAACTTCTGATATACGTAAGACATCTTGACGATAGGAGTGTGGGGCCCCATCGCAAAGCTTATCATCTCCGGCTACTCGTGGAGTGATTCCTTTCACGAGACAACCCACCAACGTTAATTCACCTTATCAGTTTACGATTGGCTTTCAAGTGAACACCGACCACGACCCGTATTAATACAATGCGCATAGGCTATATCCTGGCAACCATCGTCATCGCGATTACCCCTGCTGTCACAGCTGCTGCCGACATTCGAACCGAGAAAACGACCAACACCAACGACATGTTCGAGGGAACGTATACTCGTGGTGGTAGCGGTAGGCATCTGAAAAGGATTTCTGACAAGGACGACAATGGAGCATTAAAGAACGAGCCCATTCTGGTGGCGGGAGAAGATCGTGGACTTGACGCTGGAGCAACTACACAGTTATCCAAGTTCATGTCACTTAAGCGAAAGACATCCCTGAAGAATGCCATTTTGTGGTACCTGACAAAGTTGCTGCCTGGAAATAAAAATTTGTGGAAACCCGAAGGCAAAGGCAACTACCACCACCGCATACAAGACCCGTTGGATTCATGATTGGCTCCTGCGTCATCGAAAAGTGAGTACGAAGCCAGAACTCAATGCCTTAGTAGTGTCGTTCAAGCTGTCGCCTGCCCGGTCCATATAAAATGAACACATTTTCGATTGGAACCAAAACACTGATCAGAGTACTTTCGACCTGTTCCCCACCTCCACGATTCTTATAATGATTGTTTGCAACGTAATTAATGCCGGGGAGGCTCTAGATTTTGCAGGAAGTATTTAATAATCGAATACAGAATAGTACGTTGAAAAAGAAGAACAAACGTACAGTATAGCGTAGAGTCCTTCCTGCTGGAGTGTGAGTCCAGGTTTGGCAGGATGATCGCCAATGGAACTCATGACGGCTTATGCAGTAGAAGAAACCAGAAGGGCCGTTGTTTCTTCAACTGTGGCGGCGATCTTCAGCCCATTGCGGTGTACGTCACGCTTCGAATAGCAGTTCGGTACGTGAAAACCCTGCTGAGTGGAGACAAGAGCATCTCCCGCTGACATTCAAGTGAATACACGAAAGGTTGCAACAGATCGACCTCACTTCGTTTGAGACAGCGACAGGTGCAGCGCTTAGCAAGCGCTACGGAGTGATCTCGGGCTACGACAATTACATGGTGAGAGAGAACCAGCTTACAGCAACGATCAATGCCGTCTACGGCAACGGCTTTCTCGTTGTTAAGGGCAAGTGCCTCATTGGTGTCCAGGATCTTTTGCCGCTGATTGTGATGAAGCTGACTCGGGTCCGGTTCGCCAACACCTTCATCTACGAGATCATGGAGAATGCTCCGTACAGGAGACTGCACGGCTGGCGGTCCCACCGGCCATTTCGTGGAGTGACTTGCAGCATCTTGACGTCACCCCACTTACGCAACGCGTCATACTAAATAGTGGTAGCAAGTAACTAGCAACCTTGCATGCCGATCATACGTGAAACTGTAAAAGCGGGGTTGTCATTGAGCGTTATCAATTACGCGGTTTGGCCTTCAGGCCATTTTGAAATCCTCTGCGGAAAACGAACTCCTCGGGCGCGACAAGCTACTTGCAGTGGGCGAGCGGCTAGCGTAGTCCGGCCAGCGATCTTCCACCACTCCACTTCGACTCTCTCCAGCGTCTTGGGCGTCGCCAGTGTCTCGCTGCAATTGCAACCGAGACGCCAACCACCACCTCCTCCACAGTGCCCAACCCCAGTCAATAGAAGAAAATAGCGTTCGAAAGAAAGAATATTGCTACAAGAATATGATACTCTACTTCTAAGTACACGATGTTCTGCTTGGTCGCCGGCGGTATCGTGCTTCTTCACCAATTTTATGATAGTGGGCAATATGATAGTGGACAATGCTAGTATGCACGCTTCCAAACAACGCAGACTCTATAGTGTACAGTACTAAGTTACTATATTCTTGGCACACGTATCTTATTAGTGACAAGCTATGGGTTCGAAGCAGAAAAAAGAACCTTCAATTAATTGTGCACATGCGGTACACGCTGAAGCATCCCATTTTCTCGTAAAATAGGCACATTCCTATCGTATCCAACTTCCAGTTCAATTGCCACCACTCGCCTGACGATGGAGGCGCTGTACAAGCGCGTCCTGGCGCACGTGCCGACGCCGCAGCTTCACGAGAGCTACAACGCTGTGCTGCACGAGGAATACGCGTCTGTTTCCCAGTCACTGGGCGACGTATTGGCAGCCTTCGCCAAGCTGCAGGAGGTGCGCGACGCCGTGTCGAAGCTGCAGCAGCAGAGCCACGAGGCGTCGGCTGGCGGTTGCAGTAGCGACAGCGTGAGGGCGTCGGCCGATGAGCTGGTAGAGCTGCAGCGGCAATTGCAGCGTCAGGCGGAGAGACTCGCACTTGGGATGGAGGTGGCAATGGTGGAGAGGAAGCGGAAGCGAGTGGAGGAGGCGGCGGTGGCGAAGATGAAGGCGCCGAGGGCCGCTGGGGATGAGCGTTGGAGGACGAGCTACAATGCAGCAGCCAAGAGGGTCAAGCGCTTGGAGGCAGACGCGGAGTCGAGTTCTGACAGATATGGGGAAGAGGAAGAAAGGAAGAGAAACGCCCTGGAGGCGGCGAAGAAGGAAGGAGGTGGTTCAACTGTGCTGAAGCGAGCGGCAGCCGCCGCTCCCAGCTCTAAGGCGAGTTCTTCCTCCGAGTCGGAGGGCGGGGAAGAAAAGGATGGGAGTAAAGAGGATGACGAGGATGTGGAGGGAAGTGAAGCTGCGTGGAGGGCGTTGATGAACAGTGCTTCATCGTCCGAGGTAAAGACGGACCCGTGCCATGCACTTGAAGCGGAGAAGCCGGAAGCAGACACATCCACCACTACGAAATCAGTCAAAGATATGGCTACGCATATGACGACCATCGTGAGCATGGCAAACCAGTTGGGTAATCTGAATCGGTCGTTCGTTATGCCAGAGCTGCTGACTATGTTAAAAGAGTCGGTGGAAGAGGACGTTGGTCGAACGCAACAGTCTGAAGTGACTAACAGTTTGAAGATTTTAGTTGGCTGGAACACTCGCGATTGGGAATATCACGCCCAGCATGCTGCCTTGTACCGCGAATATGCATCTGTGGTGGAATCCTACGTGGAACGGCTCCCAAGTTCGAAACAAAAGGCAGAGCTGAAGAGGTTGGTTTTCTCGAAACGAAACTCTGTCATAGTTCTTGGCTGCTGTCCATTAACTGAGGCGTGTTTTTCTTCTTTTTAGGCTGAAGGAGGCCCTTCTTTCTATGATCGAAAGTCTTGATGGCCTCCTAATACCCGACAGTAAAATGGCGGTCCGTGCGGCTGCAATCCAAGAAAACAAGAGGACGCAACCATTTTCGCGATTGATTGGACGTCCGGATACTATGGTCGGTATTAAGCGAACCAAGCGACTATTCTATTTCCTTCTTGCATTCAAAAAGGAAACGGCTGACGACGTAGACGATTCATTCGGAAAGCGAATGATCAAGGTGGTCGAAAAATTGGCTCGTTGGCTAAGTGAGGACCTCCAGGAGCCCCTCAACTTACTGTTGTATCGCATGATCGTGAACACACTACGAGAGTTTTCCGAGCGATTACCGGGCGAAGCGTCAAGAGTTCGCCTTGTTGAGTACGTATCGGGTTGCAGTATTATCTCGGTTGACAATGGCTCAACTGATCGCGTATGCTTCTGCCTTGTAGACTATTGCGGAACATGTCGGAAGGGATTTCAGACTCGCCAACGGCGCGAAATCGCTTGGTCGAAATTCGTAACCGCGCCACGCAAGTTTTTGAAAAAGTGAAGCAGTATGAGGGGAAACCTATATTGCCTGTCGAAGCGAATACACTGATGAAAGCTATTAGGGTCCTAATGAAGGATGTGACGATTGGATGGAATCCATATCGGGACGCTACCATGCACAAATGTGTCTTGGAACTGCAACGTATTGTACAAGCCCAAACACCGAATGACGAGCGTACCAAGAGAAGCTTCAACACACGCTTAAGATCAATTGCAAAGTGGAATATGATGATGCAATAGAGTAATAAGAGTATTTCCACTGAAACCAGTTGTGCACATTGTGCATAAAGTACTACATAGATGTATTTCTTCCTTTGCAGGACGATACAGCTTGTATCTCAATGCCAGCCTGCATCGGCGGTAGCAGATGACAACTGCAGTTATGGCCCAAACGCTTGGGTGCCGTCCTGGTCTTGTTGGAGATGAATGCCGCCCTCCTAAAGATAATAGCGTGGTCTTCCAGAGGCTTGTACATGTAGCAGAACTGGATGAGCATCATGTCAACATGGGCACACTATTCGTTGCAGCCGGGGTTGGAGGTGCGAAGAAAACTGTTGATTCCGGTCAGAGCGGTTCTGATAGTTTGAAACATACTTATTCGGAAATTTACCGGGCTCGAGTTTCGTTTATTTTTCTTGACTGTCAACGTCTTATCGTGTTTTTTATGTTCTAAACAATTATTAATTAATTTTTCAACAAAATCAATTGGTTATTGGTGTCAAATATCAAGCGACAATGCAAAAATATTGTTCCTCTTATTAGGTCGTAATGCAATACAAAAATGTGTATATTTTATTGACTGCGTTATGGTATTCACTACCAGCCCAATCCTCAAGTTCTCTGACAAATGACCATGTCATAACTGCGTGCGCAGTGTAGACCAAATAAACTTCAGACAGAAGAATGGGCTCTCGAATAATTGTGCACATGGTACATGCTGAAGCATCCCATTTTCTCGTAAAAAATGGGCTCACGAGTATCATATCCATATTTCAAGTCACATGGAGGCGCTGTACGAGCGCGTCCTGGCGCACGTGCCGACGCCGCAGCTTCACGAGAGCTACAACGCTGTGCTGCACGAGGAATACGCGTCTGTTTCCCAGTCACTGGGCGACGTATTGGCAGCCTTCGCCAAGCTGCAGGAGGTGCGCGACGCCGTGTCGAAGCTGCAGCAGCAGAGCCACGAGGCGTCGGCTGGCGGTTGCAGTAGCGACAGCGTGAGGGCGTCGGCCGATGAGCTGGTAGAGCTGCAGCGGCAATTGCAGCGTCAGGCGGAGAGGCTCGCACTTGGGATGGAGGTGGCAATGGTGGAGAGGAAGCGGAAGCGCGTGGACGCAGTGGTGGCGAGTGTCGCCACTTCACTGCGTAGTAGTGGTGGAGGTGGGGACGGCCGCGGTGTTGCAGCCAAGAAGGCCAAGAGGTTGGAGGCTGATGGTGCTGAAAGCTCGGGTGAAGAAGACGAGGTGACGAGCAGTGCACAAATCGCCTCGTGCGAGGACTTGGGCTGGACTTCCGTGGCACAGCGAGAGCTGGCAACAACGTCGGGCATTGAGGCGCGTTCTTCGTCCGAGGCGGAGAGGGGTAATGACGAGGATGAGAGCGGTGAGAGTGGAAATGAGGTGGAAGGCAGCGAAGCGGCTTGGAAGGTGCTGATGAACCAAGGGGGGCTTACTGCGTCATTGCCCGAGACACAGACGACACCAAGTGCTGCACAAGAAACCGAGAGAGATGTGGCCAAAGCTGCGGCAAAGTCGACTGCCAAAACGAAGCCGTCTAAGAACACGGCTACATACTTGAAGACCATCCTTGAAGTGCTGAACGACTTTTCTTCACTGGATCGGTCGTTCATTATACCTGAGGTGGTAGCCATGCTGAAAGAGTCGGTGGAAGACGACGTTGGCTATGAGCAGCAGAACGAAGTGGCTAGCTGCTTGGAGATATTCCTTTGTTGGGGAGATGGCCGTACGGGTTATCACGTTCAGCATGTTGGCTTGTATCGCGAGTACGCTGCTGTGGTGGGGTCGTACGTGGATCGGCTTCCATTGTCAAAGCAAACATTTGAGCTGGAGAGGTTGGTTTAGTACTCTTGAGCAAAGCATTGCGCCGTAACATCTATTGCAGTGGTTTAACTCCAGGGTATGGTTTGTTTGTGTAGCCTAAAGGAGAATTTATCTTCAACGATTGAAGAGCTTGATGGCTGCTCGATACCTGAAACAAAGGAGGCGGGCATTGCGGCCGCAGCCCGCGATGCAAGGAACAGAAGTCATTTTTTGGGTTCGATAGAGGGTGCTGACACTGTGCCTCATGAAAGGCGAATCGAGAGACTGCTTCGTTTGCTTGTTGCATTCAAAAAGGAAACTGTTGCCGGTGTCAACAATTCTTTTAGAGATCGAATGATTAAGATTATCGGCATAACATCTCGATGGCTAAGTGAGGACTTTCGTGACCCTGTCCAACTGCTGGCACATCGTATGGTCGTGAACGCATTTCGAGCGATTTTGAATCGGATACCGAAAGCATCGACAAGACGTCATGTTGCAAGGTACGTGCGTTATTGCTAGTTCGTATATCACTTTTTCCTAACTGTTTTGATTTGCTCCCACTTGTAGGCTGTTGAAGCGCATGTCGACAGGAATTTCTAACCCGGCGAGCAGTAAGTCCAAGGCTTGTAACCGAGCTGCGCAAGTTCTCAGGAATGTAGAGAAATACGAGCGGAAGCATATATCCCCTACCCAAGCGCATCAGCTGACGGAAGCGGTTAGAATTCTGATGACGGATGTGACGGTGGGATGGAATCCGTCTCGGGATATGAGGATGCGCAAATGTGTCCAGACGCTGAAGAATATCTTGGTACAAGCCCAAGTTCAAGCAGGCAGTGACCTAAAGTCAAGGAGAAACTTCGAAACGTGCTTTGCAGAAGCTGTGAAATGGAAGGTTGAGGACCCGCCGGCGGTAGTAACTGTGGAGAGGATGCGGAAGCATGTGGACGAGGATGCAACGACGACGTCGAGTGCCGTCACTATAGTGCGTAATAATGGTGGAGAGGGAAGTGGCTGCAGTGGGGCAGCCAAGAAGGCCAGGAGGTTGAAGGCCAATGCTGATGCTGGCTCGAGTTGCGAGAGATCGAGCGAAGTGGGTGAGATGAAGAGCAGCGCACAAATGGCCACGAGCGAAGACTTGGGTTCGAATTCAGTGACTAAACGAGAACTGGCAGCAGTGTCCGACTCTGAGTCGAGGTCATCGTCCGAGTCGGATAGTGCCGGCGTCGAGGATGAGAGCGGAGAAAGTGATGATGAGGTGGAAGGCGGTGAAGCAGCGTGGAAGACGCTGACGACCCAGGCAGGGATTACTGCGCTGTCCGAAACAAAGACAGCACAAAGTAGTGCGCGTGATACCCAGAGATCTGAAGCAGAAGCGACTACCACAACGAAGGCATTGAAGAAAACGGCCACATACTTGAAGGCCATTCTCGAAGTGTTGAACTATTTTTCTTCGCTGGATCGGTCGTTCATTATCCCAGAGCTGCTGGCTGTGTTGAAAGAGTCAGTGGAAGAGGACGTTGGTGGTGTGCAGCACTCCGATGTGGCAAGCTGTTTGAAGATACTTGTTAGTTGGGGAGATAGCCAGCGGGGTTATGACGTTCAGTATGTTAGCTTGTATCGCGAGTACGCTGCTGTGATGGAGTCGTATGTGGATCGGCTTCCACTGTCAAGGCAAACATTTGAGCTGGAGAGGTTGGTATAGTATTCTAGAAGAAGCTGTTGTACCGTAGTGTCTATTGCAGTGGCTAACCTCCCGCGTATGTTTTACTTGTGTAGCCTGAAAGAGGCCTTAACCTTGATGGTTGAAGATCTAGACGGCAGCTTGATGCCTGAAAAAAATAAGGCAGTCATTGCCTCCTCAGTCCAAGATGCGAAGAAGAGAAAATCGTTTTCCGAGGCAATAGGGGTTACTCCCACTGTGGCCCATGAAGGGCGAATCGAGACGTTGCTTCGTGTGCTTGTTGCATTCAAGAAAGAAACAGAGACTACTGCCCTTGTAAGCCGACATTTACGAGATCGAATGATGAATGTTATCGTGAAAACGTCTCGATGGCTGAATGAGGACTTTCGTGACCCTGTCCGGTTACTGGCACATCGTATGGTCGTGGACGCGTTTCGAGGGTTTTTGAATCGGATACCGAAAATATCCGCGCGAGATCACATTGCATTGTACGTGTGCTGTTGTGAATATGTATATAGCTTTTTGGCGTTGTCTAACTGGTGTCAATTATCAGGGTGTTGAAGAACGTTTCGGAAGGGATTTCAGACCCGTCGAACGCTAGGATCCGCGGTCAATTGGCCAGGCTTCACAACCGAGCTGCGAAAGTTTTCTGTGACGTGAAGCAATACAGTGGAAAGCGTATACTTCCCAAAGAAGCCTATCAACTGACGAAAGCGGTTAGAATCTTAATGATGGACGTTTCGTTGGGATGGAATCCGTCTCGAGACACCACTATGCGCAAATGTGTCCATCAGCTGAAAGATATCTTGGTGCGAGCTCAAATTCACGCTGGAAGTGATCTCAAGTCGAGGAAAAGCTTCGAAGAATGCTTTGCTCATGCTCTGAAGTGGGAGGTTGAGGACCCGCCAGCGGTAGTGAAAGCCCCGACAAAGTAAACCAGCCGCGCAATTATAAAATGGAGAAAGAAATGGTACAACCTCAAAAATATATACTTACCCATTCGTTCATGCACCCATTTTCTAAATGGGTGTCGTTTAGGTGTCCCATTCTCGTCATTAGCGTGGCCAATGGAGGTGATCCTGTCGCACTTCAGCGCCGCCGAGCTGCGCTCCAAGTGCCTCAAGGCGGTGCAGGACGAGCTTCAGCACGCGGAGACGCAGCTGCAGCCGCCACTGGACGCGCTGAGGCGCGCGCTGAGCGTCGTGCGCGCCTCGCGCGAGATGTACCGGGCGCCGCTGGTGTTCGTGGACGAGTCGGCCGCCGTCGCCCACGCGCTGGCGCAGCTCGTGGCCGCGTGCAACGAAATGGGTACAATCGTCCGCGAAATCAGCGCGGAAATGGGCAGCGCGGGCGCAGGTGACGCGTCGGCGTCGACGTCGGCCGAGCAGCAGGTGCAGGTCAAGGCAGAGCCCAAGGTGGTGGCTACAGAGCACAAGCAGAGGAAGAAGGCGGCCAAGGAGACGGTCGGGAGAGAAATGGGTAGAGTTGGAGAAATGGGTAGAGTTGAAGAAATGGGTACAGGTCTCAATGAGAGTCGAGTTGAAGCCAAGGCTGCTGGGGTGATCGACTTGTCGCTGTCGGACGACGAGAAAGAAGACGATGCAGTGGTTAAAGAGGAGGAGAGGCGGACGACGGGTGAGGCTGCAGCTGCAGTGAAGAAGGAGGTGGTGGAGGAAAAATCTACGGAGCAGGTTGCGGTGGTTGAGCTGGAGGAGGTGCAGAGACTGGAGGAGAAAAGCAGTGAGAGTGCTGAGGTGGAGCTGTCGCCGTTGTCTGATGCGGCGGTGGAGCTGCCGACGGCTGCGGTGGAAGAGGAGCAGGAAGATGACGTCCGAGTGCCCCCAAAGCGGAAGCATACGAGGAAGAGGAAGGCGTCTCAGCGTATCGCAATGCCACCTCCCAAGCGAACGGAGCGCGACGTGGTTCTTCGACTGCGGAAACGAGCGGAGATGACCCAAAGTGGAGATGTTGGGGATGCTGTAGGCTCAGCATTAAAAGCTGCCATCGCTGTGGAGGAGCGCCCTGACACGACGGGGATAGACTCGTTGATCACAGCCTTTTTCTCCGCAACTGCAGCGGCTGGGGCAATGCTAGTGGAAGCACATGCGCAAGATCCTGTTGAAGCAGAGTGTCACCTGGAAGATATGCGGTTGCTCATGTCGGTCGCTGTGGAGAATCTTGAGCATGGGTTGAGTCGCGACGGGGTATGTGCGGCATGGAAGATGCACAAAGTGTTGCAGAAAATTCACGACTTGCATCCGGTGAAGACTAAAGGCCTCCACCGGTACGATACAATCTTGCATGCAACGTACGAGTGGTGCTTGATGGTTAACTATACGCGTGATGTATCTGCTACAGGAGCTGCCTTCAACTTTACAAATGTCTCGTGAAGGAGCATGAAGTACCATCTGACGTAGTGATCGATTTCCGAGTGAAGCTCGATAAACTGCTGAACGAAGTCGACGAGTGGTCACCGTTGGATGGTCTCTCTGCCAAATGGTTTGACCAGCGAATGAGTTTGGTCAGTGAACTACTTGAAGGTCGATATGAGCGCTGGAGTCCACCTGACGAGCCAATTCTTGGAAAAGCAGTCGCCCACATGGAACGAATATGCACTTTTGGGGTGGACGATTCGTGGAATGACCGCTATGCCGCCATTTGTCTTGCGTGCAGCAAAATGTCGCGGTCAACTTTCTTCTGGACGTCTGATTTAGCGGGAGATATGACGGATATGCTGATCAGGTGTAATGATCTTGAGCCGGGTTTCGAGGATAGAAGTCGTGTGAAAAAGGACTTCGAGTATGTAACAAGTTATGTAAAGGAAATACGTCATGAGAGCGACCCTGAGAAGAAAAAAGAAGCGTTCGATGAGCTCATTGACAGGCTCAGATGGGTTTTTAACGCGGTGGCAATGACAAAAAAACAGTCACTGCTATCGCTTGCTCGACTTAAACAGTTGAACAAATGTTTAAATACGCTTGTGGAACTCTGTGATAGCGGTGCTACACTCAACCTGGAGGGATGTCTTCATCTCGAAAAACTACTGGTAGTTATGCGTCAAGTTATGTATGTTCGGGTCGACTACGCAAAGGTCTCGAGGGGGTAAGTGTTTTGGTTTTGTTCTCAAAGCAAATGCATTTGGCAACTAACGATATGCATGTATGGTGGACCTTGCAGGGCAACGAATGCGTTGTTGGGGTTGTTTTCACCCGACTATCGTCCACGATTTGTGTACCCGGAAGGATGTAGTTAACCCGGCAAGGTGAGAATAACATATGAAAATCTTGGAGAACCAGTACAAGGCAGACAACATGCAACCTTTTTACTTCGAGTAAGACCAGAGTATTCGCGCATTCTCGATTCGACCGTACAGGGCAGCTTCGATCCGACCTAAAACGATTTGGAAAGCAGGAGCGGGATGCGTTTAGGGCTCTCTGTAACGCCTTAGTGGAGCACCGGGTATATGTGGTCGAACGCACTCTTCCAGGAGCAGACCTCGCCATCGTCGCGTACCCAACAGATGTGAGTGATGTTGTCGACAGTGGGCAAGAAGAGACCGCCGCGTTCGTCTAGCGTGCGTAGGCCAAACGTGTCCGACGAGTATTCGAGCGTGTTCTTCATGTCGATGATAGAAAGATTTTTGAAGTTCGCCTCGATCTCATCAACTGATTGCACCTCCGAGTACCGACCGAAGTGCGAAGACTGCCATGGGGTAATGACTCCGTCCTGGGGGGACGAGAAGAAGTAAGCAGATTCGACCTTGAGAAAGTTGGCCTTGCGGCGACGCTGATCAAAGATGCACTGATTATTGCCTGGTAGACATGGGTTGACGTTGTTGACGACAGGGAGGAAGACGTTGGACGAAGCCCAGCTGCTGAATTGAGGCGAGCGCTGGAGGTTGAAGTAGGAGTACTCGTACTGGAGGCCTTGGTTCTCGAGTGCAAACTGGACGAGGTCGTGCTGCATTGTTCCGTACGCCTCCTCCGGTGCAAACGTGCTGAAGTTGAAAATGTCTTCACGTGGCAGGAAGATGTTGAGGAAACCAGTTCCGCGAGCAACCAAAGTGTCCGCGTCGTTTGGTCCGACGAAAATTCCATTCTGGACACCGGCCATGCTGATGTAGCGCTTCACTTGGTGGTCGTCCATTTCCTCCATCACAGCTCGAGAGATGGCTCCACCCTGGGAGTAGGCGAGAAATATGTACCCATCGTCGAAGGCAGAGTTGTTGGTAACCACTTCTCGCACCGCGGCAACGGCTAACGGCACTTGCGTCGCTAGGGACTCGAATGAGCACGAGGATTGGCAAAACGAAAGCGACACGATCGTCCTGCCTTCGGCGGTAAGGTTCGCCGCGAAATTATCGACAATGGTCGCGTTTTCGGACAATCCGTGGAAGAAGATAATGGGCAGATCGGACACACCCGCCGCTGTTGCATTCTGGAATGATGACACGCAGGCTCCCAATGCGAAGATGACGATTGAACGGAAGTTCATCTTGAGGACTTGTTGCGACTGCGTTGTAGGTGATGAATTGAAGAATGAGGAGAAATTAACGCTAGCCTTTGTCAATTACCTAGCATGGAAGCTAGTGCCGGTGTACGTTGCCAATACCTTTCGTCAGATTAGAACTTTGGAAGGGGCAGACTACCCCGTCATCATTTCGACCAGCTCGATTCTTACGACCTCTGTACGGTATTATGTATAGATGCACGTGTGACGTGTGGACCGTACCTGTCTGCAGCCTACAGCAAAACGGGATCGGATGTTTTGCCGCGTAATAGGAAGGTCTACACAAACTTTGTGTGCACCGTACCTATCTGCAGCCTACAGCAAAACGGGATCGGATGTTTTGCCGCGTAATAGGAAGGTCTACACAAACTTTATGTGCACCGTACCTGCCTGCAGCCTACAGCAAAACGGGATCGGATGTTTTGCCGCGTAATAGGAAGGTCTACACAAACTTTATGTGCATTGTACCTGCCTGCAGCCTACAGCAAAGCGGGATCGGATGTTTTACCGCGTAATAGGAAGGACTACACAAACTCCCTCGCCGTGTGAACATCATCATCTTCAACAAAGATGGTCGTGTTCGACTTTCACTCAATCCAGTTGGTTTAGGCTCGAATCTAGCCCTCTAGAAGTAATAATCCACCTTGGTATTATACCATCTTATTAATAATTATAATCCAGCTCTTTCATGTGTATCCAGCTGGATCACGTTTCATGACGGTACCTGCCAGCCTAACGCAGGTATTATTGCTGGAAAATGCGATGGCTGGTTCCGAGACATGGATAGATCCTTCGTTGACGTCGGTTTAGTGACCGACAGCGCATGGTTACAATCTGCACGTGTGTACATGTACATCTGCACACGTGGACTCAAGTACTGTACATACCTCAAATGATCCTTACAACGCTCTCATACATCTCTTTGTGCCGTCGTGTTTCCGGTTGGAAGTTCACGCGTTCATGTAAGGGTGAAACGTCCAAACGCAGTTGTTGCCTTAGGATAGTAGCATTGACATTGTTCAAAGGTGAACGAAGATAGGCATTCGAACACCAAAGCTCTTGCTTTTCTCGGCTTAGTAACTGGTTATGGTTGCGTCTATGCTGTCGGGGTCTGTACTGCTAGCGGGTCGTCGGTGTTCCAATTCGTGATCCAAAGCAAGAACATCCCGCGAGTTTTAAGATATGCTCTTTTGTTTTAGCTCGATCACGCACATGCATCTTGGCGTGGATCCGACCCTTCTTAGCGAAACTGGTCTCCCCTCACATATCTGCACTTCTCGAAACTGCTTTGAATGCCGGTCATGAGACTGAATGGGTCGTTAACAGGTTCTGCCATCTTTTCCAGCAACCTATGCACATAGGACCAGATTTAGAAAGGAACCATGTGATAAGCACATCATCAATAGATTCACGTACTGGTACATGGGGTCCCTCTTAGCAGCATCCGGAATATCTATTACAGACGCTTGAGCTGCACGCACAAGCATGCGATAGATACCCTTCAGGACCGGATCATCATGATACTTGTGTAACCGTTGGAACACGGTTGTGAACGGATCGAATATGCGCTCTGTGTAGTTGACCTTGGCACCAGAAGCAAGCTCTTTCTTGAATGCAACAAGCACGCGAACAAGCCACCGGCGGAGCCTGTCTGGCTTGGCAGCGCGAGATTTCACTACTGCCGAAAACACAAATCTCGATTCCTCGGTATTACCACATCTTTTTGTATGTCTTTTTGAACGTCCGTCGATATTATTGACCGTAGACAGGAGGGTATCAACGAACCTGTTTACATTACAAGCACATTCCAACTTAGTATCATATCAGCACAGGATGACAAATAATCAGACGATTACCTTCGGAGCTCCGACTTGGGTTTTGATATCGGAAGACGTCCCACATATGTCTCCACAACAGCAGCGTACTCACGATAAAATTCAGCATACTGAATCTGATCCTCACGTTCATGAGCCCACCAGCCAACCACAGCCTTCATACAGAAAGCCACCTCACCCGGGTGCGTACCATCGACATCCTTCTTCACAAATTCTTTCAGCGCAGCCAGCACATCGGGGATAATGAAGACCCGGTCCGCCGGAGGCCTCTGGCTCACCGATGTGACAATGGTCTTCATAACTATTGCACAACTAAAGCTATCAGTCTCTACATCGGGTGTCGTGGAGCTGATCGCCTTATTTTTCTTCGTCTTCGTGGCTTCAGCATTGGAACCCGGTCTCCCGGCCTCATTATCGACGCCACTTTGCACCGTCATCGCCCTTCCGTCCATTTGCTTCAGCTTTCTCTCCGCAGTCACCACCGCCGGCGGGTCTTCGATCTTCCACTTATTAACTCCTGTAAAGTACGCTTTGAAGCTACTCCTTGACTTAAGGTCACTGCCTGCTTGAATTTGAGCTTGCGCCAAGATGTTCTTCAGCTCCTGGACACATTTGCGCATCGCAACGTCCTCGCATGGAATCCATCCCACCGTCACGTCCGTCATTAGGATCCTGACCGCTGCCACCAGTTGGCCAGCTTCCCTGGGGGATATATAATTCCCGTTGTGTTGCTTCACGTCACTGAAAACTTTAACTGCTCGGTTACGCAGCTCAATCAATTGCTTGCGGGTTCTAGCCTGGGACGAATTTGAAATCCCTTCCGACAGTGTCTCAAGCAATCTACCAATGCAAAAATGGCATCAGTTGGGGGAACAAGTCAAGATACATACACACTCGCAATAATGTACGTACCCTGTAACGCGATCTCTTGCCGATATTTTGGGTATCCGATGCGAAAACGCTCGAAACGCGTCCACGACCATACGATGTACGAGCAAATGGGTAGGGTCACGAAAATCCTCGCTTAGCCATCGAGACGTTTTGGCGATAACCTTTATCATTCGATCTCCAAAAGTATCGCTTACGCCGGCAGCAGTTTCTTTCTTGAATGTAACAAGCAGACAAAGTAGCGTCGTGATTCTTTCATGGGCCACTTTGTGAGTACCCCTTATTACCTGGGAAAATACTTTTCTTTCGCTCGCTTCTCGAACTGCAGCCATAGCGTCCTCCCTATTATATGTAGTGTTGGGCATTGAGCGGCCATCAAGCTGTGATAAGACATGCTTCAGCCTAGACAAAGCAGTATACGCGATTAAACCACTGCAACAGAAATAGCGGCGCAATAGGGTACTATACCAACCTCTCCATCTCGACTGTTCGTTTTGAAACCGGAATCCGACCCACGTACGATTCCACCACAGCAGCGTACTCGCGATACAAGTCGACATGCTGAACGTCATAACCCCTCTGACGATCTTCCCAACTAAGGAATATCTTCAAACAGCTTGCTACATCGGAGTGCTGCACACCACCGATGTCCTCTTCCACTGACTCTTTCAACACGGCAATCACCTCCGGTATAATGAACGACCGATCCAGCGGAGAAAAGTCGTTCAGCACTAGAAGGATGGTCTTCAAGTACGTGGCCGTTTTCTTCGAAGGCTTCGTTGTAACAATCGTCTTTGCTTCAGTTGTCTTGGTTTTCTTTGCAGGAGCTGGTGCTGTCCTTGTTTCGGGCGATGCAGCAGTGAGCCCCCCATGGGTCGTCAACGCCTTCCACGCTGCTTCGCTTCCTTCCACCTCATCATCTCCGCTCTCATCCTCGTCATCTCACTCTCTCCTCGTCATCTCCACTCTCATCCTCGTCATCTCCACTCTCCGACTCGGACGAAGGGCTCAACTCAGAGCCGGGAGCTACATTTCCAGGACGTGGTGCCGTCTTCGTTTCGAGCGATGCAGCGTTTTGCCTCCCCTCGGTCGTCAGCGCCCAAACCGCTTCGCTACCTTCCACCTCATCTGTACCCTTGCCACTGACACCCTCCTCATCTTCGCTTCCCGACTCGGATGAAGAATGCGACTCAGAGCCAGACACTGCCGCCAGTCCTCGCTTCGCCCCGGAAGCCGAACCGACGCCCTCATTTGTGATCACTTGTGGGGTGCCCGTCGTCTCTTCCTCTTCGTCCGAGCTCTCGCAACTCGAGTCAACGTCAACGTCAACCTCATCTTCAACCTCTATCCTCTTGACCTTCTTGACTGCAACACCACGGCCGTTCCCACCTCCAGCAATGTTACGCACTGAAGTATCGACACTCGCCACCACTGCAGTCTCCGCGTCCACCCGCTTCCGCTTCCTTCCCACCATTGCCACCTCCATCCCAAGTGCGAGTCTCTCCACCTGACGCTGCAATTGCCGCTGCAGCTCTACCAGCTCATCGACCGACGCCCTCACGCTGTCGCCGCTGCAACCGCCACTCGACGCCTCATTGCTCTGCCGCTGCAGCTTCGAGACGGCATCGCGCACCTCCTGCAGCTTGGCGAAGGCTGCCAATACGTTGCCCAGTGACTGGGAAACAGACGCGTATTCCTCGTGCAGCACGGTGTTGTAGCTCTCGTGCAGCTGCGGCGTTGGCACGAGCGCCAGGACACGCTCGTACAGCGCCTCCATCACAGTTGCCAGGCGAATTGTTGGCGAGCGATGAACTGCTAGAATTTGGGTAATCGTGGTGGAATAGGACGACCTAAAGATGGGCTTGTGATTATGGGTACATCGTAAAAATGGGTAATGCTGTTGTGTGTCGTCGAGACACCTATACATTCTAACCGCTGCACACGGTGGCAAATGAATCGAACATCGATTGAGATCGTTACTCAAGAATGTTGACTGCCTAGTCATGGCTGAACTAATACTTTGAGTTAGCACTAAGCAGCACAGTTTTCATGTCGGCCGGCAAAATGGACGCTTGCACCACATGGCCGTGGGCTTCATTCGGACATACGTGGATGGCCGGCATTTTGAGTTCGGTTAGCCGTAAAATCGGGGCAAGTTCAAAATGAAGCTTCCCCATTGCACTTGAACGTCTACATTAGTTTTTGGCGTTAACCACGGGGCAGCTTCTTAGAGCTTAAGTATGACCTCAGGATACGTATACTCGGGACAAATTCCTAGCGGAAACAAACATAGCAACGTTACTGGGATCCTGTGGTCACAGCAATCAAGCTCAGTTAGCCAAATTCAACGTCTTGTTCCCGACATGGGTACTGCATACGTACCGCTTCGCACACGCCGCATAGTCTCGCCGCATGTACATTACTCGATGAATTGTGCAAATCAGCTTCTCCAAGTGAATGCACCCCTCCATATTGAGTGCACTTCCGTGATCGCATAAATCAGCAAGCGTGTTGAAACATCCGTTTAATTGGGACAGACGATCAACTGGCAGTAGTGCTGGATCCTTTGTCCAGGTAATCGTGTTGAAAATCCACTGAAGTCGATCGATGAGTTCGTCAAAAGCCTTCATTTTTTCGTTCGATTCACTCGTATGACGCATTTGTTCTTCATATGCCGTGACATATCCGAAATCCCTTTCCACAGTCACAAGATTGCCAAAACCCTTTTGAGAACCCGATTGCTTCACAATCGCCGAAGGCGGCGACGTTACATCGGTTGTCCAAAAAAATTGCGTCCGTGGCAATTTACTACACACCCCGCAAATTGAAGAGAATAGATTATCCCATTCGGCTCCCTTTTGCAAGGAACGAACTCTCTCCAGCTTCGAGATAGCTTCTCCCAGCATTGGATCTGAGCGTGGATCCCACATTTCGAAGCGATTTTCAAGCAACTCTTCGATTAACACAAGTTTCAGGTCAAACTTAGCCTTGGCGATGCACCTCAACGACATCCACGCGTCGACGTCTGCTACCGTTTCACGCAATCTGGATTTGAAGTCGTCCACCACTTCAGCGGGCACCTCGAACTCTTCGAGGTGTTTCCGAAGTTGTAAGTGTTTCCTAGAATACAGTTGTGCGTGAGTATTATGTCTAGGATACACAGTGCGTGAGTACGTCGTGGCCCGCAAGCAGGTACGTACCGACAGCGGCCTATGTTCGTTTTTGGATATATCTCACGCATCTCCCTAAGCAGTCTCACTACCTTCCATGCTGCAACTACATCCGCACGACTGAGCTGTTGCTTCAGGTATGGCAATGCAATGGCGATCCCAAGTTGCATATCTTCCAAGTACCGCCCCGTCGATTGCTTATCATCCCCTTGAGTGAGTACCCTTCCAGCGGTACAGGCTGACGAAGCGAAAACTTCTATCGGTGTTGGGTCCGTTTCCTCGTTGCCCAGATCGACAGCTGCAATCAGCATCAAGGAGACGAACTTGCCGGCCTTGGTGCGACGGTTCATCGTGTCTAGGCGAGCGAGCGCCTCCTGCCTCAACCGGGACAACGTGCGATCCTCCGCTCTTTTCTTATACAAGTCTGCCTTGCTCATTTTTTCGGTCACAGGAGCCGCGGTCGTGGTCAGCGTCACACCTCCAGCAGGGCACTCGTTAGTGTCTGCCACCTCCTCGTCCCCACCAACAGTACCGTCACTCTCACTGCTGCGTATCGGACCGTCGATTCTCGGGCGCTTCGGCCCCCTTGGGTTCTCCTGACCTCCCAACTCCCCCTCTGCCTCCGTGTGCAGAGGTGCATTTATCACGGATCGGTCCCCCGCCTTGCTCTCACTGTCCCCTTCACCCTCACTTATTGCATATTCTGCAGCTCGTTTCTTCTCCCTTGCAGTCTGCGACTGCTCCAGACTCTCCGGTTCCACTTTCACAATTGGAGACATATCCTCTTCTTCTTCTTCTTCTTCTTCTTCTTCTTCTTCTCCTCTGTCTTCTCCTCCTTCCTCCTCCGTGTCCGACGACGCGACACTTGCGCCCGAGCTGTTCACCTCTCGGTTCAGCTCGCGCACCAACGAGCCGATCTCGTTGCAGGCCGCGACGAGCTGCTGCAGGGCGCGCGTCACGTGCGCAGACTCGTCCGAGAGCGCCACCGCCGGCCCGCACATCTGCTTGGACGCCCGGACGACGCTCAGCGCACGCCTCAAGGCGTCCAGCGACGGCTGCAGCTGCGTCTCTGCGCGCTGCAGCTCATCGCGCACGGCCCCGGCGCACTGGGCACGCAGCTCGGCCGTGCCGAAGCGCGCCAGGATCACCTCCATCTTCAAGTCGGGCAAATGGCTACACGATGGGAATGTTGGTCTCAATAAAAAATGGGTGTTAATGATAACACCTTAAAATGGGTACAGTCAGACGTACCCATTTTTGACTTGAGACCGTCGCCATCAATCAATCACCTCGAGACATTGATGGCTGACACGCTGGCGCTGTACGCGCGCATCCTGGCGCTGGTGCAGCCGCCGGAGCTGCACCGCAGCTGCAACGGCGTGCTGCAGGACGAGTACGCGGCGCTGCAGCGCGCTGTGGACGACGCGGTGGCTGCGTTCGCCAAGGTGGAGGAGGTGCGCGACGCGGTGAAGCAGCTGGAGCAGGGCAAGCCGCCCAGCGGGCGCAGCGCCAGCCTCATGGAGGCGATGGACGCGGCCACGCAGCTGCAGCATGACCTGGGCGAGAAGCTGGGGCAGGTGGCGGCCGGGATGCCAGTGGTGAGCGCGAATTGCGTCTGGAGTGGTGGCGGATTGGGGGCTCAATTGGTATATTGTCGTCATTTGATGCTGCTGTAGCAGGAGAAGGCTGCTGCTGATGAGAAGAAGGAAGAAGGTCGGGTGAAGAGGAAGAGAGAGGAGGAGGAGAAGGAGAAACAGGAGGAGGAGGAGGAAAGTGATTCGTCGTCGTCCTCCTCCTCTTCTTCCTCGTCGTCGCCCTCTTCTTCAAGTAGCAGTGAGGAGGAGGACGACGACGACGAAAAGGAGGAAGAAGCCAAGCAGAAGAAGCGAGCTAAAGTGGGCGGCAACGAGGAGAATGGGCCTGATAGTGGCAAGATGAGTGCGGACCTGACCCTGGCCCACGGTGCTTTGAAGGCGATTTCGTCGGTTAGGACGGTCAACAAGCGCATCCAGTTTGATATGATGAATCAGTGGGCGGAGGCGCTGTTCGACATTAAGCGTGTCCTCAAGCATCAATCTAGCGGCGACGCTAGCGCGACAGACAAGCCGGCAGCTGAGGTTGCTGCCCGCGCGCTGGAAGCTGCGGCGACGGTCTTCCAAAAGCTCGAGTGGAGCAGTGAGCACGTCAAGGAAGTGCGATCTGTGATCGCTGCGCTGACAGACGCTTGCTCCAAGAACGAGAAGCTCAGGAGTTACTTCCATCGGTACGGCCCTAGGGTGCTACTGTTTCGGTTTCTAGTCATCGAAATGTTTCTTTACGTCGTGTATGTTTTCTGGTGTGGACAGTGTTCGAGCACAACTGGAAAGTATTGAGATGAGTATCCCTGCGCCGGTGACGGAATTTGCGGAGTCATCCAAATCGTCCGGTAAGAATGGATCTCGGTCACTGGAGGAAAAACTTCGCACTTTCCGCAATCTGAGTTCTAAAATCATGAAACTGTCCTGCGACGAGAAGCCAGCAAGTATTTTTGAGGCGCTTGGATTGATTCAACAAGTGATGGAGAGTGACACGACTTGTGCACGACGAGAGGAAGTGCGGAGCTCCGTCGAGAGCGCCAGTCGTTGGATTAGCGAGGTTCCACTACGGAATGATTTGGCCCAAGAATATATTTGTTTTGTGAACAGCGTGCGCGATTATAGCAAGAGGTTGGGCAATCAAGTCGGATGGCAAAGGTACGATCACAACTTTATATCGTTTCCGTGGACTTCACCTCACGTTACACTTTTATTATTCAATTCAGGCTTGTTGTGAGTATGATGGAACTGCTTGACGAAAAATCTAAGCCGAGCAGAGCCTCCCAACCACCTCGTACTTCAAGTGTGACAAGGCACAAGCAAGACCTATTGGCATCAGCACTGACTCAAGTGGAAGAATGGCAGGATGGAATTTTCTCTCTAGACCAGTTCGGCAAGTTGATGAAGACACTTAACGACATAGTTTCCTACAGCTCAAATGAATGGCAGCCACGGACAGACCCAACGCTCCACAAGTGCATTGAGAAACTGAGGATCTGCGCCCAACACATTAAAAAGCAGCCGCTACGCGACAAACGCTTGCAGACAATCAACAAATGGAAGAAGAGTATCGACATTCTTCGGCGTTAGCTCGGTGAAGACAAGAACTACGACGCGGTCGTTCACGAGGGCTTTGCCAGGCGTCACTTCTCGTCAACTGAAATAGACATCCGTTGCGCTTCACATTGACAAAACGACCCAAGTCTCCGTCCCACGTACTTCCACAATCCTCTGCGATTCTACTATGTGCAGCTACCCTTCGTGTTCATTCATTCTTGTACTTCGCTCGCCAAGTCCGTCGCAGAAATTTGTCACCAAAGTTTATTAGACCGACATGAAACGCAGCACTGGAGGCTATGAACTGATCCAGAAGCAGCTCGGGGAAATCGACGGCGTAGTGGTCCGCCAAGACACGCAAATTGGTGAGATGATTGCTCAGGCAGTTGGTCTACCCTGGGAGGCGAAAAACAAGTACGCAATCCACAGATTGCCTGCGGACAAGAAAGTTAAGAACGACCCAGATGATGCAACTGGGTGGTCCCCGACTGGAGCCGAGCTGAAGGCCCTCGAGCCTTTCATGCGTGCTCAAGAGGAAAGCTGGTTCTGCACGCGCATTGTCTTGCAGTGTCTCGGCTGCGGCTACTTGCGCCCACTCAAGATGCACTTCACTGTCGCTGGCGACACAGGCGATGCGTACGTGATGGAGCGTCCGTACAAATGCGGCGGCGGGTTGTGTTGCCCTCTGGAAATGCGGCTGAACGGCTTGAGTGGAGAGAACGGAGAAGTCAAACACATTGGGCGCATTCGTGAAGATTTTTCGCCTTATTTGAGCCGGTTCTGCTCGGCGTGTTGTCTCGCCACAGCTTACACGGATGTCGAGCGTGCGCTGCCTGATGGCACTTACGAGAAGCGCTATTCTCTGCGAGTGAATCTTTCGTGCTGTGGCCGGGTCAACAACTGCTGTGCGCCGTCATGCTTCCGCAACGACGCTGTGTACGACGTCTTGGACCCTGACGGAGCGGTCGTAGCAAATTTGCAGGTGAGTTTCGGCAGTGGCGAGTGCCTCAAAGCGTTTTGTCGCGCCAGCGGAGGGTTCACGAACTATGTGCTCCAGTTTCCCCGGGATTCGACACCTACAGATCGCGCCCTGCTGCTCGCAGCCCTCTTTCAGCTCGATTACGCGATTTTCGAGAAGAAGGCACAACAGTAGGAGGTGACAAGGCAACCAGCGTATGCGATTGCATTTGCTTTCGAGAAGCTGTTGTCCATTATTTGCCTAGCAATTGCGATGCTATTCTACTTTTTGGTTTAGCTTCTTCATGGCTGTCTTGCCACCTTCTATTCCATGCAGTCATCGTTGCGTGGCTGTCTGTCTGGTGTGTGCAGTTGTAGTTGGTAGCATGGGCACCAATGTTTAAGTTATTCTTTCTGCTTGGGAATCGGCGGGCAATGCAAGTCAGGCATGCAGCGTTGATCTCGTTTGGGCCTTGCGTTACATGTTAGTAGTTGACTTGCGTTGTTAGGATAGTTTTACTGATGGCTTGAGATGTGGTCAGTAGCTTATCGACGCGCAATACCCAGCCGCTTCATGCTCTTCGACGAGCTCAGCTCCGATCCTTTGGCGCTTGCTTGCATGAAGCGCTTGATAAGCAGCACGTGGTTCCTTTGAGGCATGTGCTTGGCTGTCCCTACAGCTCCACTGGCCGTACTTGTAGAGCTGCCCGCAACACTTTCTGCAGGGCGCACTGACACTTGGCTTGAAGTACTGCTACTTCGCTCACTGTCATGCGAGCTGTGATGGTGGTGGTGACGGCTGGATTTACTATGCTTTCGCCGGTGTCGCGCCAGCCGCTTCGCTCGGGATAATTCTAACGACATCACATCATCGTCTTCAAGTATTTCCTCGTCTTCGTACTCGATTACAACGTCTTCAGCTTTTGGCAAGGGCTTTCGGGGGTCGGTCGCTGGACGGCTGTGGTGGTGAGGTGAGAGAGGAGTGGACGCAGGCGCCCGAGGAGACATTGGCCGAGTAGGCGACACAATACGTGGAGATGTCGGTGGAGTCGCTTGCATAGAGTAAGCCTGCGTGTCACTTGGTCGACTACTAACGGCAGATACAGCGGTGCGGATCTTCCGTGGGCTGTTACTCGCTAACGTGCTTGTAGGTGAAGCAGGCGTAGGTCGGCGGCGGGGACTTGGAAGGTGTTGGGGATCGGATATTTCGGTGGTAGTAGACGGAGGCCGAGATGTGCGGGGCGGGCGAGGGCTAGTAGGCCGATTGATTTCGTCAATGGTCGTGCTGGTCGACGGTCGAGTTGCCCCAGTCTTAATGCTACCTTCACTGCTACTGCTAAACGATGGCATTGCCTCTTCCTGCATTCCCTCGAACGTACGAGAAACATAGTGCCCTCTGGTAAAGCGGTGCGACTCGATAAATTTCGGTAGCATGATCAGTCCGTTCTTCGACCTCTTCACGTATTCAAGCTTCTGTCGGTGGCGCTCCTTCCGATACCTTTCCGAGTGTGACCAGTGATCTCCGTCGTGGGTATAATCTGGTGGTAGGATTTTCATGCAAAACTCCTGCAAATCCAGGTCGTTGCTGTTGTCAGTGTCATACCTCTTGAACAGCCCTAGACACTGCGCTGGGGTCAGACGAAAGCCAAGAGCAAGAAGCCGCTCTCGAAACTCCTCCATTGTTACGTGACTGGCCTTCTTAAAGATTTTGTAGGCTTGGCGGAAGGTATCGGAGCTTCTTGAGGTAGCCTGTTGGATTTTGTCCCGAATTCGCATTTCGATCTCATCCAGGCTCCAACTTTCCATTTCAATCTCTGTCATATATTGTTCAGGGTTTGCCATCGCTTTTTCTTTTTTCTTTTTTGCCTCGATCCGGTGTAACTCGTCAGCTGCAGCTACCCAAGAGATTCCGATATAATCAGGAGGTAGCACACCATGAATGAACTCATTCAAGTCAATGTCTCCACTACCATCCTTGTCAAATCGGCGGAACAGAATGTCAGATTGAACGCGTGTTAACGCTAATCCAATCGCTTCCAATGCTGCGTGAAACTCGTGCGGTTTGATCCCGTTAACCTTCTTGAAAATACGGAAGGCTTGCCTGAAGCAGTCGGATGACCGAGATGTGCGCTGCTCGATCTTCTCGCGCAGCATACACTCGATGTCAGCAATAGTCCACGATTCCTGCACTGATTGCACTGCCATCGAGTACAGCTTCCGCCGGGAGTCGTCAACCTTTTGGCGGTCCTTGACAGACAACCAGAACGAAGTGGAGTAATCATCGAGCATGACGCCTTGGACAAACTTGTTCACATCCAGGTCGCCAGTCTTATCAAAGTCAAAAGTGTCAAATAGATCCTGCAGTTGTTTCTCGGAGACCCTTAGCCCGAGCCTTCTCAAGACAGCGTTTAAATCGTTGCAGGAAATTCCGCCAGGCTTTCCGAATAGCATGAAAGCTTGCTGAAAACGGTCTGTTTCCTCTGAGAGCTGGTCCATTCTTTCACGCAGCATCGCCACAAGCTGCTTTGTCGAGACAGACGGCTCCTGCTCGGCCGCACTTGGGTCGCTTCTGTAAGTATTTGCACTGGCTGGCCGGTCGGACGCACGATTTTCCTTGGTAAAGAGAGTCGTGGCAAATTCGATGGTATCAATGACGCCGTCCCTATCTTTGTCGAACCGGACGAAGAGTTCCCTGCATTTGGGCGGGGATATCTGTACCTGGAGCATTCCTACGTGGCGATGGAAGTCCGCGAACGAAATGGTGTCCGAATTTGTGAAGAAACGGAAGGCTTGTCCAACGGCGTCCGTTGCCCCACGTGGCATTTTCTCTTCAAGTCTCCGAACGATGCATTTTTCAAGCTCATCCAGAGCCATATACTCGTACACCGGGGTTGACTTCCTTGGGCTGGGTCCTGCAATTGCGGCGTTGGTGGTATTCCCACCGCCCAGTCGTGGCGACCTGATCGCAGGCCGGCTTGCAGGCTCGAGTTTCATAGAGGTCTTGATGGGTGACTCTTTGCTCGGGACTTGCGCTGGCTCATCAGGCGAGAAAAATGTTTCTGGTAAAAATACGCGTTGTGCAAACGTAGCATAAACGATCTCGCCTAGGTCTTCCTGGTCGATGCGGCGGAAAAGCTCGTTGCACAACCGTGGGGTTACTTGTAGACCGAGTCGCACGACCTTGTGGTGAAAGCATTCTGGTGTGATGGAATTTGTAGTTGTGAAGAAACGAAAGGCTTGCCGCGAGTAGTTATCATATGCGCTTGAGCTCGGAATACTCGGGTCGACCGTACAAAACATCGTGTGGGTGATCTTGCGCAGCTCCTTGATCAGCGCATCCACCGTTGTGATCTTGGGCGCTAACTGAGGTTCCAAGCTAGTGTCAAAATCTGAAGGAAGCGCTCGCGGCATCCTACCCGCTGGCCGGGTTGGACGGCTGGCCCGCGCCTTGCCCAGGGCATAGCCAGCGCCGCTCAGCGCCAAGCTGCCCACAGGAGGCCCCTCCATTCCAGTGAACAGACTATCGCCAAGTGCTCCAAATTTGTGCAGAGCGATTGACGCGGACGATGGCGTACAGCGGCGTCGACTAGCCTGGCCCGGTCGCCTCACGCCACCGGTGAAACGGCCACGCCCAGTGCCGGCAAATACTCGGGGAGAGTGGCCTGCATTTATAGGCGCGATATTTTCACGCCGGAGAGCTGTCGACCATCGATATATATAGTGGTTGGCACGAAAGCCGCGGCAGACGCCTGCCACGTCAGGGAACTCGATCCACCCACGTCGAGGGTGCGTTGACCAGAAACCCTGCTGGCAGACAGACATCCAGCAAAAAAAAAGTGGCTCGCTTCATTCATTCATCTCCTTGGCACAGCAGCCCAATTCTAGAACTGCTCACCTTTCAGGCCGCATAAGAGAGCTGCACAATCTCGCGGATATTCGACCTGCAGTCGCGCTCTTCCCATACGGTTTCGGCGCGCAGCACGCCGTCCGCCTGCACGAGGCCCACGAAGTGCTGCACGCTGCCATTCGTCCCAAAGTAGTACTTCTTGGCCGCCACCAGCGCACGCGCGTGCGGCGCGCGGCGCAGATGCCGCTTGATCGTCTGCAGCGCATCCATTAATTTAACAGCATTAGTCCCGGATAGCCAACGAAAAAACAACAACAACTCGCGCACCTGGTACAATTCCTCCGCCACGGCCTCCGTGTAGATGGTCTCGGCCGTCAGGATGAGGTCGAACTGCATCTGCTCGTCGCTGCGGCGCTCCACGTCGCGCATGTACTGGCTCATGCTGCTCCAGGCGCCGGCGTAGAACTCGGCCCTGTCGTACAGCTGCGCGCCCGCGTTGCGCCGCACGTTGGGGCTGGTCGTGAGCTCCAGCACCTCCTTGTTGTAGTCGCTGAACACCACGCGCCGCGCGCCGCGCTGCAGCGCGTGGATGCCCGGCAGGCCGTGGCCGCAGCCCAGCTCCAGCACGGCCGGCGGCATGTGCGGCACCTGCGCCTCCACGAAGCGCACGAGGTCCAGCGAGCACTCCCAGAGCTTGAAGCCTCCTTCGTACACGCCCGTCTGCACGTCCGACGTGCTCAGCACCGCGCGGATGGCGCCCGTGCGCGCCAGGAAGTCCGCGCCCGTCGTGTTCACGATGTCGAAGCGCAGCGCGCCCGCCTGCACGCTGGAGAAGGCGGCGGCGGGCAGCGAGGAGCACGCAGCGGACGGCGAGAAGCGCTCGCCACTGCGTCCGGGCGCAGAGGCGGCGGGAGCGGCCGCGGACGGAGCTGCAGGCGCCGGCGCGGCGCCGTCCAGCGCGAAGTTGAACGAGAAGGACATGGGTGGCTCTGCGGTAGGTAAACCGGTAAAGTGATTCCCTTAGAGGGATGCAGCACTCGGAACTCTCTCTAAAAGAACTATTGGTGTTTTGTATGGGTTCCGGATAGTGACGCGCGCTATCCAGACGTTGACCTTCACTCTGCATTTGGCAGCGGAAGGGAAACATTGCGATCGGCCCGGGATGGCGTCGCCCTCGCACCGCGAGACGGTGGTGCTGGGCGCCGAGGAGCTGGTGCACCCGCTGGAGGAGCGCGTGTTCCAGCTGTCGCAGGAGCTCACGCAGACGGACCCGCAGGTGCCGGCGCTCTCGGACGACGAGGTCATCACCAAGCTCAACATGTGGGTGGCAAAAAGACCCAAAAGTGGGTTTTATTGATACAAGGTTGACGTACTGATGACGTAATCTGGGTGGATGGGTGCCACAGGATCGCCGAGACGCTCGAGGAGGTGGAGACAACCTTCCGCAAGGAGAGGTCGTCCCCGTACCGCCGCGACGGTAGGATCTGGGCTGCAAGTTGAAGCTGTGGGTGGGAGCTGACGTGGGTTTTATTCCCAGGGCACCTCATTGGGAACCTGCTGCAAGTGCTGGAGCAGAACGAGGACTTCTACCCCATGGTACGTCCTGTTGTGGAGGAGAAGCGGCTTCCACTTTGACTCATTTGTGGTGTGTTTCACTGCTGCTAATTGCTAGCTGGAGGGGAAGCTGTCGGACCTGAGCGTGAACCGCGTCAAGGCGGCGACGTGTCGGCTGCTGCTGGCCACGGTGCCGGTGAACAGCAGGGCGATCGTGCGCATGCTGGACGACGACGAGGAGATGCTGGAGCGCGTGTGTGGCTTCGCTGCAGTTGCTGACCCAGGCCTGCGCTGCTACGCTACGGGGCTGCTGTCTGTGGGGTTGAGGGACCGCTCCGTTGCGGACACGGTGGTGAACAATGACACGCCCGTGAAGTTATTGAAGAGGGCCAGGATGTACGCGTCCAAGTTGGAGAAGGAACGGCAGCAGGCGGTCAAGTATATTCAGGATCACTTGCGGATGGCATCGTCTCGTCATAAGAAAACGACTAGTGGTGGTGGTGGTGGTGGTGGAGGGAGCGCGTCGACCAAAGCGACAACGCCGCAGAGGTCGTTGAAGAGGAAACACTCGGATACAGGCAACAGAACGTCAGTCCATAGCAACGACCACGGCGAGGGTGCTGACGCTTCTGCAGCAGAAGAAGAAGAGCCGGCAGTAACTGTTCCTATCCAGCAGTCGTTGCCGATTTCAGGCGGGGAAGAAGATGTGTTGGGAGGGTTTGAAGATGGATCATTCGTGATGCCAAGTCCGGAGCATCACGAAGAGGACTTTAAGCGCCTGGTGATGCTCGAGCTCTTATACACTTTGGATTGCTTGGGGTCTATGGGAGAGTACCTGGAGATCTTTGCGCCAGCACTGAAAGAAGACATCATTGGGACCGTCGTCACATTTCTGCATAGCAAGAACCCTGCGGTGATATCGCACACGATGACGTTAACTTCGCATTTTCTTGCCCACAAAAAGTTCTCCTTCTCGCTTGTCGAGGCGGGAGGAGTAGATTTACTATTCACGGTATTTAAATTGCAGCAAGCGGCTGGTCAATTGGGCTTGCTGGATCGCAGCTTGTCAATGTGCCTTCACGGATTCGCTTCTTCGTCTGCAGTCATTGAGCGCCTTGTTGTGATGAATCCGGAAAACATGCTATCTGCCGCCTTCACGTTGCTTTCCAGCCCGAATGACCGCGCTCGTCAGAATGCTGTGGTGTTTTTTAGTTTGACGCTGGGTTTCAAGGTGATTCTTGACTACTTTGAGAAGCACAATGGATTGTACACTATCCTGAATATAATTCGGGTGGGGAATCACCCGAAATCAGCGGCTCAAAGGCAACTTGCTCAAGATGCGTGCTTGTGTTTACGTCAGTACGTGCGCATGCATATGGCTTTGGTGACTCATCGACTACGAAGAAAGCTTGCGCAACTGAATCACCCGTCGAATCGGCAGTCTAACACAGCACCCGTCTTGACGGCGGCAACAGCTGCGTCCCGAATTCCTGCTCGGGTTCCGAAAATCACGTGGTCTAAGGTAATCGACCTCGACGACAAGACTCACGAACAAAATATGGTGTTTTATGAGAAGTATCGCTTCAGTGCCAGCAGTGGTAACTCCAACAACTCGTGGTCTGCCGCTAGTGGCCCAGGAGGTGCAATGTGGTCTCCCGCGGCAAAACTCAGTCATTTGCGTGGAATTCTAGTGCTTTTGGAAGTTGTAGCCATGATGTGCTCAGTGGTGCAAAATACGGATCCGGATGCCAACTCCTCAACTATACGGATATGGACTGGAGAACGCGCACAGTTTTGCTTGGACTCCCTTCGCGTGTTGACACTCGTTGTCCCATCTTTAGCCAATGAGGTGTGTTCGACAGAAGTATCCATAGACGAAGGTGGCACTTCCAAGCAACTCGGAATGGCGATTTTGTTGGAGATCGCGATGAGTAGCAATCCTCGAGACTCTGAGTTGGTTCGAGATTCCCTTCGGGTGTTCTGTAATTGTGTGTCTCCACCTCACCACGAGGATTGTTGGCAGCACCCCTACAAAGACATTCGGCAGTACACCTTGACGGCTAGAAGCATGAGAACGAAAAAAGATGATCAAGCGCAGCGCTCAACGTCAGAGACAGCAGACACAGCTACAGCCGACAACTGCTCAAACTGCTGTTCCAAAGCTAAAGATGACAAAATGCTGAGGCCTGTACGAAAATTGGCGCGCGAGAGAAATGCGATCAAAGTGTGCGTCTACCTACTTCGGTACAAGCGATCGGTGCAGAATGCAGATGCTATTCGCTTATTGGCGACGCGCGCGCTGTTGGGGCTGTCGCGCGATCGCCATATTTCTCAAATTCTTGAAAAGATGCAGGTTGGGCAATTGCTTTCCGATATGATTCGCAGCGACCCTGTGTTAGAGGAGAACGCCGACATTCACGTGCGCTTCCGAGAATCTGCTTTGGATTTGATTTCTCACGTGACACACCGAGCGTCCAACGTGGTGATCAACGAGGCAACGGACCCCACTGTGAGGAAAATTGAAAAGGCAAGCATCGTTACAAATACCAAAATTACTTACGACGAGAACGAGCTACTTCGGCTCATTCACGACCACCTCGTCACGAAAGGGTTACACCATGCGGCATCTGCACTTGTCGACGAGGCCAATATTCACGTTGAGAAGCAAAGGAAAACATCCTCCGCTGGCGATGTCCAGCCTTCTCGAATAGAAGCAAGCCTGACTAATGGAGGAACAAATTGTTCCATTGTGATAAGTTCGACACCACAAAAGAAACAAGTTGTTGCTGATCGAGAAGTATCACCCGATGTTGCAAGTCGACGCGAAAGTGGATACTTAAGTGGGGATGATACACCCCGCCCGAAGAAGTTGCAACGAATTTCATCTTTGGGATCGATTGTGCCCGAACTCAAGAAAATTCAAGTCGGAGAGCTTACTCAAGGACCTCGTCTATCAGTGAAAATATCCCGACCGATAGATGGGAAAGTCAAAGCCCCCATACCTGCCACGCCTTATCGCCAATCTAGAAAACGAATGCGGCAGGCTTTCTCTAGACCACATTTCTTTCAAGATATATCCTACGAGCAGTCCGTAACGTCTCCAAGGCTCGTTTCGGAGACATCGCGCTCCGATGCTCTTCAAAAGCTCCCAATTAATACGCGATGGAGTACAAACGGTGAAGCTACCTCTGTGACCTCATCCAGCAAGTTGGATGAAATTATTACGCATTACTTGCGAGAACAACACCGCCAATGCGCCAACCCTGTCACAACGGTACCACCTTTTAAACTGTTGGGAAAAGGAGCGCTGCATCGGTGTCCAGATCCTCCTGCGTCGATGTCATCAAACTCGAGTATCTGTACGCGGTTATTGCGTCGTAGTCGAACGGGATATCGTGCTGGGCCATCAGCATTTTCAACGTACTATGCTGATGCCGGAATAGACCGCTACGTGTTCAGTCGATACAGGCCTTATCGCACCGTGGGTGCCCACGTCGGATCGTTCGCGTGGGGAGGGGTGAGTGTCGCTCGATTCTTCGGACAAGATCAGCAAGGGATGCTGATTGCGAATCACGACGGAGAATTACGTCAATTCAATATCGGGTCGGATGAGGTTGTTGAAGAATGGACGTGTCACTCGCCCTCAAGTGCTATCGTTGACTTGGAAACAAATGAGTCCACGTCCGTTGGCGCTCAAAGCCGGCTGATTTTAACAGGGGCAGTTGCTTTATCTGATCTTGCCGTGAACGAAATAGGACTGTGGGAAGCTAATGATATGAGCGCGCTTGTCGAGCGGTGGCGATTTAAAGGCGGACTTCGACCTCAGTTTAACCATTATGGAGATCGAATCGTAGCACTTGACGCTCGTCCAGTTGATGAAGAGGATGAATGGGATGGCCCGGGTATCAATGTTAAAGGTGCTGTCGTGCTCGATATCGCAACAGCTGACGTTTTGTGCGACCTGAAGGATGCGACGCGCTCCAATGACTACGGAGCAGAAACTAATTGTTGCTTCTCGCCTTGCGATGGTACAATTCTCACGGACGGTATGCTGTGGGATGCCCGTATCCCTACCCGCGCGTTGTACAAGTTTGATAAGCTGTCGAACGTCGGTTGCGGCTTTTTCCACCCCAATGGAAACGAGGTGATCGTGAACTCAGCCGTGTGGGATCTCCGCACATACCGCTTATTACGCATGGTACCAGCATTGGACAAGTGTACCATCAAATTCAATCCTTCTGGTAGTGTGTTGTTTGCATACTACCCATACGCAGGGGTAAGTAGATTACTGGCGAAGGTAGTTTGGTGGAAACGATCACTGACTTGTACTAACCCTTTTTTTACTAGGGTGACTACCTGGAGCGCCGAAAAAGCAAGCTCAAGTCGTGGTTTCGAGTTTTGGATTCGCGCGACTACAAAGACATTACTACGATTGATCTGGGTCGACCCGTGTTTGATATCAGTTTGAACACGAATGGCACGGTGCTGTCTGTTGTTGAAGGACGCTACCTGGAGGCTGGTGACGTCGACGATGATGATTCTATTTGTCGTCTGTACGATGTTGGGAGAAAGCGCCCGGCTGAGGATGACTCAGACGTAGAAGACGGCGAAGGCGATTCAGATACACTAGATGACGATGAATACGACGATGAAAATTCTGGTGATGAAGATGACGACATGGAAGAGGAGGAAGAAGATACAGACGAAGACGAAGAAGAGACGTCCGACTCCAACTCGGACGAAGCCGAAGGGACAGAGGATGAAGAGGGAAGCGAAGATGACGACGATGAAGATGGTGCTGCGCACATTCTTGCTATTGAGGGCGATAGCGGCGATGAAGACGGCAATGGCTCCATCTTGTCAACCCACGATCTGGGCTATTTATTAGAGCTTCCTGATTACTACGAGGTTCACCAATATTCTAGCGATGAGGAAGACGCCGAAGAAGATGAGTAGACTGTCGCAGATCAACGCCTACGATGCGAACACCTGTGCAAAAAGGTAGAAATATGATAAGAATTTTGTGATTAACGGATTGCATTTACATGTAATGCAGTGTTTGTTCGCAGAGACTGCTCCCGATTTATCTGTAAGTTGAAACGACAGCTTCGCTCCTGCTTTCCGGCTTATTGATCAAACGCTCGAGCATGGCGACCAAGCCTGAAGTGGACGCGGAGACACTAGGCGATAAGCCTGTGCTACTGAAGCGGAAGGACTTTTTGGGGAAGGAGAAAGCGGCTCAGAGCCACCCCAACCGGACCTACTACTACCGCCAGCCTACAGACCTGCAGCATGTGATTGACACATCCACAAGTCATCTTGTTCGTGAACCGAAAGACGCCAAGGTTCTACTAGCTCGCGGCCAAGCACTCTTTAAGCAGGCGAACTACGAGCAGACAATTCGAGATCTAAGTGAGGTCGTGACTCTGGATAACACGCACGCTACAGCATTTTACACGCGAGGGCTGGCGTACTCCAAGCTCGACAAAGTGGAGCTAGCGATCCGCGACTTCTCACGGACTCTGCAAATTAACCCAGAGCATGTGAACGCTGCATACGCCCGTGCGTCTTGCTACAACTCACAGGGAGACTTCGTTCGAGCGATTGATGACTACAACTTTGCTTTGCTGAAGGACAAAAAGTTGAAGCTACAGCAGAAGCATCAGCAGGAACTGCATCGATCTGCAACACTAACACGACAACAATTGCAACGCCAGAAGCAGCAACAAGACGAGAATGCCAGTAACGCGTTCATTTTTTCCCAGCGATTGAAGAAGACAAACCTGAACTTTGAAAAGACTGTGCCTGGGTCAGTTGGAGAAAGTGATAACAACGACGAAGGCGGTCTGCGAGAAGAGAAGACTTCTGCACTGAGTTTCTCTTTGTTTACTGATTCACGCTCACATAATTTCTCAACGACTGGAGTAACGTCAGCTGAAGACCACATATCCCCAACACCACGAAGTGCGATTCTCTTACCACCATCACCAGCTTTGTCCTCGTCTTCATCAGCTGATCGACGACGATCACTTCCCACTGCGCAGTCAGTAGCGGTTCCTGCCTGCAAGAAGACAGCGACATCCGCCTCGACCACCGCATCAGCACTCGAGGAAGCGGAAGTTCATCATGCGAGAGGCTTCCAATACCGACAGGAGGGCAACTTCCAGGCTGCAGCTGATGAATACTCACGAGCGATTCAGCTTAATCCTCAGCATTTCAAGGCGTACTTCAACCGTGGCTTCGTGTTTGACAAGATGAGGCGATTCGATGCGGCTGTGGAGGATTACACTCAGGCACTGAAGATGGACCCGCATAACGCCTTTGCACTCTACAATCGTGGAATCTCCCTTGACCGAAGCGGTGACTACCAAGGTGCTCTTGCTGACTTCACCCGTGCAATTGAGCTTCTACCGACCAACGCTGACTTCTATCACAACCGCGGGTTCTGCCACCGCAAGCAAGGAAACTTCGAATTGGCCATCGCTGACTATTCACGTGCAATTGAGTTCAACTCGGAACATTTCAAGTCGTTGTACAACCGCGCATACTCATACGACAAGCTCGGCCGCTACGAAGAAGCAGTGCAAGACTACACGGCTGCACTGAGCGTCGAGCCCGAGAACGCCAACGCTTATCACAACCGCGGAAGCACGTACGACAAGATGAAGGACACTACCCGGGCTATCGCTGACTTCGATCGTGCTATCACGCTTCAACCGCGCTCCGTGTCGAGTTATAACAGCCGTGGACTTTGCTACGACCAGCTAGGACGCCACGAGGAAGCACTTCAGGATTTTGCCAAGGCGCTCGCACTGGACCCGCGTAGCGCTGTATTTTATCACAACCGTGGTTACTGTCTCCGGAATATGGGGCGCTTCGAGGAGGCGGTACATGATTATAGTTCTGCTCTTGCACTCGAGCCACGCAACGTTGCTGCGTATAACAACCGAGGCTATGCTTTACGGAAGCTCCGCCGCTACAAGGAAGCCGTTGCGGACTACACGACGGCACTCGCCATTGAACCACAGAACACAAGAACGCTGAGCAACCGAGCCTACTCGCTGGCAAAGATGCAGCGCTTCGAAGAAGCCATAGCCGATTACACGCAAGTCTTAGCACTCGATCCGCAAAACTCCTACTCACGCCACAACCGTGCCATTTTGACGGCCAAGCTGAAAGGTGGCGATGTAGATGAGCGAGACCTAAAATGATGCACAAACCGAGGCGAACGAAGTTAGGATGATTAGGAGTTATACCTCTGTCAAGTCTTGTTCACCACATAGCACTCCTATATCACGCGAGCTTCAAGCTGCTTCGCTGCTGAAGTTGCTGTTGATAGATGCAGGCACCTTCACCTTCCCGCTGCATGGGGCCTTGCAAGATCGGTTCTCTAAAGCGAGTTTATGTAATCTCGCCTTAAAACTTGAAGCCCGAGTGCATGGTCGCCGTGAAGTTCGTGTACGTAACGCGCTTGAAAGCAGCACTGCGCTGTGTTGTCGAGTTACTCGCTACAAGAACCCCCATCACTGTGCCGCGTTATATTAACGTCACATCTAGGTGTTGGTCATAACAAAACCCGCTCCTTGTCCTCCTCGGGCTCCTGCTGGAAGCCGAAGTGCATCGTGGTGCCCGACCCAGAGGGCAAGTGATGGTCTCACACGTCGCAGAATTGATCTTTGGCGTGATCGGATGAGTGCTCAGAGCTCGACCGATGAGTGGTTGAAGGACCTGCTAGAGAAATGTTGCAGTCTGGGGCGTGACGATATGGAGATGTCGAGTCTCCGTTTGGCAGGATACTTTACTCGAACGAGTTGCATGGAAGAACTCCCGGCTTCAACGTTCGCGCCCAAGCTGCTGGTTTCTTTCCCAGGTCATCACTCGATCGTGCGTCGGAGGAACAGCTCCCGATGGACCTCTATGTGGCGCCAAGATCTCCTGTAGGTATGGGCCTCAAGCTTATAATCGTTTTGGCACCGACTCAAGCCCACCCACCCGCTGTACCAGCCACCGATGAAGTTCTGCGGTCTCCTTCTCGGACTTGCTATCGCATGTGTGTCCAGCATCCAAAGCGTTAGTGCCGCCACTGACGTGTCAAACCTGCCCGTCTTCTTCTTCCACGGTCTCTCCGACGACTACACCGCTGGAGACAACTACGTGGCGAACCTCACTGCTGAAGGTCGCACGGTTGTGCCTCTCTCCTTCTGCGACTCGTCCTGCTCATTCGAGTCCCTTGTGACGCAAGTGCCGCTCGCGGTCACCGCGGTTCGGGAAACGGTGATGAACAACTCCGTCTTCGACGACGGCTACATCTTCATCGCTCACTCGCAAGGTGGGGCCATCTCGCGAGCTGTGATCGAGGAAATGGACGACCACCAAGTGAAGCGCTACATCAGCTTGGCCGGCGTGCAGAACGGCATCTTCAACGGACCCAACGATGCAGAAGCCCTGGCTTCTTCCGGGGTGAGTTATCTCAACTACATCGTTCCGGCCGAGGTCTTCAACTTCAGCAAGTACGCACCTGAGGACGCCTACGGAAAAGTCGAGCGTGACATCGTCCAGTTCACGCTCGAGAACCCAGACGTGCAGTACCAGTACTCGTACTTCAACCTGCAGCGCTCCCCGCAGTTCGGCAGCTGGGCGTCCTCCAACATCTTCCTACCAATTGTGAACAACGTGAACCCGTGTCTGCCTGGAGACAACCAGTGCGTCTTCGACCAGCGTCGTCGCAAAGCCAATTTCTTGAAACTCGAGTCCGCTTACTTCTTCATCTCGCCGGAGGATGGAACCATCACGCCGTGGCAGTCGTCGATCTTCGGACGATACTCGGAAGTGAAGTCGGTGGATGAGATCGAAAAGAAGTTTAGCAGCCTCTCGGTCGTCGATATCAAGGATACGCTCGAGTATACGTCGGACACATTTGGACTACGCACTCTCGATGAGCGCGGTGGACTCTTCTTGGTTATTGCAGATAACGTGACGCATGTGTGCTGGTCCCGTGACAGCGGGGGCTGTTCATTCCAAAACGCGTACGAGACATATATTTACCCGGTGCTACACTAGATCATGGACTGGAAAGTTACCCCATTAGGTTATGATACCCCACATCTGTCCATTTCACTCGCTCAAATCAACGCACCACGAGTATAATAGAAGCGCTTCAAAGCAAATGCGTTGCATTTTTGATGCTCTTTTAAGAAAGGCAAGCACCATAAAGTTGATTAACGCGGATTCTCGAAAATCGCGATGTTAGATTGCAACTTACATGTGGTCCGTTCCTCATGCCGTATCCATATTCTTACTCTTGAACGCAGAAGTGTATCGTTTTAAGAATTCCTGGTCTTTGTCACTTGTTCCCAATGTAGTTTGCTGGAGACCGTTTTGGGAGCAAAGTTTTCAGTAATATACTTGTTGTACAGCGCAGCTTCAAAATACGTGGCGAGATACTTCGTCCTCTCTGATGTTTCCCCCACCTTGACGATCAACCAAACGTCCTTGTCCAACGTTTACTGCAGCCAGGAATCCATCCAGCTTGTCTTCCTAGGCTTCTTGGAGTTGTAGTAGCTAGCTAATATATGTGAGCCAGGTGTGGAAGACCGATTCTTCGAGAAGGTTGTTCGTCGGGGTAATATGCAGCACGTTATAATAAACATTGTCCGGTGACTTCTTAGCATTCAGCCATCCCCTGAAATGCTGCCCTTGTACTCTGAGAGCGAGATTTTTGGTTTCAGGGTTTAGCTTTGCCGCTTCAAGAATTGCTGACAACGTTCTGTCGCTATAATACTGTGTGAGTATCGAGGTTACCAGTGTGTTGCCGTCGTACTTTTTGTTCCAATCATCCACGTAATTGACCCAAGTGATGAGGTGAGGGTCGCTGAACAGTTTGTCTCCTGCCGTACCCAGCTTGAACTTCCCTTTGAATACATCCTTGGGAGATAACCGGCGATCCAACCAAGCTCGACACTGCTCAGATTCCACCTTAAAGGCGACGCTTTTCGTACTCGGAACCGCTTTGGCACTTCCAACCATGGATATAAGCTTTTCTTCGCTGAAGTGCTTCGCCAGCTCACCATACACTGATGTCTTCTTCGCGGGGTGCAAAACATTAAAATCGTCGACGTACTTTGTCCAGGTGTTCCAATTCGGGTTACCAAAAAGATCGTCATAGCCAACTTGTTCGAAGAACATACGAAAAATGTATTTGGGCGATCGGCAAGCAGAAGGCATGCAGTTTCTTCGCCTACAGACGTCCCACTCATTACGGCTACCGTCTTTTAGGACAAATCATCGGTGGTGCATGGCGTAATCACGTGATGATTTGTCCTAAATGACATATACGGGATTTCGTAAGGGTAAAGGGCGAATTTTGCGACCTTTTACAATAAATGACTTACTAGATTTGTAAAGTATAGTTCACAGAAGTGGCTCGCGAAAGGGTTAATAGTAAATTTACGAAAATGCAGCAAATCTAACTCAGCTGATGGGTATCTAATTTCGTAATCTTGCCAACGTGGTTGGATATCTGAAAATCTCCCACTTTAATTAAAAGTGTGGTGCCTACACGGATATTCGTGACCTCCATCAATTCCAGTAGGACAGTGCGAATCGGATCCCGGTCCGCACACTGAATGCCCCAGGTGTACTCCACCGCAGATAAAATAATTAACTAGAAAATGCATCTTTTTGTTTGCGGTGCGGCTCATCGGTTCACATAGATCCTAATTGGCCAGTCGACAGGCGCTTTCACTTTCAAAAGCGCAGTGGTTTATACTGTTAATCAGGGTACTCGTCTTTGCTTGCAATATTTTCTCCGTACACCTTCGTCGATTAGGATCCGACGCCAGAATTCCGTCTACTTCGACCTCGCCCCCAAAAGAAATGTTAGAGATCTATTGTGGATCATGTGCTATCTTGCCCATGGCAACGTCGCCCTTGTATCGCTAACAGTGCGATGCTGCTTGAAACAATCAGCGCAGGTTGCAGTGGAGAACTAACTGATACAAGTCTATGCGTACGACGAGTGGGTGACATTTTATTTTAGTAAACGGGAAATCGTTCGTAGCATTTTTTTTAAATAAAGCTATTAAACAGTTTAAAACAGTTTTCTGAGTCAGGACCCCACTCAACCATACATCTCCCAGTGTCTTTTCCCAAGAACGCATCACGCGCCGCTGTTCTGTGCTTCAGTGAGGCTGGATTCCAATTCCTCAGCTAGAAGCCTATTCTGCAATGAGGCCTCCAGACTAGTTGCGAAGCGTGTTTCATGCTCGGAACAGTTTTTGCTGAATCGATCATCTCCCACACGAAGCTTGTCCCAAATTGATGCAGCAACAATTTGATTACAGTCGTTTCCTTACTGAAAATCATAGCGTTGTAGTTGAGCATGTATGTGTGCCAGGTGTTGAATAACGGGCTTTAAAAGAGTTGTCCGTTGCTTTGAGCTTTAACACATCGTGATAAACGCTGTGCGGTGATTCTTCAGCGGTTAACCATCCCCTCAACTGTTGCCTCTGCAATCTTGTAGCAAGTTTCTCCGTGCTTGGGTTTTTCTTCGCCGCTTCGAGAATTCTGGGCAAACCTTCATCTCCGTAGTGTTGCGTGAGTATTGGAGCCAACAAGGTGTGTTCATTGTATCTTTTATTCAGATGGTCTACATACGCTACCCAGGTGGGTCAGTTTGGTCCATCGAATTGTTTGTCGCCTGCTTGAACTCAAATAGCCAGGGGAATGGTGGTTGTCCAGCCAATATCAATACAACTTGAGGGTAATGCTCTTCGTAAACGAAACTTTCTTCGCATCCCCAACCATGGTAAACAGGCTGTGTTCAGCATATTGGTTCCTCAGTGCCGCGTAAACTATCATTTTCTTCTTCGGGCACATCTCACCGTAATCGTCCACGTATTTGGTCCAAGTGTTCCAATTGGGATTAACAAATGTGTCTTCATACAAACGACGCCTGAAGAGAACGGAATACGCGTCGTCAGGTAAATAGGCATTCATCAGCCAGTCCTGCAGCTCTTGAGGCAATCTTGTCCGTTTGTGGGGTTAACTTCGCTTTTTCACTAACCTGAACGAACCCTGTGTCGGCGTATTGATTTGCAATGCCTGGTAGATCGAGACTTTCATCGGACGATGCAGCACATTATTCCCTGCCAGGTATTTAGTCCAAACATTCCAGTTCGGGTTCTTAAAACTGTTGTCGTTTGGTGGCGATTGAATAAAAGGCGACCCACGTCGTCAGGCGAATATATGCCTCAACTAATGTTCAGATTGCAAGTTGGCGGAGGCCTTCTCCGTCTGTGAAGGCAGCTTTGCTTTTTGAACACCTCGAGTAGATCTTCGTTGGCTTAGTGCTTTTTCTGGGTTTTGTAAATCGATACCTGCCTAGTTGGATTTCGTTCGCTGAAATCGTCCACGTTCTTCACCCACGTGGTGAACTGTGCGTTACCCTCATTGGTCTTGCCAGGTCTTAAAGAGCCGTAAAAGACTGGTCCGCAAAGTTTCCTTTCGTAATCTAACTCTTGATCGTTTGCGGAGAAACTTTCAGCAACTTGACTGCGTTCACGAGGCTATATATTGAGTAGCGCCCGCTCTTCGTCGCCGTCAACAACCAGCAATCTCTTGGTCGATATATCGGGATGGCTTTGAATGAATGAAGGGCCTACGTCTTGAACAATGGAGTGTGTCGTCTTGGATCCGGTCGCTGTCGTTGACTCGGCGATAACGGAGAGGAACGCCGTTGTCATAGTACTCAATAGTAAAGCGTAACCCTGATTCATGCTGGTATTTTGTAGCCAGTGTTGTCGTGCGTACTACGGGGCAAAAGAGAGAGTGAGACCCTCACTCTCTCACTCGCGAGTGGCAATGTGTGCTCACAGTATACACTCGTTTCGCGTTATCAGTAGATATAGGGAGCTCGGGGACCTCCAATAAAGAGGGACTACAGTAGAAGTAGAGACTACGTAGTACATTGTAGACACGTGGGCGCTCAGAGCAGAAGTGAGTCGAGCCCACAACTGCCCTTCTTCAAGGTGCTGCGGAGCAAACCATGCCTGTCAAGGCGAGGCGTTCCTTGCGCCGACAAGTCTCACTTCTGCTCCCAGTCCGCCACCTCCCGTCACTCCTTCTCCACTGCGGCGCCCCACCCCAGCGACGCCAGCAACTTAATCTGCGCAGCCAGGTAGAACGCCGTCGCCGTGGAGATGGGCGTGTCGCTCTTCCTGAAGTCGTCGGGGATCTTCTCGTCCACCAGGAAGGCCCTGGCGGCCTCCACGGAGATGGTCTCGGACTCGTAGTCCCCCATGGCGAGCAGCAGCAGCGCCGACTCTCCGTAGGCCGCCGCCTGCCCCTTCACAGGCAGCGCGTACTCTGGGTTCTCCCTCTTGCACTGTGCCTCCCTCTGTCTCCTCACCGCCGCCATGGCGTGCTTGTCCAGCTTCCCCTGCTTCGCTCTAGCGACTAAACTGTCCGCCAGCGTCGCGTTGACCTGCGCCGGGTCCCCCTCAAAGTACGAGTCGTCGTGCACCAGCGACGCGTCGTGCTCGATGAAGCCGTGCACGCTCAGGTCCGCCAGCGTCAAGAGCGGCGGCAGCGGGCGCGTGAGTCGCTCCGCCAGCGCGTCGTCCACGTTGAAGACGTCCACGATGGCGCGGCGGATGCGCTCGGGCGTCAGGCCCTTGCCGTCGCGCGGCAGGAAGCCGCGGTTGGCCAGCGAGTTGAGCGCCGGGCACGGGCTGCGGTGGTTCGCGGCCGCGTTGGGCGGCGGGAAGCCGGAGACGGCGGCGCCCGACGGGCGGAAGTAGTGGTGGTCGTCGTCCTGCGCCGCGTCGGCCGCCGGGAGCACGCGCAGGTGGCTCGGGGAGCGGGCGCAGCACGTGCGTGAGGACATGATCAGCGCCAGCAAGAGCCACAGCCGCGTCAGCGTCAGCGTTGGCGTAGGCCTCGCGCCCATGAAGAGAAGGAGAAGATCGCGGTCGTTGGGTGTCGTTGGGACTGGACCCACGGAACATGGAGGCAGCCAGTTGAAGTGGCCGCGACACATCAACTAGGGTTTGATTTCATGGGTGAGAACCTAATCCGCACACCAACTTGGCTATAGTACTTAACGTCACGTGTACCCCACGTAGGGTTTGCGTCTCGAAACCCTAGCGAACCCACCAGTATCTGGCGCTAAAGAGACGCGACACTGCAACAAGCAGCGTCAATCGCATCGCTTCGCCACCTCACAACGCAAGTGCCCGGCCCAAGTGTACAGTAATACAGTAAACGTACCGGTATCCTAGTCTGGTCATGGGCGGGTCCTCTGCCTCCTCGTCGTCCTCCTCCTCGGCGCTGTGGGTGGCGCTGCCCGCGGCCGCGGCCGCCGCCGCGCTCGTGTACCTGCTGGTGCCCGACGAGCGGCAGCGCGCGATCCGGCGGCTGCCGGCGCCGGCCTCGACGCTGCCCGTGCTGGGCAACACGCTGGACCTGATGAGCCTGGAGCTGCCGCGGCTGCACGACTGGATCGCCGAGCAGTGCAAGGCCTTCGGCGGCCGCACGTGGCGCCTGCAGGTGCTGGGCGCGCCGCCGCTCGTGGTCGTGAGCAGCGTCGAGGCCTTCGAGGACGTGCTCAAGACGCAGTTCGAGGTCTTCGACAAGGGCGAGCGCATGAACGCCATCTTCCGCGACATGGTGGGCGGCGGCATCGCGGCCGTGGACGGCCCGCAGTGGCTGGCGCAGCGCAAGATGCTCAGCCGCCTCTTCACCATGCGCGCCTTCCGCGAGACCATCAGCCAGTGCGTGCACGACTACACGCTCGTGCTGGGGCGCCTGCTGGGCGACGCCGCGCGCACCGGGGCGCCCGTGGACCTGGCGGACGTGATGCAGCGCTTCGCCTTCGACGTGTTCACGGACATCGCCTTCGGGCTGCAGGGCAACGCGCTCGAGGGCGGCGAGCACACGGAGTTCATGGAGGCCATGGCCCGCATCATGCACAACCTGGAGCTGCGCTTCCACTCGCCCGACTGGCTCTGGAAGCTCAAGCGCGCGCTCAAGCTCGGCAGCGAGAAGGAGCTCGCGCAGGAGGTGGCCATCCTGGACAAGATGGTCTTCACCATCATCAACAAGAACATGGAGCGCAAGTTCAACCCCGACGCGGCCGCGGCCGAGTGGCCCCCGCGCCCGCAGCGCAGCACCAAGGACGTCGTGTCGCTGTTCTTGGACGCGCACGACGAGCAGAAGACCTCGGGCGAGGACGCGGCCACGCCGCTGGACGCCAGCTTCCTGCGGGACGTCGCCGTCGTCGTGCTGCTGGCCGGCAAGGACACCACGGCCTTGTCCATGTCGTGGCTGATCATCATGCTCAACCGCAACCCGAAGGTCGAGACCAAGCTGCGCCAGGAGCTGCGCGAGAAGCTGCCGCGGCTGTTCAGCGACCCCAGCTTCGTGCCGACCATGGACGACGTCGAAGGCCTCGTGTACCTGGAAGCCGTGCTGCGCGAAAGCCTGCGCCTGAACCCGGTGGTGCCTCTCAACGCCAAGGAAGCGAACCGAGACACGACTCTCGTGGACGGCACGTTCGTCAAGAAGGGCACGCGCGTCTACATCCCGTCGTACACGCTGGGCCGGATGAAGAGCGTCTGGGGCCGAGATGCGTCCAAGTTCAAGCCAGAGCGGTGGCTCATGCAGGACCCGTGGACTGGCGAGCTGACGATCCGCCCGGTGTCAGCCTTCCAGTTCGTAAGCTTCCACGCCGGGCCGCGCACGTGCCTGGGCATGCGGTTCGCCATGCTGGAGATGAAGACCGTCATGGCCTACATGCTCAGCAAATACCACTTCACAACGCGGGAGAACCCCAAGAGCTACACGTACGACGTGTCGTCGCTGCTGCAGATCAAGGGCCCGCTCATTTGCAAAGTGCAGCGAGCCGGCTAGACGATCCGGCCCGTGCGTCTACTTTACATCCATGTTTCTCATTTCCACTAATCTAAATCGAATACGACAACCAGCGAACTTGGAAGATGTAGAACACTTGACTGGTGACACCCATGGTCGACACGGCCGCCGCTGCGTTCGACTCGAGCTTGCGGTTTTGCAGCACGCATTGTCGAATTCGCTCGACCGGTTTAACATCTCGACAGTCGTCGGCGCCATGACGACCACCGCAGCGTTGTCGGTCGCATTGACGTGCGTGATCGCAGTGACCCTCAACTCGCTTTTCATGGTCGACGACTCGACTCCGTCGTCAGCTTTTCAACCCTTGACAACCGGGAAGCACGAATACTTTCGACCTGCGGACGACCAGGTCTGGGGCCTGCCCGGGAACAGCTCGTTCGCGTACTTTCGCAGCCCGTGTCCAGCTCTCAACGCCCTGGCAAACCATGGTCACATTCCTCGTGACGGCAAGAGCTTGACTCCCGCAGTCTTGGGCCAAAGGTATCATGAAGGTCTACAACTTCGACAAGAGGCTGCTGGACCTTATCTTCCTCGCGTTGCCGCCGAAGTTCACGCTTGCGGACCTGGGCAACCCCAACTTCATAGATCACGATGCGTCGTTGGTCCATGACGACTCGTTCTTCCAAGTGGAGCCGTTCAAAGTCAACAAGACCCTCGTGGATGACCTGTTCTCGGGCGCTGAAGTTATCGGAGGCCGTAGCGACCGAGTACTCACGAAACACTCGGTGGCCCGCTTTCGCCGCCGCCGGGAGATCGAGTGCGCCCGGGATAATCCGGAGTTCGGTATGAGTGCATTGGCGAGCTTCGTAGCCAACGGCGAAGCGTCATTCGTATTGCAAGGCTTGGGCGACTTCAACAGCGCGGCCATTTCGGTCGAGCACGCTCGGTCATTTCTAGTGGATGAACGAATCCCTGCCGACTTCCGTGCATCCAAGACACCGATAACGATCACCAGCGTGCTCCTCGCCATTGCCGAGCTCAAATTCCGGGCCTGGTTGGGCTAAGGTGTTCGTTCCTGCACGTAGTCCTACATATTGCGAGTCCATGATCCACTGAAACTATCCCGTACGATTTGATGCCAACGACCTTGGTACCTCCATCATATCCCACGTACGTAGCGAAGGTATTCAACCCAGGATCAGTTCTTCTCAACCACGTCCTTACCTTCGTCTCCGTACACTATCCAGTCAAAATTCGTTTCGCCTTGTCATGGCCAAGCAAACCGCCAACTCGGCATTCCTCGTCCTGGTGCCGTTGCTACTCGCAGTGGTGCTCAACGCGCTCTTTTCCTGGAACCAAGTTGAGTTGATCACTCCACAACATCTGGACCTCACAGGCGAGCACAAGTACTTTCGTCCCGGTGGTGACGATGTATCGGGGATCAAGAACAGCGCAGCCAAGAATCATCGCAGCCCCTGTCCAGCACTCAACGTTCTTGCAAACCACGGTTATATTCCGCGTGACGGCAAGAACGTGACACCTCTGCTGCTCCAAGAAGCTCTAGTGGAAGTCTACAACCTGGACCTGTCCCTTGCAGAATTCCTGGTGAGCACGTTGGCACCCACCTTCTCTCTCGCTGATCTGGGGGAGCACAATGTTATCGAGCACGATGCCTCGCTCGTCCATGATGACTCGTGCAAAGGAACAGATCCGTCGTTCGTGAACATGACTTTAGCTACCAGTCTACTTGCACGTGGTAACAAGGATCAGCATATCACCAGAACGACATTGGCTGCGTATCGCCGCGAGCGTGAGGCCGACAGCGCCGTTACCACACCCGACTTCGAGGAGACTTTCACCGTCCAACGAGCTCTCACTTCCTATTCGGAATCGTCGGTCATGCTTCTGGTCATGGGAGATGATGTCACGACCAGCATCTCGGTAGCCCACGCACGGTCGTTCTTGGTCGATGAGCGGGTTCCGGATGACTACGAAAAGCCCAGGGAGCCCGTCACACTGTTCCGAGCATTGTGGATCACTCTGCAATTGAAGGTACTTGCTTTGCTGAGCCCAGTGGTAGTCTAGACGAGTGAACCATGCCATACCATAGATGCAGGAACATTATGCATACAAAATCAAACGATTAACGAATTTAAAGTGTCCTCACCTCAACTTTCCTCGCATTTCCCGCTCAGTAAATGGCACGTAGAAGGCGACTGCCATTGCAGATAGAGGTAGCTGCGATGAAGAACGTAAACTGACTCTGCTTCTGGTTCAAAAAGCGGAATGCCGTGAGCTCTGCAACTGTCACGCCGCCAACGTAGTATACCAGCACGTTGGTGCGTTTGCCACCGTTCACACTGTCATAGCTCGAAGGAGCTTCGGAAGACATGCTGTGATGGCTGCTGGAGTTGTTCCCACTTCCGCTACCAATACTCAGGAGCGACGATGTTGGGTCCTTTCCCAGCGTCTTGTATTTCATGCCGAGTGATTCTTGGAGCAGGCGAATACTCATTGGTGCGTAACCCGTGTAGGGAAACATAAAGTGGATATCCGAAGGATGTCTTGTGTCCTCGTCATCCAGGGCGCCGCGCATCAGCAAAAGCTGCTTGCGCATTTTCGGGAAGTCGAAGCGGTTCTCCACGGAAAGCAGATCCATTTTCTCCAGTTGCACAAGCAGGGGCAGGATTTGGTGGCCGTAAGTGTGGCAAAGCTGCTGACGATACCAGGCCAGAGTATCCGGCTTCAGTCCTCCACGAACGAGAGAGCACAGGCAGAGCAGCTTGATCACATCATAAAGATTCAAAGGAGGCTCACGCAGGATGGCTTCCTCCAAAAAGCTGTCCACGTCCTTGGCTGCAGCAGATGATGCACTCGGGCCGGCACTCATGATGGTCATTTCTGTCTCCACGCATCCGCGCAGTGCGAGCTGCGTGCTGAGCTCACGGATACGCTGCACGAGCTGCAAGTGGTGAGCTAGCGATCGCTTTTTCTTGACCAAATGCGGCGCCTTGGCCAGCAGAGCCTTCACCTTCTGGAAAGCTGCCTGGCTGTCTTTTGGCAAGTCGGCCGTAGACCCCGCGGAGCTGCCACGCACTTCAGTGGCCAAGTCTTTGGCGACATCCACGAGCTGGTTGGACACCAAGTTGAAGTTCACGTCGCGGATCTCGTCGAACAGCGCGTCGAGGTGGTTTAGCACCACCTTCTGCGTCGTCGTCGTCGTTCCCGTCGTCGACTCGTCTTTCAAGTTGCTACTAGCACTGCTACGCCGCTCACTTGCTGCGTCCTCCGTGTCCTCCTCCTCCTTCTCGTAGGTGACGACACCATGGTTCACACCCACCAGCGCGTCCAGCAGTCCCTCGTACGTCATGGGCGTCAGCAGCATCGACAAGGGGTCTTCCATGCGGTCGATCACCACCAGTTTATCCATGGGCGTGGCCACGTCCGCCTCCGCGGCCTTCGCTCCGGCCGCGCGGCCCATCTTGATCTTCTGCTGCTGGCGGTGGGCCAGCTCCAGCATCTTCTTCACCCGCTGCGCGAAGAAGCCGTGGCACGTGACGTCCAGAATGCGCTGGCCCGTGTGTCTCTCCACGGCCAGCACGCTCCGGACCACGTGCGTGAGCGCGCGGCTGTCCCCCTTCACGTAGAGCTCCCCGAAGACGCTGTCGTGGCACAGCGCCGCCACGCCGCGGTCCACCGGGATGAGGCCCAGCGCCAGGTTGGCCTGGCGCACGAAGCCCGCGACGCCCTGGCGCTCCATCTCGAGCGTCACGTCCGACGTGGCCGCCGGCAGCCACAGCACGGCGCAGCGGCGCGTGGCCACGAGCTCCAGCGGCCGCAGCGCGTCGGCCAGCCGCTTGGCCACCGTGGGCAGCGGCGGCGCGACCACGGCCACGTCCAGCGCCTTCCGGCCCTGCTCCTGGCTGGCCTGCGGGTCCGTGGAGATGTCCAGCTGGCGCTGCAGCTGCGCGGCGTCGCCCGCTTGCAGCTGCACGCTCAGCAGGCGCGCGATGCCCAGACTGTCGTAGAACTCGCTGCCCCCCGCGCCGTACGCGAGCAGCTCGAAGATGGCCAGCTGCGACGCGTCCACTGCGAGCACCACCTTGCCCCGGCCCGAGCTGGCCGAGCCCAGCGCGAGCTCCACGGCGCGGGTGAACGCCGCCAGCGCGTCCGCCTTGAGCGCGGCGTCGAGTGTGAGCTCCATTCTGCCTTTGGATACGGTGCACAAAATCCTATTCTCGCAGCGTTTTGGACGGATCAAATCGGACCAAATCCCAAACTTGGTTAGCAATACGCCAAAAGCAACGACAAGTTGTCCTTATCGGCGACACAAAACACAATACTGTAGCATATTGCAGATCCTATTGCCAACAAGAGTGCAAGGAAGGCAACAAACAACTGCACCAAAGAGGACACATGTACTCGTATCGAGGTACATATCCAACCGACGTACCATTGGCAATGCAGGCAAGTGAAGTGGGAAACATGTTACGGACGCTAAGGGATTGATATCTACAACGGAGATGGCGCCTACAACTGATAATGTTAGGCGAGTTGGTACTGGTACTCGAAGCACGGCCGAGCTCGCAGTCATTCAATCTCTACTCACGCGAGTGACGCTTGCGGAGACTTGATCTCCACGAAAGCAGGCGACTTGGGCTGCTGGCCGCTGTGGAACAGCGCCTCGATGTCCTCCAGCATGATGCCCTTGGTCTCCGGACAGAAGAAGTACACGAACACGCCGCAGATGCAGCACAGACCCGCGAACAGGAAGAACACGCCGTTGATGTTGAGGTGCGGGAAGAGCTTGACCACCTCCGTCATGACGGCGCCCATGGCCCAGTTGGCCGCCGTCGACAGCGCCACGGCCGGCGCGCGCACGCCCAGCGGGAAGATCTCGGCCGGGTAGATCCAGCACACGGGGCCCCACGAGATGGCGAAGTTGAACACGAAGAAGGCCGAGCCCACGCAGATGAACCAGCCGCCCACCTTGGGGCAACCGGCGTTGTCCACGTTGCCGTTGCAGATAGCCGTGAACAGGATGGCCGCGAACAAGTGCCCAATCACCATGCCGACGGCGCCGATGAGCAGAAGCTGGCGACGGCCGAACGTGTCCACCCAGCGCATGGCCGGGATGGTGCTGAGGAAGTTGACGCCCGAGAGGAAGAAGGCCGCGTAAATGCCGGCGTTGGTGATGTCCTTGAAGATGAGCGCGCCGTAGCTCATGATGGGGTTGATGCCCGTGGCCTGCTGCAGCACCTGCAGCATCATGGCGATGGCCACGCGCTTGAAGATGGACGGCTCGAGCAGCTCGACGAGGCCCTTCTGGGCAGCCAGCTCCTCCGCGACCTGGTCGCCGATCACCTCCAGCTCGTGGCCCACGTTGTCGGTCTGACGGAGGCGCTTGAGCACGCGCTCAGCCTCCTCCTTGCCCTTGTGCAGGTACGTCCAACGAGGGCTCTCGGGCACGAAGAAGATGCCGAGCATGACCACGATCGGGGCCGCCATGGCCACGCCGTTGGTCGTGCGCCAGCCGTTGTCGCGGTTCTCCACGATGATGTTCACGACGTTGGCCAGGAAGAGACCCGTCACGACCGTCATCTGCATGAAGCCCGACAGCAGGCCGCGCAGCTCCTTGGGGGCCATCTCGGCGCCGAACAGCGGCAGCGAGAAGGACGAGTTGCCGACGCCGAAGCCCTGGATGATGCGCGCGATGTACATGAGGTTGTGCGCCTGGGCCTTGTTGAAGCAGACCCACGACGTGCCGGCGCAGAAGAGCAGGCCGGCCGTGAAGATGGTCCAGCGGCGACCCAGCTTGTCGGCCACGATGCCGCCCACGAAGGCGCCGCCGAGGCAGCCCAGGTTGTACGCCATGTTGTACCAGACCGTGAACGTCGTCCACTCCGACGGCAGGTCGGCCGACGACGACGTGCACTGAGCGTAGGTGAAGTTGTGCCATCCGACGCAGTAGTCGTAGATGAAGGAGTCCATGATGAGCACGCCCGAGGTCACGCCTTGGTCGTAGCCGAAGAAGAGGCCGCCTAGTGCGGCGAACACGCACACGATGATGGCGTAGGTGCGCGATCCCTCGGTCGGGACGTCGTCATCGTTGTTGTGGACGTTCACCACGACGCCTGCAGCCATTGTGGAGGGGGAGGTCGAGGTCGAGGCGAAGTAGTTGCAGTGCTAGGGCCGTCGGGGAGAACGGCTTTGTGTGGTAGGCGGAGAATTGAAGAATGAATAGTGGGGTAACGTGGCGACACACTGATTGAGCGATCAAGCTCAGTACATGTACAGCGCAGTACAATACCGTACAATCAACTTGATAGAGGTGTCACTTACGGCTAGCTGCTGGCTGGAGGTGGGCCTGCCACACTGATTGAGCGATCAAGCTCAGTACATGTACAGCGCAGTACAATACCGTACAATCAACAGCAGAGCCTCTTGGATTGTAGGCGGCCTGTCATGCAACTTACACACGCACTTGAAACAGCTGAGGTGGGCAGGGCTGTAGTGTTGAAGTTGGCGGCGCGGCTTAGGATCGCCGGGACGTCCAAAGTTACAGAAGAGAGGCGGCGGTTGTCCTGCTTTGCACGCTGTGCGGGGCGTCTCTATCCGGCGCCAGTCGGTTGGCGTGCCCTACCACTTGATTCATCGTCTTATTTGAGCTCTGTACTGGAGATGGTTTACGATGGAGATGCAACGGAACCGTCACAAGCCACGATTCGTGAGACCATACGTAAAAAAAGACTTGACGGAAGAACCTCACGCTGCTGCGTTGATTGGGAAACGCGTTGCGTTCATCTTCGGCTTTCAGTGATAGGACCCAGTGCTCCACGCCACATTGCTCACCAAAAACGAAGGTCTTTGCATCGGAGTGGTGCGCGTATACAATTTGGTGCTAACACGCGCTAGCGCTTCATAGCATCCATTGCATTCATTGCATTGCAGTGATGTGGCCATTCTGAAGTTTCTGCGTGACGACTAGTAATACTGAAGGATGCGCCTCGTATCCTATGTCGGTCGCTCCCAGCTGGATAAATAAATCAATCAACTGGCAGCCATGAGGTTGAACATTGCAAACGAGATCCCGGAACACGCTGGTGCTTGCCTTCGCTAAGGCTCCTGAGTACTTGGGCTGTGAGACCTGCCTTCCAGCTCGTGAAATAAAGGTTACGGTAATGGTCCACGGAGTGTTTTCAATCTGACTGGACCTTTTTTCGGTGTTCGTCACCGATTTTGGTCCTTGAAGTGCACAAAATCCCGAACAAAGACAAAACGACAGCAAGACGGGTGCAACTACGACTGCAACGACAAGTTGTCCTTATCAGCGACACAAAACACAATACTGTAGCATATTGCAGATCCTATTGCCAACAAGAGTGCGAGGAAGGCAACAAACAACTGCACCAGAGAGGACACATGTACTCGTATCGAGGTACATATCCAACCGACGTACCATTGGCAATGCAGGCAAGTGAAGTGGGAAACATGTTACGGACGCTAAGGGATTGATATCTACAACGGAGATGGCGCCTACAACTGATAATGTTAGGCGAGTTGGTACTGGTACTCGAAGCACGGCCGAGCTCGCAGTCATTCAATCTCTACTCACGCGAGTGACGCTTGCGGAGACTTGATCTCCACGAAAGCAGGCGACTTGGGCTGCTGGCCGCTGTGGAACAGCGCCTCGATGTCCTCCAGCATGATGCCCTTGGTCTCCGGACAGAAGAAGTACACGAACACGCCGCAGATGCAACACAGACCCGCGAACAGGAAGAACACGCCGTTGATGTTGAGGTGCGGGAAGAGCTTGACCACCTCCGTCATGACGGCGCCCATGGCCCAGTTGGCCGCCGTCGACAGCGCCACGGCCGGCGCGCGCACGCCCAGCGGGAAGATCTCGGCCGGGTAGATCCAGCACACGGGGCCCCACGAGATGGCGAAGTTGAACACGAAGAAGGCCGAGCCCACGCAGATGAACCAGCCGCCCACCTTGGGGCAACCGGCGTTGTCCACGTTGCCGTTGCAGATAGCCGTGAACAGGATGGCCGCGAACAAGTGCCCAATCACCATGCCGACGGCGCCGATGAGCAGAAGCTGGCGACGGCCGAACGTGTCCACCCAGCGCATGGCCGGGATGGTGCTGAGGAAGTTGACGCCCGAGAGGAAGAAGGCCGCGTAAATGCCGGCGTTGGTGATGTCCTTGAAGATGAGCGCGCCGTAGCTCATGATGGGGTTGATGCCCGTGGCCTGCTGCAGCACCTGCAGCATCATGGCGATGGCCACGCGCTTGAAGATGGACGGCTCGAGCAGCTCGACGAGGCCCTTCTGGGCAGCCAGCTCCTCCGCGACCTGGTCGCCGATCACCTCCAGCTCGTGGCCCACGTTGTCGGTCTGACGGAGGCGCTTGAGCACGCGCTCAGCCTCCTCCTTGCCCTTGTGCAGGTACGTCCAACGAGGGCTCTCGGGCACGAAGAAGATGCCGAGCATGACCACGATCGGGGCCGCCATGGCCACGCCGTTGGTCGTGCGCCAGCCGTTGTCGCGGTTCTCCACGATGATGTTCACGACGTTGGCCAGGAAGAGACCCGTCACGACCGTCATCTGCATGAAGCCCGACAGCAGGCCGCGCAGCTCCTTGGGGGCCATCTCGGCGCCGAACAGCGGCAGCGAGAAGGACGAGTTGCCGACGCCGAAGCCCTGGATGATGCGCGCGATGTACATGAGGTTGTGCGCCTGGGCCTTGTTGAAGCAGACCCACGACGTGCCGGCGCAGAAGAGCAGGCCGGCCGTGAAGATGGTCCAGCGGCGACCCAGCTTGTCGGCCACGATGCCGCCCACGAAGGCGCCGCCGAGGCAGCCCAGGTTGTACGCCATGTTGTACCAGACCGTGAACGTCGTCCACTCCGACGGCAGGTCGGCCGACGACGACGTGCACTGAGCGTAGGTGAAGTTGTGCCATCCGACGCAGTAGTCGTAGATGAAGGAGTCCATGATGAGCACGCCCGAGGTCACGCCTTGGTCGTAGCCGAAGAAGAGGCCGCCTAGTGCGGCGAACACGCACACGATGATGGCGTAGGTGCGCGATCCCTCGGTCGGGACGTCGTCATCGTTGTTGTGGACGTTCACCACGACGCCTGCAGCCATTGTGGAGGGGGGAGGTCGAGGTCGAGGCGAAGTAGTTGCAGTGCTAGGGCCGTCGGGGAGAACGGCTTTGTGTGGTAGGCGGAGAATTGAAGAATGAATAGTGGGGTAACGTGGCGACACAGTCGATGGAGCTGCAATGGCGAGACGTGCTTGCCGCAGAGCAAGATGGCCTCGGTGGATTTGAACATGTGATCGGGAGAGGATCACATGTTCAAATCCACCGAGGCCAGCAGCTACGGCTAGCTGCTGGCTGGAGGTGGGCCTGCCACACTGATTGAGCGATCAAGCTCAGTACATGTACAGCGCAGTACAATACCGTACAATCAACAGCAGAGCCTCTTGGATTGTAGGCGGCCTGTCATGCAACTTACACACGCACTTGAAACAGCTGAGGTGGGCAGGGCTGTAGTGTTGAAGTTGGCGGCGCGGCTTAGGATCGCCGGGACGTCCAAAGTTACAGAAGAGAGGCGGCGGTTGTCCTGCTTTGCACGCTGTGCGGGGCGTCTCTATCCGGCGCCAGTCGGTTGGCGTGCCCTACCACTTGATTCATCGTCTTATTTGAGCTCTGTACTGGAGATGGTTTACGATGGAGATGCAACGGAACCGTCACAAGCCACGATTCGTGAGACCATACGTAAAAAAGACTTGACGGAAGAACCTCACGCTGCTGCGTTGATTGGGAAACGCGTTGCGTTCATCTTCGGCTTTCAGTGATAGGACCCAGTGCTCCACGCCACATTGCTCACCAAAAACGAAGGTCTTTGCATCGGAGTGGTGCGCGTATACAATTTGGTGCTAACACGCGCTAGCGCTTCATAGCATCCATTGCATTCATTGCATTGCAGTGATGTGGCCATTCTGAAGTTTCTGCGTGACGACTAGTAATACTGAAGGATGCGCCTCGTATCCTATGTCGGTCGCTCCCAGCTGGATAAATAAATCAATCAACTGGCAGCCATGAGGTTGAACATTGCAAACGAGATCCCGGAACACGCTGGTGCTTGCCTTCGCTAAGGCTCCTGAGTACTTGGGCTGTGAGACCTGCCTTCCAGCTCGTGAAATAAAGGTTACGGTAATGGTCCACGGAGTGTTTTCAATCTGACTGGACCTTTTTTCGGTGTTCGTCACCGATTTTGGTCCTTGAAGTGCACAAAATCCCGAACAAAGACAAAACGACAGCAAGACGGGTGCAACTACGACTGCAACGACAAGTTGTCCTTATCAGCGACACAAAACACAATACTGTAGCATATTGCAGATCCTATTGCCAACAAGAGTGCGAGGAAGGCAACAAACAACTGCACCAGAGAGGACACATGTACTCGTATCGAGGTACATATCCAACCGACGTACCATTGGCAATGCAGGCAAGTGAAGTGGGAAACATGTTACGGACGCTAAGGGATTGATATCTACAACGGAGATGGCGCCTACAACTGATAATGTTAGGCGAGTTGGTACTGGTACTCGAAGCACGGCCGAGCTCGCAGTCATTCAATCTCTACTCACGCGAGTGACGCTTGCGGAGACTTGATCTCCACGAAAGCAGGCGACTTGGGCTGCTGGCCGCTGTGGAACAGCGCCTCGATGTCCTCCAGCATGATGCCCTTGGTCTCCGGACAGAAGAAGTACACGAACACGCCGCAGATGCAACACAGACCCGCGAACAGGAAGAACACGCCGTTGATGTTGAGGTGCGGGAAGAGCTTGACCACCTCCGTCATGACGGCGCCCATGGCCCAGTTGGCCGCCGTCGACAGCGCCACGGCCGGCGCGCGCACGCCCAGCGGGAAGATCTCGGCCGGGTAGATCCAGCACACGGGGCCCCACGAGATGGCGAAGTTGAACACGAAGAAGGCCGAGCCCACGCAGATGAACCAGCCGCCCACCTTGGGGCAACCGGCGTTGTCCACGTTGCCGTTGCAGATAGCCGTGAACAGGATGGCCGCGAACAAGTGCCCAATCACCATGCCGACGGCGCCGATGAGCAGAAGCTGGCGACGGCCGAACGTGTCCACCCAGCGCATGGCCGGGATGGTGCTGAGGAAGTTGACGCCCGAGAGGAAGAAGGCCGCGTAAATGCCGGCGTTGGTGATGTCCTTGAAGATGAGCGCGCCGTAGCTCATGATGGGGTTGATGCCCGTGGCCTGCTGCAGCACCTGCAGCATCATGGCGATGGCCACGCGCTTGAAGATGGACGGCTCGAGCAGCTCGACGAGGCCCTTCTGGGCAGCCAGCTCCTCCGCGACCTGGTCGCCGATCACCTCCAGCTCGTGGCCCACGTTGTCGGTCTGACGGAGGCGCTTGAGCACGCGCTCGGCCTCCTCCTTGCCCTTGTGCAGGTACGTCCAACGAGGGCTCTCGGGCACGAAGAAGATGCCGAGCATGACCACGATCGGGGCCGCCATGGCCACGCCGTTGGTCGTGCGCCAGCCGTTGTCGCGGTTCTCCACGATGATGTTCACGACGTTGGCCAGGAAGAGACCCGTCACGACCGTCATCTGCATGAAGCCCGACAGCAGGCCGCGCAGCTCCTTGGGGGCCATCTCGGCGCCGAACAGCGGCAGCGAGAAGGACGAGTTGCCGACGCCGAAGCCCTGGATGATGCGCGCGATGTACATGAGGTTGTGCGCCTGGGCCTTGTTGAAGCAGACCCACGACGTGCCGGCGCAGAAGAGCAGGCCGGCCGTGAAGATGGTCCAGCGGCGACCCAGCTTGTCGGCCACGATGCCGCCCACGAAGGCGCCGCCGAGGCAGCCCAGGTTGTACGCCATGTTGTACCAGACCGTGAACGTCGTCCACTCCGACGGCAGGTCGGCCGACGACGACGTGCACTGAGCGTAGGTGAAGTTGTGCCATCCGACGCAGTAGTCGTAGATGAAGGAGTCCATGATGAGCACGCCCGAGGTCACGCCTTGGTCGTAGCCGAAGAAGAGGCCGCCTAGTGCGGCGAACACGCACACGATGATGGCGTAGGTGCGCGATCCCTCGGTCGGGACGTCGTCATCGTTGTTGTGGACGTTCACCACGACGCCTGCAGCCATTGTGGAGGGGGAGGTCGAGGTCGAGGCGAAGTAGTTGCAGTGCTAGGGCCGTCGGGGAGAACGGCTTTGTGTGGTAGGCGGAGAATTGAAGAATGAATAGTGGGGTAACGTGGCGACACAGTCGATGGAGCTGCAATGGCGAGACGTGCTTGCCGCAGAGCAAGATGGCCTCGGTGGATTTGAACATGTGATCGGGAGAGGATCACATGTTCAAATCCACCGAGGCCAGCAGCTACGGCTAGCTGCTGGCTGGAGGTGGGCCTGCCACACTGATTGAGCGATCAAGCTCAGTACATGTACAGCGCAGTACAATACCGTACAATCAACAGCAGAGCCTCTTGGATTGTAGGCGGCCTGTCATGCAACTTACACACGCACTTGAAACAGCTGAGGTGGGCAGGGCTGTAGTGTTGAAGTTGGCGGCGCGGCTTAGGATCGCCGGGACGTCCAAAGTTACAGAAGAGAGGCGGCGGTTGTCCTGCTTTGCACGCTGTGCGGGGCGTCTCTATCCGGCGCCAGTCGGTTGGCGTGCCCTACCACTTGATTCATCGTCTTATTTGAGCTCTGTACTGGAGATGGTTTACGATGGAGATGCAACGGAACCGTCACAAGCCACGATTCGTGAGACCATACGTAAAAAAGACTTGACGGAAGAACCTCACGCTGCTGCGTTGATTGGGAAACGCGTTGCGTTCATCTTCGGCTTTCAGTGATAGGACCCAGTGCTCCACGCCACATTGCTCACCAAAAACGAAGGTCTTTGCATCGGAGTGGTGCGCGTATACAATTTGGTGCTAACACGCGCTAGCGCTTCATAGCATCCATTGCATTCATTGCATTGCAGTGATGTGGCCATTCTGAAGTTTCTGCGTGACGACTAGTAATACTGAAGGATGCGCCTCGTATCCTATGTCGGTCGCTCCCAGCTGGATAAATAAATCAATCAACTGGCAGCCATGAGGTTGAACATTGCAAACGAGATCCCGGAACACGCTGGTGCTTGCCTTCGCTAAGGCTCCTGAGTACTTGGGCTGTGAGACCTGCCTTCCAGCTCGTGAAATACAGGGTACGGTAATGGTCCACGGAGTGTTTTCAATCTGACTGGACCTTTTTTCGGTGTTCGTCACCGATTTTGGTCCTTGAAGTGCACAAAATCCCGAACAAAGACAAAACGACAGCAAGACGGGTGCAACTACGACTGCAACGACAAGTTGTCCTTATCAGCGACACAAAACACAATACTGTAGCATATTGCAGATCCTATTGCCAACAAGAGTGCAAGGAAGGCAACAAACAACTGCACCAGAGAGGACACATGTACTCGTATCGAGGTACATATCCAACCGACGTACCATTGGCAATGCAGGCAAGTGAAGTGGGAAACATGTTACGGACGCTAAGGGATTGATATCTACAACGGAGATGGCGCCTACAACTGATAATGCGAGACGAGTTGGTACTGGCACTCGAAGCACGGCCGAGCTCGCAGTCATTCAATCTCTACTCACGCGAGTGACGCTTGCGGAGACTTGATCTCCACGAAAGCAGGCGACTTGGGCTGCTGGCCGCTGTGGAACAGCGCCTCGATGTCCTCCAGCATGATGCCCTTGGTCTCCGGACAGAAGAAGTACACGAACACGCCGCAGATGCAGCACAGACCCGCGAACAGGAAGAACACGCCGTTGATGTTGAGGTGCGGGAAGAGCTTGACCACCTCCGTCATGACGGCGCCCATGGCCCAGTTGGCCGCCGTCGACAGCGCCACGGCCGGCGCGCGCACGCCCAGCGGGAAGATCTCGGCCGGGTAGATCCAGCACACGGGGCCCCACGAGATGGCGAAGTTGAACACGAAGAAGGCCGAGCCCACGCAGATGAACCAGCCGCCCACCTTGGGGCAACCGGCGTTGTCCACGTTGCCGTTGCAGATAGCCGTGAACAGGATGGCCGCGAACAAGTGCCCAATCACCATGCCGACGGCGCCGATGAGCAGAAGCTGGCGACGGCCGAACGTGTCCACCCAGCGCATGGCCGGGATGGTGCTGAGGAAGTTGACGCCCGAGAGGAAGAAGGCCGCGTAAATGCCGGCGTTGGTGATGTCCTTGAAGATGAGCGCGCCGTAGCTCATGATGGGGTTGATGCCCGTGGCCTGCTGCAGCACCTGCAGCATCATGGCGATGGCCACGCGCTTGAAGATGGACGGCTCGAGCAGCTCGACGAGGCCCTTCTGGGCAGCCAGCTCCTCCGCGACCTGGTCGCCGATCACCTCCAGCTCGTGGCCCACGTTGTCGGTCTGACGGAGGCGCTTGAGCACGCGCTCGGCCTCCTCCTTGCCCTTGTGCAGGTACGTCCAACGAGGGCTCTCGGGCACGAAGAAGATGCCGAGCATGACCACGATCGGGGCCGCCATGGCCACGCCGTTGGTCGTGCGCCAGCCGTTGTCGCGGTTCTCCACGATGATGTTCACGACGTTGGCCAGGAAGAGACCCGTCACGACCGTCATCTGCATGAAGCCCGACAGCAGGCCGCGCAGCTCCTTGGGGGCCATCTCGGCGCCGAACAGCGGCAGCGAGAAGGACGAGTTGCCGACGCCGAAGCCCTGGATGATGCGCGCGATGTACATGAGGTTGTGCGCCTGGGCCTTGTTGAAGCAGACCCACGACGTGCCGGCGCAGAAGAGCAGGCCGGCCGTGAAGATGGTCCAGCGGCGACCCAGCTTGTCGGCCACGATGCCGCCCACGAAGGCGCCGCCGAGGCAGCCCAGGTTGTACGCCATGTTGTACCAGACCGTGAACGTCGTCCACTCCGACGGCAGGTCGGCCGACGACGACGTGCACTGAGCGTAGGTGAAGTTGTGCCATCCGACGCAGTAGTCGTAGATGAAGGAGTCCATGATGAGCACGCCCGAGGTCACGCCTTGGTCGTAGCCGAAGAAGAGGCCGCCTAGTGCGGCGAACACGCACACGATGATGGCGTAGGTGCGCGATCCCTCGGTCGGGACGTCGTCATCGTTGTTGTGGACGTTCACCACGACGCCAGCAGCCATTGTGGAGGGGGGAGGTCGAGGTCGAGGCGAAGTAGTTGCAGTGCTAGGGCCGTCGGGGAGAACGGCTTTGTGCGGTAGGCGGAGAATTGAAGAATGAATAGTGGGGTAACGTGGCGACACAGTCGATGGAGCTGCAATGGCGAGACGTGCTTGCCGCAGAGCAAGATGGCCTCGGTGGATTTGAACATGTGATCGGGAGAGGACCCCCCTACAACTTGATAGAGGTGTCACTTACGGCTAGCTGCTGGCTGGAGGTGGGCCTGCCACACTGATTGAGCGATCAAGCTCAGTACATGTACAGCGCAGTACAATACCGTACAATCAACAGCAGAGCCTCTTGGATTGTAGGCGGCCTGTCATGCAACTTACACACGCACTTGAAACAGCTGAGGTGGGCAGGGCTGTAGTGTTGAAGTTGGCGGCGCGGCTTAGGATCGCCGGGACGTCCAAAGTTACAGAAGAGAGGCGGCGGTTGTCCTGCTTTGCACGCTGCGTGGGGCGTCTCTATCCGGCGCCAGTCGGTTGGCGTGCCCTAAAAACTTGATTCATCGTCTTATTTGAGCTCTGTCCCGGAGATGGTTTACGAAGGAGATGCAACGGAACCGCCACAAGCCACGATTCGTGAGACCATACGTAAAAAAGACTTGATGGAAGAACCTCACGCTGCTGCGTTGATTCGGAAACGCGTTGCGTTCATCTTCGGCTTTCAGTGATAGGACCCAGTGCTCCACTCCACATTGCTCACCAAAAACGAAGGTCTTTGCATCGGAGTGGTGCGCGTATACAATTTGGTGCTAACACGCGCTAGCGCTTCATAGCATCCATTGCATTCATTGCATTGCAGTGATGTGGCCATTCTGAAGTTTCTGCGTGACGACTAGTAATACTGAAGGATGCGCCTCGTATCCTATGTCGGTCGCTCCCAGCTGGATAAATAAATCAATCAACTGGCAGCCATGAGGTTGAACATTGCAAACGAGATCCCGGAACACGCTGGTGCTTGCCTTCGCTAAGGCTCCTGAGTACTTGGGCTGTGAGACCTGCCTTCCAGCTCGTGAAATAAAGGTTACGGTAATGGTCCACGGAGTGTTTTCAATCTGACTGGACCTTTTTTCGGTGTTCGTCACCGATTTTGGTCCTTGAAGTGCACAAAATCCCGAACAAAGACAAAACGACAGCAAGACGGGTGCAACTACGACTGCAACGACAAGTTGTCCTTATCGGCGACACAAAACACAATACTGTAGCATATTGCAGATCCTATTGCCAACAAGAGTGCAAGGAAGGCAACAAACAACTGCACCAGAGAGGACACATGTACTCGTATCGAGGTACATATCCAACCGACGTACCATTGGCAATGCAGGCAAGTGAAGTGGGAAACATGTTACGGACGCTAAGGGATTGATATCTACAACGGAGATGGCGCCTACAACTGATAATGCGAGACGAGTTGGTACTGGTACTCGAAGCACGGCCGAGCTCGCAGTCATTCAATCTCTACTCACGCGAGTGACGCTTGCGGAGACTTGATCTCCACGAAAGCAGGCGACTTGGGCTGCTGGCCGCTGTGGAACAGCGCCTCGATGTCCTCCAGCATGATGCCCTTGGTCTCCGGACAGAAGAAGTACACGAACACGCCGCAGATGCAGCACAGACCCGCGAACAGGAAGAACACGCCGTTGATGTTGAGGTGCGGGAAGAGCTTGACCACCTCCGTCATGACGGCGCCCATGGCCCAGTTGGCCGCCGTCGACAGCGCCACGGCCGGCGCGCGCACGCCCAGCGGGAAGATCTCGGCCGGGTAGATCCAGCACACGGGGCCCCACGAGATGGCGAAGTTGAACACGAAGAAGGCCGAGCCCACGCAGATGAACCAGCCGCCCACCTTGGGGCAACCGGCGTTGTCCACGTTGCCGTTGCAGATAGCCGTGAACAGGATGGCCGCGAACAAGTGCCCAATCACCATGCCGACGGCGCCGATGAGCAGAAGCTGGCGACGGCCGAACGTGTCCACCCAGCGCATGGCCGGGATGGTGCTGAGGAAGTTGACGCCCGAGAGGAAGAAGGCCGCGTAAATGCCGGCGTTGGTGATGTCCTTGAAGATGAGCGCGCCGTAGCTCATGATGGGGTTGATGCCCGTGGCCTGCTGCAGTACCTGCAGCATCATGGCGATGGCCACGCGCTTGAAGATGGACGGCTCGAGCAGCTCGACGAGGCCCTTCTGGGCAGCCAGCTCCTCCGCGACCTGGTCGCCGATCACCTCCAGCTCGTGGCCCACGTTGTCGGTCTGACGGAGGCGCTTGAGCACGCGCTCGGCCTCCTCCTTGCCCTTGTGCAGGTACGTCCAACGAGGGCTCTCGGGCACGAAGAAGATGCCGAGCATGACCACGATCGGGGCCGCCATGGCCACGCCGTTGGTCGTGCGCCAGCCGTTGTCGCGGTTCTCCACGATGATGTTCACGACGTTGGCCAGGAAGAGACCCGTCACGACCGTCATCTGCATGAAGCCCGACAGCAGGCCGCGCAGCTCCTTGGGGCCATCTCGGCGCCGAACAGCGGCAGCGAGAAGGACGAGTTGCCGACGCCGAAGCCCTGGATGATGCGCGCGATGTACATGAGGTTGTGCGCCTGGGCCTTGTTGAAGCAGACCCACGACGTGCCGGCGCAGAAGAGCAGGCCGGCCGTGAAGATGGTCCAGCGGCGACCCAGCTTGTCGGCCACGATGCCGCCCACGAAGGCGCCGCCGAGGCAGCCCAGGTTGTACGCCATGTTGTACCAGACCGTGAACGTCGTCCACTCCGACGGCAGGTCGGCCGACGACGACGTGCACTGAGCGTAGGTGAAGTTGTGCCATCCGACGCAGTAGTCGTAGATGAAGGAGTCCATGATGAGCACGCCCGAGGTCACGCCTTGGTCGTAGCCGAAGAAGAGGCCGCCTAGTGCGGCGAACACGCACACGATGATGGCGTAGGTGCGCGATCCCTCGGTCGGGACGTCGTCATCGTTGTTGTGGACGTTCACCACGACGCCTGCAGCCATTGTGGAGGGGGAGGTCGAGGTCGAGGCGAAGTAGTTGCAGTGCTAGGGCCGTCGGGGAGAACGGCTTTGTGTGGTAGGCGGAGAATTGAAGAATGAATAGTGGGGTAACGTGGCGACACAGTCGATGGAGCTGCAATGGCGAGACGACGTGCTTGCCGCAGAGCAAGATGGCCTCGGTGGATTTGAACATGTGATCGGGAGAGGACCCCTACAACTTGATAGAGGTGTCACTTACGGCTAGCTGCTGGCTGGAGGTGGGCCTGCCACACTGATTGAGCGATCAAGCTCAGTACATGTACAGCGCAGTACAATACCGTACAATCAACAGCAGAGCCTCTTGGATTGTAGGCGGCCTGTCATGCAACTTACACACGCACTTGAAACAGCTGAGGTGGGCAGGGCTGTAGTGTTGAAGTTGGCGGCGCGGCTTAGGATCGCCGGGACGTCCAAAGTTACAGAAGAGAGGCGGCGGTTGTCCTGCTTTGCACGCTGCGTGGGGCGTCTCTATCCGGCGCCAGTCGGTTGGCGTGCCCTAAAAACTTGATTCATCGTCTTATTTGAGCTCTGTACTGGAGATGGTTTACGATGGAGATGCAACGGAACCGTCACAAGCCACGATTCGTGAGACCATACGTAAAAAAGACTTGACGGAAGAACCTCACGCTGCTGCGTTGATTCGGAAACGCGTTGCGTTCGATCTTCGGCTTTCAGTGATAGGACCCAGTGCTCCACGCCACATTGCTCACCAAAACGAAGGTCTTTGCATCGGAGTGGTGCGCGTATACAATTTGGTGCTAACACGCGCTAGCGCTTCATAGCATCCATTGCATTCATTGCATTGCAGTGATGTGGCCATTCTGAAGTTTCTGCGTGACGACTAGTAATACTGAAGGATGCGCCTCGTATCCTATGTCGGTCGCTCCCAGCTGGACAAATAAATCAATCAACTGGCAGCCATGAGGTTGAACATTGCAAACGAGATCCCGGAACACGCTGGTGCTTGCCTTCGCTAAGGCTCCTGAGTACTTGGGCTGTGAGACCTGCCTTCCAGCTCGTGAAATACAGGTTACGGTAATGGTCCACGGAGTGTTTTCAATCTGACTGGACCTTTTTTCGGTGTTCGTCACCGATTTTGGTCCTTGAAGTGCACAAAATCCCGAACAAAGACAAAACGACAGCAAGACGGGTGCAACTACGACTGCAACGACAAGTTGTCCTTATCAGCGACACAAAACACAATACTGTAGCATATTGCAGATCCTATTGCCAACAAGAGTGCAAGGAAGGCAACAAACAACTGCACCAGAGAGGACACATGTACTCGTATCGAGGTACATATCCAACCGACGTACCATTGGCAATGCAGGCAAGTGAAGTGGGAAACATGTTACGGACGCTAAGGGATTGATATCTACAACGGAGATGGCGCCTACAACTGATAATGCGAGACGAGTTGGTACTGGTACTCGAAGCACGGCCGAGCTCGCAGTCATTCAATCTCTACTCACGCGAGTGACGCTTGCGGAGACTTGATCTCCACGAAAGCAGGCGACTTGGGCTGCTGGCCGCTGTGGAACAGCGCCTCGATGTCCTCCAGCATGATGCCCTTGGTCTCCGGACAGAAGAAGTACACGAACACGCCGCAGATGCAGCACAGACCCGCGAACAGGAAGAACACGCCGTTGATGTTGAGGTGCGGGAAGAGCTTGACCACCTCCGTCATGACGGCGCCCATGGCCCAGTTGGCCGCCGTCGACAGCGCCACGGCCGGCGCGCGCACGCCCAGCGGGAAGATCTCGGCCGGGTAGATCCAGCACACGGGGCCCCACGAGATGGCGAAGTTGAACACGAAGAAGGCCGAGCCCACGCAGATGAACCAGCCGCCCACCTTGGGGCAACCGGCGTTGTCCACGTTGCCGTTGCAGATAGCCGTGAACAGGATGGCCGCGAACAAGTGCCCAATCACCATGCCGACGGCGCCGATGAGCAGAAGCTGGCGACGGCCGAACGTGTCCACCCAGCGCATGGCCGGGATGGTGCTGAGGAAGTTGACGCCCGAGAGGAAGAAGGCCGCGTAAATGCCGGCGTTGGTGATGTCCTTGAAGATGAGCGCGCCGTAGCTCATGATGGGGTTGATGCCCGTGGCCTGCTGCAGCACCTGCAGCATCATGGCGATGGCCACGCGCTTGAAGATGGACGGCTCGAGCAGCTCGACGAGGCCCTTCTGGGCAGCCAGCTCCTCCGCGACCTGGTCGCCGATCACCTCCAGCTCGTGGCCCACGTTGTCGGTCTGACGGAGGCGCTTGAGCACGCGCTCGGCCTCCTCCTTGCCCTTGTGCAGGTACGTCCAACGAGGGCTCTCGGGCACGAAGAAGATGCCGAGCATGACCACGATCGGGGCCGCCATGGCCACGCCGTTGGTCGTGCGCCAGCCGTTGTCGCGGTTCTCCACGATGATGTTCACGACGTTGGCCAGGAAGAGACCCGTCACGACCGTCATCTGCATGAAGCCCGACAGCAGGCCGCGCAGCTCCTTGGGGGCCATCTCGGCGCCGAACAGCGGCAGCGAGAAGGACGAGTTGCCGACGCCGAAGCCCTGGATGATGCGCGCGATGTACATGAGGTTGTGCGCCTGGGCCTTGTTGAAGCAGACCCACGACGTGCCGGCGCAGAAGAGCAGGCCGGCCGTGAAGATGGTCCAGCGGCGACCCAGCTTGTCGGCCACGATGCCGCCCACGAAGGCGCCGCCGAGGCAGCCCAGGTTGTACGCCATGTTGTACCAGACCGTGAACGTCGTCCACTCCGACGGCAGGTCGGCCGACGACGACGTGCACTGAGCGTAGGTGAAGTTGTGCCATCCGACGCAGTAGTCGTAGATGAAGGAGTCCATGATGAGCACGCCCGAGGTCACGCCTTGGTCGTAGCCGAAGAAGAGGCCGCCTAGTGCGGCGAACACGCACACGATGATGGCGTAGGTGCGCGATCCCTCGGTCGGGACGTCGTCATCGTTGTTGTGGACGTTCACCACGACGCCTGCAGCCATTGTGGAGGGGGAGGTCGAGGTCGAGGCGAAGTAGTTGCAGTGCTAGGGCCGTCGGGGAGAACGGCTTTGTGTGGTAGGCGGAGAATTGAAGAATGAATAGTGGGGTAACGTGGCGACACAGTCGATGGAGCTGCAACGGCGAGACGTGCTTGCCGCAGAGCAAGATGGCCTCGGTGGATTTGAACATGTGATCGGGAGAGGACCCCTACAACTTGATAGAGGTGTCACTTACGGCTAGCTGCTGGCTGGAGGTGGGCCTGCCACACTGATTGAGCGATCAAGCTCAGTACATGTACAGCGCAGTACAATACCGTACAATCAACAGCAGAGCCTCTTGGATTGTAGGCGGCCTGTCATGCAACTTACACACGCACTTGAAACAGCTGAGGTGGGCAGGGCTGTAGTGTTGAAGTTGGCGGCGCGGCTTAGGATCGCCGGGACGTCCAAAGTTACAGAAGAGAGGCGGCGGTTGTCCTGCTTTGCACGCTGTGCGGGGCGTCTCTATCCGGCGCCAGTCGGTTGGCGTGCCCTACCACTTGATTCATCGTCTTATTTGAGCTCTGTACTGGAGATGGTTTACGATGGAGATGCAACGGAACCGTCACAAGCCACGATTCGTGAGACCATACGTAAAAAAGACTTGACGGAAGAACCTCACGCTGCTGCGTTGATTGGAAACGCGTTGCGTTCATCTTCGGCTTTCAGTGATAGGACCCAGTGCTCCACGCCACATTGCTCACCAAAACGAAGGTCTTTGCATCGGAGTGGTGCGCGTATACAATTTGGTGCTAACACGCGCTAGCGCTTCATAGCATCCATTGCATTCATTGCATTGCAGTGATGTGGCCATTCTGAAGTTTCTGCGCGACGACTAGTAATACTGAAGGATGCGCCTCGTATCCTATGTCGGTCGCTCCCAGCTGGACAAATAAATCAATCAACTGGCAGCCATGAGGTTGAACATTGCAAACGAGATCCCGGAACACGCTGGTGCTTGCCTTCGCTAAGGCTCCTGAGTACTTGGGCTGTGAGACCTGCCTTCCAGCTCGTGAAATACAGGTTACGGTAATGGTCCACGGAGTGTTTTCAATCTGACTGGACCTTTTTTCGGTGTTCGTCACTGATTTTGGTCCTTGAAGTGCACAAAATCCCGAACAAAGACAAAACGACTGCAAGACGGGTGCAACTACGACTGCTACAAGTTGTCCTTGTCAGCGACACAAAACACAATACTGTAGCATATTGCAGATCCTATTGCCAACAAGAGTGCAAGGAAGGCAACAAACAACTGCACCAGAGAGGACACATGTACTCGTATCGAGGTACATATCCAACCGACGTACCATTGGCAATGCAGGCAAGTGAAGTGGGAAACATGTTACGGACGCTAAGGGATTGATATCTACAACGGAGATGGCGCCTACAACTGATAATGCGAGACGAGTTGGTACTGGTACTCGAAGCACGGCCGAGCTCGCAGTCATTCAATCTCTACTCACGCGAGTGACGCTTGCGGAGACTTGATCTCCACGAAAGCAGGCGACTTGGGCTGCTGGCCGCTGTGGAACAGCGCCTCGATGTCCTCCAGCATGATGCCCTTGGTCTCCGGACAGAAGAAGTACACGAACACGCCGCAGATGCAGCACAGACCCGCGAACAGGAAGAACACGCCGTTGATGTTGAGGTGCGGGAAGAGCTTGACCACCTCCGTCATGACGGCGCCCATGGCCCAGTTGGCCGCCGTCGACAGCGCCACGGCCGGCGCGCGCACGCCCAGCGGGAAGATCTCGGCCGGGTAGATCCAGCACACGGGGCCCCACGAGATGGCGAAGTTGAACACGAAGAAGGCCGAGCCCACGCAGATGAACCAGCCGCCCACCTTGGGGCAACCGGCGTTGTCCACGTTGCCGTTGCAGATAGCCGTGAACAGGATGGCCGCGAACAAGTGCCCAATCACCATGCCGACGGCGCCGATGAGCAGAAGCTGGCGACGGCCGAACGTGTCCACCCAGCGCATGGCCGGGATGGTGCTGAGGAAGTTGACGCCCGAGAGGAAGAAGGCCGCGTAAATGCCGGCGTTGGTGATGTCCTTGAAGATGAGCGCGCCGTAGCTCATGATGGGGTTGATGCCCGTGGCCTGCTGCAGCACCTGCAGCATCATGGCGATGGCCACGCGCTTGAAGATGGACGGCTCGAGCAGCTCGACGAGGCCCTTCTGGGCAGCCAGCTCCTCCGCGACCTGGTCGCCGATCACCTCCAGCTCGTGGCCCACGTTGTCGGTCTGACGGAGGCGCTTGAGCACGCGCTCGGCCTCCTCCTTGCCCTTGTGCAGGTACGTCCAACGAGGACTCTCGGGCACGAAGAAGATGCCGAGCATGACCACGATCGGGGCCGCCATGGCCACGCCGTTGGTTGTTCACACACCATTGTTGTTGTCGACTAGAACTTGACATCGAAATAAAAAAAAAGGTGTAGGTGTCCATTGTGTGCATGCTAGATGTCACGCCTGAGCCCGAAGTTAGCGTTGTGGACATTCAACGCGACATCAGTAGTCTTGTTGGAGCTGAGATATATCCAGCGTAAATGTACAGGAAATGGCAATGTCATTATGGCACAGTGTGTTGAGCACGGAACATATCGCGAAGCGAGAGTGTGAGAAGCAGAGCTCGCAATCGGGTACCCGAACCCGGAACCAGGCCGGGTATACGGATAGGGTGCGGGTATACCTGAATCTATCTATCTATAATGTTGTATACAGTATAACCGCTTGTCTCCCTTTGTGATTGATACTGTATAGCCCGCTATGCATTCCGGCGTCAAGCGCGGTATCGGAACGCAATTTCTCCAGTGCGGGAGCCGTAATGTGTAAATCGCGGAGTTCCCTCAAGCCATCGATGCTAGATGATATTCTCGTAGTGAGATCTAATAGCGATCTCATCGACTGAGAGTAGGCCAAATTCACAATATATTGCCAGAATGGCTCTGTTTGTAGTATTAAGTATATAATGGACTGGGAAAGTCCGGGTACCCGCACCCGCCCGACGGCGGAGTTCGGATGCCCGAGGTGAACCAAGAGGTGCGAACGGGCGGGGCGGGTAACCCGAAAATCGCTATTTGCGAACTCTGGTGAGAAGTCTGTGATTGCTCCGGAGGTTCGGACTTGCGATTGTGACTTTAGCGCCACCAGAACGAGAAGTGTTTTGTACTGTGCATATTCCAGCAGTTACTCGTTGCGACGACTGCTAGTGCAGTTTTGCGTGCTGACATCTCTTGTCCGTGGTCCAATTGACGAGTACGATGTGGGATCATGACTATGATAACGTGTACACTGAGCTTCAAATTTTGAACTCAAATTTTGTTTTCACGTCCGAAATCCTTGATATGAGTTAGATTGCCCTGGCTTAGAACCCAGTACTGTATGGTACTGGTGCATGCACGTACTTTTCGATCCACAAGGAAGACTGTAGCATCGTAGTGTATTGTCATCGCAGCACATTTACTGTAAGGCTGGAAAAGTGGTGATCTATTCTCATCACCTTACATACTGGCGACTCGTACCATTGTAGAAATCTGAACGTCAGGGTTGGTACGGAACGATGAGTCCTAAGCCCCTGTACCCACCCATTTAAAGATGCGGAAAAGCTGTCATTTGTCTGTCACAGGCCCTGTGATCTTAATTCGGATGCGTTTGCAATACTGCGCAGGACATGTACATGCCCTGTACTTGTTTACATGTAATGTTACTGTATCTCCAGAGTGAAGCAACGTTGGATCCACCATTTTACGGAATACACACCCAGTATATCGTGAACACTACAGTACACAATCGATTGAGCAAGTCAAGCACGACTCGAATGGCTATAGTCAGCCTGGATGGATACAGTAAATCAAGTAGAGCTAACAACTACCACCTCGATACTCTCGAGTATGCTAAACGAGAGTCTTGCTCAGAACTATAATTTAGTAAATGGCACCCCACGTACCTTGACATGCACACATGGAGATGTATTACCGCATCGCCCCTGTCCTAAGCGAACTGCAAGGTATACAGTTTACGGTCCATCTGTTGCCAAGTCTCAGAATTAAATGATAAAAAGTAAAAGTTTGAATAATTATTGGTATTTTGGGCCAATCAAAAAGTATGGACACGGCGGGAATTGAACCCGCATAAAATTGCGGTGCTCGAATAGACAGCTTGTGTCTGCGCATGAACCGACAGCGCCATGAATGAGACGCCTTGAAAATTGCGAGGGAAAGTCCTTCGTCGGCTGCAACTTCCAGTACTTAAGCATCTGGCACGAAACAGGACAGCCATCCTTACGCATAGAGTTGATCCACAGCACAATATCACCTTCAGCGTCACTAGAGAGGACGGTGCCCTGTCCACTGTAGCGTAGATTCCCTTTCCTTCATCACAGACCGCTACAATGTGGCCCTGTGGCTTTTTCCATTTTGAAATCTGCTTCTGTTTCCGCAGAGTATCGGACTCGCTGCAATTTGGGTAGAATAGTGGAATAGCTTTGTTTACAGAATAGCCAGCAGCCAGGAATTCGAGAAGGCGGCGCTTGTGCGTATAGTCGACTGCAATGCAGATGTAGCGCTATGGCTTTTTGCCGGTTCCTGTGGTGCGTGGTCTACCCATAGCACTTTGAACACTGAGACCGAATGGCTGGTGGCAGCCTATAATTAGCTGGTCAACATGGAATTTTAACTACAGACATGCGGTGTCAATGCATTGTTTTCATTGGCTAAAATAAAAATTCGCTTAGGACAAAACTTCGCTTAGGACAGAGGCGAAGCGGTACGTACGTAAAATTCTACCCAACAACTACCGGTAACAGTTAGCATAAGACAATTCTACGTCGAGGCGTGTACAAACTCATGAAAGCACTGTGGTGCGCATTAACAGCACTCATTTCCGAATTACCCACCTGAACGACGCAGTACCATGGTCTCGCGCCAACGCAATCCTAATCGCACCCCCCGTGAGCCGATGTTGGCCGAGTTCCGAGCCTCGTCCGTTGCGCTCTCCAGCCAGACGACCTCCGCAAGGCCAAGGTCGCCCGCATTTCGTTTCCGAACGGCTCCAACGACTCGGATGGCGAACCCGCCACCCCTCCCTCGCTATGACCTGTGTCTTCGTGTTGAAGGCAAGACTAGTCCTTTCGCACGTGCGTTGCTCTCACAACGCTCACGTGCGTCTACGTCACTTTCGTGTCGAAGAGGTCGACGACTACCAACGCTTCGAGGTGCGACTCCGTGCGGTCGGCTTGGCCGTCAGGGAGCGTCAAGCAGCGAAGTTCGCAGATACTGAATATTCGAGATCATAGTTCGATGCTGATTTTGAGCCCTAGTGCAGTGTCCCGGTTGCATGATTTCATGAAGCAGGATTAGTAACGTTGAAGTTCGCCCGCAGCTTCTTATCAAAACCGTACGTACAATGCTCGTTAAACAGAGCTCAGAAAAGGACTTCCGGACAACGAGACCACTCCTTCGGACTGCGCTCTTGCCCAAGTATTTCCCATCCGGAGTCCAGAAGGATGGCATTTCGAGCATTGCTATGTACGAGACGTTCAAAAGTTTTGAGTGTCAACGTCCGTAAACTGAACATTTGCCGCGGTAATATACCAAACAGAACTTCAGTAAGCAATAGTACCGTAGGAATTAGTACATGTACCAGCAAGACTGTCAGTGTTCACAGTGTGAACTTCACAGGCATGCGCATGTACGTATGGCTGAGCTCATGGTGCGTGGGTTTTAAACGATAAGCGAAGAGGAAAGCAACACGCTCGTGCGTCACGCCAACGCGGTGCCAAATAAATCAAGTGGTAGGGCGGCGACGATTGAACAGAGACGCCCCGCACAGCGTGCAAAGCAGGACAGCATCCGTCTTGCTTCTGCACGAGCACGTCCCGGCGATCCTAAGTCGGCGCCATCTTCAACTCCAGCCCTGCCCCACCTCAGCTGTTCAGCGTGTGTGTGTTGCGTGGAAGTCAACAGGTTGATCGCTTGACCACTGTTGCCTCAAACCAGCAGTTCGTCCTGACACCTCAATCAAGATGTAGGGGTCTCACAAGCACACATACAAATCCACCGAGTCCGTCTTGCTCTGCGGCAAGCATTGCACCCTGTGCCACGGCCTCCATTATTCATTCTTCAATTCTCCGCCTACCGCACAAAGCCGTTCTCCCCGACGGCCCTAGCACTGCAACTACTTCGACCTCGACCTCGAACTCCCCCTCCACAATGGCTGCAGGCGTCGTGGTGAACGTCCACAACAACGATGACGACGTCCCGACCGAGGGATCGCGCACCTACGCCATCATCGTGTGCGTGTTCGCCGCACTAGGCGGCCTCTTCTTCGGCTACGACCAAGGCGTGACCTCGGGCGTGCTCATCATGGACTCCTTCATCTACGACTACTGCGTCGGATGGCACAACTTCACCTACGCTCAGTGCACGTCGTCGTCGGCCGACCTGCCGTCGGAGTGGACGACGTTCACGGTCTGGTACAACATGGCGTACAACCTGGGCTGCCTCGGCGGCGCCTTCGTGGGCGGCATCGTGGCCGACAAGCTGGGTCGCCGCTGGACCATCTTCACGGCCGGCCTGCTCTTCTGCGCCGGCACGTCGTGGGTCTGCTTCAACAAGGCCCAGGCGCACAACCTCATGTACATCGCGCGCATCATCCAGGGCTTCGGCGTCGGCAACTCGTCCTTCTCGCTGCCGCTGTTCGGCGCCGAGATGGCCCCCAAGGAGCTGCGCGGCCTGCTGTCGGGCTTCATGCAGATGACGGTCGTGACGGGTCTCTTCCTGGCCAACGTCGTGAACATCATCGTGGAGAACCGCGACAACGGCTGGCGCACGACCAACGGTGTGGCCATGGCGGCCCCGATCGTGGTCATGCTCGGCATCTTCTTCGTGCCCGAGAGTCCTCGTTGGACGTACCTGCACAAGGGCAAGGAGGAGGCCGAGCGCGTGCTCAAGCGCCTCCGTCAGACCGACAACGTGGGCCACGAGCTGGAGGTGATCGGCGACCAGGTCGCGGAGGAGCTGGCTGCCCAGAAGGGCCTCGTCGAGCTGCTCGAGCCGTCCATCTTCAAGCGCGTGGCCATCGCCATGATGCTGCAGGTGCTGCAGCAGGCCACGGGCATCAACCCCATCATGAGCTACGGCGCGCTCATCTTCAAGGACATCACCAACGCCGGCATTTACGCGGCCTTCTTCCTCTCGGGCGTCAACTTCCTCAGCACCATCCCGGCCATGCGCTGGGTGGACACGTTCGGCCGTCGCCAGCTTCTGCTCATCGGCGCCGTCGGCATGGTGATTGGGCACTTGTTCGCGGCCATCCTGTTCACGGCTATCTGCAACGGCAACGTGGACAACGCCGGTTGCCCCAAGGTGGGCGGCTGGTTCATCTGCGTGGGCTCGGCCTTCTTCGTGTTCAACTTCGCCATCTCGTGGGGCCCCGTGTGCTGGATCTACCCGGCCGAGATCTTCCCGCTGGGCGTGCGCGCGCCGGCCGTGGCGCTGTCGACGGCGGCCAACTGGGCCATGGGCGCCGTCATGACGGAGGTGGTCAAGCTCTTCCCGCACCTCAACATCAACGGCGTGTTCTTCCTGTTCGCGGGTCTGTGCTGCATCTGCGGCGTGTTCGTGTACTTCTTCTGTCCGGAGACCAAGGGCATCATGCTGGAGGACATCGAGGCGCTGTTCCACAGCGGCCAGCAGCCCAAGTCACCTGCTTTCGCGGAGGTCAAATCACCGCAGCATTCGCTGGCATAATGGGGATTTGCTTTCAACAACAGGTTGTTGTAGTATTTTGACTCGGTGTTTTGACTCTATACAGGCCAAGCTCGAGCCCGGCCAGCCGCAGGCGCAGGCGGACGACGTATGATAGATATATTACCGAGGGATTTCCTTTGTAGCTGCGGTTGCAATGCGATGCTTTGGATATGCTAGATTTGTTCACTGCCGTGTGTACGTCTGTTTTACATTTTGTTTTGTTACCATACCTCACAGAAAGAATAACGTAACAAATAGAATGCCAAAACCAGATTTTCGAGCATTTGGTTTCGTTTGATAGCTATTTGTCTAGACAAAGAAAACGATTTCCAGTCGCTAACATAATATTTGATGCATTATCGTTTTACTTACCTAAGGGCATTTCCACCGGTCGTGTCAAAACCAAAGTCAAAGTTAGGTCAAACTGAGGGTACAAAAGATCCTGCAAATTTGATCGAGAGAAAATTCGCACCCGTCGCGGCGATAAGTCAGTCAAATCTTTTTCAGCGAGGGGAGGGTAGTCGGTACTGGAGATGGAAGACGTACCAGTAAACGCTCTTGCGTAGGCGAGCGCGCAGGGTGGCTCCCTTGACATCATCAGTTTGGATTGTGAAGATGACGACGATGAGCTTATCGCCAGCAACTTCTGTTCCCAGCGTCTCGATCTAGCTCTCGTGATACGACAGTGAAACGCGGCGGTTCTCGGCCAGAAAATAGTAAAAACAAAGAGCGGGACTTTGAGACGCGCTATAGGCGCTTTATGAAGCAGTATTATGATGAAACCCCAGGTCACGCAGCTGATGTATTTCCCGATAGGCCTATGCATCACGCCGAATCGCGCTTGAAGGCTCGTCCAAGCTCGTGGCTTCAGGTCTTCCACTGCGATCGCATTGGCAATGCGCTCTGAGATCTCCATCTTGTCTTTGATGCGCGTCCAGAAGGTTTCTGCCGACTGAGTAATTCCAACTGATGCATCCGTGGACACGTGAACATACGCTTTAACCAGCTCCAGGTTCTCCAGGTCCTGATAGCTTTTCCCCGACGAGTTTTTTTTTCCTGTGCCATTTCGAAGCTGCCCCGCTACCTGAAGCGTCGCTTGAGAAGTGACCATCCCCAGCTATCCATTTGCAATTTGACAGAAGGATGACTGGAAGATGGCCGCTGACGAAATTTGGTTTGGTTTTAGTCGAACCGGTGCGAGCGCGAAAAACTATCCAAAAGCTATTTGATGGTTAGAAATGACTTTTGGTCGGTGTTTTGACCCGACACGTGGGAATGCTCTAATGTTAGAAGCCCAAAATAGCATTCGACAAAAAGTATGTCGACTTCCTGGTTAGTATTTTTCCAGGACAAAAGATTGGCCTCAAATGGGATGCTGCCTCAGCCCACACGCTCCAGGAAGTGATCGATTATTTGGGAGTGAAGGAGGCTCATGTATAAATTTATTACTGCTGGCTTGACGTCAATAATTCAGATCTGCGATTTTTACGCCAACCGACCTCTAAAAGCTGCCTGTAGTGTCTTGACAGCCTGAATGTGATCTTGGGTCATCGGCGGCCTTGCTGTAAGTCGACTCGAGCTCTTGAATGCAAATTCACTTATCCAGGAAAAACGTAGAAATTCTCGCGGACAACAACGTCTCTTATTTTTGGTGGAGATAAACCGAGTTTTGTCCAATTATGGCAAGCTCCACGAGCGCTTAGAAGCTGCTTGACGACCTGGGCGGAGCGTAATTCCAAGGGATAGCTCGGATACTCTGCGCTTGCGAGTTGAAGCTAGGAGAGGCAAGTTCTCCATTCCTACCCTAAATATTTTTTGTGCCTGCTCTTGAGCCATGCCTAATCTAGTTTCGCAACCAGCCTCTGCTGTCGATTCAGCAATCTGTTTTTTTTTTACTAATTTTCGAATTTTACATGATGCACCCAACACTGTCGTCACGGTAGCTCATGTGCTCGGTGCATAGTGTTTGCACGCACTCTGATCGGCACATCAAGTTCCATTGGGTAGTTCGAAACATGTAGGTCTTGTCAAGCAAGTGTGGAGTGGCACAGCTCCCGGTACAAAGAGAAGGGTATCGGGTCTTTGCCGCACTCTGTTGGCGATCCCAATTGAAGCTTTAAGGCCTCCATGCGTTTCAATCCTGAAAAACATGTAGCCATTCCCTTCTCGTAAGCGGCAGGAAGAGGTATTTCTCGACGCCGATAGAGATAATTTATTGTGCTGCGATACCCACTTAGCGTCCCCACACTGACACTTTTGCGCTTCTCCAACAGGAACGCCTCAAAATCACTCGGCGTAAAGTATGTGAGGTCGAGCTGACTAGTGATTGTAAAATACATCGGCGCCTCGTCGCCTTTAGTTGACCAAATCTATCGAGATATAACCGCCAAGCTACCTCGATACGCGCGCGGTGTTTGGAAGACACGCACACATCCCTTACATCTTGTACAATAACTTCTCTCGTTTCACTCCCATTTTGCGCAGCAGCCCAAGTCGACGGTGAGCTGGCCGATTGGGGAGGGGATGCCACCAAACTGGTGGATGAAGGGAACACGTCACGGTTGCACGTCGAAGGCGCTGAAAATGGACTGCTCAACGCTGTGGTACGAGGCGAGACAGACTTAACGGAGACCGGGGCCATTATGGCGCTCGAGGCCAAGCTGGGCTTGGTGGCGTTCGAGGTCGAGCTGGACTCGGTGGTGCTCGTGGCGCTCGAGGCAAGCTGGGCTCAATGGTGGGCGGAGCCGAGCCGCTCTTGAGGTGGGCCGAGCCGAGCCGCGCTTAGAGGTGGACAGCGGCTGGCTAGGTGTGCTCGAAGTCAGGTTCTCCTTAACTTGCTTGGTCGCACTGCGTGTCTTCATGATGCAGGAGGGATCGGCTTGACAGCGTGAATTGTTTTGCACCAATCCTAGCGAGTCGGATGTGTTGCCTACGAAACCCGTGCCACTCGTTCGCCTTCGTCAGTGTATACAAATTTCTATATGTTTATTTGCGCTATCACTCACATTTTGTCGATTTGGCCACGGTATTTCCTACGATTACATACAAAGTACAATATACGGCCTACGTTTCACCGACAATCAGATGTGTATTAGTTGGTTAGCCTTTGCTAGAGCTACTCAAGCGTGCTCGCTTCTAGTGCTGCCTTGGTAACTACCATTGTTCGTTTCATCTGCCTCTGTACTAGACGGAGGTTTTGCAACGACAATATCCTTTGCTTGTTGCCGGAAACGGATAGCCAAATGATCTGCACACTACACAGCCCACCAATGCAGGCTAGCCGTTGTTGTGGGCACTCCGCGTTGCCACCTCTAGCTGTAGTGGGACGAGTGTTTGCTTGCTCGTCGTTCGCCGCATTGCTGTCGATGACGTTGCCGAGTGCTTGGGTTTGGTGTTGTTGCCCGGCGTGAGGGCCACCACGAATGCAGCAACATGAGCGTCACCAGCATGGTCTACATAGTTGTGACGAATACATGTAACCATACATTGTAACGGGGTTACACGCACAAGTGGCTACAAGCCACTTGTGATTTTAACAGATAAGATATCTGTTAAAAGTTTTAGATACTTCCTCAACTTGGTGTAAGTCACACCAATAGATACATTGAAGTGAGCCACCATCCACACCTACCCAAAGATCCTATTGGTAGAAAGATGCTGCTTTCTACCAATCAGAGTCATGCATATTAGCGGGGCTCTGACAGCCAGCCGCTGTCAACCCCTTACATAGATGATAAACAGTCTTAGCAGTTTTAGGAGGAAGATCAATTTACAAACAATACAGTTCTCATTTTACCTAATCTAAGTCACTTGGAGTCTTTATTTGATTTATATTATATTTGTGTATTAAATATAATTAACCTAAGTAATTACTAAGTCCTTACGCTTCCTCATACACGTAGCGCAACGTGTAAGCAAAAGTAGTGAGTCAAGTTAGACCCACTACATACATGATCCGTCAATTTCGTCATACGTAAATTGTCAATTTGTACATAAATTATCTGCTCAGCGAAAAAGATAACCAACATGCAAACAAGCGAACAACACAATCTTTTCATACCGAAAGAAAATTAGAATTATTAAATTAACCGCTGCAGTCGTCCGTTCAACATCATAAAGCGTCACGCGCTCTCTTCAACGCATTTATAACATATACTAAAGGTGGGAATCAAACCCACATCCACCTTTTCGGGAGCTCTTCCGTTAGCTACTTTCGTAGGGGTTAACACACTTCAACACAGGGATACTCGTCTGCGTTCCAGAAGGGGGATTAACTCCACACAGTTCTTCGTGCAAGCGACAGTCCCGCTTAGCCGTGCCGGTACGCGGCACGGCCCCTTCAATTCACCCTCCCGCGTGGTCACTTCGGCACATGAAGACACCTCTTGGCGGTCCATTTGGTAATGGCAGCGTGCGCGCTGCAGAACCACACCGCGCCCTGAAGACCAGTCATTGGTTTTTGCGTAATTACCTTTTTACGTCCCTTGTTGTCGATGGGTTCACTGCTCTCAGCAGCCAACTTTAGCCAGCGGTTCAGCGTTCGCACAGGAATTCATCTTGCTTTCTCGACATCCTCAGTCGTAGCTCCTTTGTGAGCATCATCAACCGCATCTCGCTTCTCGTTCACCCTGTTGGTCTTCCGTTCCTTGGTCATTCTGGTAATGAGATATTAAGGCCCTGTGGACAGCTTGAAGATTATAAGACCTCGAAGGTTCCCCTCCAAACCATATGAAGATTTATTACAGCCAACAGAAGGACTCTACTACTATCCCGCGGTCATGATTGGATGTATGTGTGCGGCCTTAAGGGCGTATGTTGTCCTTAAACTTATATTTTACCATATCATCACGTCTCCGACCGTGAATGCAACTCCGACCAGAATCCGACCATATCACAGAACTTTATATCTAACTAATTTGGGAAGGTTTTCGTAAATAGGATGACAGCAGGTAATTACGCGCGTAAATAACCTAACAAATGAGTGGTGCACGCGTAAGTTTGACTGCGCCGTTTGCCCTGCGCACTCAGTGCTCGATTGACCACCCGGGAGGGTGAATTGAGGGGGTTGTGCCGCGCATCGGTGCACCTAAGAGGGTTGTCGCTTCCACGAAGAACTGTGGTCGTTAATTCCCCGTCGAGCACTCCAGTGTAAAGTATCCTGCGATGTTGTTGTCTAACCCCCACCGATGTAGCTCAATGGAAGAGCCCCGAAAGGGATGAAGGTGGTTCGATTCCACCCATCGGTAAAATTTCTATGATTGAATGAACGATGCAGACCTCCACGCAAGCGGCATCAACGGAAGCAAGAACAACAAACACGAGGAACAATGACTGTGCTATTGTGTTGGACTATGGGACTTGTTTGAGTGTGTTTTGATGGTGTGCTGGTGCAGGATCTACAACTCTTCCGATGGCAAGGCGCTTCCGATAGTCTCCGATGAGAACGTTCAGGCTTCCTTCGCGATGCAGCTGCCGAAGCGCTTTCAACACAGCGCAGGATCCTGATGAGGGTACGTTTCGCAACCGCAAGAACGCCATGACCTTGCCTGATGCTAACTCCCCAAGCTGACGAACATCGTCCTTGTAGCTGGGTGACGATTCGTCGAGCACGTATCCATCTTCGATAAAGAGCTTCAAGAAGGCCACAAGCTGCTTGGCGTCTGATTTTTTGTGCTTGTCGTTGCATCTCCAGCCGCGCGGATCTCCTGCATACCACGCAAACCAGGTGTCGGTTAGCGGTTGCAGCTTCGAACGGCGTCTGCGCTTCTGGGGTACGTTTGATTCTTCTTCTCTCAGTCGCTTCGATCCTTGCTCACCTCGTCGTGCGATTATATCGTCTTTTTTACTGTCGTTTGCAGATTCTAACGAGTTTACGCGTGCTTCCAGTTGTCGATTCAGCTCGATTAATCGTTCAATCAAGGCCGTTTGATGATCGAATGCAGCTTTCGCTCCTTTACTTCCTTCGGTCATGTCTTCAGTGACTCCGTTTGCTTGGTTTGATGATCTTGCGAGCTGCTGTGACCAAGTGAGCAGGTTGGTCGTCGTCACTCCGGATTCCTCGGCGCAGTGCTCAATCTTCGCGACTACTTTACCGCGTGGGTTAATCTTCAACAGCGACGGATAGTGAAGGATCAGCGTCGCAGTCAGCACTTCTCGCACAGCAGCGCTGATGTTGAAGGCCGGATTTCCCAGTGAGTGGCTTGCACTGAATATTTTATGGCTGACTTCATGGATCTGATCTTGCGTAGTCGAGTCGAAGGCTTCCAGTGACGGCAGCACAGAGGTTTGCTTTGGTGCCATACCACTGAGCACCTTCGCAACTTGGTGGTCCTCCTTCGGTGTATTGAAGACGTATGCAAATGCCTTGTTTGTCGTAGTCATGTTCCAGGCTCCGCGGTCGAAGATCCACTGCGCTGTCAAGTCCGAGCAAGCGTTTGCATGCTGAGCACCTCCTCGGCGAAAGGAGTGCGAGCTCAGCGGTTCTTCCACTCCAGCTGGACCCGCAACCCGATCGAGGAGACGATTAACTTGAGCGTGGATCCCAAGAGGTGATGGGGCCCTGGATGAATTCGACTGAGCTGATGCACTTGAAGGAGTTTGGTCGTCGCAGCCCTCGAGCATCTCCAGGAGGGGGACAGAGGCAGTCAGCTCAACTGGCACGTGGGCCGTTAGCGCTGGAAGATGGCTCAACAGCGCAGTCGATGGAGCTTCCTGAGATGCCAGCGCAAGCGCAAGAGCCAGCAACGGACACGACCGGAAGTCAGCGTCGGGGAAAAGCGACAGCGCTTGCTCATCAGACGTCTTCATCCGAATGAAGCGAATGAAGAAAACCCTCCAGCACCGATGGAGAGCTGCTGTTTGCGGACGAAGGTCAAGTCTGACGCGCGGCCAAACAGGTACCAGAGCAAGCATAGCAATGCAGCATCTTGGTAGTCCTCTGCGCAGCTAGCTGTTGAATACAGGTATCCCACCATCTTTTGCAAGTCGGTCTTGGTGCATGCCACCGCCTTCTTCACGAAACCACCGCTTTCGCGTTAATACAGTGCTGCTCCAGAGTGCGACCCATACTTAGCAGCTGCCTTGCAACAGCACCACCTGGGACGGGATATTCATCGAGCAGCCAGCACTTCACCTGTCGGTAGTACTGTGCCACGGAGTGCCGTGACAGATACTGCCCTTCGAGCCAGCGTGGAAAGCAAGATAAACGCCAAACTTGTCCATTATCGTCAGGATGATGAGCTTGCGCGGCTCGGTTCGGCAAAGATCATGGCGCCAACGTGCTCGAGGCTGGTCCTTCGCTCGAGAGGAAGCGCTCGAACGCCTTTAGAGCGGTCGAGCGCGCGCTTGGTGTTGGCGGGCTTGAGATCGTTGAGGCTCATCGTAATGGGTCGGAGAGGGAGGTAATATCTAAATGATATGTGGCTGGGCGGCTTCTCTATACAGATATACATATCTGAGGCTTGCTTCCGACCCGATACGTCGGAGTTAAGGTGGTTCCGACCTCTGACTGATACTGAGCTTTTATTGGTAAAAAATACGAGCTATGTCTCGAGTGGATTGGTAGAAACAGAATCAATGCAAATCATTGGTCAATATTCACGAAAAAACGCCATACAAAAGATCAGTGAGGTCGGAGAGATGATGTTATTCATCCATATCGTCGCGCCGCAAACTGTAATATTTCTCTACCAGTTTCTTCAACCACGAAACCTTCATGCGGCACCATGATCCCCTGCAGGTAGCGGCCTGAAGCTTGCAATCCATTTTGGCACCGACTCAAGCCCACCCACCCGCTGTACCAGCCACCGATGAAGTTCTGCGATCTTCTTCTCGGACGTGTTATCCCATGTGTCCAGTATCTAAAGCGTTGGTGCCATCACTGACGTGTCAAATGTCTTCTCCCACGGCCTCTCCGACGTCCCCACTGCGGGAGACAACTCTGTGGTGAACCTCACTGCTGAAGGTCGCACAGTTGTGTCTCGCCCCGCTTGCGACTTGTCCTGCTCGTTGCCCCGGTTCGGGAAATGATGCTCAATATCTTCGTCTCCGACGACGGCTACATCTTCGTCGCTCACTCACAAGGTGGGGCCATCTCGCGAGCTGTGATCGAGGAAATGGGCGGCCACCAAGTGAAGCGCTACATCAGCTTGGCCGGCGTGCAGAACGGCATCTTCAACGGGTCCAACGATGCAGACGCCCTGACTTCTCCCGGAGTGAGCTACCTCAACTACATCGTTCCGGCCGAGGTCTTCAGATTCAGGAAGTACGCACCTGAGGATGCCTGCGACCGGGCTTGTCTATACGTGTCTAAGTTGTATAAGCCAGAATAAACTACAACGCGAAGCTTGCTCTACTTTGCCGTACAGCAGCCTGTAGATTTTTCAACGACAGAGAACTTGAAACCTTGTTTCACACGGAGTGTACGCATGATGTTTTCGTCAAGAGGGCCACCTAAGCTCAGATCGAAGAAGCTTACAACGCCCGTACACGGTCGTTCGGCGCACGGCTCCACGTGATGCCCCGACACACCCCAATTACGACCAAATCTACCGCCGGCACTGTGAACCAGTGGAGTTTGCGCAAGACCACAAACATGGCGCCATCCTCCTCTTCCATCTTGAGCAAGCCAATGCTTTCAGCGCCTCCGGCTTATAGCACAGCTTCCCATTGTCCCAGCAGTACCCTGTCAGCAGCATCATCTTGTTGCGCATGGCAAATGTCGTATCGACGCTGCATGGCGCCGTCAAAATTGCCCAAACATGGCCATGTTTCCATTTCAAGAACGCCACAGAACGGAGCACGCGTACGAGTAGGATAAACCCAATTATGGTAAGAACGACGATGGCATGACCCACTAAACCCCAAAAGTAGTAAGAAACAGCAACGGCAACCGAGTTGGAGCGCTTCAGGTCCGAGCGACACAATGATGTGAGAAAATACGACTGGCCGATCGCACCAATAGTTCACCTACGAAAGCCGATTCGTAGCTGAATAGCGATCGCTTCATGGCGAGACGGGTGCCTTCACGTAGCCACCCCATATTATCAATCATCTCGAAACACAGCAACACCACACCTGATAGGTTGTAGCCGAACGAAATGTACTGGAACCAAGAAAATATTCCTTCCGTTGCGACGAGGAGGAACAGGTCGCTCATGATTCCCTCAATTAAGAGATACAGGAGAATAATCCGATGATAATTTGTGGCACCATGAGCCGACAAGCGCATATTCTCGTGGACGAACACCATAACCGCTTTTCGCTTGAGGTCTTCGCCCAATTGATCACACTTGCGACCGTATCGTATGCAAACGATGAAACTTCGACGTATGACGCATGCGCGATAGATGATCCACACCGTTCCCACGGTGGCGTACCAACGTGACCATCTTGTTCCATAGCTTCCAGTGTCTTTAGCGAGCAGCCACCCGTTGATGTCGTATGTGCCAAGTTTGTCAATAGCCCCGTACATCGTGTGGTCTTTGGTGCAGTAGGTGCCTGCAACCTCTTCAAAAAAATGAATAAAACCCAATAGTGCCGTGGTAAAAGTACATATTCAATGGGTAGCTGTCATTGACACAGCTCGCTGGCACGGATGAGTTAGCTTCCGTTTCTCAGTTCCAACCAGGTAGGTGCCACGGGAATTGAACTGTGGCGAAACGAGATGGCAAAGTCGCCCATGCTCCATCTCGTAATAATGTGTTGTCTCGACATTCCACCATACCTGCGACATCTGAAGACCCAGCGCAGGGCACAACTCCGGCATATTTGCAGTCAGCGATTCTGCATCTGCCGGCACTACGAGGCTTTCGGTGATCTTTGTGTGGGGTCACGAATTTCAGGAAACTTCGTGCTTGAAGAATTAGTGGGACCAACCCAACGACGCACCATGCCAAGAGTAATTTGCGTTGCACAGTCACGTATACATTGCTTCGCTCTGGGCCATGGAGGGACAACCGGCATGGAGATTCTTCATTCGTGCAGTGTACTCGCACTTGCTTCATCTTCCTCAATCGATTATACACGTTGGACAAGTTCGAAACCTTGATAAATGGAAACGGACAGAACGGCACCACCTAAAACGGCACTACCTAAAACGGCTCACCTAATATATTCAGGTTAGCCTGTCCACTTTCAAGTAACAACCTGGAGAGTCTTCAACGTCGGAGAACTGGACGCCATGTTTCTAACACGAATGGGCTGTACGATGTTTCTCCCGGTTGACCCAGGAGGGCCACCTAAGCTCCGATCGAAAAGTTGACCACGCCGGTACATGGTCGTTCGGTGCAGGCTCCACGCATTGCTCCGAGACACTTCCAATAACGACCAAATCTATAGTCGGAACTTTGAACCAGTGCAGTTTGCGAAGAACGAGGAATTCTGCGCCATCTTCCTCTTCCATCTTGAGCAACCCAAATGCTTTGAGTGCCTCCGGCTTATAGCACAACTTTCCGTCGTCCCACCAGTATCCTGCCAGCATCATCATTTTGTTGCGCAACGCCAACGTAGTGTCGACGCTGCATGGTGCTGTCAAAACAGCCCAAACACGACCATGCTGCCAGCGAACATGTGTTACGGCACGTAATATTCGAACCAACATAATGAAGCCGATAAGAGACGGCAATTATGCTGTGGCCCACCAAGCCCCAAAGGTAATAGGACACTGCCCGGGCGGTCGATCCTGAATGTTTCAAATCCGAACGACTCAAGCATGTGAGGAAATGCGCCTGGCCAATAGCACTCAAGAGTTCACCCAGCAGCGAGGACTCATAGCTAAAGAGAAGGCGCTTAATGAAAAGCCGAAAGGTTTCACGGAGCCACCCTAAGTTCTCAATCAATTCGAACAAAATCAACAGTAGTCCGGACAAATTGTAGCCGAACGAGATGTACTGAAACCAGGCGAAGATTCCATCAGTTGCTACCAGAAGAAACAGGTCACTCATAATTCCTTCAACCAAGAGATACAACAGCACGATCCGATGATAATTTGTCGCCCCGTGCGCAGATAAACGCATGTTCTCATGGACAAATACCATCGCAGTCCTTCGCCACAGTATTTCTTGCATCTGATCGCATCTGCGTCCATAACGCTTACACGTAATGTAGCTACGCCGTAATACGAGAGCGCGATAAATAACCCAGATCGAGCCGATCGTTCCATACCAATATGAAATGCGATAGTCGTCGCTGCCACCATCCTTAGCGAGAAGCCACCCGTTGATATCAAACGTCCCAAGCCATTGATCAGTCCATATACCGTGTGATCTTGAGTGCAATAAGTGCCCATAACTTCTTCGTAATAGAGTAGTATCCGATGCTGCCATGGTAGAAAAACATCTCAACCGGGTAGCTGTCGTTCGCACAACTCGACGGCGTAGTGTGGTAGGCTTGTACTTTTTTCAGTTCCCACCATATAGCTACATGGCAATTGTATTGTGGTGAAACGAAGTGGCAGAGCCGTCCATGCTCCAAATTGTAGTAGTGCGTTGTCTCGGCGTTCCACCACACGTGGGCCATCTGTAGACCTAGCACAGGACACAACTCGGCCATATTTTTCGTCTCTTGTTCTTGCTCCTGCTGGAACCACCAGAGTCTCAGTGATCTTGTGTGGCGTCACGAACTTCCAAAAGCTTCGTATTTGGAGGATTAACGGTATCATACCAACGACGAACCAAGCCGTAAGCAACATTTGTTGCGCCGACAGGACAGCCGCGGATGAGGCCGTCTGAATTGCGTGCACTTGTTTCGCGTGGACTTTAACCTTCTTCATTGCAACTGCGATTCCTTGACTATCTATGATAGCGCCTCGGCTATTAAAAGTGAGCCGCTTGAAACGGCAACCTCCTCCCTACCATCTCAAAATAAGCCTTGGGCCCGGACTTTCACACTTGTCGATTGTCATGCTTTGAAGGCGACAGCTCGCTATTCTTCGAGTGTGTGATCGTGGTTTCAGCAAACAAGACTCCTACTTGAAGTGCTATTGGTGGGCATGATGGAGTCATGATGGAGGGAATACACTGAGTGATATGCTGCGAACGAGAACAACACTCCATTTCAACACCACCCCTCATTTTCGGTGTTCCCAGTATAATTCCCGTGGGCATTGTACTGAGGTGCCCTCGTAGGACACAATGCCGTCAAATTAATGGTCAGCCCATGGGGTTCTGCTGGGATCAAAAGAGCCTCGGTGATTTTGTGGAGTGTCGCGAATCTCAGGATGCTCCGAGTTTGCAGCACAAACTGCAACGTGCCGATGAACTGCCAAGCTGCCAATATTGTAGTCACAAAGTGAGTGAGGGTTTGCATGTATACGCACATGACTTTAGTGCAGTTCTGTTAAGGCCGGCTTCGACGCAGTGCACCCAGTTTTGAAGATGATCTCGCCAGTGTGAAGCGCTAAGGTTGGCGATAAAATGTCCACTGGCAAGTTGAGTACACGGCATCTGCGGCGCTGAATGGGACGATAAAACTGCTAGACACCAATAGGCGCTGGTCAGTTGAATCTGCAATGTTGCAGTCGTCAAGACGCTGGGACTACGTTCAATGGAGCTGGGCCAACAGCCATGTGTGTATTTCGACGAACGAATAGAACACGGCTACTTCCTGGCTGCCCGGGAGCCCCCCCCAAGCTGCGACAACAAAACTGACTGTTCGTGTGCAAGCGCATTCACGGCATGTCTGTACCAGCCTTTCAGATACGCATCCGATTGCAACCAGATTATCCGTCGGGACTGTGATTCCGTGTAACTTATAGATGGCTATAAACTGCGCCGTCATCTTCCTCCATTTTCAGCATACCAAACACCTTCAGGCCTTCTGATTTGTAAAACAACCGCTCACCTTCCAATCGGTAACTACCCAACATGATCATCCTGCAGCGTGGGCCTAACCCAGTGTCGATGCAGCACGGCTTCGTAAATATCGATAGCGTGCAATTCCTCCATAGCACGTACACAACCGCCCAAATTACAGATATGACGAACCCAATTAGCATCATCACGTAAACCGTATGCCATAGTAAACTCCACACATAATAAGATACTGCCATAGTCGTCTGCCTTGACTCCTTCAGATCCGACCTATTAAGCGCAACAAGAAGATGCTGCTGGACTGCCGTACTTAATTAAAAACTCGCCCAGTAGTGACGATTCGTAGCTGTCGACCAAGCGCTTTACCATTCGCTTCCTCTCATTCAGCCAATCCATGCTCTCAACAATTTCCCACACCAAGAGAAGCATTTCGGACAAATTGTATCCGATTGAGATGTACTGCATTTCAGTGAGTAAACCGTCGTGCGCGATCAACAGAAACAGATCGCTCATCAAACCCTCAATCAGTAGATACAGCAACACAAACCTTGGTAGTTTTTCGCACCATGCGCCGCTAGACGTAGATTTTCGTGAACGAAAACCATGGCAAATTTTCTATGAAGGTCCTGTCCCATCTGGTCACACCACATGCGTCCATAGCGTTTGCACGCAATGTAGCATCGACGTAGCACGAGAAAGCGGTACAGCAGCCACACCGTGCCGACCGAACCGTACCAGTACGAACTAAGATACCTTAGACTTCCACCGTCTCGCGCGAGAAACCACCACCAATGTCAAAGGTCCCAAGAGCGTTGACAACTGCGTAACCTGTTCTATCCAACGCACAATACGTGCTCTTCTGCCTCGTAGAACGAGTAGTAGCCAAGGCTGCCGTGATAGAAGTAGTTTCACAAGCATAGCTACAGTTGGTAGCACAGCTACGCGGGGTTGTATGAAATGAGAGACTTAATTTCCCAACACGATAACCACCATACAGGTTATATTCGGGGACCACGACATGGCATATCCACCCGTGTTCAACCATGTAGTGGTGCGTCGGCTCAACATTCCACCACACTTGAGACATCATGAATCCAGTAGCAGGACACAGCTCGGCTAGATTTATCGTTTCTCTCTGCGCCCGGGGATGCCATGAGCGTCTCAGTGATTTTGTGAGGCGTGACGAATTTGAGGAAGCTTCTTGTCTGCAGGATAAAGGGCACCATTCCTACGCCAATCCAGGCCACAATTAGCATTCGCTGCGCGATCATCAACCCGCGAGTTGGCACCACTTTGGTCTAGATGTTCTGACTCGAAGAGTACTGGCGACTGCTTCATTACGCCTTGTCTTCATGCACGGCAACCGGAACGTTCACAAGTCCAATTGCGAGGTATCATGTTTCTTCGCCATACGAAACGTTTCAGTGGCCACGTTTGAGATCATACATGTAATATCGTTCTTGGACCAGGATATCGAATTCACTCCCGCTCGTCAATTGCAACGCAGCTACCTACCACACACTACGCACTAGGTGCCAACATATTCGTCCCGCCACCCATACTGGTTCGTTCTCTGCTTCAGTCGTAAATGATCCACGAGACGACCGACGCTGCGAGTCCAGCCACCGCCATCCACAAAATAAAACAGTTCGAGCGCGCAAGAGTGTACATCTTGCTGAGGTCAAGAAAGTTACTCTGGACGAGAACAGGGTACACGCCTTTCCGTGGGTGAACTGTTTGGGCTGCAGTGACAATTCTGGTCATCGTGGCGATCAGCTGCTTCTTGACAAGCTTATTTGCCTTTGCTTCATCGGATCCTTTCGCTCCGGAGGATGGTGGAACTTCAACGAGCATGACAACACCACGGCATAGATTCATCTGTTCGACTAAATGGTTTTCATCCAGATCGCGGCACTGAAAACCAAAACCTTCGAGATCTGTTTTCACACGTATCCGCAGTGAGCTCGCGGCGCCGAGCGGCGAATAAATGAGCATTGTATTCTGGTCTTGCCCTAACGCATCCAATCCGTTTGTCGGACTTCCGTCGCTGCTGGCTACTCCATCATTTATTTCATTCCTGGCAGGCAACTTAGCCCTTGACGCCGCCTTCTTCGGCGTGGCATGAGAGAGACCAAATTTTCGCGCTCTTCCTTGGCAAGGTGCCGCCCATCTTTCATGACTGAAATCATGAGTGGACGTGTAACCTGCCATCTTCTAGCAAATGCAGCCTCGTCAATATCAAACACCACCGCTCGAGGACTCTTTGCCGCCTCGCGATGATAAAGTCGTTAAATGGGATCCGATTCTTGTACGGAATAAGCGACTACGTTCAGGCAATGCACTCCGTAAGGCTTTACGCAAAATTAGGCAGAAAAGAATGCCAAACGTACCTCTAGCGATGCCATTGATGCTGGGTGATCTTCCTCTACAATTAGACCCAAACTGCAGCAATATACGGCAATGTTAGCTGAAGAATGAGACCATCTTAACAGATGTGATCCACTGTACCTGGTTTGCGAAGTAGCTTGGCGAGAGCAAGCTCCTTGAGACACCATTCAGATTTGGTGTAGCCATTGCACACGATACTGAGAACGAGCGAACAATTATTAATTCCACGTGCAATTTCCTCTCGCCAAACTGCACCGCCACCAATCCCGCTCGGATCCATTGTATCCATCCAACAGGTAAGCTGTTCTTGGCTTTCCAAGTGCTCTCGAACTTTTTGAGCAAACTGCGCATGCGTGTGCGTATACGAAATCATGATCTTGCGGGTTCCAGCCTCTTTCTTCAGCAAAATTGTAATTCAGTCGACGTCGTGCAGTCCACAGCTCGTTTACCAACATCGTTTGTAATCATCATGCTGGATCCACACTTGATTAGCGACACAGCGGTCTGCCTGTTCTCGCGCTGCAGAGCGATATGCAGTGCCGTGTTTCCGCCTGACACCTGAGTTCGAAGGCTAGCCCCGCAGCCACTAAACTGGAGAAAATAGATGAGTCCACACCTTCTGCTTCCGCGGCGAAACATACGACGGAATCCCTCGTCATCTTCAGCATCAGCTTTGGCGTTGTAAGCCAGCAGCAACGAAACCACCTCGTGATGATTGTTTCTGGCCGCCCAGTGCAAGGGTGTGCGTCCATCACGATCTTTAGCGTTGGGATTAGCCCGTTTCACTAGCAACAGCTTCGCAGCTTGACTTTGCCAACAATCGCTGCCCAATGCAGTGGTGTCCTACGATGTACACCTTCGACGCGCTCGCCCAGAGTGTCAACCTGAATACCACGAGCAAGTAGGCACTTGATCTTTCCGATGTTATCCGTTGCTGCGGCCTCATGCAGCGGGTCAGCGCAACATCACCACCACATTCCAGCAAATAGTCACTTAAGTCTGATCTCAGCGTGAACGTACTTTGTTGCAACGGCGTTGCATAGGTCCTAACCAAACCAGTGAGCGCTACCGACGCAACTTGAAGAAAATTAGCACCATTTGCTACTAATAAACGTAGCACTTGAGGGTCATCCGCCACAAAGATAGGTGGTAAAACGGCTGCGGGTAGTAGAATGAGGCCCGTGGCAACGCATTCACATTCGCACCCTTGATAATAAGCAGGCGAACGATATCAACGTAGCCTTCCGCAACGGCGCCGTGGAGCGGAGGAAGCAGTACCAGCATAGAGCGCCTTTAGAGGCGATCGAAGGCCATCTTGTGTTCGAACCTGCAAGAGTATCAATACAAGTCAGCAACATCGATCTGCATTACCCAGATTGCGACATTCAACTTACCAGGATGCGACTAATGATTTTGAATACGAGGCCAACATTGAAGTTCACACGGACAACTTTGTCAAGGACGTTAACGTCCATTCCATGCTCCAGCAGTAACTCAACAACTCTGATGTTGCCTCGTTTGACAGCAATATGAAGCGGATTCTTCCTCGACTTGGCGAAAGCGTAAAACCACAGCAGTGGCGGTTTGTATAGATCCTGGATACGGTCAATCCTGTACTTCGACTGCATCTCAGCCAGGAGTGTCTCCACCGTGAGAACATCACCGCGCGCCACTGCACGGTAAAGCAATTTCTTGAACTCCTTCACGAGTCGAGTGCGCTCACCCTGAGCGGTAATGCTTTCAGTGCTTTGAACCAGTTCCCCAGCGCGGACGTGCGATGAGTCGTTCGAGCTGTCAGCCTGCAGCTTCAGGTGCGTCAAGAAGCGGCAGAAAACCACGATCTGTCGGAGCAGCACCAGCCAGACCACCGTCGCCGAGTAGAAGAGTATAATCTGCCGCGGCGGCAGCTCATCATGGCACTCGACGATCACGGGCACATTGAGCAGCTGGTTCACGGCCACGTACATCATGAACCCGAGCTGGACGGTCACGATCATCTCGCAGAAGAGCAAGTACGGCCTCCGGATCATCCGCTTGTCCCTCGCCCTGTAGAGCGAGAGAAGAACTCGTTGGGGAACACCACGGGCGCGATGAGCACGATGTTGGGCAGCCCCACGAAGTGCATGGTCATGAGCAGCTTGAGCCAGTGCCTGCACTCCCTCCTCTGCTCGGGTCGTCCTGGGCTCTCTGCGGCCGGTACGTCAGCTGCACGAGCACCACGGCGAACACGTTGAGCAGCACCACGAACAGCGAGCAGGCCACGAGCCAGCCGGCGAAGTACGAGTTGCGGACGTCCCGACCTTCCTCCTGGTGCTCTGGCCGAGTTGGCCAGCACCCAGGCGTAGGGCACCTGTCTCCGGTCTGCGGGCCGGCAGCAGCGTCGCCCTCGTCTCCTACAGCGACCTCGGGCAGCCCAGAGCGCCGCGGAGGTCTCGGGATCTCGCGCCGCTCGCTCGAGGACAGCAGCGCCAGCCCCGACGTGGACGCGGACGAGTCCGAGGGCGGCGGCGGCTCCACGCGCACGTCCAGCGGCTCGTCTTGGCTCGAGTTCTGCCGCTCTGAGGCCGCTTCCAGCGCGTCCAGGCCGCCGATGGCTTGTCGTCGCTTGCGGCCAGCAGGCACGGTCGCTGCTGCCCTGCGGCGGCCGGCGCGGCTCGTAGCGAGGCTGGAGCTGCGCGGCAGCAGCGAGAACGCGCGGGCTGTGGGGCTTTGAGCGCGCTTGGCCTGCGTTTGCGGCGACGCAGCGGCGAGCTCGGGGCTGCTGGGCTGCTGGAGCTGCTGCTGGAGCTGCTGGAGATGGAGGTGCTGCTGCTCATGAGCTCCAGCAGCGCCGGCAGGGACGCGCCCGTCGCGCGCGGCTCCGACGACGTCTCCATCCAGCGAGTGCGGAATTGGCGGAATGGATTTTATTGGCGTGCCGGAGGAAAAAATCCGGGGTTTTGGCGGGGTTTTAAGTTGGGAGGGTGGAAGCTTCAACTTGGGTGTAATGTCATGGGTATTAATACGTGAAAAGAATTTTGTGGTTGTGCCAGTTGGCTTACAGAGCCATGTAGTTCTTTTGATGTTATGATGCAAGGAGTGGATCGATTTGCCTGACGTGGATGTAGGAAGCTGGGCGATTTCGAACGTCGCTGCCACCCCGCCGAGCTCTCGATCACAAAAGTCACAGTACCCGTGCAAGGACGCTCCGCGCACGGTTCGACGCGGTGATTCGATACGGCTCCGACGACGAACAGGTCGTTGTGAGAGATTTTAAACCAGTGGATTTTACGTAACGCGCGAGATTTTTAAAAGGCCAAACGCTTTCAGCGCTTGACGTATAGTACAGTTTGTTGTTTTCCCAGTGATATCCCCTAGCAAGAACATTTTGTTGCGCAACTTCAGTGTCGAGTCAGCATGGAGCTGTGAAATGGCCCAGGTGTGGTGATTCAGCCACACATAGCACATCGCCCACAGCGCTCGCACCGATATCACAAGCCCTATAATGGTGAGCACGAAAACACCGTGGCCTACCAGACTCCAGGCATGTATGACACTGCTAGCGCTACGGGTCTTGATTGCTTAAGATGAGTGATTCAAAGTGTAAGCGAGTACTGCTGTAGTGCTGCAGTAAATACCTCCCCGATGAATGCAGTTTCGTAGCTAAACAGTAGTCTCTTGATTCGCACCCGCCACTTCTCACACAGCCAACTAGTGCTCTCAAATATTTCGAACACCATGACGAGGATCGCACTCAAATTGTAGCCCATCGACACGTACTGTATCTTCGCTAAGAACCCGTCGTTCGCAATAAGAAGAAATAGGTCGGTCATGATTCCTTCAATTGTAAGAAGCATAACACAGCAGCGCGGTGGTAGTTTGTCGCCCCGTGCGCAGCAAGGCGCAGCGTTTGCTCTTGAACGAACACGATTTCGGTTGAGATCTTCATTCATCGCATCACATATGCGGCCATGCCGCTTGCACGAAATAAAACATCTCCGCAGCACAAGCACACGGTAAGTAAGCCAAACTGCACCGCAGAAACAATACCAGTATGACTGGCGGTAGCTGCCACTTCCGGTGTCTTCAGCTAAGATGGCCCCATTAATATCGAAGTTCCAAGTCCCTGTCCAATGATATATGCGGTG